>NC_141535.1:151443750-152188125 GCF_021556685.1 Rattus norvegicus
TTGGGCTTACCCCTCCATGCTGTAGTCCATCACTGAAGGAGGCCAGGACAGGAACTCGAAACAGGGCAAGAACCTGGAGGCAGGAGCTAGTGCAGCGATAGAGGGGTGCTGCTTACTTGTTCCCTATGGTTTATTCAGCCCACTTCACATAGAACACATAGAGTAATTAAAAAAAAAAAAAAACAGGGGTTGGGGATTTAGCTCAGTGGTAGAGCGCTTGCCTAGGAAGCGCAAGGCCCTGGGTTCGGTCCCCAGCTCCGAAAAAAAGAACCAAAAAAAAAAAAAAAAAAAAAAAAAACCAGGGAAGTGGGCCTGGAGAGATGGCTCAACAGTTAAGAGCACTGACTGCTCCTTCAGAGGCTCTGAGTTCAATTCCAACCAACCACACAGTGGCTCACGACCATCTGTAATGGGATCGGATGCCTTCTTCTCGTGTGTCTGAAGAGAGCAAGAATGTACTCACATATATAAAACAAATATATCTTAACTCTTAAAACAAACAAACAGAGAAGGGACTTGGAACCAGAATAGCCAAGTGCAATGGGCTGTACCCTCCCCCATTGATCAGTAATTCTAAAAAACGCCTTACAGTCAGATCTTACAGAGGCATTTTCTCAATTGAGGTTCCCTCCTTCCAGATAACTCTAGCTTGGGTCAAACGGACATAAAACTAGCCTGACACTGAATCTGCCTGTTGTTTGGACCCTGGCTTTATAGCCATGTCTTTCTCTCTTCCTTGTATCCATCTATCTTCTCCTGATGATGGCAGAGACGTATAGCTTGCCTGCCTGTTGTTTTTCTCTCAAACTCTAATAAAATGCTCCTTGAACTTTTAGTAACAAGACTAAGCGCACACCAAAGGAAACCCCGAATTCCTGGTCAAATAACTATTTCTTCCTTAACACAGACCTTTCTCTTACTATAATTTATTTTCTAATACACTTTTATAACACAAAAGGAAAAGCAGGTCAATAGCCATGAACAGAAATCAATTCAAAAATAAGTATAACAAAAGCAGAGCAAAGAAATTACATTAAACCAGAAACCAATAAAATTCCCTAGGCCCATAGTCTATTAAAATAGTGACTTAATATTAATAATAGCAAGCAAAGCTTACAAAGGCTACTTAAAGATCTATTAGCTCCAAACTTAGGCTTCCTCTGTGTTGTTCCCCAGAAGAAGAACTGGAGAGATTACACTAACGTTCTCCCTTTGTGGTTCAACAGTGTTTCCTGCTCTATCAATCTGTGATGTCAAATCATAGAACCAGATGTGATGATCCAGCTTACGGAACACCCATACAGTGTACCCAACCTCAGCACAAGATGCACAACAAATGTTTCTTTGGTAAACAGGTGACATTTCCCAGAACTACAATAGGCCTTAAAGGTCTATGTTACCAATGTTTATTTACCAGGATTTTGTTTGTACCCACAGAGAACACACTTTCTTCAGAAGCGGTGGTATAAATAGGCTCGCAGAAGCAACGCAGATAGACTATTTCACGTTGGCGATGAAAAGGAGCGGCATGGGAGAGAGTTATAACGGAGTTGGCCTTCTCACCCACATGGGCTTCTCTGCCTTCAGTGCCTTCAGAATGGTTAGAAGGAGAAAGGTAGAGTTTGAGACCTGGGCATAGCGTCTCTGAAGTACTTGTGAGGGGAACTCGCCAGCTCTCCAGCCACTGTCTGGACTTCTGCCAGTGTCCCAGGAAATGCCCCCTTTAAGACTGGGGTCTTTGAGGTTGGCTACAAACAAGGTGACAGAACACGTGAGGTTCCCAGCTGAGCCAGGACTAGAGAGGCCACCGATGTGCAGCTGTCTTTTCCAGGTAGTCGCCTGAGGTCCAGAGTATGGGGAGGGAAAAACATCTGGAAATGTCTCCAGTTTAGTTAGGTCAGGGGTGGGTCTTATCTCTCCGTTTATTCTCCTGAGTCTGGCCCCTGCCTGGGAAGCGGCCACAGGCATTTCCTTTATCTAGTATTTCTCTCTTCTCTAGAAGCTCAGCAAAGAGAGCTGCCAGAGCTCCTGGGGACTCCTACCATTTCCCCAGTCTCCAGGGAGATGGCGCCTGAATGAAAGGATCTAAAAGGAGAAACACAAACATACACACTCTAGTTTGGTTTCTGTTCTGTTCAGTTGCCAGAATATTTTCTGGTCTGGGCTCCCACAATCGACAACTTTATTATCGTCTCTGGTCTTTTCCTCGCCTTCCTCATCCCCCGCTCGTGTTTGCAGTTGCCAGTTATTACCTCTGAGGGGAGGAAAACATCTGAAAGTAAACCGGTAATTACTTGAAGAAACCCAGTATCTATCTACTTGGAAAGTTTGTCTCAACCTCAATATGGAAAAAGTAAGAAAGCTATTCCAGGAGGTACTGGAGGGCAAATTATCCCTTCCTGTCCCCAGCCGCTTCTCATCTATCAGGGAGCCCTTAATTCATTAGGGTCCTGATGTTAAGACCAAACTTCCTTCTCAGTGCAAAGGGGCAGGGCTCGTCTGCTCCTCCCCTGTGCCATTCCTCCAAGTCCTGGAAAGATGAATCCATCTTTTCTGTTTTTGCCGATGATGAGGAAGATAAAGTACCAAGTGTGTTCATAGTGTAAGGACGGACAGCATACCTTTGTTTTAAACAGTATCTCAGTCATATTTTGAAATAATATGCTGAGTGTTTTTTCTTTAACCTCCTGCCTCCCTTTTAGCAGTAGATCTCTAAATACATTGGGATGGATCTAATTATTAATCTGAAAAAGAAGACAATTAAAATACAAGAATGGGGGCTGGGGATTTAGCTCAGTGGTAGAGCGCTTACCTAGGAAGCGCAAGGCCCTGGGTTCGGTCCCCAGCTCCGAAAAAAAAGAACCCCCCCCAAAAAAAAAATACAAGAATGTCCAAAACCCTGGAAACACAAGTCAAGTTATGTTTTATCTTTTTTGAGATTAGCCTTTAAATCCATCGTTTTATATTGTTTTATTTGCTTGCTTGACTGACTGATTGACTGACTGACTGACTGACTGACTGACTGACTGACTGACTGACTGACTGAAACAGGCGCTCACTGTGTAGCTCTGGAGGGCATGCCTGTCTTTTTCCTACAGTGCTGGAATTAGGGTGTGCACCACCACACCATCCATCTAAAACGCAGCTAATCATCATCTGAAGTGGACTTGAAAACAAACATAATAAGGAGGTTTGGTTTCTTAGGTATGAATACTATAATTTTATAATGTGAGTTTCTCTTATGTCTTCTGACTTTTCAAACACCCTGCAAATGTTCTATAATTTGAAACTTAAGACACCATAATTGTCTTAGTTTGGGCTGTGAAGAGACACCATGACCAAGGCAACTCTTATAAAGGCAAACATTTACTTGGAGCTGGCTTACAGTTTCAGGGGTTTAGTCCATCATCATTATGGTGGGAAACATGGCATTGTGCAGGCAGACTTGGTGCTGAAGGAGCCATGAGTTCTACATCTTGATCTGAAAGCAGCCAAGAAAAGTCTGTCTTCTGCAGGAAGCCAGGAGGAAGCTCTGAGTCCACACTGTGCAGAGTTTAGGCACAGGAGACTTCAAAGCCTACGCCCACAGTGACATGCTTCCTCTAACAGGCCACACCCACTCAGACAAGGCCATAGCTCCTAATAGTGCCATTCCCTGTGGGCCAAGCATTCAAATACAAGTCTATGGGGGCCATACCTAATCAAACCCCCACAGTGATTGATGTGCATTTTTCTCCATGCTATTTCCCAGTTTACAGGATTACTATAGGGACCACTTACTTACCTACACATAAACCTTTCCCTAAGAAGGATGACTGAAGCTCACAGTGTGATTCTAATAATATATTCATCATGATTCTCCAAAACCGAAGATGGCTTGGGGTTTTTCATTTTAATGATCTGAGAAAGAAATCTTGAAGCCTCCAATGAGACACAGAATAGAAAAGGGTCACTCTGTCCTGTTTCTTCTTTAGTCTAAAGGTAAAACTTTTATTATATAAGTATTCCATTTGTCCTACACAATAAGCCTAAATAAGCGAGAAAAGATCTTGCTTACAATCATAAGTTTGTATGTGTAAGTGTGCACTTCAGATCAAACTCTTTTTTGAATGTGTGTCTTTCCTAGCCACTGGGGGTGACTGCAGTGGTCCTATTCTGTCACTAAAGTCATTCCAGAATTATGTTCCCTATTACTGGAATTATTAAGAATTATATTTTCTGGTAGACAGAGACTCTCACAGAACCTGGACTAGACTGGGTGCCTAACAATTTTCAGGAACCTATCCAGCCCCACCTCTGTAGTGCTGAGATTCCAGGTCCGTGGCTGTACCTAACTTTGTGGTGGGAGCTGGTAGCTGAACCCGGGACCACGTGTTTTCTAAGCAAGTACTTTTCAAAGATGCACTTCTGCATCTTTGAAGATGGCTCCTGACTGAGCCATCGCTCTAGTTCAGTGTTCATAAATTTTTAATAGCTACATTGTATTTTTAATCAATCTCTTCTTGTACAGCATTTATTATGTAAGCCTTTCTATAACGCTTAATATATAGCAAATCTAGAGGTAGGAGGATATGACCAGGATCCAGGAAGAAAAGAAATTTTCATTTCACCTACTAAAAGAGGGACTGGGGGCCCCACCCACAGCCTCTCATCTTTTTTCCTCAGAGGTTTGTGCAGTAGCTGCAGCATCCTCCTGGGCTGCTGGGACAAGCTCAGGGTCCATTCTCAGGAAAACACAGGCCGGAGGGTCATGACCTTCATGATCTAGTTATGTGTTTTCACACCTTGTGGAGGGTCATGACCTTCATGATCTAGTTATGTGTTTTCACACCTTGTAAGGAGAAACACTGGCATTTTAAAAGTAGAAGAGTATTGCCACAAACAAAACAATCAGAAAAGATTAACTAGTCTGGTGTGGTGCCTTTTAATCTCAGCACTTTGGAGGGAAATCAGGCTGCTCTCTGTGAGCTCTAGGTCAGCCTGCTCTGCATAACAAGTTTCAGGCCAGCCAGGGTACAGAGTGAGACCATCTTTTCCTACAATGTTGAGGTTATAATGAGCCACATCCACCTTTTCAAAGAATTGCTTCAGAAAGTGTTGGATACTGGTTTTGTTTTTAAAAGTAGACACAAAGTACAAATAACCCTCCCCCCACCCCCAGAAGACAGCAGAAAGTGACCAATTTGTTGGGATTTTATAACACGTCTGGCATTATCAAGGTAAATGTCTTTGCTAGGTAAATTATCAGGGCTAAATGGGTGTAGTAATTCCTCTTTCCACAAAACAAGTTAGTCAGTTAACATAGACTGAGAGATTGACTGAGGGCTTTAGCATGTGGGGAAGGAATGCCTGGCTTTCTTGGGGCAGTACAGAGCATGATGAGCAGGCAAGAGGTGGGCTGGGAAGAAGAGAGACACTGCTCTGCACCATTCTTTTAATCACCATGCCTGACCATGCCGCACCATGCCACAGGATGCAACTTGTTATTCTTTTTAATGTCTCTCATCTTTGTTTCTCATGCTACTGCCATTTTCAAACATCTCCACTCTCCTTTTCTCTTCCTGTGGCCTAGAGCAGAGCAGTACCCAGTTTGATAAGCTAAATCTGTCCCCACCCCCACCCCCACCCCCTCCCCCACCCCGCCATTTGGTAGCCTTTGACTTGGGCCGGGTAACATCTGTAAAATGGAACGGTTATAGTGCCTATTTTCTGGCTGTTAGGAACATTCAAGGAGAAAATATTTGTCTAACATGGTAGGGTCAACTGTTATATTTGAAGTCCCTTCTTGGGGAGAGTTCTTAATCCCACTGATGTGGGTATGGCTAAGACTTGATTTAACCATAGAAGTCCTGTTGTAATGATTCATGGCACTTTGAGAAGGAATAGCTAAGAGCCAGTACACAGTTTGCCTTGTTCTCTACACCATAATGACCAGCAATGTTCCAGACAGTAATTGCTCCATTACTTTAAGTCCCAGAGGGAAAAAATAATGCAGAGTTAAGGCCAGCAAGCAATGGATATGTAATATGAGCCAGAAACAAACCGCCATTGCTGTATGCTAGAAAGCCTCAGGTTTCAGGGTTGCTTGTTCTCCTGGTAAGTCTTGTTGACCGATAGGTGTATTGTAAGCGCTTAATGCTACATGCTAATGTTATTTTTGACTGCTTCCTTTTCCCTCTTGTATCTTGCTATAATAAATCCCGACTTTTCCTTATGGGTAAGATAAACCTTGAGGGAAGTGGATCAAAAGCTTTGAGAGGTTTTGTTCCCAGTGTAAGCACCGAGCTACTGAGAAGTCATGTTCAGTAGAAATAGGACAGAGACACTCTTGATGGTTTTGTTTCCATCTGTAACGGATGTAGGGAGATTTGAGTGGTTTACCTGGGATTACAGGCATGCATCACTCCACCTGTCATCAAGTATTTTTTTCAAAGGATATGTTCTTTTTAAGAAGTTCTCCTTTGAGTAAGATACAATTTATGATTATGTGGTATCTTCTAAGAGTTGCTGCTTTGCTCTATTGTTTGTAAATAATATTTTACGTATCCTCTATACTTGTATACGATGTATTTTGACCATATCCATGCACCACTACACCTCCTTCAACTCCTGTGAATGTCCCCTTCTGTTTTTGAGCATTTTGGAGCAACTGAGTCTACAACACAGATTCCTAGTCTAAGAGAAATGTATGAGTATTGTTGACAGTCACTGAGCACACACAAACAGTGTCGTCTCTACTCAGAGAGGGCAATAAACGAGATGAGTTCCACAGCAGGCCTACTTCCTGCAAGAGGGGCTGTACGGAGTGGCACTGTGTGATTAGACTCAGGTGGGTAAGAGCTGCATCTTCAACAGCAGAGTTCCATAAGTACTATAAAGGGGGAAAAAGGTATTCTCTTTGAGGTTACTGCTGAATAAATAGTAATAATGAAATAGGGTGCAACTCCAGTGAGGTTTTATCATACAATAGCTGGGGAACTTTTAGGTAAATTCCCACTTTTCAAACAAACCTTAAAGATATTTTTCAACCACCCAAGGCAGAGCATGCTTCATGACACCTAGTACCAAAGCATCAAAGTCCATGACATGAAGCTTAACAGGACTGACTGTATGAGAAATATCTCCCATACCTTATGGACTAAAACATCTGGTCCCCTGTTGGTGGTCCTGTTTGAAGAGATTATATGACAGGGTTGCTGGTGAAAGTAAGGCACTGCCTTAGTTAAGGTTTTACTGCTGTGAACAGACACCATGGCCAAAGCAACTATATGAAAACAACAATTACTTAGGGCTGGCTTACAGGTTCAGAAGTTCAGTCCATTATCGTCAAGGCAAGAACATGGCAGCATCCAGGCAGCTCTGGGAGTTCTACACCTTCATCTGAAGCCTGCTAGGAGAAGACTGACTTCCAGGCAGCTGGAACAAGGGTCTTAAAGCCCACCCCAATAGTGGCACACCTATTCCAACAAGGCCACACCTACTCCAACAAGGTCACACCTCCAAATAGTACCACTCCCTGGGTTAGGCATATTCAAACCACCACAGTCACCAAGAGTGAACTTGTCTATGGCCTTACCCCACTTCATCGTCTATGCTTTCATTTTCCTGCCACCATCTTTCTTCCTGCCATACCTCCCCAACAATAATGGGGAGGATCCTTCCTCAGGATCTGTAAGACACAGAAACCTTTTCTTTCTTAGGTTGCCTTTGACCATGACATTTTATTACAGCAGTAAGAAGTAATTAATGTAAGAACTCCAAAGAAAAATAGGCAAATCAACAATTACAGTTCAAAATTTCACTACTTTTGAAAAAAAAAAAGGAGACTCTAGTGTATGTAAGACACATAAAATCAGGAAGAATTCATTCTGGACCTTTAACTAGTTTCAAAAATCAAAATTATTTCAATTATATTCTTTGATCGTAAGAAATTTAATTAGCAATCAATAAAATAGCTGGAAAACTACTGAAATTTTGCAAGTTTTATCACACGTTTCTAAATAATGTACGAATCAAAAAAGAAGCATGACTCAACATGGAGTCACATATCTTAATCCTAGGACTCAAGAGGAAAGGCAAAGGTGACTCCTGTAAGTAGGGGGTAGGGCACAGAGAGACTACTGAACTACACTACTCCATGATTAGAAAGAAAGGTTTATTGGGCATCAAACTGCCAAGGTGAGCTTCTGGGGGTAGTGGGCAATGAGAAGAACAAAGTGGTAGAAAAGCAAACATTTAGACACATCAGCACGGTGAGATCTTTGCGTTGAGGTAGGCTGTTTGGATGCCATTGTCCATGGGAGATGAGCTTTGGAGTGCATTAAGGAAGATTCCTGGTGGTTTCAGTGAGGTTCCCGGTAAACAGAAACCCACCCTTAGGCCTCTGTTTACTCAGTAACTCTCCTGTTTACCCAGGCAAAGTCCTCCTGTTCAGGACCGTGTCACCAGCACTGCTATTTAGGGCACCACTTTGGACCTAACAAATCTCTCGGACTTCAAGACTGCCTGGTCTATATAGTGAGTTCCAGGACACTCGGGGCTCCATAATGAGACCCTGTCTCAAGAAATAGGAGCAAATTTTTAAATTTAATTTGAATTAAGTTTAATTTTTTTAAAATTTAAATTCATGAATAGTTAGGTGGTGCTGTGTCTTGGAAGTAAGTAAAAATAAATAAAAGAATTAATTCCTTAAGAGACATAAATAATCAAATTTGACTCTAGAAGAAAAAAAAATCTTATTAGCTTCATATCCATTGAAATTGGTCAAATGTGTTACTGTACACAGTAAGTACAGCCCTCAGGAGTTCTGAAGCAGGGTTTCAACCTAAGACCAGCCTAGTCTAGACAACAAGATCTTGTCTTAAAATAAAACAAAAGTAGCCACCGGCACAGAAAAAGAAAAAAATCAAAAAATTTAAAATTATTTATTTCCAGGCATGGTAGCACATGATTCTAATCCTAGCACTCAGGAGACAGACACAGGTGGATGGATCTCTGTGAGTTCAAGGCCAGCCTGAACTACTTAGTAGGTTCAAGGCCAGGCAATGCTGTATATTGAGATGGGGTGGGAGGAGGTGTGTGTGCGCTCCATGCACCTGAACAAGGAAGTGAGAAGACAACACTAGAATGGGCTCTCTCTCTGCTTTACATGGATCCTGGGGATAGAACCTGTGTCTTCAGGGTTGCACAGCAAAAGCTTTTACTAAATAAGACAGTTCTCTGGCTCAAAAAATGAATTACTAATACTTATTTAAAAAGTTGAAATCCTTATCTGGGCTTTACTTTAAGCCCAAATAGTTTTAGTTGTGACTCTTATTAAACATTTCAGAAAAGTATCAGTTCTACGCACACTCCTTCACAAACTAGAAGAGAAGTATTTCCCAAGCCATTCTTTGATGGAACAACTGCTCCAACATCAAAACTGATAATGATATTACAGGAATAAAACCACTGACTAAGGTACCTTATGAACAACTGTGCAAATTCATCTGCAGACCCTATATTATTAAATTCTGTCCAGGGGACACTTTTAGAAGTTGGTATATGAAGTCTTTCTTAGAAACAAAGGTTGATTTGAAATTCAAACACTGATCAATGTAATTCACCATATTTACAGAATAATCTTTCCAAATAATCATGTCAATACAGAAAAAAAGTATTTGATAAATATTTCAATTGTGATAAAGCTTCTCTACAAATCAAGAATAGAAGGGAATTTTTTCAACTTGATATAAAACATCTATAAAAGTCTGTAATGAGTATTATAATTATAAAAACTGCATAAGAAAACCAGGGAGATACTTAGGAAACTTGAGATAGACTGAGTCCTTAGAACAAAAAATGACAAATTACTAAAGCTTCATCAAAATGAAAATCGTGTATTCTTAAGCAGATTAAGAAAGTAATCAGGGTGGGAAAAGATCTTTACCAATCCTACAACAGATAGAGGCCTTATATCCAAAATATACAAAGAACTCAAGAAGTTAGACCGAAGGGAGACAAATAACCCTATTAAAAAATGGGGTTCAGAGCTAAACAAAGAATTCACAGCTGAGGAATGCCGAATGGCTGAGAAACACCTAAAGAAATGTTCAACATCTTTAATCATAAGGGAAATGCAAATCAAAACAACCCTGAGATTTCACCTCACACCAGTGAGAATGGCTAAGATCAAAAACTCAGGTGACAGCAGATGCTGGCGAGGATGCGGAGAAAGAGGAACACTCCTCCATTGTTGGTGGGATTGCAGACTGGTACAACCATTCTGGAAATCAGTCTGGAGGTTCCTCAGAAAATTGGACATTGAACTGCCTGAGGATCCAGCTATACCTCTCTTAGGCATATACCCAAAAGATGCCCCAACATATAAAAAAGACACGTGCTCCACTATGTTCATCGCAGCCTTATTTATAATAGCCAGAAGCTGGAAAGAACCCAGATGCCCTTCAACAGAGGAATGGATACAGAAAATGTGGTACATCTACACAATGGAATATTACTCAGCTATCAAAAACAATGACTTTATGAAATTCGTAGGCAAATGGTTGGAACTGGAAAATATCATCCTGAGTGAGCTAACCCAATCACAGAAAGACATACATGGTATGCACTCACTGATAAGTGGCTATTAGCCCAAATGCTTGAATTACCCTAGATGCCTAGAACAAATGAAACTCAAGACAGATGATCAAAATGTGAATGCTTCACTCCTTCTCTAAAAGGGGAACAAGAATACCCTTGGCAGGGAAGAGAGAGGCAAAGATTAAAACAGAGACTGAAGGAACACCCATTCAGAGCCTGCCCCACATGTGGCCCATACATATACAGCCACCCAATTAGACAAGATGGATGAAGCAAAGAAGTGCAGACCGACAGGAGCCGGATGTAGATCGCTCCTGAGAGACACAGCCAGAATACAGCAAATACAGAGGCGAATGCCAGCAGCAAACCACTGAACTGAGAATAGGACCCCCGTTGAAGGAATCAGAGAAAGAACTGGAAGAGCTTGAAGGGGCTCGAGACCCCATAGGTACAACAATGCCAAGCAACCAGAGCTTCCAGGGACTAAGTCACTACCTAAAGACTATACATGGACTGACCTTGGACTCTGACCTCATAGGTAGCAATGCTCCTAGTAAGAGCACCAGTGGAAGGGGAAGCCCTGGGTCCTGCTAAGACTGAACCCCCAGTAAACTAGACTGTTGGGGGGAGGGCGGCAATGGGGGGAGGGTTGGGAGGGGAACACCCATAAGGAAGGGGAGGGGGGAGGGGGATGTTTGCCCGGAAACCAAAGAATTATTATTAAGTATTAAATAAATTAAAAAAAAAAAAAGAAAGTAATCAGGGGGCTGGAGAAATGGCTCAGTGGTTAAGAGCACTGACTGCTCTTCCAGAGGTCCTGAGTTCAATTCCAAGCACCCACATGGTGGCTCACAACCATCTGTAATGGGATCCGATGCCCTCTTCTGGTGTGTCTGAAGAGAGCGGCAGTGTTCAATGTACATAAAAGAAAATAAATAAAGAAATATAAAAAAAAAACAGAAAAACCACAAAGTGGGAAGGAAATATTTGCAAATTATGCACATGACACATACTCATAGCATATTTTTAAAAACAGCTACACAGTCAGCTTAATTATAAAATAAAACAATTCAATAAAACACAGAGCAGATGATTTTTATAAAATAAGATATCTGAGTGATCAGTTTTTTTTTTTTTTTTTTGGTTCTTTTTTTCGGAGCTGGGGACCGAACCCAGGGCCTTGCGCTTCCTAGGCAAGCGCTCTACCACTGAGCTAAATCCCCAACCCCTCTGAGTGATCAGTATTCAAATGAAAAGACACTGTTATGGTTTGAATCCAGTATCCTCCTAAAGACTCATATGCTGGAGGCTTGTTTGCCGCCTGATGAACTTTGGGGAAATAACTGGACCTGGGAAGCTGTGACCTAATCAGTATAATAACTCACTGATGCGTTTATAATATGGTGACATTTATTGGAAAGTGAGACCTGGCTGGGGGAAGTAAGGAGTTATAGCTTGACTCTGATATCTCAGTGTCCCAGTCTGTTCCATGGCCACCATTAGATAAGCCATTTGCTCTGCAGGACATTACCCCATGATGTTCTGCTTCCCAGTGCTAAGAGGCTGCCTATGTAAGGAGCCAGTTAAGTGGGGACAGAATCCTTTCCTACATGAGCCAAATACATCCTTCTTTAAATAGTTTTTTCAGTCATTTTGTCACAATGGTAAACATTGTAAGAGAGCCTCAATAACATTAGTCTTCGGGGGAGTGTGAATTAAAGCCACAGCATATCCATTCAACAGGCTAAAATTTAAGCTTGCAACAACCACTGTTAGTGGGGACATGGAGCAACTCTCATATCTTTCCCGTGGAAGAAACATGATCGCAGTTTTTAACATGTTAAATAAGTATTTATTAAATACTTTACTCACTAACAAAATAGCAAACATCCACCGTGTATATAATGTATATAATGTACATACCATGAATATAATGTATATATGTACATACTATATCTATAATGCCATGCTAGAAGCTGGAGGTGAACGGGGTGTGAGAGAAGAGATCAGCAATGAGGGGAAAGTCCAATTCACAGATTTGTGTTTACGTGGAGTTTCTCTCTGGAGTGAGAAAAAAGGTTTGGAAACAGTTGATGGAAGAGTGATGGTTGCACAATATTGTAAATGTTACTGGTGACACTGAATTATTCTTAAAAATAGCTAGTTAGTAAGTTTTATGATGTAAATATGTATCTTTACTGTGGTAACATACATAAATATATTTGAGATATATTGAAATATTTTACTATATAGTAATATATGTGTGTGTATAGTAGTAAGATATATATATATCTTTGACATATAGTTATCTCAAAATAGTTATATATGTATATATGCATAAGTACTAATACATATCTTACACACACACACACATATATATATCTCCACAGTAAAATATTTTATTTGCATTTAATAGAGAAAAACTACCCTGCTGCTTTGCTTTACGGATTTGCAGACACTGTGTAATAGTAATAAGGTCAGGATAATTGTTTCATCCCATCTGTGGCAAAAATGTGGAGAAAACTATTTGTCTATAAAGTCTTCTGAGGGTTTAAGATGGGGGTGATTTTGAACATCTTGACGGGTGGGTGAAATTTAGATCCACCATTTTGAGATTATTTTATGTACCCAAAATGCTTGATCTGTCAGGAACTTGTCAGTAAAATAAAATTGCCACCAACTCCATTATAAATTGCTTCCCACACAAAAGCTATAAAAATACAAGATTCTGCACCTATTAGAAAAATTATGAATTGAAATTTCTTGAATTCCAGTGTTAAGTTGCCCAAAACCTGTATAACACACCTCCTCTTTACAACTTATGTAACATTATTTGCTTCTTTATTTTGAATACCTCTACAGAATCACGGACTTTATTCAGAATAATTTGCATTCAGGAAATATTCTCAAAGCAACAGCCTGAAAAATACCATTAATTTATTTCAGATATTTATAAGTACAGGAATGAGTGTTCATTTTATGTACATAAAATATTTATATATTTCTATTTCTCTTGACAGAAATTACTTCTATTTCTGTCAGCAGCCTATTTCTATTTCTCTTGACAGGAATGTGTGCTGTTGAAAATGATTACGATTATTTAAGAAGTACAGAATAAGAACAGAGATTTCTGTGGAGAAGTTGGATTTGACTCGTAGGTCATGTTATAGTGTCTTATAAACACAGGATAAAAAGGTTATCCAACGGTGCCAATAAAAAAAGTTTTATTCCCAGAGAGGATATAGTTTGATGTCTAGCGTGTTGTAGACCCTGAGATCAATTACAAGTCTTAATAAAAGAGCAGGAAAGAAGAAAGTTGGTGGAGTGCTAGCTTGCATGCACAAATCCTGGGTTCTATCCCCAGCATTGTGCAAAGTGAGTGCGTGCCTGTAATCCCAGTGGTTTGGAGGTAGAAACAGGAGGATCAGAAATTCTGAGGTCATCTCCTGCTTCCCAGCAAGTTTAAGGTTAGCTCCGGCTACATGGATGTCTCATCATCAACAACAACAACAAAAACCCTACTTACCATTTTTTTTTTCAAAATACCACTATGGCAAAATAATTTCCTAACTTATTCTGCCACAAAAGCTAATTCACTTACAGTTACTAGATATGAAAAGTTCGTGAGACTTACATGAAAAAGGTAAATTTTGTGTATTATTTTCTTTACAAGATACGTATGTTAAAGCTTTGAAAAAATATGGGGTGTAGGTTTGTACGATATTTTTTTTTTTTTGGTTCTTTTTTTCGGAGCTGGGGACCGAACCCAGGGCCTTGCGCTTCCTAGGTAAGCGCTCTACCACTGAGCTAAATCCCCAGCCCCACGATGTTTTAAATATAGAAGAAGCCCAGTGAAAATTCTAATGATGCTTGTTACCTGGCTCTACGTTTGACTTACATTTTTCAACATATGTTGATTTCAATTCTCTACTTAGGGGTTATGGATGTCTAATTAGGTGTTATATATGACTAAAAATAGAAATCTAATTATTCCATAGGGAATGCAGTTTGCTTAGCAGACAAATGGTTTTGGAAACACGAGACTGAGTTGGAAAAAGTATAATGAATTGAATCATCTAGCAACAGAATACAGCAGAATTCTTAAGACAAAAGAAGCAGTAGTCATAGGTGTCTATATAAACATCATTCTGTTGTTCCAAAGAGTATTTTCTGACTCATGGGGATTGTCCCTCTGATGGCTATTCTTGGTTTCCCACTTGAATACATCCAGAATTAACTAAAACCCAAATGGCTGGATATAGGTAAAAATCCCTGTGGTGGATTTTTCTTAATTAAATCATTTGAAATTGAAAGGCCTACTCTTAGTCAGGCTACCTTTGATCCCTATCTTTTAAGTCAAGGAGATGGACCTCTAATCTGAGCCACACTTTGTTGGCAGCCTATATAAAGGACATGGAAGAAGAAATCTTGAACTCTGTGCCTCTCTGGCAAGTCCATTCCTTCACAGGTATTAGAGCCTACTTTGAGATTCTGGTATGTATTGAATATTAGCTAAGACATTCAGGCTCATGGACTGAACAAACTACTAGATTCTCGGTCCTTCTATTGGTAGACAGCTATTGTTGGACTAGTTAGACCTGTTTGACTAGCAGTCCATAGAGTCTGTAATCATATATAAGATTTATTAGAATATGTACACATATGAATATATGATTACTATATATAAACATATAAATGTATATATTCATTCTAATATGTATATACACACAATATATATATATATATATTCTATAGTTCTGTTCCTCTAGAGAATCCTGACTAATAAAGTCCCTCTGTGTCCTCTTCGCAAAGCATTAGGCTGTTTATTAAATGTTCCAGCTATATTCACTTCCTATAAGAGCCTTCTATGTGCCAAACATTGTAGCAAATGTCAAGTGCAATCAAACAGAGAGAATACACATAAAGCAGTAGGCAGAGAGTGTTCAAGGAAAAAGGAACCTGTTATGCAAAGTCTTGAGGTGGGAAAGAGTTGGGCTGGTCCCAGAAACTGAGAGGGCAACAGGCTGAAGCTCTGTGGGTGGAGAAAACAGAATGAGATGAGATGAGAGAGATCAGCAAAATGCAATCTAGGCTCTTGTGGGCACATTAAGAAATTCTTAACTGTCTGCTCTCTACCTGTTTCTTGGCAAAGATTTTGGGGCAGAGTTTGGGGATAGAGTCCCAAGAAGTACATCTGAGAGATCAGTCTGGATACCAATGGCCAGAATCCAAGTTACCACCAAAGTGGTAACGTTGGTTTAAGGGGAGTAAAGAGATTTGAGATTTGGTGTAGAAAACCATAGGAATTACAAGGCTTTTTGGATGTGCAGGGTGAGGGAATGGAAAGTTTTCTAGCTTGAAAAAAACTAAAGTATCACTTACTAAGCTGAAAATCTTTGGGAATAGCAGGTCGGGCAGGGAAGCTTGAAGTGACTTAAGAGTTTGGTTGAACCAGCCAGTCATAGTTACATACCCCTGATATCCTAGATGGTCAAGAACCTGGGCACCACAGTGTGAGCTAGTCTCAAAGACTAAGCAAAAAGGGCCAGGAAGACAACTCAGTGGGTAAAAGCACTAGCTATGAAAGCCAGGAGAGTCCAATCCCTGGAGCCCATGTACAGGCCAAATGCAGTGGCGTGTATCTATAGCCCCACACTGCTAAGTAGGCAGCCAGGAGGCAGAGGCAGAGAATCCATAGAAAGCACTGGAGCCAGTGAGCCTGTAGTAGGGAGAAACATAGAAGCTAGACATCTTCATCCTCAGTAAGGTGGAGGAAGAAAACTGACAATTCACTCGTTGTCTTGTGACCTCCAAATACACACAGCGGCATATGCCTGTCGCATACACACACACACACACACACACACACACACACACACACAATCATGTGCGAATAAATACTAAACAAAACAAAACACAGAAAACTTTGACTGAAGGTCAGGTATGTCATGTTTCAAATGCTTGACAGATAGCAAGCAAAAGACAGCCACATAAAGTTAGTATTTATACTTAGAACCTTGGCGCCTGCTGTCATCTTATTAATACATAGTAACAACATTATTAATACGTATTGACAATATTTAAAGAAATGTAAGAACAAGTTCATATTTTGGAGGCTGGATGAAGATGAGACTATGAGAAAACAGAGAAGGAACAAAGAAATAGAAGGGAAAACAGAATATGTCATGTACCAGAAGCTAAGAGCAGAGAAGAATGAGCTCAAAGTGTGCAAGTTGAATGCTGATGAGAAATGAACACAGTGGCTCTTAGGAGGGGCATCCCCAGGGCCACGGAAGGCCTCAGCCAGGCAGTTTCAGGAATATAAGAATGGAGGCAGATTGGAGAGGGAGCGTTTTGCATCAGCAGAGAAGACCTTGTGTGTGTGTGTGTGTGTGTGTGTGTGTGTGTGTGTGTGTGTGTGTGTGTGTGTCTGTGTGTGTGTCTGTGTGTGTGTGTGTGTGCATGTGTGTATATGTGTGTGTGAAGAAAAGGAGACAAAATTGGTGGAGGGAGATGGGATAGGAGGATGAACTAAGTTCTAAATGTGGTGAGATTCTTAGCTACAGAACATCCAAATAAAGCTATCTTACAGAAGATTGGATTAAGACTCAAGAGAAAGCTTTAGAATCCTGTATATGTATCTCTAGTCTACATATCCTTTAAACATACCCTATTATCCTCCAATCCATACTGACTGCAATAAAAAAGAAGATTTAGCGATGACCCCTCTTCCATACATAAGCCCTATGCTCCTACACTGGCAACAACTGCTTTATTCTCATTTTAGAGTCCTCAAGCCTCTTTATTCCTTAACCTGAACTCTTGGGAGTTTTCTGAAAGGTTAATTTTTCAAAGTAATATATCTGAGCTACAAAGTATATATTGCCCTGCCAGGTCAGACTGAGGAACCATTGAATACTTCAGAAAGCCCAGTGGTCTGTTCCTTTGTTCCTGCCCTGAGCAACACCTCTTTTTTCTGTAGGGTTTGCTAAGTGAATTAGGAAGTCAATCCTTCCAGGAGCTATCTATGTCTTCTGGACAATTGTTGCACCAAGACTTTCCTTTAGGTGAGAAATAAGGAAACATTATATAACAGTAGAGAAATTGGGAGGGGCTAGGGAATTGAAACACATTATATAGTCCCTCGGCACCTTTATGAAGACTTTATGGGAAATGCTTTCTTCTGAGCAATGTGCAGGTATACCTTATAGGCTTCTGTTTATTTAAAAAAAAAAAAAAACAGCTAACACACACCTCTTCAAATAAGTTACCCATCTCATGTGCAATGATTTCTCTCATATGAACTGAATTCAGCAAACGCAGAAACCAGTCACACACCATCAGGAAGAGATAATGTGTATTGTGGTCTCCTCCAGCATGTTGGGGAAAATGAGCCTTTTCTTTCTTCCTTTCTTTCTCCCTTTCTTTCTTTCTTTCTTTCTTTCTTTCTTTCCTTCCTTCCTTCCTTCCTTTTTTTTTTCTGTTGTTGCTTCTGGGCTAACCACTTGTTCACACAAGGTTTCTAAGAGAGTATAAGTTTAGCACAGAGGAGACAAGGGCAGGACATGGGCAGAAAGTAGGAAATTTGGAAATAGGTCAATCTCACTATATTAATCTTCTAGGAAAGCTTTAACAATCTACCACAAACCTGATGGCTTGAGTAATACAAATCTATTTTCTAAGTTCTGGAGACTAGAAATGCACACTAAGGCGTTAGCAAGCCCAGTCCTCTTCTGAATCCTATAGGTGAGTCTGTTCTCCCCCTTTCCTAGGTTCTGGTGGTATAGGACAACCTTTGGTGACTTCTCTTGCTTGCAGCTCCATAACTCAAAACTTCATCGTCATACGCCATCCTGCTCCTGTGCATGTGGCCATCTTCATATAGAAATAAGTCATGTTATACCCTCATTTCCACTACCTACATGCATTTCAAACGCCTGTAACTCTATTTCTAAATAAGGTCTCATTGCGAAATGCATATGGTTAGTACTTTTAATGTATCTTTTTTAGAGTGATAATTCTATAACATTCATTATCACAAAAAGGAAAAATAACATTCTCCCTTCAGCCAGTTTTGAAATCTAAGGATACGCCATGTTGGCTCCTCCATATGCCCACATCTGCCTAGGAAAACCAACCATGCTGCAAGCCCCAAGCTAAACATTCATACGTGCGTGCACACACACACAAAATATTCAAAATTTAAAGAGAACTTAACATATGAGTCACCCATCTTTTTTGTGCTCCCAGAAATTGTCATAATCCTAATTTTGAGTTAAGTTTTATGGTCAGAAGAAGCAGGGCTGTTCAAATTACACTTGCTATGTTTTCTATAAGAAAAAAATTTTTAGTACTCAATGTTTCTATTTTTAAATTTTTAAGTACGTGTGTAGATGTTTTGCCTGCAAGTATATCTGTGCACCATGTGTGTGCCGGGCGCCTGAGAAGACCAGAAGAGGCAGTTGGATCCACTGATAGTTGCTAACATGGGAAGTGTTGGCAATCAAACCCAGGACATCTGGAAAAGTAGTAACCAGTGCTCTTTACTGCTCAGCCGTCTCTCCAGCACAGCATTACTAATTTTTTAAAATTACAGTATACCACATTAAACAAAAAGTTTTACTTTATTTTCCTACATTTATAAATGAGTTAATATTTTGACAATGATGTTTTAAAGAATAGTATTATTCTTTGATGCTTTCATGTATGTATACAATGTTTCTTGACTATATTCATCTCCAATTCCCCGCTCCCAGTTGTCTTTTTTTCTTTTTTTTTTCACTTGTGTGTTTGTGTGTGTTTGTATGTGTGTGTATACATACTGTGTTGTTCATGTGGAAGTCAGAGGACAACTTGTGGGAGTTGGTGCTCTCCCTTACAGCCGAGCCATCTCATGTGAGGCAGTTTGGTCTGGAGCTCACATTGTAGCTACGGATAATGACTTCAAACTGATTCTCCTGCCCCTATTTCCCAAACTCCTGGAGTTACAGGTAGCTATGCCACACCTAGCACTGTACCTTTTCTATAGTTGTTCAAAGTGAGGAATGCTTGCCTCTATTTGTGTATGTATAAGTGTTTGGGTATACCTGAGCCATGTGATCTTACTCTATATAAAATGGTTCTTCATCCCCTAAATATTTCTGCATGTACTCCTGTCTTTTAAGAGCAAAGGGTAGGCATTTAGGTAGGTAGTGGAGCGAGGTGCTTGGTACAAAGCCTAACCACCTGAGCTCTACTCTCAGGACCTGCATGGTGGGAGGAAAGGTAACAACTCTTGCAAGCTGTTCTCTGACCTCATACACATGCTGTGGTACAATGCACATTCGCATATACACAAATAACTAAATACATAGATGAATAGATGATAGAGGAATTAAAGAGAAAGCTCATGCATGTGCGCACACACACACACACACACACACACACACACACACCACAAAATTCAATAAAATAAAAATAAATGAATTATGAATGCAAGAAAGAGAAAGAAAAAGAGAGAGATCACCTCTATGAGTTTGACGCCTGTCAGTCAGGGCTACATAGTGAGACTCTGCCTGTCTCAAAAACAAAACTTTTATGTCTTAGTAATGATAGTAATTCTCTTACAACTACTATGCTTAAGGAATTAATATTCCTGTCATATATAATATTATTTCACCTATTTCACCAGTTATCTCGAGTATCATTGTAATGTTTTAAAATATTCACCATGTAGATAAAACATTGCCTTTAATACTTTTCAATCTAAAATCATTTCATTATTTTTATCTCTCGTTATACCAATATTTTTCAGTTTTATAGGAAACCCCACTATTTGCAATGCATCACGTTGATATTTTGGTTGGCATTTGTTTTGAACCAGGTCTTGCTGTCAAGCCTGAAAGTCACTGAATGAGTTGTTTGAATGACAAATGTCCCCGGAAGGCTCGGGCCTTTGAACCTGGAACTTCATTGGTGATGCCCTAGTGGAGTCCTTGCGGGGCAGAAGATACGCTCTAATACCGTGAGTCTCCTCTAGCCTTTCCCTTACTAAAACCAACCAGTAAGCTCTTTATCAGTTAACCAAATGACTTTCCAATTCTATTCATCTGTCCACATTTCTCAGCTAGGTGTGGTGGTAAATGCCTGCAGTCTCGGTTCTTTAGGAGACCGACACTAGAGGAGGTGAATATGCGGCCAACCTGGGTTGTACATGCACTCCTGAGCCCCATTTCAAAGGAAACAAACAAACAACCAGCAAACAGCAGCCCCGAAGTGTGCTCTCTCCCTTGGTACTTGCCACAACTTTTGGAATATTTTTGTATGTTTATGGATTTCATTTAAATTAAATACTTTGTAACAAATCACCACTACTTCACAGTCACTCACACTGTCCCAGTGTGCTCAGTTTGCCGCGTCCAGTTTGCCGGTGACCTGTCCCGCCACAGTTCTGTTCAGCATCCCGGGCATCTCTGAGCAAAACGGGCTCATGCCTCGTAGACTTCGTCCGGACCTGTCCCTCTGATTCGTTCTTGTCATGTCACCTCTCAGCAAGTAAAACACCGTTTAGTCTGAACCACGTGTGATGGAGCACAATACCTACAACTGAGGCAGGAGGACCTCCTACTCCAGTGAGTCCACGGCCAGCCTGGGCTATGAGTTCACAGCCAGTTTACCAGTAATACATACCAGTACTATGTCCCAAAATGAATGAATGAATGAATGAAAAAGTGGTTTTGCTCCCAATCCTATGCTTTTCTTTTTGTAAGAATGTTATCCTGAATTATTTATTACTGAAACTGAATTTTTATTACCAAAAGTGAAACAGTTCCCTGCCACCACAACCCCCCGCTTTTTTGAGACAGGGTTCTAGCCTGGCCTGGAACTTGTTATGTATCCCAAGCTGGCCTAAAACTTTCGGCAATCCTCCTGCCTCTGTCTCCCGTTGTGTACTGGGATCATAGTCATGCTGTCACAACTGTTGTCTCCCTGATTACAGACTGACTTTGGAAAATAAAATATGATCACACCATTTTCTTTCTTTAATTTTTGGAACTTATTATTTCACTATATTACACACACGGCTGTACTGGCTACATGTCTATGCTTGCTGTGCATAGAGGCCACAGATGGTATCAGAGCTTCTGGAGCTGGTGATACAAGCAGTTGTAAGTGACCAGGGCAGTACTGGGAATCACACCCTGGTCCTCAGGAAGAACCTCTCTCTCTCTCTCTCTCTCTCTCTCTCTCTCTCTCTCTCTCTCCTTCTTTCTTCCTTCCTTTCTTTCTTTTTTTGGAGACAGGGTTTGTGTAGCCCTGGCTATCCAGGAAGTGGAAGCAGAGTAGTCTGGCCTCGAACTCACAGCGATCTGCCTGCCTCTGCCCCCTAAAATTAAAGGCATGCACCACCATCTCCCACTTGCCACCCCACATTATTTTAATTGAAGCACATTGACTTTAATTTTGTGTTATAATCCTTAATTATGTCTCAATGTGTATATCCACCAAACCACCTCCCATCACCACCACACCCCTTTCATTTTCTGTTTCCAGACACACTGGCTCTCTTGTGTGTGCCGTACCTTCACCATTCCGACTTGTCATTTCTGTATTTGTCTCTTGCTCACTATTAACCACTCCCACCCATTGCCCTTTGGCCTATTTGCTATTTAGTCATCAGAGTTTATTCACATGGTTTTTGACCAGGCACATCTTCCCTCACTTCTCCAGTCTAGATATGGTCTCAGTCGTGGAACGCTCTCAAGCAATGTTCAAAATTTGTAAGTCTAAAGTCAGACAGACGGCTCAATGTGTAAAATAACAGCTGTGTAAGCTGTGACACACCGAGGTCAGCCTGATGACCTGAGTTCCATTTACAGGACACACAACAGAAAGAAAGAACTGACTCTCCAAAAGTTGCTCTCTGACCTTCACAATATGCCCATGCTCACACACATCAGTCTTAAACACACACACACACACACACACACACACAAACACACACACTCACACAAACACACACACACTCACACAAACACACATACACACACAAATACACTTCTAAAAACTTAATTACATGTTGATTTGTGTCTTTGAGTAATGTATGCTATTCCATACAAAGGCAGAGGTTTGTCTCATTTGTTCAGACACGTGTGCTCAGAAACTGTTTATAGAGGCATTCGGCAAAGTGAAATAAATATAAATTATGTCAATCAATGTGTTTTTGTTTTTTTTTCTGGGTCACTTTGTACAACTAGCCCACTTATTTCCAGTAGGTCTGTACCCAGTGTTCTGTCGATGCAGCTAAAATTTCCTGGCTTTTCCCTTTGAAGCAAAAAAAAAAAAAAAAAAAAAAACAGTTTTGGTTTCCATCTCTCTTATGGTCACACAGATTTCATTTCAACAAGAGGTTATTTTTAACCAAAGAAACGCTATTCTTCAGTAAAACTTACAAACCAAAAGATTATCAGTTTCAGTGTAAATACACTCCCTGAATGTGGAGGGAGAAAAAAATTAGAATCTTGACTTCTAATTAGCTCTAACTCTCCAAAAAACAAAAATAAAATCTTGCTGAAGTCAAAATAATGCCCACACTGAATAATGTTGCAAATATTTTCTTTGGCTCAGTATAGGCTTCACTGGTACACTAAATTTCCATCTGTTTAACATTTGGAAATAAGAGACAGCTGCATCTTTAATGTCTATAGGCAAGAAGCCAATAAATAATAGGGATTCAAATTGATACTGTACGTTTTCATTTGAGAGACATATTTAGCTTACATTACTATAAGGTTGCATAAGTTTGTACTATTTTTTCACATTTTAGTATGCTTGGCTTTGCTAGTTGTTTTCCTTAGCCTGTGAAGAGCATTGTGAATGTCACCTGTTTCACTTCACCATCCTGAAAGTCACTTCTTATTCTGCAGGCTTCCTTGTGTGGGGTTGCCAGGTCACAGCTGGGTGATGGGAGCTGTACATTAGCTCAAGGCAGTTTGCCTCTGCTGGAGAAATTGTTAGGCAGGAAGCAGGTAGCATTTAGAACAATCACCTAAGTCTGGAGTGAGGGTGTTGTCTCTTTTCTTTAATTGACAGTTAAGTGTGCCTCTTAAACCACCCTTTGTAGGGCCCTCAGGAGAAACCAGGAATCAGAGAAACTGTTGAGTCATTGTACTTAGTTAGCCCTTTTTAGGTGAATTAAAGTAAACTTAGCAACTTAGCTTTCTATGATACTTAATTCTCTGCTCGACCCCCAAAAATTACCATCTGCTGCTTTTTTTTTTGAGCATGTAATGTCTAAAAGCACATGACTTCCAACTGAGTCTATGATGCTGAGTCTTCTCCCTAAGAATGTATGTGAGTGTCTCCTGTTTAAAAACAGAACAGAACAGAACAAAATGAAACAAAAAACCCTTGCTTTGTTCAGAGAGGAGCTACTTTGGGAAATATCCCCAGTGTGCGCCTCACTGGCTGCAAGAACACTGTCTTCACTTTTTTATTTCCTGGTTGTGCTTACTAACTTCGTACTCACCAAGAAGCAAACCCATTGTATCCGTTATAAAATGAGTAGACAAACCAAGAGAGCAGTGCCTTACTTAAAGGCTGTTTGAGAATAAAACTCCCTTCTCTGAAATGAACACCACTGGCTGCCTAGGAGGAACAGAAACCAGCAGAGCTGCCAGGAAGAGTTTTAGACTGAAGCACCTGGAAAAGACACTACAGTCAGTCGGAGCTGCCTGCAGGCTGCTGAATGTAGTCTAGACTCCCAGTTTATGTGAGCTGTCACCCATGCTGGGGTGGGTTTTGGTGATGCAGCTGTCTTTGAGTCATTTCTGCTCCTCTAAGTGACCCCTCACCTATATTCCTCTAAATTATCCCAATAAAATACATTGGTTCACCAAATTGGACTTTGGTCTTTCCTGGGTTCTCTATGTGGGGTAAAAAGATGTATGTGCTGTGTCTTCCCAGGAAAAGGCTTGTCACAACAATGTCAAATGGAGAAACAAGTGTGTTTGCTATATAGACTTAGACAGACTTTCAGATCAGGGAAATGACTCAGTGATAAAGTTGCTTGCTGCCAAGCTTGATGGCCAGAGTTTGATCCCTGGGATTCATTCATAAAGTAGAAGCAGAGAGCCAATTCCAAAAGTTACCCTCTGGTCTTTGCACATAGACAGACGACAGACAGACAGACAGACAGACAGACAGACAGACACACACACACACACACACACACACACTAATCGATGCAGTAAAATAAAGAAAAATGAAGTTAAGGACATTCTTGGTTTCAATAGCAAACAACTCCAACTTCTCTCCTAACTGCTAGACTTCATTATCTAATTGATTACTAGCACCTCTACAAGTGTTATCTAGTATAATAACAATAGCCAGGTCTACACTTTTCCTTCTTCTTGTTTCCCAAAGCTCGTTCCTCCCAGTGAAATGACAACCCTGTTCTTCTAGTTGCTTAAGTTACAAATGGGTTACATTCCTGAGTCTTCAATTTCTTTCATATCCCGAATTCAATAGCAAGCGCTCTCAGTACCATTCTGCATGGGTCCAGAATCTAACCAGCAATAGCTACCATGCTAAGTTCAGCCCACCATAATCTCTCATCTACTAACTAATCTTGCTTCCATTCTTTGCATCCTACAAAAGCTCTTCTCCACACAGAAGCCAGAGTGTTCTTTTTAAAGTGTAAATTACATTGACTTTTGTTTTAAAGATCTGAACTAAGCAGTATCCTTGTTTATTCTACTCCAATCAAACTGGCTCCCGGATTCCTGCTAATATACCAGGCTTGCCTCCTTCTCAGGGTCCACACGTGCTGCACTATTTCCCTGGGAAGTGTTTCCTCTAATGTTCCTGTTGCTTCCCTCTTATCTTCTTCAGGCTTCTGCTTGTGTGTTTTCTGCTCACCGTATAACTTTTCTTTCCCTAATATTTTACTTCCTTTCCCACAGCTCTCTAAAAACTTACAAAGGAATGTAGTATGAGTGTACATTTTTAAAATTTTTATTTAATTTATGTGCGTACACTGTAGCTATCTTCAGACACACCAGAAGAGGGCATCAGATACGACCACAGATGGTTGTGAGCCACCATGTGGTTGCTGGGAACTGAACTCAGGACCTCTGGAAGAGCAGCCAGTGCTCTTAACCACTGAACCACCTCTCCAGCTCATGATTATCAAGGACAGTCCTAATTTAACCTATATCATTGTAACTGTGAATAATTATTATTCACATGCTTTTGTTTGCTGAAGTGGTTGTTCTGCCCTTATCATATTTTATTTTTACAGCTTTCAGCATCTCCAATACAACCTGCTTCCCCCAATTAGAGTGTTGCTATGAATTGGCAATTTGTTTTCTTCTGTACCATATAACACTTAGACATATCTAGAGCGTGGTGTGCAAAATTAATAAATAAGTCTGGAATGCAGATGCTCAAAAATATGCATTGAATAAATAAATGGCATTACTGACTACCTGATCTATATCATGTGTTCTGCTAGGATCCAGGGAGGATAAGACAAATATGGTACCCATCAGTGCACAGGCCTCATCTAAGAAATTCTGATTTGACTAGCCTTGGGAAACGATCAAAAACAGATGTATAATATATACTTCATATGTGAAGTGGCTTGAGTAATTCTCAAAAATCAGTCAGGTTGAAATCCTGTGGGCTAGGCACTATTTGCCTGGTGGGAAAATCAGAGAAAAGTAAATGGTAGGCATCAGAGCAATTTTCTCTCATCTGCCAAAGTCACAATTCTGAGTATGGACATCAATGAAAACTTAAGCTAAATACAAGAGCTCGAGTAACATAGCCGACCAGGGTCCAATAAACTTTACCCCTACATTTTGTTACTGAAAAACATAAAAAGTCTTGAGAAAGGTGTGGTGGCCCATGCCTGTAATCTAGCACTTAAGTGACAGCACAGTGAGTTTGACAGGCTAGAGCCTGTCTCAAATAGAAAATAAAAGTCTTACGAAGAATGCTAGGCTGTGGTTGCTATGTCTCCTGACAAGATCAGAAATGCCCCAATGGAGGAGTTACAGAAAGGACTAAAGGAGCTGAAGGAGTTTGCAACCCCATAGCAAGAACAACAGTATCAACCAACCAGACTCTCTGAGCTCCCAAGGACTAAACCACCAACCAATGAGTACACATGCATGGGCCCCATAGTTCCAGCTACATATGTAGCAGAGGATGGCACTGTTCATCATCAATAGGAGGAAAAGCCCTTGGTCCTGGGAAGGGGAATGCCAGGGTGTTGAAGTGGGAGTGGGAGCATCTTCATAGAAGCAGGGGGAGGGATGAGGGGATATGGGAGAGGGGAAAAAGGATAATATTTGAAATGTAAATACATAAAATATCCAAGAAAAATAAAATTAAAAACAAAACAAAAAATATTAAAGAATGATTGATGGTGCACGGGTTGAAGCCAATTTCAGAAATAAACAACACTAAAAATTTCCAAAAAAAATGAAGAGTGGGATCCTGAACTGGATGAAAATGAGCCACTCAAACCTACTAATTTTTTTTTAAAGATTTATTTATTTATTATATATAAGTACACTGTAGCTGTCTTCAGACACACCAGAAGAGGGCATCAGATCCCATTACAGATGGTTGTGAGCCACCATGTGGTTGCTGGGAATTGAACTCAGGACCTCTGGAAGAGCAGTCAGTGCTCTTAACCACTGAGCCATCTCTCCAGCCCCAATTTTTTCATTTTGTAATCAAACCCGTGCACACACCTTCATTACACTCTTGGGATGAATTCCCACAGGTAGAAGGCTGTTCATTCTAATTATTCCTGTACATGCTTATTCAGACCTTTCGTTTTATTTGAGGATCTCACTTTTCTAAACATCTGTGGCTGGAGGGATGGCTCAGCAGAGGAACTCGGGCTGCTCTTGCAGAGGACCTGGTTTATTTCCCACCATCCATCCAGAAGGCGGTTCACACCCACCTGGAACTCCAGGCCAGGGGGTCCAACTCCCTTTTCTGGCCTCTACAGGCCCCTGCAGGTGAAATTCAAATACAGACATAAAGCTTTTAGAAGTAGGCTTCCTGTTTTATGATCCTGTTCAACTTTAGATGAACTTCAAGTAGAAGTAACTTAATTTCTGAATGTTTTAAGGAATACTACTAGTACATAGTCCAAAAAGTCTAAGGCTGGTAATTTTCCCTTCTGATAACAGAATTTGCCTTCTATGGTTTTTAGCACTGTTCCTGTTTATATCTATTATGTTACTTACCACAGTTTATGCAGTCGTTTTCTTATTTATCTTATTAACCCACCTCCTTCCCGCTCTCAAGTGTTCCAAATGTTGAAGAGCTCTTGGAACAGCAGTACCTAGGGAGCTGCCATGACAGCTCCCCGCCTGTCCCGAGACTGACTCAGAGATCAGGAATAGGCCTAGAAAATCGGTGGGAGGCTTTCCTAATGACAAAGAGTGGCTTCAAAAGTTTCACTATGACGAACTGAAAAAAAAAAGGGGGGGGGGGTAGCAGCCATCTTCATGTACGTCACATAAGTACTGCCTAGCAACACGTACCTGAAAAGCTATTCTAAATCAATTGAAGAAGAGGTCAGGAAAATATCCAGGGACCTCTCTGGGGGAATCATCCCATAGAGACCCCAAACCAACTACATTAGAAAGCATTCTCCGCATATGCAGCAAAAAGTACTAAACAGGTCCACGACTGGAGTGAATGAAGAACTCACCAGACTGTCTGAATCCTAAAAAGCTAAAAGGCCAGCAGATAACCAGGCAATTTACAGATGTACATCTGAGGTAACCAGAAGAGCGAGTGAACGTGCCAAAGCATTTGAACACACACTGTGTTTAGAGTCTGTGTTTAACTTTCCCCTAGGTCTTTATCTTTACCCTTGGTTTCCCAGACATAAGTACTTGTTGCCTCACTTATGGCAGGGGCAAAAATAAGTGAGATTCAAGAGAGAGTGATTATAACTAAGAAATGTTTTTTAAAAATGTGGTAATGGTCTCCTATCATCTTTGGAAAATAGGACTTCAAAATGTCCAGTTCCAAACGAATTCAGGAAAAACCTTCAGCTATCTGAGTCATTAATTATTCACAGAGCGTAGGAAACATGACAGTTTGAACTTAGCACTCACAGGTAAGGGGCTCCTGGTTCACTATTTGAACACGTAGCTGTGTTCTCCTGTGATCTCAGCTTAGCGATACCAAAGGACAAAGCTGGTTTTCAAATCTCAAGTCTTTCACGGAGCTCTCTTAGTCACGCTGGTCATTGTTTCCTCTGTGCTGTGGCAACCAGAAGTAATTATCTTTCCTGGAGAAGGATGTTGGGAAATTAACTATTACGAATAATTGCAATAACAGAAAGCAACAGAGTACTGATATTTAGACATTTGATAACATTTACTGTTAATGAAAATGAAAACTAGTTTCTTTGAGTCACTTGGACTTTCACAAAAGATATCTTGGTTCTCATGCTAAAGTGTATTCGTTAGCATTAGGAGTACTCTAACAATAGGCTGAGGTTAATCAAGAACACAAGAGTCATGAAAATTTGCACTAAAAAGAATACTTGGAAGTTAAGAATTTTCTATCCTCTACGCATATTTAAAAAATGGCTTATAAAAATACATGATCACAAAAGGTCTACACAAACATATAACATATAGCACAGCCGCATGGATGCCTTCCAGTTTTAGAAATCATTCACTAAGATGCCATATGTATCCCTCTATGTTTACTCATATTTAACCAACTGACTTGAATTTTTTTTTAAATGAATTGAGGGCAGTGAGATGGCAGTCACATTGAAATTCTGGGGACATAGGTTTGATCCCCAGAATCCATGTAAAGGTGGGAGGAGAGAACTGACCCCACACGTGCCATGTCTGCACCCACATACCTCCCAACACAAACACACTGTGCTGTGCACACACAGTAATAGTAATTATTATTTTTTTAAAAAGTGAATTGACATGTTCCGTGCCAAGAAACAGTTAACCAAAACATGTTATAGTCAGCAACTTACTTAAAAGTAATTTTCCTTCTGTGTATTTTTAGAACCATTCTTGTGGGTATATATTTTGTTACTCACCACAGTATATGTATTTGTTGTCTCACTTAGCCACACCCTTGCTAACTTGTGCTAACTTGGAAAGCTATTTATAGTACAACATTAGGTAAAATAATATAAATATGCACTAGTGTCATAATGGTAAAAAAGTACTTGGAAAAAAAGGCAGAGACCATCAAAATGTTAAAATGAGACTTTGGGAGAATCAAGTTTGGATACTGCTTCTTCCTTCTACTTCTTATTCCCTTTAATAAATATTTCTTACTCTAATAGTAATTTGAGATATCAGGATTTAGGAGAAATGGTATAGGAGTTGATACAGTAATTTGCAACAGCTCTTTGTGTACTTCTAACACACTAAGTCAAGTTACCATCTCACTGGTAAATCGTGAGCAAGAACATTCAGTAGAAGGTAACTTGTGAGTTTATGTACTAGCTAAATCTATGTTCAGCTACACATTCTAGGTGGAAGTGGAGACAAATTCAGGTTTATCTGGGGAACAGAAGCAGCCATTTCAGGACTGCCAGAGCAGCTTCAGAATATCATGAGTGACCCAGGCTCCTCCTTTCTTCCCAAGCATCCCCAGCCTATGGCTTCCGGCTTCATGTTTCTCACATTATGCCCTCTTATTTTTGAGACACTATTTCTATGTATGTGTCAAAAGAGAAGGGCGGTGAGGTATTAGGAAAAGCAATGCTTTCCTAGCAATTGAGCAGTTTCTGGAACGGTCTCCTTACAGGAAGCATAACTGCATAAGATCTAGGGAGATAAATTTTTCAGCCAGGCTTCACCCTTCACCCTTCTTCCTCAAGACAAGAAAAATAAGAAGACTCCAAATATTTTTAATAAAGGAGAAAAGTTCATCAGGAACTTCATGGCCCCATTCACCCCTCTTCTCATTCAAGGAATATAATCTTACCCTTCCTAGAATAGCCCAGAATGCCAGTCAGTTATGATAGGGAGCTCAGAGTGCAGTCTGGTACTTCCTGTCATGTGTGTGAATTCATGCTCACACCAGCAGCATATATAGTAAGAAAAGATTAGCATGGGCCCTGTGCAAGAATGGCATAAAAATTCATGAAGCATTGTATAATTTCAAAGTTTCATATTCCAAATTTAAAAGTCCTTAATTTTATATGTATGATATTTTGCCTACATGTCTGTATGTGTACCATGTTTGTGCCTAATACCCATGGAGGTCAGAAGAGGGCATCAGATCCCCTGGAAATCGTTGTTAGCTTCTGAGAACTGCACATAGGTCCTCCAACACAGCATTAAGTGCTCTTAAGTACTGACTTAGCCATCTCTCCAGCCCTCCATCTCCAACTTTTTAAAGAGTATGAGTTTCCGTTTTCTAGAAACCAATATTTAAAGAATAAACTAGCTCTGAAACTACCTCTAATTATCAACTCTTTATTGAATTAAGATGTTATCCTTCCCAGACGTTGAACTTGGTCATGTGATTTGTTTGGGTCAGTGACATATTAGTAATCATATTGATTGCATATATTAAGGCTTGTTCTCTTGGAATGCCCCCTCTTGTAATTCAGATTATCATTTTATGAGGAAGCCTCAATCAGCCAGGTGGAGAAGCCTTCTTTTTCTCTAGCATTCTTAGCTTCCACCTTTGCCTTTTCCACATTACTGTCTGCTTATTTTGCCTGAGACACTAGCTAGCTTCAACCTCATGTTCTAAGTGATTTCAGTTAGACTAGCCAAGCCCAGCCATCATGCCATACAGATGAGCTACTGGTACTATGTCCCGATGAAATTCCTAAGCAGAGTCCAGCATCATGAACAAATCAGTTATGGTTTTAAATAACTATGTTTGGGGGGCTGATTTGTACATAGCAGTAATTGAAACATTACTCAAAGTATAAAGAACGTATAAAAATTGTTAGAATGGAATTTTCAAAACAGCATGAAAGAAAAGCAAACAAACAAAATAGATGAGACAAGAAATAAGCACTAAAATGATAAATTTAAACCCAAATATGGCATGTCCGACCTGAGACATGAGGGCTGCAAGTGTGTGTCCCAGGATCAACTTTGGAAGCAACCCAACATAAAACTGTAAACTTAAACCATTGTTTTTGCAAAAATTTTTGATAATCATTTTAAGTTAGCAGGTGAAGTTGGTACAATTTTTAAGAGTTGGAAATACTACAATCTTATAATTTTTTTAAACTAGAGTTTCATTTTGCTTATGTTCTTGTTTCTGAATTCTGCCCCAACCTTTCCACTTTAGTTTGAGGGCCTTGACTTGATGCAATTTGAAACAATACTACTAGGTGATCCTTAATCTGGGTTAGTAGTGCCATAAAATTTGGGAACTACATCCTCTTTTTTAGCATATTTTTCCAGAATTCCACTTTTTTGGAATAACATCTTTTAATTTTTCTGAAATTCAGATTATACTAATTTAATATAATGTTTATTCCCTTTTTAAAAAACTATTGAATACATGAAGTTACAATCCAGATGATAGTTTCATGTATATTTTTGAGGTTAACTCTCGGTTCCCTAAGTCTCTACGAGGGCAGGCGTGGGGCCTGAGTGATGAAGGTTGTAGTTCTAAACCTAGTACAAGCTCGGCGCGTAATAGGTGCTCTGACTTGTTAAATGAATTAGTCACTACGGTGTCCGTGGGCTGTAAAACACGCGCATAGGCATCTCTATTGTCAAAACCCTAACACTGGCTTCCCCTAGCGGAGGCTGAGTCGGTGTCCGAGAACAGGCGGCGGGGCGGGCGCAGCCTTCCCGCCCGTATGGCGCGGGGCCCGCAACCCCGCGAGGAGGCAGCGGCGGAGGCGGCCACTCGCTTCCCCTCCGGACTTGGAAGCGTCTTGAAAGGAGGCAGATAAACAAAGGCAACCGCACCGAAACCGGCCGTTCCGTCTCACATCCTCTCTCACATCGCGTGCCTGGGCTGTCCGCGGAACACAGTGACCCTGCGTCCGCCGGCAGGCAGGTGGAGCCCGCCCCACGCCGCACGCGCCTCCTTTCCTCGCAGGCGCGCACAGGGCCCTCGCAAACGGGCCGACCCTCCCGGACCCTCAGCCGCTCTCCAGTGGACGCGTCCCCCCCAATCCCGGAGCGCAGAGCCGCCGCGCGCCCCTCTGTCAGGCGCACGCGCACGGGAGGCGGGTCCGCTTCCCGGCACCCACTGATCGCCCGGCCCCCTCACCCCACCCCACCCCCTCTCAGCGCTGAAGCTCCGCCCCCAAGACGAGCCGGCCGGGAGGAGGAGACCGGAAGCCACTTAAAGCAGAGCTGGAGCTGACAGGCGAGCGAGCTGGAACCCGGAGAGCAGTTGCGGCTTTCTGCGCCCAAGTCCGCGGAATGGCCCGTGCCCCGCTCGCCGAGTCGGCCGCCCACGAACCCTAGACACCGGCACTTGCCCTCGGCTCAGACCGCTGGCGCAGAGCCGGACCTTCCACGCCGCGCCTGTGCTGCGTTCTGAGGGCAGCTTGCCTGAGGTAAAAGGGCTCGGGGTGGGCAGCGAGCGGTGGAGGGACCCCAGCGGGATGGCGGGCGCTGGCCTCGCCTCCCCGAGTCCCCGCCGGGACAGCGGCGGATCCATAGACTGCCCGGGAGAGCCGAATGCGCTCGCGTCCGTTGGTGGCGGGGTGGGATTGGGTTAAGCTCTGGTCGCCCGGAGTTGGGCAGGTGTATAGATGGACTGGCGCCGCACCGCTTGCGGGGCCGCCGGCGACTCCCCTCGGGGGGTTACTGCCCGGGCAGCCCCCGCGGGAGGGCTCGGCGCTGCGGGAGAGTTCCGGCCGGCGCGCGTTCCGGGCTGCAGCCCAGAAGTTTACAGGCTGTGTTCGAGTTAACTTTGAGTGCGCACCGGTCCCCCTTCCTCTTCCCCGCCACCCGGAGTGCCCGTTGCGGCTCGGCCCCGCAAGCTCCTGGACGGTCCTCGGAGGGAGGCAGGGCCGAGGGAAATTTCATTGTGGACTCACCGTGAGTGGCTGCGGGGAGGTCGGGTCCTGAGGAGGGTGGGCCGGGAGTGAGGGGGCGCCAGGGTTCCTGAGGACAAGGTGAGGGCGGGGATGCTCACCCTCACGGCGAAGTGCGGAGCCCGTTGGAACGGGCGCGGCGGGAGGTCGTGGCTGCGCAGACCGCGGCCGGCAGGAGGCGTCGCTCGGACCCGGGCGTCTCTCCGCAGGCTGTTTGGAGCCGGCGGTTTCCATGGAAGGTGTGACCAGCCGGTAGTGCCAGACGACCCAGGCGTCACGAGGTGAAGGGTGGCGCGATTGGGTTGCCCGCTGCGGGCGACCGGAGGAAACGTCCTTCCAATCTTTATTTTTCTGTTATGCAAACTAATTGAGGAACTGGTGGCTTCCGCACTCCTCTGCTTCCTAGTTTAGTTTCCGAGTTTGGTGGAGGGCAGTACGAGGAAAAGTTGTGTGCGTGCGAGTGTGTGTGTGCGTGCGTGCATGTGCGTGTGCAGACATATAAATAAAAATTGCTTTAGTATTTTGCCTGGATTGGTGTGATAGGAGGAGGGGTGGTGTGCGTGCGTAGGGGAAGGCACAGGCCGGTTTGATACGGAGAGGGAATACCACAATCTGTGCCAACTGAGCCTTGAGGCAAAAGCACCGAATGATGAATAATAACGCCTGGCTTGGCTGCTTTCCAGTTATTTATGTCTCATGTCAGATCCCTCCTTCGTGAGGTTTTCCCTAACAATGCCAGCTCATACTGAACTCTTTTAAAGAAAAAAAAAATCTTTTGTACTTAGACTAACACCTTTGTTCCGTGCTTTGTGTTTTTCTGAGTTTTGATTATTAAGCACTTTTGTATACATAGACTTATAAATCCCTCCTAGATTTTTATATTTGTTTTTTAAAGCACGAAATTTTTATCATTTTTGGTTTTGACCTTCAACCAAGAACAAAGCATCTAATGTGCGCCTTTTCTTCAGTAATGCAGCCACAAAATATAGACAACCTCAGTGGTGAACTGTGCTAGGTACCATACTGGACCCCTAATGCATACTTGATTAAATCATAGGTTCTTGCATCAAAGAGCTCTTTCAGTCAATTAGACAAGAAAAAAGACCATTAATTGCTCATCACTGTCTTTTCTCATCTGGAACAATCTCAGTAAATACCTGGAAATCTCAGTCCTTTTAAAGGATCTGGTTATTGCAAGAAAAAATTCTTGGTTTCTTTTAGTAGCTCATTCAGATTCTGACAATTGTTGTTTTTTAATATTTGTATTTTTGTTTATAATATGCTTTCATTTGATTTTTAAAAAATGGGTTAATGTAACTTTTCTAAAGGCAAGGACTAAAACCCTTTGCATAATCGTGCTGTGTTAAGTTTCTAAGGCAGAGTGCAGGCTGTTGAAATTAGTCATGTCCTGATATTCCTTCAGTTAGAGGAAAATCTTTTTTAAAAAAATTAGAAGTAAATCTTTAACATTCGGTACTTAAATACTAGAACTTTCAGAATGTAAAAACATTAGCAGGCTTCTGGCTTTCTCTTGTATCACAATTAACCTGAAACCTTCTATGTCTATTCCTACACACACACACACACACACACACACACACACACACACACACACTAGTTATTTCACTTTTTAACTTTTAAAGTTGTATCCTTTTGATGAACTTTCCTTCCAGAGAAACTAGTTTTTGCAAACTCATGTGACAGATCATACATAAACAACTGTGAAGGGAACCACAACGCTAAGCGGAGATGTGGTTTCCCTGCTTCATCATTTAGAAATGACAGTTATACCTTACAAAATAAAGTTATAACCCAGTAGAATCACGCCTTGTGCTTGCGCACCTGCTCGCTCTCTCTCCCTCTCCCTCTCCCCCCCCTCCCTCCCTCTGTGTGTATCAATTATCAAATCAAATTGTGGGATATATATTCCACAAATAATGCATAACAATTGAAAGATACGTTCTCATGTACTATTATCTACTATTATGCAGATTTTAGCATAGTTTTCAAGTCTTCATTTCTCAGTAATAAAGGGAAAAAAAGACATAGGAGCTAAATATAATGCAAGCAGTGATTACAGATAGTTAATCATAGATCAACACAAAATGTTTTAATGAATGAATGGGTTCAGTTGTCACTTTTCAAATGATCACCTTTCTTCCTTTCCTGGTAGGATTTGTAGATACTGAGGCGCAATTGGAGCTAATCCACATCATGGACATGGAAACCACCGACCCTGAGCCAGACTGTGTAGTACAGCCTCCTTCTCCTCCTGATGACTTTTCATGCCAAATGAGAATTTCTGAGAAGATCACTCCATTGAAAACTTGTTTTAAGAAAAAGCAGGAACAGAAAAGATTGGGAACTGGAACATTGAGATCCTTAAGGCCAATATTAAATACTTTGCTAGAATCTGGGTCGCTTGACGGAGTTTTTAGAGCCAGAGACCAAAATGGAGATGAGAGCAGCTTACATGAACATATAGTGAAAAAACCTCTGGATATCAACCCAGCATGCCCACCAGCAGAAAACAGTATGCCTGTCCTGATTCCTGATGGGACAAATGTTGAGGGCCAATTACCAGAAGCTCATCCTTCTACTGATGCTCCAGAACAGGTGGTTCCAATCCAGGATCACAGTTTTCCACCAGAAACCATCAATGGCACAGTAGCAGATTCTACAACAGGACACTTCCAAACTGACCTTTTGCATCCTGTTTCAGGTGATGTTCCTACAAGTCCTGACTGCATAGATAAAGTTATGGATTATGTGCCAGGAGCTTTCCAAGACAATAGTTTTACAATCCAATACATTTTGGATACCAGTGACAAGTTGAGTACTGAGCTCTTCCAAGACAAAAGTGAGGAAGCTTCCCTTGACCTTGTGTTTGAGCTTGTAAACCAGCTACAGTACCATACTCACCAAGAGACTGGAATTGAAATTTGTATGGACTTTCTGCAAGGCACTTGCATTTATGGCAGGGATTGTTTGAAACATCACACCGTATTGCCCTATCATTGGCAGATCAAAAGGACAACCACTCAAAAGTGGCAGAGTGTTTCCAATGATTCTCAGGAGCACTTGGAAAGATTTTATTGTAATCCAGAAAATGATAGAATGAGAATGAAGTATGGGTACGTATTATAGTAACTTAAAAACTGTTACATGAGCTAATGAAGCTGAAAGTTTGGTGTGGTGGTTTTTTTCAGTAGTGTTCCAGGTTTTTTTTTGTTTTGGTTTTTCTTTTATGGCTTTTATGCTATTCTGATTTTCATAGTGTTTGAATTTTAATGTAGTCTCTTTACATAACCAGACAAAGGAACATTTTATGATCTGAACAATTTAAATGTCATTCTGTTTAGTATGTGTATGAATGAAAGTTGTATATACATTGAGTGTTATGAATCAAGTACTATTTTAACTGTAATTACCTTGCCTTTAAAAGAAAATTCATGGTAAACCTTAAATACTAAATTTATCTAGTTTTAAAGCTTTTATGTGTTGGGTAGCTGCTTTTTTTAAATATAGGAACTAATATTTGGAGTTTTTTTACTAAACACTTTTTATATGAATAATTCAGAAATTCTTCATTCATACACAGACATGCTATTTTGATTTTCCAAGGTGTTGGAATGTGTATGAGTGTTCTGCCTGCACGAATGTATGTGCACCTGCAGGCCAGGCGCTGCAGAGGCCTGAAGTAGGTGTTGAATACCCTGGAATGGTTACAAACTGTTTTGAGCCTCCACGAGGTGCTAAGAACAGAACCTTAGACCTCTGCAAGAGGCCCCTTTTCTTAAAAATAGTTTTAATAAGGTATTGTCAAAAAACTCAATTGCCCCTGAGCTAGCAATTCTAATTGTTCTGTCAAAAGTAATTAAGTTTATGAATTCTCAAAGCCACTCTAATCCTTCCATCTCCCGATTACAAAACACTTCAGAGCAGTAGCCTCTCCTCTCACTTCACTTATGAAGCAGATTTCGGTTCACTGAGTACTTGAACATTTTGGTACATTTAGTTTCTGTTTGACTTGGTCAGAAATAAACTTGGTCAGAATCATTGTCTTATACATTACATTTTGTTACCATAAGCAAGGCAAGACAATCATTTTGGTCCCAGAAGGACCAAAAATTCTTTGGTCAGTAGCATAGTGGGCATTTATATCTCACAAGATAATTTTGCTTGAAAAGTAGACAAATTTAGAGCCTTTAGCATAAACTATAGGATTAGTTATAAAGTACTTACAGTAGGAGCTTGGTTTCTAAATTAGTCTTAATGATGTAAACTAATATTTATATGACAGTTAGGAGAGGAAAAGTATGAGTGAGTTACTATTATAATTGATATTGCTGCTACTACTACAATTTAAGTGGTCCTGCAGTGATAACATAGCTGGAAATATGAACTATTAATTACAAATGAAAATAGCAGTGAACTACATGAAGAAATATAAGATTGAAAATAACTGTCAAAAATTAGGCTTTCGGGGAGTTGACCTGTGGTCATTGCAACCTGATTTTCCTTGTATTCCAATCCGATGTTGTGTTTCCTGGCAACAAGATGCAGATAACGGCATGTTGAGCCTTGCTGAGAGAATCACAAACAAGCTGGAGCAGCCCAGGTTCACATGGTTACCACATTATTTGGCTAAAGCTATTAATCTCTGTGGTCAGGCCTGTAAAGCTGGTCTATCTGTGCAGATTGCACATAACCAGGAAGTGTGTGTTCAGCTGTGTATACGTTCATATTGGACCCAGTCTTAGTCTTTAGAAAGACTGGATGAATGGCATTTGTTTGTTCTACTTGTTTTGGGTAGTTTATATGACTAAGTCATCAATACATACTATATCATAATATCATTTTGTGGACTTTGAGAATTGTTCATAGTTCTGGGTTTGTAGCCGAGACAGGTCATAGTTTCTAACTATGCAGATAGAATTCTTTGTTTTCCTTTGCACCCATGAGGATTTAACACCTAAGTTAATCAAAATTGGATATGCATTGTTTATTTTGTCTTCAGGAGTGAAATTGGACAGGAAATTGAACCAGACGTTTTCACAGTTTCCTTTGAGCTCTTTAGTTAAGATGATGCTTATATACTAAAAACACGTATATGATATTTGGATGGTAAATGTTTATTTGATCCATTGTAACTAATTTAGGATACACTATTGTTTGCATTCCCTGCTTTTGTACATCATAGGTGTGTATTGCCAATATAACTGGAAATTAATTAGTTATGGGTCTGGACTCCAAATCTGATTTTGTAGACTTCTTTTGTATATAGGCCAGGCCTTCAAAAATTACTAAGAGCAAGAGCACCAAGTGTTGTATTTTTCATTGAGAAAATAATCTCTTAACAATATAGATACTCATCATTAGTAGATGGTGATTTTGAGTGGCAGAACTAAGCAGCTTCAAAGAAGCCTTGCTAATTGGAATACTGCTGTTGATAATTGAAACTGGAAGCAGTGCAAATCTTTTTAGCAACCAAGATCACCATTAGTTTCACATTACATTCATTTCAAAGTAAGACAGAATGGAAGGGAACCACAAACTGGGTTTTGGGGCTAACTTGCTAGTGAAATTATTATGATCAACGAGTATTCCTATTTTTCTCAATTCATTGAATGAGGATTGGGATGAACTCATGGTTAGATTTTCTCAGGGTTTTTTTTTGTTGTTGTTGTTTATTTTGAAACATGGTCTTGCTATCTAGGCAGTGAATCCATAATTTACTAAATGCTGTGATTATAGGCATTAGCTATATAACAGCTCAGAGTTTAGTATGTGTGTTTGCCTAGTATTTACGGATAATATAATTTTACTTGCTTAAAACGTTGTTATAATCTTGACTGCTGTGAATTTTTATTGGAAATAGTTCTTATGAGCCTTTTCAAAAATCTATCCAAGGGATAATGCCAGTAGATAACCTCAAAGCAGCTCTGTGTAAGAAGTCAAAGAGAAATGCACAAATGATAGAGAGCTTATGTTATCATTTATAATGACTTGGTGAAGTATCTACACTAGAGCAAGCCCCTGACTGAATTTGACTAGAATAGTTAAATTAGCCAAATTAGTTCTGGTCTATACAGCTGTGATAGATAGTGTATGAGCTAACTTATTATGTGTTTTTGGTAACACTGGACAGAGAACAGCTGAAACTTAACTGTGCCTTGTGACTTTCTGGTATTTCTTAAATATACACAGCTGTATGAGTTTGAATTTATTTTTAAAATTCCTGTGTAAGAGAAAGAGAGAGCTCCATAAGCAAGAAGTTGTTTGAAGTGACTTTCAAAATGGGTGCCTTGTGCTATTATGATAAAGCCATGCAATGACTTGTTTTTTCCTACCTCTTTATGCTGCTATTTACATATGAAATAAAACTAATTGGCATCTATCTGTACTAATCTAGAGAAGTTAGTGGGTCTGTGTAGAGCTATCATGGGAATCAATAGCAGTCATTCATTTACTTTCCTGGCTTTTCATCAATAAGTAGGTTACTTCTGAAGCAGCTGTCACCTGGCTTCAGGTTGAGGTCAGGCTTTTCCTGATGTAAATGAAAATGAACCTTGGAAAAAGCAAAGATTTCTAACTATTCAGACAGTTGGGGGTCGGGGGAGCTCATAAGACTTTCTGGCAATTCCTGAATATAATTGCATGATACATAATATATTTTATTATCCAGTTGAATTCAAAGCTTTTAATTATTATCGAACACAAAAAGAAATACTACTGACATGAAGGTGTAAAGAAAAACACAGGCATACAAGATACTTTTGACTAACTCTTCTGTCTCCCTATAAATCTATTTGTTTTTCTTGTTACACTAGAATTTCAAGGTTTTCATTCAATTGTAAAGCAAAGGTAAATTTTTTATTTTCCTGATTAGTGATCCTCATCCCAAATTTGAATGCTTATCAGAGTGAAGCAGTTTATATCATGTATAAACCATTAAGGATTGAAGAAATGCTACTAAAATCCAGCCATTGTAAACTTGTAACTGTTTTCTGTGGCCTGCTAATTTCTTATTATTCCACCCACCCCTGATTTGAGACCACCAGATTGTGCATTCTTTGTCTGCTGGGGTTGGTTCTGGAATGTATTTAGATTAGGTTGTCAAGTCCTTTCAACCTACATCAGCAACCTTTAGTAATTACCAGTCTTTGTGAGTTGTGCAGAAAAAACTGCATGCATGTGTATATCATTTTGCAAAGGAAAAAGAATCTTATTTTGAGTTACATTATAATTGATTCTGGCACAGTTTTGTGAAAGGTGAACTTAAAATGGACACTGGTAATTTTGAAAGAAACACAATTCTTAAAACTAACCAGTGCTTCACTTTTATAATTTTGTATCTGAGAGATAATAGAATGCCCAGCCTCTGAAATAATAACTGAAAGCCTCAACTTGTAATAAAAGAGTTTGAAATTACAAGTGGTAGATTTTAAAATACTGTGTGAAATTTGAGATTAGATTTTTATGTAAAATAAGTGAGCTTATCTCAGTTTGTATTTTATAGTTTTATCAATTTGTACAAAAGATATTGCAAGCTTAACTAAACATAACCAATTCTGTGATCAGAAAGACCAAAGTTTAGAAATTGATGCAATCAAAAAGCTTCTAGTTATCAAATGTAAAACTTCAAATTTTTCCTTTGTGACCTAGCCAGTTATTTCTAAGACAAGCACAGAAAGTTAATTATGCATTCCTCTCTGTTGTTCCACAGGATAAAATGTGCCTGTCTTTTCAGTCTCTCTCTGCTTTATTCTGTTGACTAACTTGAGTACCCACTTGACCAGTAAAGAACCCTTGCATGGTCGTTGCACAGGATAAGCTTTTAAAAGAGTGAGAATGGTTAGGGTGACTGCTATCTTTCTCATGGTCCAGTATTTGTACCACAAGAAATTGTGAACAGTATATTGTAATCTTCCATTTCTGAGTTGTATGAGAGTTTAGTAAATTTGTATTCTTTGTGCAAGTCCAAGTCCTGTGCTTTAGTGCAGTTGCTTCTGAGAATTAAAGAAAAGTTTGTATTATTTATGTTGGTTGAAACAGCACTTCTCTCACATTAGCTGTATTTTTTTTTTTTTTAAGAAAAATTTTTCCCATTTTATGAGATTCTTACCCTGTTTCTTCTTGTTTGCAATAGCCATAAGTCCTTTGCTCCAAGTTTCTACCAGCACTGCTTAGTCAGTCATCAAAGAATGGCAAGGATGGGAACCCAAGGATGAACTTCCCAATGATACATGTGCTTTCAGGGTCTTGCTTACAGCCTGATCTGCTCATCTCCCAAAGAGCAAAGGGTACAGAATACCCTAAATAATTTCCTGTTGTGGTTGGTCTTTGGTTTCTGACTGTCACCTGGTTTAGCTCTTTTATTTCCAGGTACTGACAAAAAAAATACTGGGTTTTCCTTCCAAATACTCATCGTAATTTTAAAAATAAAAGACATTCATGAATGGAGAATGGAAGAAAAAAATTTTCTTATTTACTTTTTGATAATTTGGATTAGCAAAATACTGTCATATCAGAAGTGTTGTATAAAGCCTCCTACTATCTTTTCTGTAAAACTTCCTCATCCCTCCCACAAGAATTTGCATGAGGAGCTGTCAGTAGTAGATTCTCTGAATATTAGTTTGTATACATTAAACTTGAGTCTGCTAACACTTGTTTACTTTAGATTGTTAGCGCCAGTACATAAACAACCATCAGTGAATCTATTTCTGTTTCTCTTATTTACCAGTTAAAGTTATTTAGAGTAGCTGGGGAAAAAAATACAAGGCTTAATAAAATTTGGAATAATTATTTTTGAAGAGTCATTTGTAATTGAAACATTAAATCAGAAATAAATTAACTACTATGTTGTATTTTTCTAGACATTATTAATGCTCTATGTTTATAGTGTCTTGTTTATGTATAAATGAGTTCTAATTTGAGATTATTCTAAAGTGATTTAAAGGATATTTTATCATTTATATGTCTTACGTGTATATATTATTAAGCATTTTATATTTATGTAGAAGTATGTTCTATTTTCAATTTTTTAGAAATTGAATTAATTTGTACCTTACATATATGGCACACATTTTTAATTGATCACTTTGAATCTTCTATGTTTAAAATATTTTACTCAACAAAGGGAATATTCACACATTTCAGTAATCTTTAACTATATAGTTTAAGACAATATAAGCTATAAATAGAACTTTAAGCATGATTTTTTTTTCTTTTTTCTTTTTTTTTTTTTTTTTTTTGGAGCTGGGGACTGAACCCAGGGCCTTGCGCTTGCTAGGCAAGCGCCCTACCACTGAGCTAAATCCCTAACCCCTAAGCATGATTTTTTTAAAAAAAACTAAACTGCTTCCTTTTCCAAGTGTTCTCATAGAAATTAAATTTCACCTCCTTATTAGGCCACAGTTAAATATATTTCACTTAGAGTTGCCTTCTACTTGTCTCAGGACATGTGATTGAACTTGGATCAAAATTAAGGCTGTGTGACATTTCTGGCATCTTCAGAGTACAAAATTTAATCCCAGTTCTCTGAATAAATGACAATAAGATCTTAACAAGTATGCTTTTAAAAAAAAAAAAAAGATCTATTTACTTTATATGAGTACACTGTAGCTGTCTTCAGGCATATCAGAAGAGGGCATCAGATCCCATTACAGATGGTTTTGAGCCACCATGTAGCTGCTGAGAATTGAGTTCAGGACCTCTGGAAGAGCAGCAGTCGTGTTCTTAACCGTTGAGCCATCTCTCCGGCCCTACTTTTTATTTACAAGCGATTTTAGGCTTATTCACATGGTATTGGAAAATGATTATATATGTTCCTTGCTTTCATCTGCAGTCTATGTTAACAATAATGGTGCCTAACGTTAGCATAAGCTTTACTAACTGCATGTTCTGTTCTCCACATTCTTTGAAATATTTTTTTTCCGTCTAGGAAACTTAATTATCTCTCTTTTCTCCTTTCAACCTCTCTTTGTCTCCGTTCCCATCTCCCCGGTCTCATCCCTCTATGTTCTCGTCTAGGAAGACTTCAAGACTACACATTAAATGTCTGACATGAAAATCATGCATGAGGTTTGGCATATAGAGAAATGTGGTGTCCCACTTAAAATTGCCTGCCTTCTCAGACATTCTCAGACATGTTTCTTATGTTCCAGGATCATTCAAGGGAGCTCCGCATATGGGCTAAATTTTGCTTAATGATCACTTTTTAAAAGCATTATATCTTAAAAGGGAGATACCCTTACCCGTACCCACAATTTTTAATATTTAGAAACATTAGAATGTCTATCATTCTGGTTTTGTGTTAATAGTTCTACTGAGTAATCCTGCCTCTGCTACATCATCCTCTTTAAAAGTGGACACATTTAGTCCATAATCAACATTAAAGGTTATTTTTCCTCCATGTATTGCACCATGTGTATGCCTGATGCCAAAGAGGTTAGAAGTGATTCCTTTGGAAAGAGTTACATACAGATAGTTGTAAACCATCACATGGGTGCTCAGAATCAAACCCAGGTCCTCTACAAGAACAGCAAATGCTCTTAACCACTGAGCACATCTCCAGCTCTAACATTTGTTTTTAATCTCTCCATAGCTACTGAGATCCATATAGATAATAGTATAAACTCTGAAATTTGTCTTATGAATATGTCTGTAATGTAGCTACTTTGAAATACAAAAGGAGGGGCTGGGGATTTAGCTCAGTGGTAGAGCGCTTACCTAGGAAGCGCAAGGCCCTGGGTTCGGTCCCCAGCTCCAAAAAAAAAGAACCAAAAAAAAAAAAAAAAGAAATACAAAAGGAATCTGGGTATATAAATTGTATATAATTTTAAGCGTTTAGTGAATAGTTGAAAGATGTTGCATGGAATTTCAGCATTTATAAATGTTTTATTGGGGTTGGGGATTTAGCTCAGTGGTAGAGCGCTTGCCTAGCAAGCGCAAGGCCCTGGGTTCAGTCCCCAGCTCCGGGGGAAAAAAAAAAGAAAGAAAAATAAATGTTTTATTTTCTCTCCAGGAGCTCTCTACTATTTGAGGCAATGATAGCAGAAATCACAGTTAATAACAGAATATGATAATTGGCAGTGATAGTGCTTCTATTGTAAAAAAAAAACTATGGGCCCTCTTTAAATACTCTCAGATTCAAAGAATTGTTACCTAGACCTGGTATTATATGTCTGTAATCTGGCAGGGGAACTACAAGTTCAAGGCCAGCACATCTTAGGCTGTCTCAAAGAGTAAAAAAAGATCAGAGATGTAACTGAGTAGTAGGATGGATGCTTGCTTGCCTGGTATGACTAAGACCTTGGAATCAGTCTCTCACCGTCTTCTCCTCTCACTTTGAAATTAACCAATATTTGTGCAAACATTTTATTTTATCTACTTTGAAGTAAGGAAGAAAGCTTACTTTTAACAAAGAGGATGTTAACTCATTTTCATAAAAGTTCAACCTCATAGTTTAAGGTATAAAGTACATAGTCCTCTCAAGTTTAATAACTATAGTACGTTCACAAAATATATTGGTATATTATGCACCATGTATTCGGTTCTCATTTTCTTGTAACATCTTGAAGGGAGTACATAAGCTGGCAGATACTCCAGCATAACTGAGTTCTGGAAACATCAAAGCCATATATCAAAAACCGGCTACGTTTTGTGTCCCTGTGAAATTTCTTCAGCAGCAATAGCAAACATTCCCATCTGTCAAGCTTGTCTTAAGCTAGGAGATCCCTACATACTCTCCAGGCAGCATTCAGTCTTTTACTTCTATCATTATGACCCTCAGTTTAAGAAAATGTTTTATTTTACATGATAATATAAGAGAGCTACTAATGAATATTCAGTTCAGCTGATTAGGGTGAGTCTTTACCCTTGTGGAAACTGCTTAACTCTTTTTTTGTGGTTTGTTTTTAGATTTAATTTATGGTGTATTTTGAGACAGGGTTTCTTTGTTTGACAGCCCTGGCTGTCCTGGAACTCACTTTGTAGACCAGGCTGGCCTTAAACTCAAGAGATTTGCCTGTCTCTGCTTCCCAAGTACTGGGATTAAAAGACTGGTTAACTCTTTAACAGGCAGAAAGCCAAAGTTCCGAAGTCTAGCAGATCTCATTAAGACTGAGCAATGTTCAGAAAAGTTTATATTTAATTTACTTTTCTAAAGTCTTTTAATTTTTATTTATATCATCTTCCCACTCAGACATGTTCTGTCTCTTATAGTTTTTATTGGTATCATTATCCAAGAACACAGAGACAAAGGACACATTCTGGACTTTGAAAGAGTCTTCCTGTGTAATGCATACTGTCCTCAGACTTGACCCTCTCTTGCCTCTTTCTTCTAAGTGCTGGTATGTCCTTCTACCACACCTGGCCATCACGGACTCTGTGCTTTCTTACCCACCTGTAATTGTTCTTTATGTAGTTTGATCCTAACCCTAACTTCTAAAGCAGCCCCCTTTTATTGCCTCTATAGTCTGTCAACATTTGTCATGTAATTGTTAAACATAGATAATAATTATGCTAATATATTACAAAATAATGTTAGTCTTTACTCTTCCTTCATCTTTATCCATCCTCTACTGAAAATAAATCACTTTACTGGAGTAAACTTTATCAAAGGCAACCCTAGGCCGTGTTGAAAGTCATCCTGCCCATAGGATCAAGCCCTAACCTCTTAACCCAGCATACAAAGCTCTTCCTTATCTGGCTCCAGCCAATCTCTCCAGACCAGTCTTATCTCTAATCACCTCCCACATACACACATACACTCTGACCTCCCACATGAACTGCATGTGCTTCTTGCGTTGTATCCTCATGCCCTACTTAGTTAACTTCTACACATATTAAGCTACCTTGTAGTGGTCTGGTAACTAAGTTCACATGTCACATTCTGAAGCAATCCTTATTGCCTCTCCTGATACCTTTATCAGCAATGGCAGGTCATTGTTTGGTATTTTTTTAAAGACAAGACCTCACAGTGTATCCTTGTTTGATGTGTCTTGGACACTTCTGTACTGTGTCTCCTGAGTGCTGGAACTAAAGGTGTGCCCACCACACCTTGCCCAGGCCATCTACTTTTGACTTATACTCAGACCATCTTTTTTTTTTTCTTCCCATCTTTATTAACTTGGGTATTTCTTATTTACATTTCGATTGTTATTCATCCTCAGACCATCCTTTTGTCACATTTCACACTATAGCAATGAGTTATTCTCTCAAAACTAATCTTCTGTGGCATTTTGATTTTTTCATCTTATGTCCCAAGCACAGTCAGTTGTCTATTTAACATTATTTTTAATTGTCATTTTTTTCTTCATAGTTTCAAATACTTTATTGCATCTAATTTATTTTGTGTATCATGGGGGAAGGGCTTATGCTATGGTACAATTATGGAGGTCAGAGGACAGCATGTTAGAGTCAGTTCTCTCCTTCTACCATGTGGATCCTGGGGATGTCAGGCTTGGCACCATTTGTTTTTGCCCCAGAGCTATTTCAACTGCCTCTCAAATAAAAATTATCCAAGACTATTAAATTGTATACTGAGTTCCCAAATGCATAATACATAAACAGAAAACTGAGCAAGAAATGTAGTAATTTTTTATTTTACTCAACACCAATTTCTATAGTGGTTTTGATTGTTCTTCCACCTCTTTTTTAGTACACACACACACACACACACACACACACACACACACACGAAATAGTGTGTGAGGAGTACTGGTATACATTGGTGGGTACTGGTATACATTGGTGGGTACTGGTATACATTGGTGAGATATTTCTGGAAATGCTGGCTTAATTAGTATGTGAGATATTTGTGAAATAAGAGAACCATTGTTAAAAATTATGAGAATAGTGTCCTTTTCCAGAATTTCAAGTTAGTTTTCTATCTGGATCTTTGAACAAGTATGTGTGATGGTATATTTGTTAGTAAAGCATGTAACAGGGTTTCTAATTTTATTCTTGTAGTAAGTCCATAACCTGTTCTCAGGATGTGTTTTTGTCCCTCTGATTAATGAGGAGGTTATACAGTACAGTGACTATCTCCTTTGTATTCTGGCCACCTCTCAACTCTTATGCCTTGTAGGGTTCTCATCAATCTCTGCTTTTATCATGACACCTCCCTAGCCCCTCAGTCTTATGCTTTGTTTCTCTTACTCAGTTTTCACACATCCTATATTTACTGCATCCCTGTCTGCTTTCTCCCTCTTTATCATCTATCCTCCAAGGTCCTGGATTAACATCTGCTCTTCTATTTCCTGTACATGATACTCAGGCCCTTCATATCTTATACACTGTTGAGAAGGTCTACAACTATTTGAACTGCTCAGATGTTCTAAGGAATAAAGCATTTAGCTCATTTTGTTGATATTTTGTAATATTTAAACTGCTGTAAAGTATTTTCTTAAATGCTTCTTGGATTAAAAGGGGTGTGTGTGTGTGTGTGTGTGTGTGTGTGTGTGTGTGTGTGTGTGTGTTTAGTAAGAAAGGCTTATACAGAAATTGCTGAAGTGATGTCTTCAATAAAATTTAAACAGCAAAAAAGCAGGAGTGACAAAGGGTTTGTTAACTTACTGAGAGAAGCAGTTGCTGAAAAATGAGCTTAAAGTTTAAAAACTTGTAATGTCTTTCAGAGAAAGATGTCTAGCTCTCCCCAGTTATAATATCAAATTTCTCCTTTATAAAGTGACATGAAAATTGCTTTCTGCCACTTAATATGAAGTTGAACTTAAACATATAAGGATTTCTATTTTCAGGGTTTTTTTCCTTTTTTTAGAATCTCCTATGAACATTTTTCCTTTTAAATTAAATATTACTGGTTATAAATTTTAAATGAGGTAGTGTCCAAATGCGATTTGTCCCTTATTTTTTTAAAGTTCCTAATTATACAGAATAAATGGGTTTCATTATTTCATAATGAACTTGGAGAAAATATATCCCTTAATGCTTGTCCTGCTTAAACCTCCCCTCTCAGACCTTTACTTTTCTCTAATAGTCTCTCGTCTACGTTCATGTTATTTTTTTCCCCAAAATGTTATTTTTCAACTGCATTTTATTATAGTCCCATTTCATGCTTAATTTAACTTGTATGTTGTTTTGAGACCAAATCCTAGTAGTAAGTATTCTTTTTAAACAAGAAATTACTTGGGGATTCTGGAATCCTTAGAAACTTTTAAAGGAGTTTTTACAAGTTAGAGGTGGTTTTTTTGTTTTGTTTTGTTTTATTTTATTTCTTTTTTTTTAATCTTCAATTGTGTATGTGACTTTAGTTTTGCTTTGTTTTATTTCCCAAAGAGTAGGACTTGATCATAAATTATGCCATGGGGATGGAGAGAGAAGTGATAGATTTTCCTTGGCATTTGCCAGGGGTGTGTGCTTTGAGAGGTGTTAGATATATGCAAAAGGAGAGCATCTTCGTTGGTTTGGAATTATACTCTGTCATTCTTTCATAGTACTACAGTGTCGTCCTTAGTATATTACAGGGAATATAGGAATAGGAACAGCTACAGTAAATAGTTTAACTTGTGTAACCAGTTTAATTTTCAAACATTTGACTGGAGAGGGTTTTTTAGTACTCACTTACAATCCTTGAAACAAGTGTACCAAAAGCACAGTTGGATTAGCTAACAAATCACTAATAATGAATACCTTTCTCAAAATCTTATTTTATAACAAGGAAATCTGTTCTAATCCTTGATTTCACATATAAAGGCTCACTTGATCTGCTTTATAGATACTCCCTTAGATAGACATCTACACTGAGAATGGAAAGACTGAGAATATACATTCAGGAGCTTAGTTACAAATACCTATATTATCTTATTTAAAAAAATATTTTCTTAGGGAAATTTTCAGTTGTGCAGGGCAGAGAACAATGGCATTTACTAGTTTCTTTTTTTTTTTTTTTTTTAATTTATTTATTTATTATATATAAGTACACTGTAGCTGTCTTCAGACACACCAGAAGAGGGCATCAGATCTCTTTACAGATGGTTGTGAGCCACCATGTGGTTGCTGGGAATTGAACTCATGACCTCTGGAAGAGCAGTTGGGTGCTCTTAACCGCTGAGCCATCTCTCCAGCCCCCATTTACTAGTTTCTTAAAGTTAATAGTTTAGATGTTTCAACATGATCTAATGATTCATTAAAGAGGAAATGTTTTATTTAGGTCATCCTTTGTCAATTAATGATTTAAGTCAATTTGATCCTTATAGTGGACTTGTCTCCCAACAATATGAAGATATAAACTAGTATGGTGGCACAACACATATAATCTCAGCATTTGAGAAAGGAAAGTAGGAAATGAGTAGCCCTTAGTTATAGAACAAGTCAAGGCCCCTTAGACAGCATGAGATCCTGTCTCAAGAGAAAAAGACTAATATGGAGATGTTTGTAAAGGTTTAATTTAGCAATATAGACTAGATAACAAATGACAAAATAATATCATAGCTAACCTTCATAATAATTCAAACTGCTTTTTAACATTTTCCCATTTACACAATGAAATGAAATATTGATGCTTGTTCAGACAGTAGCACTGGCTTCATCTGGTGCTGTTTTTCTGTCATCTTTTTTCCTACCTCACCAGGTAGTATTGTATATCTACATTGGCACAGGTAACCTGATGCTTCTGAAAAAAAAAAGCCATGTTTCAAAAAGTTTTTTGGTTCTCTGCCTGATTTTTATCAGTTTCAATCTTCATACTGACTCCCTGATAGATTGCCAGTGTTTGACTTATCTTACCCAGGGAGAAGAACCTAGGGTTATATTTATTGACGGCTTCAGCCAGTGATGGTCATGGTTTATTGTTACTAATTTTTTAATCATATCATAAGGACACAACCTGGGAATGTTGGTCCTGTTAGGAAATGTGTGTTGGTCAAGGCCCTGGGTTCGGTCCCCAGCTCCGAAAAAAAAAAAGAAAAAAAAAAAAAAAAAAAAGGAAATGTGTGTTGGGGAGGCAACCAATAATGTTCTTTTATACCAAATAAAACAAATTATGACAATTCTACATTAGGCTATATTAGATATTCTTAATGCCCAATAAGATATTTAGGTACTTTTATTTAGCAGGTCTTTTTTTCTTGGGTCTTTCTAGAGGTCAAGACTTTTGGGCAGATTTGAATGCCATGACTGTATTTGAAACAACTGAATTTGACCAACTACGAAGGCTGTCTACACCACCTTGTAGTAGTACAAACTCTATTTACCACACATTTTGGAAATTCTTCTGTAGAGACCACTTTGGATGGAGAGAGTATCCTGAGGTATTTACATGTTCTTTTCTTTTAAATAAATTTACATTTTTTCCCTGTGGTCTTTTTCCTTTCCAACAGTGACTAAGCAGAACTGAATATTATAATCAGACATCTTAAGGATGTAAATTTAAAAGTCTTGCTGGTACAGGTAAACTTCTTTCTCTTCATATTTCTAAAAGTATATTTCTTTCCATTAATCTGAAGACCATAATAGAATGCCACTAAAGGACCAGAATCTCACAGTACAGAGATGATGTACTTAACAGACTTGGTGCCATCTTTATAATAATTTTGATGAGAACTGGGGTGACTTTTGGCTATATCTGCCTTCTGTGCTTATAGAAATCTAATCATGTTAAATGTACCATTTTTAGAAGCCAAGTGGAACAGGAATCATTCTTGAGTCCACAGTAGAAATGTTTGAATATGTTTCTTTATTAAGCTATGGTTAGGCAAATTATCTCTTTAGAATTTTGTCATGTGCACATACATCACTGGTATGATATAGAAGAACTTACCAGTTGTAAAGCCTTGCTTATAACTGAATCCAGTAAAACATTGAAAATGAGTGTTAGAGATTAATTCTCATTCCACTGATCTGTCAATATGTTAATTTCATTTGTAAAATTACAAAGAGGTTTTAGTATGTATGTTTTTAAGACATTACCAAACAAAATGACCTAATTAAAGACAATATTAAACCATATTCTGATTTTGTCATTTAAGAATTGATGGTGTCTACCTTCCAAATGGAGTAAGGGCAGTTTAAATGGAATGCTTGGCTGTCCTGTGCCTTTACTGTTTTTAGGCTTAGAACTTGGCTGGATTTTTTGTTTGTTTGTTTTATTTGTTTTGTTTTGTTTTTAGTTTCTTTTGATATTTGAGTACTATTAACTTCTGATTCCTCTCTGAAATTTTCCTTAACAAATGTAAGTCAAGAAAGTGTCTAGAACATCATTAAGGTTGAAGATAGAATGGACTTCTGAGCCGCATGTGTCATAAGGCAGATAGATAGTCGTGCTCTTGTGAACAGGGAGTGTCTTTCTCCTTGTAAGGCTCTGAAATCCTAAATACAGGAATTAGTTTGATTTACTATATTTATTGAAATTCCTTTGATGTTAGCAGTGAAGTGAACTATTTTTTGCTTTCAGTTACTTTTTTCATATAAATTTGATTTTCATTTACCTTGTTTTCTTCTCCATAGTCTGTTGTTCGACTAATTGAAGAAGCCAACTCTCGGGGTCTGAAAGAAGTTAGATTTATGATGTGGAACAACCATTACATCCTCCACAACTCATTCTTCCGGAGAGAAATAAAACGGAGACCCCTTTTTCGTTCCTGTTTCATACTGATTCCATATTTACAGTAAGTATCTAGTTGTTTTTTATTCTTCATTTTATTTTCCATGCACTACTAGATGCCAAATTTAAAGGGATTATCTTTGTTACTATTACCAAAATGTGAAATTGTGCATTCTTTTATTATCTTGATTATTATTACCAAAATGAGAAGTTGTGCATTCTTTAGATTTAGTTCTTAAGGAAATTGAGTTCAGTTAACTACTATTCACCCAATCCTAAAGCATGAGTTTTTTATTCGGATTTGAGCTGAAAAACGGGATATAGTTAACATATTTATATAACTAAAGTAACTTGTATTTGAAATGAAGCAGAGCTTGCTTCTTTTAAGGAGAGTTTTCAAACTTACAAGACTACTTTAGGGCCAGATATACCAGTATTAGAATTTGGTTTTGAAGGTGATAACTAAACTTAGTGTCTGTTGGTCCATTCTGTTCCTTAAAGTATAATGCTGTTTTCATATTTCTGCTATTTTTATTTCAAGTCATGCATGGCAAACTCTTAATGAATTTAGTTCTGGGGTTGAAATGAGACTGTTAAAAACAAGTTGCTGGTCATGGTTGTTCAGGCTGTAATCATGGTGCATTAGGTGATAAAGGTAGAAGGCCTCAAGTTTGAAGCCAGCCTGGGATACATACCAAATTGCAGACTAGTTGGGGAAGACCCTATCGTAAACAAGGACATAAAACTTGAAAATAAAAAGAATCCCTCAAAGAATTAGAATTCAAAATCAATTTGTAATAAGGTCAGTTTTAAAGTTATATTGGCTTGTGTTTTCTTCCAAGTATATAGGGTTTTGTTTTTTTTTTTTTTAATTAGAAGTAATAAAAATGCTACTGCTAGGATTTCACTCGCACAGCTGGAGCTAGTGTCTCCATCCAGTAGTTAGGAACATACTGTCCTCCTGGTGAGACAGTAGAACTCATTACCGAGACCAGCAGCTTGGCATGCTGAGCTAACAGAAGCAAGATGTGGCTCCTCTCTAAGGATAAAAATCCTCATTCAAATGCTACATTGTTGGAAAAAAGTTTTAAATAGTGAAAAGAAATACTGTAAGAGATTATGCCTTTTTAAAAAATACCTTATACTCATTTTGAAAGTATAAAATATAAAAATAATATAAGCATAAGTGACATTTTTATGGAATGCAAGTTTGCAATGAAAGAAAATAATTATTTGCTTAAAACTTAAATTGTTTTAGTCTTCCTGTTTGAAACAGTGATAATAAAGGGCTAAAATGAGAGATAAGCAAATCAGTGAGAAGAGGGAGGGGCTTGAAGGTGAAAAGCACAAAGTAAATTGACAGAAAAGTTAAATACAACATCCTATCTGCTCTCTGGTCTATAACTATAGGATATTCCTTCCTAATACGGAATAGGAAGGAAGGGCATTGGTTCCAAAAGCAGATTCCAGAGGTCATGATCTTAGCTAGAGAAAATGTTTTGTGTTTTCCATTTAACTATTAAATTCAGAGAACCAAAGGAAACAATAGACGTGGGTCATAAATTTCCAGCAAATTCCATTGTATAAAGAATTTTTCTGATACTGATAAAAAAGACCCTGTTCTTTAGAATTCTGAGCTGAAGTAGGATAAGCAACAAACCAAATTAAGGGGCTTGAAGGGCTGTATCTCAAAGCTAAAAGGACATCTATTGCATGAATCATCTCATGGTTATAAGAATGCCAAACACAGTTTCTTTGACTCTTTCCCTGGAGGGATAAAATTAATCCATTTTTATTTCAGTAGTGAAATCGGTTTAGGAAACATTTCAAAATGGTGAAGGGAAGCAAGGAGAATAAGGTTGGAATCTGAAAAACTATAAGCTGTATGTTATTGAGATTATATAAGCCGAATAGAAACAGTGTTCTCAGAAAATATATTTTAACATTGCCTAGAACACATGCATACATACTTGCTTTTGACATGGAATATAAAAGTCCACCATCACACATGCCTTTATATATGTTTCAGTAAAGTTAGAATGTTAGCCTGATGAAAGTATGTATGTATGCAAGTCGGTGTTATCCATGTATAGAATCTAGAATGTCTGCATATTTGTATTTATTGTTGCACTGGTATAGATAGAATCATCCATCAACAGATAGAGAAAGTGTGCTATATGTATGCTGGATTTTATTCATCCAGAAAGGAAAAAATAAGTCATCTGAAAGGAAGTAGATAGTCCTGGAGCTCATATTGAAGGAAATAAGCCAGATTCACACAGATAGTTATTGTATGCTTTGTCTTCTGTAGAATCTAGATTTAGCAATATATCGTGCAATATATCGTAAGATAGACATGAAAGTGGCACAGGGAGTCTGGAAGGAGGATGAGGGACAGTAAACAGAAATGGATGAACAAAGTACAAAGGTATACATGTGAATTATTTACTTTTCTCATTGCTTTAACAAAATACCTGACAAAAGCAAAGTGTAAGGAAGGAGCAGTCTGTTGTGACTCTTGGTTTAAGGTACAGTTGATCGTGGCAGGGAAGTTACGATAGAAGCTGTGGGAGGTGGCTGTTCGTGTTACATCTGCAGTCAGAAAACAGAAAGCAAAGAATGCTCGCATCTTCCTTTTTATTCAGTCTTGAGACTCAGACCAGCCATGGGAACATCTTTATAGAATGCAGAAAGGCTTATTTCCTGTGTTATTCTGAATCCTGTAAGATAGACCATTATAGACATCTATAACATAATGAAACCCATTATTCTGTATGTCACCGGTAAATAACAAATAAATCTCAGCAGAATGTTTAGGAAGAATCTTACTTTGTTGGAAATGCCAAACCCTAACAATAATGGAAAAACAGATAGGCTAGTGCCTACCTTTGCAAAGCAGGATAGGAGTTGGGGGCTAAAAGTTGGAATCTCTTCCGTAATTTACTCAGAACAGGGATGACACTTTAAGAAGACTTTTTGAGACTGATTAAAGTGGTGGAGCTTTTCTTTAGAAAAACATATCAGTGAAAAACAACCATTGTAACAGGAAAATATACCTGTGCCAAGTGTCCAAAGGAATTTGTCAGCTCTTGGAAAATGATCCAAAACACAAGAAATATGAGTCTTTTGTTGTAAAAGTTGGAGGAATTACTTAAATCTGCTCCTGGTGGGAGGACTTGCTAAGTCCTGAATCCACTCACTTACAAAGGGACTTTGGGGCACATTGAATTGAAGGCATAGCTGCTTACATGAAGCTGGCAGGGATTAGAAAAGACAATTGTGTTTCCATAGCATTAGTTTCTTAGTAAACCACCTCTTAAATGTATAATGCCAATGTAGTAGTAGTGATACTTGTAATAGTAGTTGTCATAAAAGTCAGACAAACCAGCTTGTATCTACACTTAGTAGCTTTATTTTATTGTAAGTTGTGAAATGTAGAAATGAAAAGAAGCAGGCCTGGATTAAAAAAATACATCTGCTGTATAAGGACAAAATCCTTAACTACTCTGAACTGTTTGTTTATTTGAGGAGGGGATAATCAAGCCATATTGCAGTTCATGTGACAGTGACACTATGAAATATATAGTATGTGTTCAGTGGGTGACTAAGACAGTGGTGGTAGGATATGCTCTTTAGAGACAAGACAAATGTTCATATACAACTATAACCTCTGTGTCACAAAGCTCTTTTGAAAATGTCAATTTCCAAATCTACTTGGCAGACATTGCTCCTTCCTTGTGACCACCATGTACTGATGAGTGAATGTTACAGTACCCTGACATTGAAACTGGGTCTCAGGGTCAGGATTTCCTTATTCTTTGCTTCTTCCCTTTTCCTTGTTTTAAAAGAAAGCTAAAAAGTATGATTTAAATATATGAACCAGGCAGAAAAAAGAAAACCTATTGTTTATATAAATTCATCTTTAAAAGTAACAAAGTTGAATTTAAAGATGAAACAAATTGTGCACCCTCTGGCATTTGCTGTATTTGGGGGAGGGGCCTGGAACTTGAACCCAGTGCATTAAGCATCATAGGTCATCACTTTATTACTTGAGCCCACCTACCCTCAGTGGGCCCCTTGTTTCATCTTAGTCACATCTAAAATTGTAAAATTGGAATAATTTTTTAATTTTTTAATTGTAGTATTAAAAAGTGAATGCCTGCTTCATGATTTTTGTTACTTTTTATATAGAACCCCAGAAGTTCCAATTTAACACCTGTTCTACCTTATTTACTATCCTACATGTTCTATAGTGATGTTAATTTTTCTGCATAGTGTCAGCAAAGTTTGAATGGAGCAGGCAAATTATTGTTGTTTCATTGAAACAAAGCTGTTTTAAACTATATATACAAAAGAGGACTCTAGGAGGATTCAGAAGTAAAGACACTTGTAAAATTGCTCCTTACTATTTGCTCTGAAGCAGTACATTTCAGAGTTGTCTCCACAGGAAGGAAGCTAGAAAGAAGCTAATGTGTTTGCTCTAAAAGAATATTGTTGTTTTTATTTGATGGAGTGTTTGTTTGTTTCTTTCTTTTTTTAGTTATTTTGAGACAAAGTTGCCCAGGCTAGGCTGAGGTTGTATTTCTCTTGCCTCTCTCTCCTGAGCCCTGGTATCATAGCTAAGCACTACTACACTTGGTTTATGTTTTGCTTTTCTTAAGTAAATAAATAAAATTAATACGTAAGTATTTAAGCTGTTCAGTTTAAAATTGGACAGTACTACAAAGCACTAAGTAATATGAGCTGTACTAATTTTTGAATGCTTTACTTAGTGTTTTTCTCCATTTCAGGACACTTGGTGGGGTTCCCACTCAGGCTTCTCTGCCTCTTGAAGCAACTTCATCACAAATCATCTGTCCAGATGGAGTAACTTCAGCAAACTTTTACCCTGAAACATGGGTTTATATGCATCCATCTCAGGACTTCATCCAAGTGCCTGTTTCTGCAGAGGATAAAAGTTATCGAATCATTTACAACCTTTTTCATAAAACTGTACCTGAATTTAAATACAGAATTTTACAAATATTGAGAGTCCAAAACCAATTTCTTTGGGAGAAATATAAAAGGTGAGTCAGGGGTATGAAAATTTAAGGGTATTTCTTAATATAGCTATTGTCAAATATACCACACAGTAAACACTTGCATAGTTTAATATGTTTATATTTCCATGTAGTAGTACACATATAATCATAATACACATATAAATAGTATTATTAAAATTATGACAAACTATAGCATGATTTTTAGCATTTTACTTTTATAACTTAATATAACTTTACCCTTGAAACGATGAAGCGGAGTTTGAATGCATTGTTTATGTTTATATAATCTATATGTCTTCCTCCTAAATGCCTGTCTACTTTTTGCACTAGGAAAAAAGAGTATATGAATAGAAAAATGTCTGGCCGTGACAGAATAATAAATGAGAGACACTTATTTCATGGAACATCACAAGATGTGGTAGATGGAATTTGCAAGCACAACTTTGACCCTCGTGTCTGTGGAAAGCATGCTACAATGTTTGGACAAGGCAGTTACTTCGCGAAGAAGGCAAGCTACTCTCATAACTTTTCTAAGAAGTCCTCCAAAGGAGTCCATTTCATGTTTTTGGCCAAAGTGTTAACTGGCAGATACACAATGGGCAGTCATGGCATGAGAAGGCCCCCTCCGGTCAACCCAGGCAGTGTCACCAGTGACTTGTATGACTCTTGTGTGGATAATTTTTTTGAGCCTCAGATTTTTGTCATTTTTAATGATGACCAGAGTTACCCTTATTTTGTTATCCAATATGAAGAAGTCAGTAACACTGTTTCCATTTGAAATCTTGGTACTACTAAGTTATTTGATATGAACTCAATCCAGCATTTGTAGCAGGTTTGGGTGGGGCTGGGAGGGAAACAGCATATGACAGAAATTGGATACTTTTCAGACCCAATTTTTTAATAAGTGCTAGAAAGTAATTTTTTAAAAGAAAAAAAAGGGGTTTTAAAATGGCCACTTATTATTTAATTGTTTACTAATTATTAGTGTACTTGGTGTGGAAAAGACTAAAGTGCATATTCTTCATTCACACTTGTACATATAGTCAGCAGCAATATTAGTAGAAGTATTTGGAGAAAAATCAAAAACTGACTAGCCTAATTAAATGTCGCTTGGGTCTGGTAGAAGTTTGGTCAAAACAAATAGAGGCTGCGAGCAAAGTGAGGATTCTGTTTACTTAACATTGATAAAACCACCTGGAACTGATACTACCATGCTTATTACCTATCCAAAGCATTATGTATTGTACTTTGGGGTAGAATACATTCGTGTAATTCTAATAGGTGGGAAGAAATTTTCATTCTGTGATCAGGACTGAAATATATCACCCACTCAAACCTCTAGAATTTTCCTGAGAACTCAGGGTCTGTTCAGAGGAAGTAAAATAATAATAAAGAACCCATTTGGGGAAAAAAATGTCACCAGCAGAATTCCCTGGTTGTGAAGTGTGATACATGTGTTAAAATTAGCCATGAAAAACTCAGCCTCTTTCATTGTTGCCTACCATCGTTTCAGAGTTGGGCACCTAGGTTGGTTAAAGCCAGTCTTAAGGGTTAAAAGTATTTCTTTTGGGATTCCAGACCTACCCTTGGGCTGGTATTAGATAATAGAAGACATCTACAACCAAAGTGGAGAGGTTGAGAACTGTGCCTGGCACAAAACAGACTCTTAGCCATATCTGCTGAGTTGAATTGTTAAAGACAACAAGCTCACCCCATGCCTGCTTTGCCAGATGCACTAGATTTCTTGGCTGACTCTGTACCTTACACTACTTACTTTAATAGAAACACAGACTTGGAAATTGTGCCACTGGCCCAGCAAAAGCACTGTTGGGTGAATGTTCTGTTGCCTCAATTCAGAGCAGTAGTAAGTACTTGTAAGCAAAGCAAAAGCCTGAGTAAAGTGAAAAGTGGTTGTTGATAAAATAAACCACAGAAGTCCTTCAGATACCAAGCTCTCCTTGTATGTTTGTGGTTATCTCATTTACCCAAACTTTACAGGAACTTCTTTGTTATTTAAAGCAAGATATAGCTGTACAGATGTCTCAGTGAATCGGTCTGTTTAAGCACTTATCAGGGCTTCCACACAGTTATTTATTTTGCTCCAGTTGATCCTGTTGTTTGCTGCCATTGGCAGGAGGAAATGGGCAACTGTAGCAATCATTCATTCAGTTATAACTTGTAAACCAGTGATCCCCAATCGTTTTCAAGTTAGACATGTTACCATTGCTTGTTTGATTTTATGGAACTTGTTCCTTTTTTTCTCCCTAAAGGAAACAAAAGCTTTATGACATATTTATTTTTTTAATAAAACTAAGCAAAAATAAAAGTTAATTCTTTAAAACTTCTGTTTTGTTCTATTTCCATTTAAACAGCATCACTAGTTGATGTGTAAGTGTTGGGTGATTGGCTGATGGGCTGCACGAGTGGGATGATTGGTTTGGTTCATTCGTTAGAAGGCAGTGTGATTGAATCTGAATGTATCTGTTCAGAATGTGTTGCTTATCCTCCTCCACTTGGAAATTGAAGGAAGTACAGTACCTAGTTTTGAACCGTAAATCACAAGGAAAGAATGACTTTTTATTCACAGATAATTTATTTGGGAGTAAAGGACAAGTCTTACATCAGCAAATAGCTATAAAGAAAACCAGCTAGTTGAAAATGCTACCTCCAGTTGTATGAAGGAAATATAAAAAGGAATTGTAAACTTGACACTTCAGCATAATGAAAATCCTGATGAATGTATGTGAACACCTCAGACTGTTGTATGTACTACCATGATAATGACTTTAAGTTCCTGTAATATTTATGTTCTGAATTAGCTGTTATGTATAGATCAGTCTAAATTTTGTAATGGTTCTATGGGTTTGAAACATACTGAAAAGCATTTAGTGGCTTTCTTCCTATCAGCACAACTATAATTTATATCATTTCATTTAAAATATGGTTGAAACATCTAGGGGATGAGTCTACAAACTCCTTGAAATATTTCAGTATTGTATAATACTGTACTAGTAAAGCATTTTTTTTTCTTTTTGAGGTGTGTGTGTGTGTGTGTGTGTGTGTGTGTGTGTGAGAGAGAGAGAGAGAGAGACAGAGACAGAGACAGAGACAGAGACAGAGACAGAGACGCTGGCTGTCCTGGAACTCACTGTGTATCAGGCTGGCCTCAGAGATCTGCCTGCCTCTGTCTCCTAAGTGCTGGGATTAAAGGCTTGCGCCATCATACCTGACCTAAAAGTTTTTTCTTTATACATATTTGATCCCTTAGAATTTAAATTTAAACTTGACTTTGTTTTCCCATATATTTGAGCAGTCTGGCCTCAAAATCCAGGGCCTCCTTCCTGCCTCAACCTCTCCTGAAATTAAGTTCTAGTCCCAGACAAATTACAACTTTTTAAATAGTTGGTACACTTATCTGAAAATGGGCTTTTTGTTGCTTTGCTGTTGAGTATTTAAGACATGGTCCCACTTTGTAGTCTAGGCAGTCTTTGGACTCAGTATGCACCTCAGCTGGACTAGAGACTGTGAAGATCTGTTGTCTCAGTCAGGTCCAGTAATTACAGGCATGAGTCAGTGCACCTAGCACCATCCACCCTTTTTTACTGTTGCTTGTTTATTTTTGTTTGTGCAGTACTAGGGAGGGAGTCTAGGCCTCTTCATATGGCAAGCCAGCTCTCTAACACTGATTGTATCGCAAGCTCTCTTTTTATCTTTTGTTTTGAATCTGGGTCTCACTAGTTGTCCAGAATGACCTTAAGTTTTGGATTCTCTGGCCTCAGGTTCCCTAGTAGCTAGGACTCTAACTCTGGGCTGTACTTTCATCTGAAATGCTTCTTCAGAAAAATCTAAACACTAGAAATATTCTTTAAGACTCTACTTTTTTTAAATTATATAAATATAAATAACTGATACTATTTCCTTATAAGGTTAAAAGCCGGATAGTTACATTTTTTTCTTAGGACAGTATTAAGTTTTTTAAAACAGACTTGTCCAGCCTGCTTACTCATTTGCAGGCAAATTAATGGAGCAGAGTTGAGTTCTGAAAGCTTTTAGCCATTCTGTACTTCATGTTAATTATTAGGTTTTTACATGCAGTTAGATTCTGTATGAAATTCTGCCATGTTTAAAGTTGTTGACTAAAAATTTACCATATGTTCAAGAAGTATTGCTGACAAACATCTTTGTGTAAGGCTAGTTTCAGAAAAAGAGTTCTCTGACAGTTCTGTGTAGGCATTAAGTCCCCTCAGAAATACTCAAGGAGTGACTTAAGCCATAAAAATAAGACCAGCTAACAGTACAGACGAGACCTTTCAGTGATGGGCCATGAGTAATCATAGGGCTACAAGCAAGCAAAGAAAGGGCAGAAGCAAGCAGGGTTAGATTTCGATTTAATTTGGGTTAGTAGGCTCCTGTATTAACATGGTTATTTAACTTATTTATAACTAATTGTGTCTCCTTAACTATATTTAATCTTAAAATCATTTTAATTGAGTAGCTTACAGACTCAATTAAAGTAAGTGTTCAAGAGCCTCTAAACCCCTTCTAATGCTTTTCAAGTCCTTGGTATCAGATTGTTTGGTAGGTCTATACTTGCAATAGTTCCCCAGTTCAATTAAGTACTACATTTAACAGCTAAGTGGCAAGAGTTCTGTACCCTGTACTTGATGGCATGATGACATTGTACTCTGAAATAAACATTTTACTTATTAGTTTGTTTTTGAGCAGCAGTGATGGAGTTTTGACAAAGGTCAGTTCCAATCAAAGGTTTTTAGAGTCTTTGTTTTGTGGTGCTGACAACCCATGGGCATGCTAGGCAAGTGCTGTGCTGCTGAGTTGCATGTCCCCCCCAGCATCCCAGTTTCTCATTCAAGAGCGTAAATCCGACTCTCTAAACTTGCTAACTGTAAGATAGCAATTTTAAGTTTAACTAGCATTGTTCTCAGTGATTTTTTTAAGCTGATTGAACCTGGTATATGGAATGCCTCTTAGAAAAGTAGCTGGATTCATTCTAAATGCATGTTTCTACCCATGGCTCTAGAAGCATACCTGTATTTTTCTAGAGCTACAGCTTCTGCGGTCTTAAAGGTTGGTGTATATGTGTTGTGTTAGATGAGTGGGAATGCAGGTTTTTGTGAATCATTGTTACCCAATTTTGTTTTAAATCACTGCCATTTGTCAGCAGCCACTTAGTCACAAGCCTGTCTGTTCAGGAAAGTCATATGATTTTAGTAACTGGGTTGTGGGCAGATTTAGATAATGTAAAGCAGAACAGCATCTAGTTGATGATATGCAATCAAATTTTCCCCATTAATAGTAACAAGTCTGCTTTAGTTACCTGTCACCATGCTACTTACTAGGCTAAGGGGCTTTACATAGGTGACCAAAGATCTTAAGGTAGGGTGATGTCTTGTTAATACAATACTGAGGCATGGTAATCTAAATGTAAAGTGTATGTAGCCCAAGACCCAGGAGGCCTCATCTGACAAAGGCCTTGTATAAACTCACAGTAGAAAAGCAGAAGAGCACATGGATGTGCTTTGCCTGCATGCATGTGCCCCACAGCATGCCTACTACCTGCAGAAGTCAGAAGAGCATCAGATCACTGAAACTAGAGTAAAAGGTGGTTGTGAGCCACTGTGAGTGCTGGAAACTGAGGGTGGGGAAAAGGAGACCTTCCCAAAGATGCCCTTCCCAGTGACCTACTTCCTCTAGCTATGACCTACTTCCTACAGTTTCTGGAACCTTCCAGAATAGTGTTATCAGATGAGGGGGAACTGTACTTCATACCTAAACTATAATACCTTTTTAGGGGTGTCTAGTGAGCCAAAACTGTTGGAAGAAAACAGCCATGGCTGTGGAATTCCTAGATAAAGAATTCCATGTATTGGCAGCTATGTATCTATCACATAATGACTGGGGTGACATATATCCACCAAGTGTCACTGAAAGGAGGGATGACGGGTCCCTAAGTCAGTAGAATCAGCTGTTTCACCCTTGCTGTGAAATGTGCTTTATAAAGTGATTCAAGGCACAGCATCAAATTTTGAATTCTGTTTTTACCTCTAGGTGGCCAGAGTGACAATAATGTCATTCATTTGATCAGGATAAATTGCCAAACCAGAAAATTCTGGTAAACTGCAAGTACTTATTGTCAAATTGTGCCATGTGTTTAGACAGTTTAATTAAGTGCCTTGTATTACCTGCAGTGACTGAGTACTGAGTCTAGACGGCATCCTAGCTGATGAGATAGTACTTAGCAGGCATTGCTTCCCTGAAGACAACCTTTATCGTATTTGGTTCAATTTTTATTTCTCTATTTGCTAATTCCTTTAAGCCAAGAATGTTAATTCGAACCTGTAATTCCAACACTGAGAAAGTTTAAGGCAGAGGGATTGTCATGAGATTGAATTCGAACAGTCCGACCTGAAGAAAAAGACCATCTTAAAGCAACAAAGTTTTCTTTAATCATATTAAGCTCTGCAGGGCCCTACATACAAGCTTTGCTGTCTCCTCTGTCATTCCTGAGAACAACACATTTTCTCTGTGGGACAGGAGAATGGAGCATACAAAGCCATGGATAGAATTGTGAGTGAGAAATTAATGTCATTGTTGGAAAAACAGCTTGAATTCTAGTCCATTATTTTGTGAGCTTTAACCAAGTCACCAGCCGCTAGTTTTCCTACCTGAAAAACGAGTAGTACAGACTTCTAAGGTCCTTTATGATTCTATGACAATTGAAGAAATAGTCAATAGCTTGAATCATTAATACTAGCACCTTAGCCTTAACCTTATGTCACAAAGAAAGTCATCTGATTGCAGGCTGAAGAACTCCAAAGAACTTCAGAAAAGAGAAGAGAAATAAAAATTCAGAATTCCTCCCAGGACACTGACATATCTGCTGCCTTGGGTTCTAAAGTGTTCTTGTCGGTGATGTTACCACATGAGTTCTAGAATCTATTTCCCCTCCTTTACCCCATTCTTGTCTCTCCCTCCTTTCTCTTCCTGCCCCCACTTCCACTGTCTAGTGCCCATACCCTATGTCAACTAGTCCCTCTCCCCTAGAATGTTAAAGGGTTTGTTGTCAGGGACCAGAAAAACAGGCCTTTCCAGAAGCCTCATTATGAGAACCAAGAATTCTGGTCCAGAAGTTAGCTCAGCCTTCTGTACTGACCCATGTTTTAATAGGTTCCTCCTCTGGGATCAGGTTCTGTGGGCACAGACGATAGGCCTGACACCTGGAGGGTTCTTCCTGATTTCTCCCTGAAGGGTTCCTGCTGCAAGGGGAGGCTGAGGTAAGACTCCTGAGCTAGTGTTCAAAGCCTTTCATCCTGACCCAGCTTCAGGATCAGCAGACTGAAGGCGTTTTGGTTTCACACAGAGAGTGCAAAGCTGTGGTCCCAGGCTCATGACTGGCAGTTTCTGTTGTTCTGCACTCCGTGATCAGGTTGTGCTCTCTGACTCAGTTTCACATGCAGCAGCTCTTGGGGTGTTCCCGTGGCCTTTTCTAATGAGCAGTTCTGCTCCCAGCAGCCTCAGCCACTCTGCCAATTCCCCAAGCTCTGCCCCTGCATGAATTCCCACACCCACTTCAGAAGTAATGGAAATTTTGCCCCAAAGCAAATTAATTCCTCACATCTCCACGAAGATACATATTTAATGCATCTTAAAAATAGAGTCTGAACGTCATTTCCATAACTAGTTCAGGTTCTTGACGGCAAATTTTCTTTTAAATAAGACTTTTACATATGCAGACATGCTTTATTTAACATGAGACAGGTTTTCTTTTCTCATGATGAGCAGATCATGAGTATTCTTGGCTGACCTTCCCTGGCACAGTACTGTAGGAAACCAGGGTTAGCTCAGAATACAGGCAGCTGAAATCACTTGATTTCCATCCTATTACTTACCAGTCTATCAACACAGTGTCCCAGAGGTTGAGCACTCGTGAGAGCTGGGATGACATTTCTGCTGGGAGAGGTTTGTTTTTAGAACCCAAGGACAGACTGCAAATACCTTTCAAAACTACCCACTCCCCATCCCCTCTCAGTTCCCTGTCCAGTCAGGGTAGCCTTTTCAAATCTTTGACTGAATTAGAGATAAGTCTACCATCTTCTAAGGAGGACAGTCATCCTAAGAGAAAACGTTCTGAAACATTCCTTATATTTTATCCCTCTACCCTGCCCTGGCTGAGAACTGTTCATCACCAGGTCAGCCCACAAGTGATTAGAGCACTGATTAGGAGTGTTTGCCTACCTATAACATTTACATTCGAGGTAGAACTACCAGGCATAAATACACACAAATTGAAAGATGTCTAATTCCCAACACAGCGATCCATTTCTAAAACATCTTTTCTGAATAGCCAGATATGCGCACAAGAATGAAAAACAGAAAAGAATATGTAGTTTCCTTGTAGAGACAAAAGCTGTTACCAATTTCTTACATACCTGAGATAGTTGGCATTTTTCTCACTGTGCCCAAAACAAGCAAACTGATGACCTTGCATAGACAATTTGAAAGCAGTAAAAGTTTATTTTGGTTTACAGTGTCGGAGATTTGGGCTCAAAATGAGCTTAATTTGTTGCTATGGAGGACTGTAGTGAAGCCCAACATTGTGAAGGAAGGTGTGGGAAAAAGCAAACTAACTGGCCTCATTGTGATCTGGAAGTGGAGAGGAGGACAGGAAGACACCAGAACAAATTCTCCTAGGAAGTAGGTTCCCAGCTGGCCCACTTCCTTCAGTCAGGCCCCATCTTCCTCAGTGTCCACCTTCTCATAGTATAATTATGACTTCACCAATAGATTAAAACAATGATTAGGTCAAATCTTCAAGATCCTGTCACATCCTGAAAGCCTGTCAGCTGGCAGGCAGGCATCGAACATTTGAGCCTTTTAGGTGACACTTTATCTCTAGCCCATAAGGTCCTTCTGAGGATCACATTGATGAATACATATGATTTTCAGAGATGATGGGATTGATTTATTTATTTTATCATTAACAATAACTTTATTCTCTAGCAGGTCATTTTTCTCCTGCTTCAGTATTTTCCTGTCAGAGAACACAAGTTTTAGAACTGGATCACTTGGCCCTTTCTCTGCTTATCACTTTCTACTTCAAAATGCTTGCAATCTCTTAATGGCCAGCATCCTCTTGGATCTGCAGTTGGGCTCAACACATTCAAGCCTGAGCACAATCTTCTTTGTGGTTTTGGCCTCCTTTCGAAAAAATAGCTTTGTCTGCCCACCATAGCCACCCTGCTTTCAGTCGTAGCGCTGCTTTCCTTGGGCATACAGGGAATCCTTGCCCTTCTTATACTGGGTCACTTGGTGAGGCTGGTGCTTGGCACATTTCTTACAGAAAGACCTTCAGGTTTTAGGTACGTTGACCATCTTTGCAGCGGAAGCGTCTGCAATGATGAAAACAAGAGACCGGTGGCAGTGATCCCCACCTCAGCAATACACACTGAAAAGGAAAGGGACGAACAGATGATGGGATTTATTAAATACACCCTTTGTATTGGTGCAGCTTCATTCTCCGTAATGACTGTGAAACGTTCTGTTGCATGAATTCTCCATGACTTACTTCTCTCTGATGGACTTCCAGGTTGTTGCGAGAACTGTCAACTACAAACTGCTGTGGTATCTTTCACCAGTTTCTTGAGCATGTTGTATATTGACAGACCAAGTTCCCAGAACTTGATTGTTGAGTCAAAGGATGAAACATTTTAAGTTTGGGTACATACTATCACTTGCCTTAGAGATTGAATCCGTGTGTCAGCATCTCTCCAGATACCTCCCCTTCTCCAAAGAAAAACAAAACAAAACAAAACGGGACAATGGCCTCCTAACCATCTCCTCTTGAGTGTGTATATTTTTGTAGAGTTGCTTTTAAAATAGAGATGTATGAGTGGGGCATGGTAACGCGCTCCTTTTTAATCCTAGCACTCAGGATGCAGAGGCAGGCAGACCTCTGCGAGTTTTTTTGTTTTTTGTTTTTTGTTTTTTTTGTTTTTTTTTTGGTTCTTTTTTTGGAGCTGGGGACCGAACCCAGGGCCTTGCGCTTCCTAGGTAAGCGCTCTACCACTGAGCTAAATCCTCAGCCCCGACCTCTGCGAGTTTGAGGCTAGCCTGGTCTACGTAGTGAGAACTAGGCCAGTCCAAGCTATAAAGTAAGACCCTGTCTCAAAAATAAATAAATCAAATAGAGAAGTAGGACAGAATGTGAGAATATATAATATTACCATCAGGCTGACTCAAATGCTGCTCCTCCACACTTTTTGGATCTACCTCAAGGTCTCACCGAGGCTGAAGAACTGGGCTGCAACTCACCAGTCCTCTGAGTTATTTTACCATTACTTGCTATCAGAAGTTCCTTTGTTTCTCTTTCTCATTTTCTTTCCCTACCTGCCATCAACTAGAAGGTAACCCTGGGAGATCAGAAATGGTGGGCATCTCTATTTTCCACCTAGTACCTGGTAGTAATTGGCATTCAATAAATGTGCCTTGGTGGAAACAATAGGCTCAGAGTACTTATAGTACCTTTGATAGCCAAGGTCATGAGTTTGCTCTGGAATACTGCAGGTCTCTCCAAGACAAAGCATAGGACCCACTCTGCTAACAGTTCACAGGCTTTGGAGAGAAAATTATGATTTATATCAACTTTCAGGGAAACGGATAGGGCTGGAAGACACTATCCAGTCCTTTGATTTTGGCCTAAAAAAATAAGTTGCATTATCCTTGGCTACGGTCAAAGTGAAGTATAAATTACCATTTGTAAAATAGCGTTAAGAACATTTGTAAATGAACACTAGAGCAGAGGCTTTTGACTTTGGTCTAGAGTGCCCTGTTGAGGAAGCTCTGTCAGGAAAAATTCGAAGTGATTCACTGAATACCAGTAGTAACAACTGAGTGTTTGTTGAAGGGGTGTTCCTGAATCCTAAGGGTTATTCAGCTGGGTCCTGGGTGTGGCTGACAGGTTTGGCTAGGCCTAATTAATTGGATTCAGCCATGTGGGAAACTTCAGTAAATGACTGTTGTATCACCCATTCCCTGGCCTGGCACCAGGAAGACATGACAATGTCATTTAAGTATTCCAGACATTATACATATCCTGAAAGATACAGGAGACAGGAACTAACTTTTACCACTGGAAAATATTTCTCAATCTTAATTAATTAAATATATAAAGGAACTTCCTTTTTATTGCCAGAGAACATGTTTCTCGGAGGTCTGCCGTTCACTTCTTATGTAGAAATTAGATGTAGACTTTTATCCGTGAGTGCCAAGCCTTAAGCTCATTTATCCCCATCAGGGTCCTTTCCCTGGTTCTTTAATGGAAGTGATAGTGTTTTCTCAAGGTTATGTAATGCACTGTTAAAGAGCAGCTCTGGAGGCTGAGTAGCAGCCACAGGAGCTCCATGGTTGTTTCCAAACTCTGCTATTGAGAGATTCTCAAGTCAGTCTTGCATTTGAAAATCAAGGAAAAGAACAGCCAGCAAAGAGTCATCTCCATAACGATAGCCTGTCCTTCTAACGCTTGTCTGTCAGCTCACTGCTCCTTCCTGGTTGGGCATTCATGCTCAAGCTTACGATCATGGGAATTTCTTAGTGGCCTTTGCCATCTTTAACCTCAGCAGCCTGGGGACCCATGTGAACTGCCTGTGAGAGAATGCAGTGGCCCTGGGTGATCTTGTGTGGGACAGACATGAGGCAGCTGGCTACAAAGGGCTTCTCTGGGTCTGTCAATGATTTTTAGTAGGGCCCAGGCTCTTTGGCTAGAAACTCCCCAACATTAACAATGAGAAAGGATTAGGCCTTCTCCAGAAGAGTGATAGAAAATTCTAGATGCTCCAGACCTGGGCACTTGAGCAAGTGTCTTCTCTAAACTTGGAAAGAAAATACAGTGCGGAGACGGGGTACACTCGACAGGCAACATGTCATTTCCAAAACTGATCTGGACGATTCCAGATACTTTTTTATAACATAGTTTTCAGGCATTTTATAACATTTATCTCAAAGAAAAATGGACTGTGTACTTGTGGTTACTCAATGGTACTAGATTTTTAAAAGAAGCAATGCCGGAATTCTGTCCCACTTAAGATCCCCCAACACACTTCCTTATGGATTTTCAAGCATGTGGCTGCGTGTAGTGGCCCCTGCCTGTCATTGCACTCTTGAAACCTGAGGAAGGAAGCTTACTGTGAGTTGTAGGCCAGTCTGGCCTCTAGGGTGAAACTCCCATTCCCCCAAAGAAAACAAAGTAAAACTGAGCTTTTAAAAGATTTATGAATGCAACTATTTGCCCTTAGTATTCTACTTGGGAAATAAGAAGTGTCTCCCTAAGTAACTTAATTAGTGCAGGGGGAAGATTGAGGGGAGCACAGTCTGCCTAGTGGGATTGGTGTACTGCGATAAGCTCCAGAGAATCTCCCAAGACCATTTCCATGACCAAACCCTCTACCCAGGGAGCTGTCTCCAAGCCTGACTTAGAGGCTTGACGGACTGCTCACAGGGATCTGTGCTTCGCTCAGCTTGTGCTGTAAGTGCACAGATGGGGACAGAGCTGTACCCTATGTAACTTTTCTGTCTAGAACCAATGAGCAGCCAGCTGGCCTTAGCTAACTGCTACCCCTGAGATGAAGCTGTATTAAAAACAAACAGTCAAAACAAACAAGCAAACAAAGACTGTGGGGTCATCAGGAGGTCTGATGCTTTATTCTGTCCGAGAGAGCAGGATCTAAGCATCTGGTTTCCATGTGCTTGTGTGTGAGTCCTTATGGGTAGCACATAGAGACTTCTAGAAGCAGTCAGCTGTGTTCTCTTCAGAGAGGCTCAATCAAAAGCCTGTTTTCTTTTCCATTTCATTTGTGGAGTGTTCATTTATCTAGACAGAGATTCCCTGCTTAGCCCAGGCTGACCTGGAACTTGCAATCTTCCTGCCTCATGGTCCCAAGTGCTGGGATTATGGGTGTATGTCACCACACCCAGACACAAAAGTCTTTTTCAATGCCCTTGAAGACTCAAAAGGGTGTCAGGCAGACAAGGCTCAGCTGTGAGTTCCACTGATGAACAGAATTGAGCGAAGATTTACCATTCATCTAGTGTTTACTGAGTCTCTAGTATATACCAGGCACAGGTGGAGGCGCTGGGGTACAGTAGCCAAGAAACACTTTACTCCCTGCCCTTCTGAAGCTTCCATCACTAGCTCTCAATTAGTCCAACACAGAACCAAAGTCCTTGGGAAACTCAGGCACTGCGTTTGGCCAATGATATTTTCAGTAAGTGTGTACCAACGTAGCTTAGGAGACCAGCCATTAGGTTGTGCTATCCAGAGGACAAGGCACAGTTAGTCTTGGGATCAGAGGAAACTGAGCCTAGCCCGATGATTTTGGGCTCTGTGACTAACATACTTGCTGTGTGGCCCTGGACCACCACCTACCCCCTCCCCCTCCCCCTCCCCCCCGCCCCCCGCCCCAAGTGCCACCCCATGCCTGTTTCATCTCCGACAGGCAGGAATTTGACATTGTGTGCCTATCTCCAAGGGAAGCATGTGAATCAGTGTTTGGAAAGTCTCTATCAGTTGAAAGGACAAATAAATGCACTGAGATGGGTGGCCAGCCCCGGTGCAGCTAACTCTCTGGTCGGCCTTTTCAGGATACCCATGTGTAAACACAGGACCATGTAACTAACCACGGGCAGTAGAAAGGCACACACAGGCTAAGAGAAGCCAGAGAGACATTCCAGGGAGAGGAGCTCTTTTCTCTCGCTCCTTATTTTAATCTTTTCAAGGGAAGAATCACCTAGCAAATGTGGGCAGTTATCCAGGGTTTCATTCGTTCAGAAGGAACGAAACGTTTCCTGCGGCAGGCATTTACTTTCTGAGGTGCTCTAAGCAGCCAGTAACTGTGGACACTTTTCCAGTTTCTTCAGGTGGAAGTCACACGACCCCCACAAAAGTATCTGCTATGGTACCATTCAGTAGTGGAAGACGCACTGGGTTTTATTTATATAGTTGTCTGCCAACTACTGAGCGAGAGGCATCCCATCTGTCTGATGTCTTTCTGCATTTGGGAAAATACTAGATATTTTGATGTGGTGATTTATAATGAATAGAGCCAGGACAAGGGAAAGCCATGGTCTCATTATACTAATAAAATTCATAGGAAAACCCAGTGTAAGCGCAGGACAAACAGAGTCTTGAAGACTGACATAGCAAAGTGTGACAAAAAAAAAAAAATTCAGATATTCTCATTATAAAACTTTTTCATACATTGGCAGAAAACTATTATTTTTAAATAAGAAAAGAATCTAAGATGTACTCTTGTGTGTGTGTGTGTGTGCGCGTGCGTGCGCACGCGCACGCGCCATATGCAAGGCCCTGAGAAGGCCAGAAGAGGATGTTGGATCCTGAAATTGGAGTTACAGCTCCATAGTTATAGTTGTGTGCCATGACCTGGGCCCTGGGGTCTCAACTCTGGGACCTGTATGGGAACAAGAACTCTTGACTGCTTGGCCATCTTTCTTGCCCCCTATTTAACAAACAAAAACCGTTTATAACACATCCTGTCTCAGGAGGAATGAAGAAATGCTCTAAGAAAGGTATGAGGTCCAGCCAGTGGCTCAGGTGAAGCCCTACTTTCATTTCCACTGCTGTGTAAACATGGTCAATGGCTCACAGCTATAATCCCAGCATTCAGGTAGAGATAGGAGAGGGAGATGCTGAAAACAAGGCCTTCTGCCTGGGGATGGGGGTGCGGGGTGCAAGGTGAGGGGCTTAGAAACCCAGTCTCAAAAACACACAAACAACAATAACCACCCCCAAGACATCCTAGAGGAAATGTTTTTGGTTTCACTGACAACAACGAGGAGCTGGGCAGCTTGCTAATTTCTGACTAGCAGCCAACTGTCCACCATTCCTGTCTTTCTTTCTGTTACCCTCCTGCCTCTCATTAACAAGTTAGTTGTTTGTTAAAATTGGGCAGTCTTTTAAACTTCTCAACCCTGTGAGGTGTCCCAATTCTGGAAGGTCTAAGGTGTCACGTGCCCACAATGATCGGAAATTAACAAGAGTAACAGCAAGGCCTTGGAGATAAGTCTTAGCGCTTTGAAAGCCTGAGGCATGTTTCCAGACATTATGGACTTCTTAGGAGGTGTCAGTGGGCCTGCAAGAGACCCTGTGGGAATGTAAGTGACAGGCAGCTGACAGGCAATGCTCTAGCATAGTTTTGCAGTAAGTAGACCAACTCTGGGAAACCAAGCGCCCCTCCTAGAAGGCCCCAGAGGAGCGAGTTACAAGTGCACTGCATCCTGTGACCAGGTGCTTGACTGCCTGTGGAATCTTCTCAGAGGCTTCCTGGCAAATTCCAAAGGTGAGATCTGCAAAACCACACACTGCTGTGAGGTCCTGTCTCCAAAACAGAGAACAACAACAACAAACAAAAGGAAACAACAAAATCCAAGCAACAACAACAGAAGTGATCATTAACTAAGGGGTTGGAAGGTATTCTGTGTGCCGGGACCAGGGCCATTGTTATCAGGAGGATCTGTTTTCAACTCGGTGTCCTGTTAGGAATAAACAAACCCACGGAGGTGGTGAGGGTGAGTTTTTTCACTGGAGTTGTTTTGTTCTTCAGCGAGATTAAAGATTTAAGGCCTTAGCTGACAGAGGATTGGCAACTAATTGAGGTGTCTAAGTCCTGCTGGGAGAAAAGAAGTGTGAAATGCCTCCATGCTCCCCTGGGGAGGCCCTTTCACTCAGGGTAACTGCAGGATTTCAGTCACCCCCATATTTCCCCACTGGAAGGGATCCCTGCACACTGGGAGGCTAAGAGGCAGGTGGGGCCTCTGTCTGCTCTATGGAGCCTGGGCTCACACCAGCGGGTGCTGTTCTCTTTGAAAACACATCTGTCAGCTAGGTGTATTAGGGAATGCTTTAATTCCCGCATTTGGTAGGCAGAAGCGGTCGGATCTCTGTGAGCTGGAGGCCAGCCTGGTCTACTTAGTCAATTCTGGGACAGCCAAAGCTATATAGTGAGTGAGACCCTGTCTCAGAAAAGAAATAGGAAAGAAGGGGAGGGAGGAGGGAGGGATGGAGGGAGGGAGGGACAGAGGGACAGAGGGAAGTAAGGCGGGAGGAAGGAAGAAGGAAGGACACTATAGGACTTCAAGTTGACCCTAATGTCATTGACATGTTTTCATAACTGTTCTGAGCTGACTGGTCCAGGCGATGGACACGCCTGTGGACATATCACACAGACCTAAAGGACTGAGATGACATAAGTTCTGAACAGGCAGCAAGTTGACAGGGTAAAAGCCACCACTATCTACAATTTCCCGTTAAGCTTTTTCCCTTTCTGGTAAAAGATAGCATCATTTCCCAAGAGGTTTAAAAATTATAAAACATGGGCAACACAGGAGTCATTACATTCCTCACCACTCAAATAAATTGAGCAAAATTACATAAAGTTAAGGCAGTGTGTGTATGTGTGTGTGTGTGTGTGTGTGTGTGTGTGTGTGTGTGTTAGTCTACTATTTTTTTATACTTTATATATATTTGAAAGCAGATAAGTGTTTTCAGAAAGGCTCTGAGCATTCATATGAAATGTTTTGGTAGTTCCTTTATTCAATTCAGCTGGTATAAGAATTATCACCTTTATCGGCTTACTATTATGAGTCATCATTAAGCCAGATGTGGCAGTCCATGCAGACAATCATACAGCAGAGGCTTCCTGAAGTTTGAGTCTACCCTGCTATATCATGAGTAACAGGGCTAGCCAGGCGTCCAAAGCAAAGTCCTGACTCAAGGAGTAAATAAATAAAATAGGATAAAAATGTAAAACCCCAAAAAGAGCAGTAAAAATAATTATTATTAACTGAGAGATTAGAAAATACTTTCCATGCCAGGCCTTTATATGCACTGCTTTCTAAAACTCACAAAAACCCAGCAAAACAGGATAATGCATCCAATTACAGATGAAACTCATAGGGGCCAAATGAGTACCTTCGTGACCATTGGAGTCAAGAGTGGAACCCAGAGCCCTTCCCACAGGAAACCCAACTTCAAACAACCCCATGCTGCTGTAGCAGGAGACGGGGCTGTGGAGGGTGGAGGGGGGTGAAGGAGCACATAGATCAGGTCTGCTGAGGAGCAAACAGGTAAACGTAGAGGAAGCCAAGTCCTATCCTCAGGAGATTCTGGGCCTCCTTAATTTTTGTAGGATCCTCCCAGGAACAATGGTTCCTGCCTTATGTGTTGTCTTTACAAACGATGACTTCTGGGTGGCATGGAATATTGCATGATCCTAAATACTATGCCCTCCCTTTTGAATTCGCTATCACATAGCTTTTCTCCTGTTGTCCTAAGAGCATGGAATACCTGCCTCCTGGGAGTCACTAATGGTGGAAAGATTGTTTAAAAGCACAGGGACTCAACACCGATTTCCAATTTCCTTGTACACCGTAAGCTCTGAAATAGCCGTCTTTCTGAAAGATAACAGCATGCCCTCCATTCCTAGAGAAGATGAGAATCCAAGGCCAGTTCTAGTTTCCACAGGGCAATATGTAGACGTCTTCTCCTTCCAGCTCAGAGCTGGCTGAATGGAGGCAAAGGTCATTCCCAGGCTGGAAAGAATGAAGGAGTCCTTAGAGTTGCCAAGGGTCAAAACTGAAACATTTTACATTGTGGGTCTAGGTTCCAAGAAAACGATGAAATTCCAGAAAGAACAATGGGTGCCTTAGAGCCTGTCAGGGTCAAAATTGAAACATTTCACATCATGATCTGAATTCCAGAAAACCGTGATGTTCCAGAGCTCCTTGGAGACACTGACATTGGAAGGGGGCATACATGATCTCAGCATCATTTCAGGCCTTGAGAGGTATGCGTTGGGTTGTGAAAATCTTACATGAGGAACCCACACCCCTTCTGGTCCCCTGCCGTATATACACACACCACATATACCCTGTCTGTGGAAAGTACATAATCTCAGCAGTTCCCGACAGTCTTAAGAGACATTTATCTTTCCTAGTGCCATAGCCACCCCCACTGAGAGGGAGTGGGACCCAGAAAGATCTCCTAAAACATCACTGTGGGAGAAAGCACACCAAGGTTTCCCCATCTGTTTGCTTGTCAAGGCTAAGAAAACATTGAAACTGGGACAGAGGGAGAGCAAACGAGGTCCGTACTGACCTCAAGCCCAAAGATGATGCCTCTTTTTTTCCTTCAGAGAAAGACTCCTTTGAATGTGTCTCTATGGTCTGGAGTCAGAGATGAGGCAGTGGCGGCATGCGGTACCCCAAGGTAGGCATAGGCCTGCGTCTCTCCATCCAGGCCATCTAGTTGGCTAGAGAAAAATGTACTGTGGGAGTCAGGCACACACCTTGGAGGTGTCCAGGTTCCATTATCAACAATTACCCTGAGAGGAGGCTGCTGTCACCTTCTGTCACAGACCATCCCTCCTGAGTCCCACAGGACTTTGACAACATCCCATAGAGACAGCTGTTCCAATAGACAACTTCTTCTGAACCACCCAGATGACCTTTGAGGCCTAGAATACAGAATCTTCCTGGATGGCACACCAAAGCTACTGGGCTGTTGTGCCTGCTCATAGGACAAGGTAGACTTTTGGGATTTGTTTGTTGGTTGATTGGTTTGAGACAGGGTCTGTATGTAGCCCTGGCTGCTCTGGAACTTGCTATGTAGTCCAAGATAGCTTTAAACCTATGGCGATCTACCTGCCTCTGCCTCCTGAGTTCTGAGATCAGATGCATGCACTACCGTGCCCAGCCTAAGGCAGATGTTCTATGAGAATTTGCCACTTACTCTCTGAAATGCTAAAGAGTCCCTCGTGAACTTCTTTGGATGAAAGCATTCATCAACAGCTCTCAACTAACCCGCTTTATTAAATAGTGACATATACTAAAGCCCTTTCTTTAAAAAAAAAATTGTTGTTGTTGCTACTAGTGTGTGTGTGTGTGTGTGTGTGTGTGTGCACACGTGTGCTTGTACATGTGCACTTTAATATGTGTGGGCGTGCATGCCATAGCATACAAGTAAGTCCCAAGAATTGAAGTCAGTTGCCAGGCTTGTGCGTCCTCAGTGGCTGGGCCGTCTCATTGGCCCATGGACTCTTTCCTAAGTGACTGGACATCACTCTTAAACTTCAAATTTTTCAGTTTTTTTTTTGTTTGTTTGTTTTGTTTTGTTTTTTAGTGTGGAAGAGGTTTATTGAGGACAACAGAGACCAGAAGGGGAAAGAGAGAGAGGGGAAAAAAAAAAGAGAAGAGCCAAATTTCTCAGTTATAAAATGAAGAGAACAACAGGACTTGACTGTAAAGAGTCAGGGTGGAACAAGACTTGGCTTGTAAGGTGCTGAGCACCTCAGCCGTTGTCACTGTTGACAGCTGCTACAACCGGGACACAGCCACAGCCTTAGCAAGAGCAAGTCAAATCACCAGATATATTTGCTGGCCTCCAAGTCACTGTCTCCAGCCAAGTCCTGCCAATCCCCCACACACTTGCTTTTTTAATCCAGCAGATTAGGAAGTCAACCGAAACCAGAACTACACATCCGTATGTGCTCGGTTAAAATCAGCACGAGTTCAAGTGAGCAGGTAATGTGTAGCTGTGTCGTGTCCTAGAGGAAGTCAACAGAAATACATGCCCATGTGAGCCAACACCAACCGTCCAGCTGGCCAGGAATAGTGTGGGTGACTCTCCTGAGAAGTGGGTCCTCAAACTACCTGTTCCCTAGTCCCCTAGATGACATCATCGTACCACCCTCATCAAAATACCTACCTAGGATGATCTTGTTAAGCTGACCCCATTCTGAGAGACCATGCAGGAGAACAAATAACTATTGTTCTTTTAGGCCAGTAAATTGGGAGCGATTTGGTATTAGATAACTGACAAACTGCCCTTGTATCTCATTCCCTACCCCTGCCGGGAAAGCAGGAGGCTGTGACACATTCTTCCTAGGCTTTGGTCCTAAAGGATCTCAGTTCTGAGGCTTCCCAGAAGAGAAGTAATTGCCCTCACCTGCCATGAGACCCTCCTACCCTGTGCCATCACCTTCCTGGGTGTCACTGTCATCTCTTTGGGCACTGTTGTCACCTCTTGAAAAATGTTTGTTCTTTGGGCTAAAGAGTGAGCCTTAAGATGAATGTGGCTTAGTTTAGATCAGTGCTTTAACCTGGCAGTGTCACACAGTTTTGTCAAATGGTGGCTCTTTCCATTCTTCCTCTTGGTCTTTCCTTCCCTGAGGACTCAGACAAAGGCCCTAGGTGGACTAATTTAGCCATCATTCAGACAAGCCTGAGCAAGTCTTGAGCAAGCCTGAGTCAGTCTCAGGCAAGGGGCATCTTCCATGTGATACATTGCTTGGAGCAAAGCCTGCACCTCTGGGAGGAAAAAGGATATGGAATCTTACCTGGTCCAAGCCGCCACAGGCCTCGCACTGCTTATGACTATACAGCTGTTTGCTGTTTTGTGGCGACTCAGGGGCATATATGTATGAAATACTTCCACTTGTCTGGTTGCTACCCTCCAATTTGACTTGTTCCCAGCATCAGTAACAACCACACACACCATGTGAATGTCTTTCTCTTTTCCTTTACTCTTCTTGCTTCTTTAGATGCTAAACTGCAATCTGTCCATGCTAAGATCTCATGACTCAGTCAGAGTCCTACTCTGGCCAGTCATCTTTGAGATTCTTCCAGATGTCATAATTATAACAGGGTGAAGCTTCAGGGTAGAAGGACACTTCATCCCCTGGCTCAGTGGACCTCTTATGCTTTCAGCAGTGGTGGTGCCCTGCATCTTGCTCCCGGGTTCCTCTGCTAATGGGCAGCCCTTTGGATGCATCCTGACAAGACAGCAAAGACCAACTATTTCTCTTGCCACTTCCCATGCCCCAGCTGCTGTCTTTCTTGCTTTGGGGGAAGGCACAGGGGAGAATTGCATGTCCACAGTCCAGGCAGCCATCCAGCTGGGAAGGAGAGCAAGATGTTCCCTTTCCCGTCAGGGCAGGAGAGGCCAGGGGCAGTTAGGAAGGAGCCTCTTTAAAGAGTGACCCCTGCTGAAAACTATTGGCCTATGGGGCTCCTTTCCCTTTTTCCCATAACGCAACAGTAGGGAGGTAGAAGGGAGAGAGAAGCTTGACTGAAGCTAAGGAAGCCAAGGAAAAGTCCTTCCCTTCCCCAGTCCCCTCCCCTCCCCCCTTTTCTTTTTATTTAATTTTCCCCTTCTTTCCTTTCTCCCCAGCCCCCTTTCCTTTTCCCACTTTCTGGTGTTTTGTTTGAGCCAGGGTCTCAGTATAGCCCAGGCTAGCTTGGAATGGTCTGTGTAGCCCAGGTTAGCTCAGGGTGGCCTCAGACTCAGTAATTCTTCTGCCTCGTCCTCCTAAGCCTTGGGACTGCAGAGGTGAAGCGGCCTTTGCAACATGTCTTTTGGGGTGGGGCTGGGGTGGGATGTTACAACCAGAGAACTTTCATTCATTCCACTGGGTCCCCTCCCTCCCATTTTGCTCTGTTCTGGCTGTCATGGGCAGGCCTGTGGTTCCTCTGCAGTGTAGTGAGCTGCTAGAACTGCAGGCAGGGAGAGCAAGGCATCATCAAAGCTGGGACGCAGACACCAGCGCTGGACTATCTCCTGGGCCTTTTAGACACTGTCACCCTGTTCTGGGAATCTTAGGGTGGGCAGGGGCTGCCTGCTTCCTTGCTATTCCAGGCTCCATGGCTCTAGGCCATTGTACTGATTATGGGAAGAGTCCCAGCTACTTCCTTGAGATCAAGGTACATTTGCAGATCACATGCTGGCTCAGGGATAGTCTAATATGCCTGGGGAAACAAACCCTGAGGGTGAAGCTTGGGGGCAGAGAGGGAGGCTGTGCACTGTGCACTGGGCACTGGGCTCTAAGCTCAGACCACTGCCATGGAGGTGATCAAAGTGGATAGTGGACAGTATTCATGCAAGAGGATGAATCTCTAGTCATGCTCAGTCTCTGGCATGTACACTACGGCATGGTCATTATCCTTAATGACATGCACATTTGGCTCTTGTACACAGACACCATGCAGAGGCCAAGAGGCTGAGAACAGTGACTCAGGGCAGGTAGTTAGCATCCACCTGTTTCTCCTTTACCCAAACAAATCTGGTCTCCACATATGCAACTCTACCCATGAAGAGACGCCGCCCTTCTTTCCTCTCCTACCTGCTTTCTCACATTCCTCTCTGTTGTAGACTCAGAATAATGGGACAACTCACTCCACAGCTCCCCTTCCCAGGGAAGCTTGCTGCAAGGATTCCAAGGTGATAGAAGGGCCTGACATTTCTTTCACTAAAGAATAGAAAAGAAAGAATTTATTCAAGTTTAGTTCCCAGGACACGGCTCTGAAAACCCGCTCCTTTGAGCACTTGGTGGAGAGAAAAAGAACGCCATGGCTCTTTATTGGTTACCTGGACATGGCATTTGGCAATCTCTTCTCCATCTGAATATGTCCCACTTCTCCATGGCATCTGCTGCCACACACCTGCATCCTTTAAATAGGCCAAATTACTCCCTGGCAGAGGAAAGATTTCTATACACAACATTTCCCACAAAGAAGATAAAGGTTCTTTAAACTCTGGATTCTGAAGATTGTGAATCCAACCTGCTGCCTGTGGCCCCTGTGCAGCCTCAGAGAGCTAAGAATGCAGCCTAAGACAAAATCATAAGTTTGCTTAAAACACGAGACCCTTTAAAACTCAATTGCGCAGGTCTCTATTTGAACTTTGTAGTTAGAAACATGGTCTTGCTGTGTCAGAGGTTGGACATGACAGACAACTATTATAAAGGATGACCGCCAGCTCTCTCTCAGTTTTTCTTTCTTTCTTCCTTTACTCTCTCTCTCCTATCCCTTCCCCTCCTTTTCTTCTCAGCCATCTCTACCTTCTCTCTTCATATGTTTTGTTTCAAAAAAGGTTGAAAGACTTGCTGACCAGTTGGAAAAATTGTGGGTAGAAATGGAAGGGCCTGAGAAACAAAACGTAGCTGAACTGGGAAAACAAATGGGGTCACTCTGCTCCCTCTTTTCTGAAAGGTTTGAGAGTGGCTGTGCAACTGGGGAGGTTTTGAGTGGGGATGGAAGCACTTGGGAATCGAGGCATCCTGGAAAAGAGAGAACACAAGCTCAGTCCTAGTGACTGAGCAAGAGAGGGGGAATTTCCTGCAGGAAGAAAGAGGGAAGGAAACTGTGCTGGAGGGCGGTCAGGTCAGAGAGAAGCCAAAAAAGTGAGAGGACAATCTGATGACACAGCCAGTTTTGAAGAAAGGATCAATCTCAAACCAGCGGCACCCAGAGCTAGAGAGGTGGCATCCTGGGGTTACAAAATCACTACAAGCTTTCCCAGTAGTTGTACAGTGGTATGGAACAGGTTATGATGAGATAGGATGGTATCCTATGGAAATGATAGATCCTAGGCATTTTAAAGAGGCCATGATTTCATATGGGATGCACTTGTCTTATGTGAAACAAATTCTAAATAACTGGGCTGCTCAAAATGGACTTATTCCCCAAGGCTGGAAGGGACTGTTGACAGTTATACAAGAAGCTGGTCCACAGTTGCTGGTTAACACAGTGGAGGGAGGAAGCCACCAATATTGAACAGTGAAATAGAGTGAGGGGAATGAATAGGGTAAAGGATCAGTTGCTGGGTAAAGGGCAGCATTCTGTTATATAAAATTCAATTGGATGACATTGCTATAGTACAATGTCTCTTATTGGCTATTAGAGCTTAAGACAAAGTCAAGGAGCATGGGGGGTATCTATCTCATTTACAAAGATTATACAAGGCTCTGGAGAAGCCTTTACTGACTGATTGATTGATTGATTGATTGGTTGGTTGATTTACAAAGATTAGTCTCAGCTGTGAACAAAGTGGTATCAGATCAGACCCTGATGCAAGGTGGGTGTTGATAGAGACCTTGGAGTTTGAAAATGCAAATACCAAATATAAAAATGTTATTAGACCATTAAAGGTACAGGCAGCAGCTATTGATAATTAAAAGAGATACAACTGATACTGGTTCTAACATATACTACGTTAATATAATGGGACAAGGTATAGCTAGAGGTCTCGAATTTGAAAATGCCTAGTACATCAATTTTGGGAAATATGATTATTTGAAAGAGACTGTGACCAAACAACTCTCAAAACACCTGGTGCTTTAATTGTGGGAAATATGGTCATTTGCTACAAAATTGTGAACAAGCATCTCTAAGAGGAATGGCCTTTCTAAATATAAACCAGAAAAAAAGGTCTTGGCTTCCAGGGAAGTGCAGGCGATGTGGCATGGGTTGCCATTGGACCAATGAGTGTAGGTTCTAAAGAGTATTCAAGGCAATTTCTTACAGTGGGAAACAACCTTGGAGACACACATCAAAAATTACAAAGCCATTTCAGTCAAAGAACAACAGCAATGGAGAGACACTGGGTTATATAAAAACTGTGGAATTAAATCAGCTTATATACTATAAGGCTGTGTTAACATCTGTCTTAGGATTCCATTGTCATGAAGAAACACCAGGACCAAGGCAACTTTCTTTTTAAAGATTTATTTATTTATTTTATGTATATGAGTACACTGTAGCTGTCTTCAGACACACTAGAAGAGGGTATTGGATCCCATTACAGATGGTTGTGAGCCAACTAAACTCAGGACCTCTAGAAGATGAGCCAATGCTCTTAACCGCTGAGCTATCTCTCCAGCCCCAAGGCAACTCTTATAAAAGACAATATTTCACTGAGGCTGGCTTACAGTTTTAGAGGTTCAGCCCATTATCATCATGGTAGGAAGCATATCAGCATCCAGGCAGACATGATGCTCTAGGAGGAGCTAATTGTCCTACATCTTGATCCAAAAGCAGCCAGAAGGAGACTGTCCTTTGCAGACAGTCAGGAAGAGACTATCATGCATACTGGGTGAAGTTTGAGCATAGGACCTCAAAGCCCACTCCCACAATAACACACTTCCTCCACCAAGGCCACACCTACTCCACCAAGGCCACATCTCCTAATAATGTCACTTTCCATGGGCCAAACTTATTCAAACCACCACATTCCATCCCTGGCACCCATAGTCTTGTTCAAACATGTGACTCTATGATGGCCATACCTAGACAAAATATAATGCAAAATGCATTTAGTGCAACTTCAAAAGTCTACATAGTATATATCAGTCTCAATAATGTTAAAAGTCCGAAGCTAAAAAGTCTCTTTTGAGATTTATGCAATTTCTTAACTGTAATCCGTATAAAATCAAAATCAAAAAGCAGGTCACATACTTCCAACATCACAGGATATACATTACCAAAACATCATAGTGAAGAAATACTGAACCAAAGCAAGACCAAAAACCAGCTGGGAAACCGCCAAACTTTGCATCTCCATGTCTGATGTTCAACTTCCTTTACTTTTGTTGATTGTAACACAATTCTTTCTCTTGAGCTGGTTTCACACATGATCTTCTGGGCTCCTCCAAAGGGCTGGGTCACTTCTCCAGCTCTGCCCTCTTTAGTACTCTAGACTCTGGTTGACTCCACTCCACTGCTACTGCTGTTCTTGGTGGTTTTGTGTGTCAACTTGACTCAAGCAGGAGTTATCACAGAAAAAGGAGCCTCCCTTGAGGAAATGCCTCCATGAGATCCAGCTGTAAGGCATTTTCTGAATTAGTGATCAATGGTGGGAGGGCCCATTGTGGGCAGTGCCATCCCTGGGCTTGTATTCCCAGGTTCTATAAGAAAGCAAGGTGAGCAGGCCATTAAGTAACATCCCTCCATGGCCTCTGCATCAGCTCCTGCTTCCTAACCTGCTTGAGTTCCAGTCCTGACTTCCTTTGGTGATGAGCAGCAATGTGGAAATGTAAGCTAGATGAATCCTTTCCTCCCCAACTTGCTTCTTGGTCATGATGTGCAGGACTAGAAACCCTGACTAAGACAATGGTCATCCCATGGTGCTGGCATCTCCAATACACTGGGGTCTTCCACTGCAACTAGGCTTTACCAATAGCTTCTCATAGGCTCTCTTCAAATTGCCAAGTCTCAACTTGTTTGTATGACCTCTTCAGCCCTGGGTCATCAACTACATCTGAGGCTGCACTTTCACCAATGGCCTTCCATGGCCTCACTTCCTAATAGTGTCACTTCCCATGGACCAAGAATATTCAAACCACCACAACATCGTAATGAAAGCCAGAGAAAGTTTTGTGTTGGGGATGTGGATTTGTTTATATTCCCACAGGAAATGGAAGGCTGTATATACCATCAAAACTGATGAAGATTAGAACTGAGCAGGCAAGGTCTCCTGGAAACCTTGGCCTCTGACCTGAAAAGTGCTTGTTTCATTGAAAATGTCTCTGTTTATAATTTCCTGCTATACCCAACATAATTAATGGCTTAAGACAGAAGCCGGGAAATGTAAGGAAATGTTTTGGACTTTTGGTTTCTTTAAAAGCACAAAACTATTATAAAAATGTGCTTTTGTTTTAATCCCAGGTATGGGGAGATGGGGGCTGGTTTTGACTGTCCTAGGCAGCTAACTATGATTTGACTCACGTTTCAGCTGAGACACGGTTTTGCCAGCTGCACATAATTTCTGCAATCTTGTTACAATTGGAATTCTGGGAACTTTTCCCAGGGTATATAAATGCTAGAGCCCAGAGAGACAGAATGGGTGATTGATCGTTGTTTAGGCAGTTTGTTGTGACTTGTTAGTAGCTGTGGTCAAAGAGGAAACAAAAGGAAAGAAATCAGATTCACCCATCTCTCTTCCTCTCTCCCCTCTATCCTTGATTCTCTTCTATCTAGGAGGTGAAATGGGCAAGGGATGGGAGGGTGGGTGGGTGGGGGATAAACATAGGAAAAAGAAGAACCCAGAAAGTAGCAATGACCAGCTACAAAACTCTCAGATCATTGACTTATCAGTCAGTTGGCCAGTCTGTTATTCTGGGACCTAACACAGGGACTCCTGTGTGCCATGCAAGTAGACGACCACTGACTGACATCTCCTAGCCCTGGCTTGCCAGACTTTACAAGTCATTTGTTGTGTGCACCCACACACCCTTACCCACAGACCACCCCAACCCTAGTGGCCCGTTGAAAAAAATTTTCACATATTTATTTGTGGGCATTGGGGGAGGGGTGCACGTGCCATGACATACCACAAGTATGGAGGTCAGAGGACAATTTTTGAAAGTTGGTTCTCTCATCCCACCATGTGAGTTTCAGGAATCAATCTCAGGTCATTGATCTTGGCAGCAACCAACTTCACCACTCAGTCATCTCATCGGCCCTCTACTGATTCTTAAAGATGGGAAATAGTCATTCACTTCACTAAAGGTTATCTTGTAGTTAGAAATATGACATTCTACATTGTTCATTTTCACACAATAGCGCCACGAAACACAATTGTCATATTTTGTTTATGGTGAGGCATGAAACTTGAGGGAAAATTTCCATAAACCAGAACCAGCTGGCCTAAGATTTGAAGTCATCACATTCTCCCAGATATTGATCAACCTCCATATATATATATATATATATATATATATATATATACACACACACACACACACACACACACACATATATATATATGTGTGTGTGTGTGTGTGTGTGTGTGTGTGTATCATGGCTTAAGGATTCAGAATTTTTTCTCAAATCCTATTTATGGTTTCAATATTTACCTTATTGGCCAATAATATTTTTAATGCTACAGGTTTGTTATTTTATTTTGTATTTGACTTTTTAAGATGAGTTCTCACCACTAACTTTGACTGGCTTGGAACTCACTGTGTGTGTAGAGTAGAGCCGGCCTCCACCTCACAGAGAGCTACCTGGCTTAGCCTCCCAAGTGGTGGCATGAAAGTTAATGCTTGCGTTGTAAATGGCGGACCTCACCAATTGGCTAGAGTAAACATCCTAGGAAATAATACTTTTATCTAACTGAACAAATTCATTACATTTATTTATCTATTTGGGACAGCGGTGCAGTGAGTGCCATGGCTAACATGTGGAGATCAGAGGACAACTGTGGCAATTGGTTCTTTCCTTCTACCTTGTGGGTCCCAGGTATTGAACTCAGGTTTTTAGGCTTGGCAGCAAGCACCTTTCCAGCTGAGCCATCTCGCCAGCCCATAACTTCAAATTCCTCACCGCATGGAGCCTTCTTTTTGACGTTTACTTTCTAAATTGGAGGGGTCTTTTTAAAGTCGTGCTTCATGTTCATTTACACCTGCTGAGCGCTCAGCATCTCCTACATTTGAACGTTGTTTTCCCTCAAACAACTCACATTTGTCTTCTTTTTCTACAACCACACAGCCAGTTCCCCCATCCCACCTCGTGTGTGTGTGTGTGTGTGTGTGTGTGTGTGTGTGTGTGCACTGCTTCTGTTTTTCTCTTTTTTCTTAAAAATCTACACTGTATGAATTAGAACAAGATCATGGGATGTAGAAAAAACACATTTTTTGGCCTTTGCTCATGGGCAGCACCAATAAAATATTTCCACACAAGTAAATATTTGTATTCCCCGAGTGCTTGACATTCTCCAACACTGGAGCCCATCGCGAAGGTGGGAGCTTGTCAACGGTGGTCATAGGAGTAGGAAGGAAACTAAATCGGTTCTCAGTACTCATGGTGTGGGTGTCGGTGGGTCACGAGAACGCTCTTAGACGTGTCTTATCCCCCACCTCTTCGGCAGCAATGCTCTTTCCCGGCAGCAGAAACCTCTTTGTGTGTCTAGTAGGACACGGCACTCAGGGAATGTTGCGCTCTGCCTGCCTACAGATGACCTCCGACCCAACCTGTGGTTATGTGCTATTGGCTGCCTGATTTCTGACCCTCCACTGCACCCCTTTAAATAAAGACGACATTGTTAGAATCACCACACAGCCTAGCTCTTCTACAGTGTGGAACGTCCAGACTTTGTTCGGCCTTGAGAGGAGAGTGGTCTGAAGTCATGGGACCACCTAGAAGGCACAGAGGCTTCAGCAGTTTAAAGGTAAGCTACTGAGAGCAGAGGAGGAAGTACATTTAGGGAAAGAGAAAACAAATGTTAGGATTGAAAAGGACCCAGAAGCCATCAGCTCCAGCGGTTCACAAAAGCCTCTCTATCTTGGATGGGATACACTGCTGTCTCAAAACCACCAGTACACGGAGGAATCCAAAATTGTGAATCACTGAAAATTTAGCCATCCTAGAGGTCTAGAGGAGGGACAGGACCCTTCCATGTTTATGACCACGTGGCGGCATAGATAGAACAGAGGTTACCTCTAAGTATGGGTCTATTTCTCCTTCAGGTACAGCTTAGACATTCCACATTGTGCTGAGGAGGAAAGGGTGTTCCAACATGATAATGAAAGTGAACATAGTGATCAAAAACTCCGTGCGAAAGTGAAAAGATGCAGAGAGGCTGAGCGTGGGCAGGGCTGGGTATCCAGAATACTTCACATTCCTCCACACCAAGGCTCCAAAGCACGCAGAGCCAGGGGTGGCACTCGGATCCGAACAGCTTGGAGGCCTGGGAAATGTGGACTCCACTGTGTCTAGTTTCTTGACTCTTACCTATCCCGGTGCACGGTGGACCGGAGAGCAGACTCAGTTAAATTCACTCTGAAGATTCAGAGGCCAAGAGGCCAGGAGCTATGACCACGCCTTCCGCCACAGAAGTGAGGGTGGGAAGCTATAATGCAGTTGTTTTTCTGTTAAAAACAGAACTGAACAAAACAAAACGAAAACAGACTCCGAAGGAAAGAACATCTTAAGTTCAGAATTTGGGGGGAAGGGGGTTGGGGGTGGGGGAAGTGCAGAGGGTTAGAACTTAGAACCATTTCTCTGATCTGAGTGGCCTCCTCCACCACATTCAGGTTTTAACTTCTTTTTAAAAGTGTTTGTTTCTTCCTCAAAACCATGTAGCAAAGCAGAAGGCATCATTTCTCAGAGCGAGTTCAGGTGGATGAAGGGGGATGTGTGTCTTGCTCCGGGAGTGTCTGAGAGAGCAGTTCAGTAAACACAGACTAGGCAGCGCACCAGCCTTTCCTCTACTTTGAGTCAGCCCCAAGCTTTGTCGCTAATAGAGGACGGGATCCGCATCCCCCCCCCCCCCCCCCCCCCCCCCCGCGCGCTTTTGTTTTTCTTAACCCTTCGGGTAGTGCCAGGGGGAATTCCACAGTACAACAGGGAGTCAAGGGGCAGTGTCTATGGCATGGAGGAGCCCAGCAAGATCCAAGTGCTGAATGCATTTTTCCCACCGTGGGGATTCAAGCGAACTACCTTTATTTTTCTCCATTTAGCAAGAGCAAAGAAAATCCCAGCCATAAAGGCATATGTTCTGGTTCAAGGTCATAGAGCTTGTTCTTTTCTGAAAGAGGAGACTGGCTCAGGAAGACAGCCCAGAGTTGCTCTCTTGGAGGAAGACAGCTTGAGAGGGTCTCCATGCCCCCTCAGAACTTTTCTTATTAGTAGTGTCAAAAAGAAAAAAAATATCAACTCAAGGAAAAAAAAAGCTGAGTGGAGATGATTTCGTCGATAGCATTTTAAGTATTATAAATAGAATCAGATCACGTAACTAGTGCGTGCCAGCCTGGAACCTTGTTAGATTACCTAACGTGCTGGACAGGGGGACGGCGTGGGTAGTTGTGGATTCCTGGTTTTGGGAAGATGTCTGTGAAGCAGCACACACCTGGGAAAGCCATTTCCCGTGCCCTCCCCTCCGTCCTGAGGCCTCACAAGCTCTCAGGGCCTGAAGACTTCTGAAGGGCCTGCTGGCAATGGTGAGCTGCGAAAGCACCGAGTCAGAAGTGGCACTGACTGCAGTACAGAGCCAGGCTGTGTTCTGACACAGAATCCTGTCTTGTACGGGAGCCTACAGAAATCATTGGGTGTTTGTATGTTCTTTAAGAAGCCTCAAATGACCAGTCTACCGCAGCAGTTGTTGAATGTCACCTTGCAAATCCCAGGAGAGCTCCGGGTCATTTGAGGTGGTCCATTAGACCAAAACTATTTGCAGAGCCTTAGAATGCCATTTATGCTTGGGGCTGTGTTGACACATGCACTGGTGATGTAATAGCAATGAGTTAAGAAAAAATGGTAATACCTTTGCACAGATCAAGGAAGTTAGGACCAAACTATTAATAGAGTTCCCTACTGGTACACACTGGTGACACAAACAAAACCAAACAGCCCAACCCCAACAAGGAGACTGTCAAAAAAACCCTGCCAAATCTATTAAAAAATGTCCATGGTGAAGCCATAGAAATTATTCGCCTTAGCCTATTTGGGCAGAGTCTTTTGTAATGTATATTACTGGAACCCTGCATGAGGCACTTCTACTGCATGCCAACACACACACACACACACACACACACACACACACGGCACGCATAAAGTCTCTCTTTTCACTACTTTATTTTGGTTGAGAAAATGCAGTTTTTAAATGAAGAATCTTGCTTCCATTAGCATGAAATAATAAAATTAAAGATATCTTAAAGAAAATTGAATCTTAACCTTCTGTTTCAATATTTGACTTTTAAATTATTTATCTTTGTTTTTGTATTATGTGTATGTCTCTCTCTCTCTCTGTCTCTGTGTGTGTGTGTGTGTGTGTGTGTGTGTCTGTGTCTGTGTGTGGGTATGTACACATGAATGCAGAGCCTGTGGAGACCAGAGAGGGCATTGAATGCCTGGAAGTGGAATTACAGGTGGTTGTGAACCATCATGTGGGTGCTAGGAATTGAACTAGGATCCTCTGGAAAAGCAGTCAGTGCTCTTAACTGCTGAGCCCTCTTTCCAGCTCCCTCTTTCAAATTTTAATCCATCTATAAACAGAATATAAGTAAATGAAAGCTTTTTGGGAACCTCAGTACTTTTAAGACTAGGAAGGAGATCTGTTCAACTATTTGAGAAATGTGATCCTAATAAAGCCACAATGTTGGCATTCTGTCTAAGATCCACCCCCACAGTTACCTGGTAACAGCCATATGTGCCTGGCAGTATAAAAGGGGCTGCTTGCCCCCTCCTCATTCTTTTTTGCTCTCTTGCCTCTTGTTCTTCCCCTTTGTCCCTTTTCTCCCCATCCCCCTCCCACCTTCCATCCATGTGCTCATGGCTGGTCTTTACTCTTCTCCTTTTCTACTCTTCTTCTCTTGGTAAACCTTTCCACGTGGAACCATGTTGGCTTGGTGTGGTCTGTCCAGATTCGAGCTGAGATTTCTACTCTAACACACACCTAAGGCTATTGTAATGAAGAAGTATGTGGAGTAGTAAGAACATATGCTTTAGAGTCCTTTAGACCACAGATCCTGACTCTGGGGTCAAGTTCAAACTTTACTACATGCCTGCTGGTTTTAATGTCGTGCATGGATCAGTTTAGTTGTTCTAAACTTCACTTCCTTCACCTTCCAAACTAGGAATGATATTTACGGTATATATCTCCTGAAGAGAAGAGAAAATATATCCGATACTCTTAATTAGCATAAAACCTAGTAAAGATTTCAAATATTAGCTGACTGAATAATAGTAGAAAGTTCAGAATATGAAGGGATGCTTTTGGTTGCAAGGAACAGAAATGGCTTTGTAGGTTAGGAAAAGAGGGAAATAAAAAAACTGGAGGCAGCCACTCAGGGTCTACTGTGTTCAACAGAAGCCAAGAACACCAGGTTCCAAATGTTGGTTGGCAGACTGGCTATGGAGTCCTCTAGGAGTTACTGGAAAATATCACTGAAGTTGTAACCTGCATATGAATTGCATGAGAGGTCAAGCACATATAAGAGTCTCCATATCATGTGCATGCTGCCAATCTATAGAGCAAGCTTGAATGGCAAGGTGGAGACCTCCCACCTCCAAATTATTGATTCTGATCTCCCAGTGGGAGCTGGCTTTAAAACTCTGGGTTCAGTACGGTAAGGCAGCAATACTATGCAAGGCTGACATTCATTCGTTTGCACATTCAATCAATAGATTCCCTTGCCCCGCCAAATATCCTTCGGGCTTCCTGCAGACAGCATAAAGGGTCCACACAGGCTGGCCTATTTGCTTGTGTCTTTAATGCAATGTGAGAAGATGCTCTGGTTAAGATGTGTACAAAGTGTTCCTGGATCCAGGAGCCAGAAGTGAGTCACTGGTGACTGTGAGGTTGACAAGGAAGGTTCAGAGAAGCTAAGATAGGATGAGGGAAGAAAAAATCAAAAAGAGTCTGGAGCTAGACTAAAAGAGGCCTTGAACTCTGTATTAAACCACCATACAGTCTTGATTGCACTTGGAGAGCTTTAAGAATACTGATGCCTAGATTACTGTAGGTTGACAAAATCCTACTTTCTTGAGTGTGTGTGTGTGTGTGTGTGTGTGTGTGTGTGTGTGTACACGTGTGCGGGCGTGCACATGAGAGAGAGAGAGAGAGAGAGAGAGAGAGAGAGAGAGGTGTGCAGCGATTGATTGAATGCTACTGGGTATCAAGATTTTAGAGCAAACAACACAATGCACACACAGCCTAAGCTGAGAGCCAGGACTGTAAGGGAGCAAGTGACCGCCCAACTTATTTGCCTAGAGCATGCTCTTCTGTGTGGATCGTGCCTATTCTTCTTAAATGCACTTTTCATGTCAATTTGATATTCAAAATCAGAATTATTTAAAAGCTTTTATGCCCCAGAGGCCATGTGATGGGCATTGGAATGGCAACCCCTGCCCCACCCAGGGGGCTGTGGGTGTAGGCAGATGAAATAGACCCTTTGTTCCCTGGACCGCTGGGTGAAAAGTTGATCTCTGGGAAGTTAGAGCCCTGGGCAGAGGGCACCTCTCACTGGATCACACCGCGGAGTCCGTAAGGAGAGTCGCCTGCAGAGCGCATGCTCGGTGTTCACGCCTGTTCCCACCCTCCCTTACTAATGGGGGAATCGAGGGATATTTTTACTTAGGAGATGAAAAGACAAACTCTCCACATCGTGACGGCTGGCAGCTGAATCCTTCTGGTGGAACTCCACAGTATGATTTTACTCTGTCTGTGCTGGCTTTTGAAGTCTGTACCCAGCTACTAAAATGTCATAATTAGGAAAAATCTCTTCTCTCATGCCTCCCCACTAAAGTCCCTGCTACCATCTTCAAAGTGTCCAAATGTTGCTGTGACACTTCTACGGTTGTTGTTCATCAAGTGTCTGAATTTCAGAGCTGTTCTGCATCTCTAAAATATGTCGTTAAAAGGGATTCCATCCACGAGACATAAACACAGCTAAAATTGGCCTTCCAAATATGTTTACGTACAGTTCCATCCCCCAGGTTTTAGTCAATAAAACACTCAGTCATTTTTAATGGAATGAATAAGCACTTCCTGTGGGGGATAAAAGAGACCGGACACTACTGTATGTAAGCAAACACAGTAGCTGATGGTTCCCGCTATGGACAGGCTCAGTGTACCCTTGTTTTTGAATGTGTTCTGTTTTACAACTTCCCACCCAATACACAGAAACTGAGGTGCTCCTTTCTTTTCTGAATTAAAATTTCAGGAAGGAGGGGAGGGGTGGGATAGAATGAGATAGGGTTGGGGCTGGGGCCACAGCCATCTACTTTTCCTGGGAGATGGTCTCAGAAAGAAGCCATGTTCTTCCAGGGACTACAAACTCACTAGATTAGGTCGCTTTCCTTGGTGATAGCCCAGGCTTTCCCCACAGTTGTATGGCGAGTAATCACTTGAAAGGAAAAACTTAACACCAATCTTCAGCTTGGACTCGAGAACTGGGGTCTATGTAAATTAGTCTTTCGCTCCTCTGGCTGTGCGATGTGACTCAGAATCCACACCACAGCTAATGTAGAGTGAGCTGGCCTCCATGTTCACAAGTGTGCCAGTGTGTGGGTGGCCCAGGGCAGGCCTCACGGGGTTTGAATGGCTCTCTCTCTCTCTCTCTCTCTCTCTCTCTCTCTCTCTCTCTCTCTCTCTCGGGCGCGCGCGCTCGCGTGTGCGTGTGCGTGTGTTCGGTGAGGGAAAAGCGGTGTAGACAAAGCTGACTCCTGACAACTTACAAGAATATGTAACTAGCAAACACCTCAACAGCCTCAGCAGCCAAACCTGCATTCCCTCCACCTTAGAGAAAGACTGCGCTTGGCAAACTCAGCTGAGTGGGACCTGCCGTTCCTGTGGCTGCGGGACTCTCAGACCAAGTGTGCTTCACCCAAGGTCCTGCTTGGAAACAAACAAGCTGGCCTTCGATCACAGGAAGGGAGTGGAATCTCACTCAATGTGTCGGTTTTAATCTTGGTTCTGGGGGACATTAACTCCCTCTTCGTGGATCACTGATTGCTTTCAAAATACCAGGAATCATTATTTTACCTTACAGGGTGATTGTATGCTAGGACTAATTTAGCTGAGGCTCTGGAAGCCAGTAGATGCTGAACGGCCTTATTAGTTCCCCCTTTTAAAAAGCTCTTTAGCATCCCTGGGCAGCTGATTTGATGAGAAGTACCTACTTACTGTGACCCTCTTCGAATTCAACCTCCCAGGGCTTAGTCCCTTTGATGAATAAGTACTGTTTCCAAATGAACCAAACAGGAAGCAGGGATGTGAATTTTGTCTGTGGGGGGAAAAATTAACCCTAGTGTCCAAGGGGGAAAACTATGCTAATTAGGAAGGAAACAAACAGTGTGCCTTTTAGAGATAGGACAGACAAAGTTCTGGGTTTTGAGTGTAACCTAAAATGATGGAGATTTGAGTTGAAGAACTTGCTCGTGTCCTTCCCAAGACATTGTCACCCTTCCCTTCCTTTCTCCTCTCCCCTTCTCTCAATGCCAAACAGAACAGCCATAGGCAAGGGCCTGTGCTCACATTTGTGCATCTTGGGTGGTACATAGAGCACAGAGGACAAACATACCCCTCTCTGCTCTGCCATGGCATATTCTGGCCCTGGAGGGAAGTAATCTCACTTGTCTACAAGCCTATACACCCAGCAACCAGCCCTTAGCAAGTGGGGAGCAAAGAATTTTCTGGACCTCCATGCAATCTCTCTCTCTGTCACTGGGGATACACCAGGGTGTGCCTAGCTCATTTTGCTTGATGGTTTTAAAACTGCCCTATATGGGTGTTGTTTATTTAATAAAGGAATGAATGCTTTTTCCTGGAGATCAGTTGGTGATTAGGGTCCATTCCTCCAACAGTAGTAGCCACTGCCCATCTTTCCGAGGTCTGTCCCTCCTCTCCGGTGTTTTCTCTGAAGTGTATGTCTCTGCACTTCCCTCCAACTTTGTTTTGGCTCAGTAATTCTATCTTGCTTACACAATTGCTCAGCCTTTATCCTCCTGTTTTTGATTACCAACTGGTGTTTATTTTAAATGCAGTTACTGGCCAATTAAATAGAAATTAGCTACATTTAGAGACAGGACTCCAGCTTACTGTGCCTTTCCTTTCAAAAAACAAAAAATCAAAACCAAAAAAAAAAAAAAAAAAAAAAAAAAAAAACCTCATCCTTCTTGAGACAATTTTCAGAATAGACATTCCAAAGACAAAGACCTGTGAGGTATCAGGACCTCTTAGGACGGCTACCTGCTGGATCTGTAACTAAAGGAGTACAGAGAGGATGCTCTGCTTGCCCAATAGGAGCCAGCGCAAGCTGGGATGTAACAAGAGCCATTTCCTGTTGTGATTTGGGCAAACCATTTTTGATTCGAGACAGACTCTCCTACCAGAGCAGCTCAGGATATTTCATTGAACAAGAGAACAAATAAAGGAATAGAGCTGCCTTCTGCCTCACTTCGTTGTTCGGGGCAGCTGAAACGAATCTTCCTGTTCACACAAATATTGACCACTATTTACTGGGTAAAGAAAAAACAGGGGACTAGGGTGGGGGTGGGGACTGCTCCCCTCCTGGGCTGGGTGGAGCATATGGGCTAAATGACTGGGATGGGGCCTAGAGCCTGGCCCTCACTGTAACAGGCCGTGCTTAGGCTGTGAAGCCTCGGTCTGTGAATACTGATAATGGTACTCGGGTCCTAGGAACTTGCCTGAACCTTGCCTACATGGAGGTCAGCCTGGCACCAGATAGGCCTTGAGCTTGAGTCTGCAGGAACAGGCCTGTGCCGTTAGTGTGTAGGAGCCAATCAGTCTGGAGCCTCAGTCTAGAGGAGTCATCCAAAAGTTGCCCGTGTCTAGGGCATCTCAGGTAGGGTCACTGAATCCAGCCAGGGTCACCTGTGCTCATAGAGGCAGCTAAACAAGTCTTCATGGAGGCCGGCCACAGACGCTAGATCTAGGGCACTGGCCTTAAGCCTGAGGTCAGACTGGTGAAGAGGAAGCCCTGCACGCAGAGCCTGGGTCTGTGCGGCCGTACAGACTCCTCTCAGCCCTCAGTCTGCTGAGCAGGACTAGCTCTCGTTTTAGATCTGGGGGGCTTCCCTGGTGCTGCGGCTTAGGAAGTCGGCATGCAACTGTGGTCCATGGGTCCAGGCTCACACCAAAGAGTACTCTCAAGTCTGGAGTCATGGGCTAGCCTGGTGCTGGAGGAGCTCTGAAGACTTCATGGATGATTGTCTGCTTGGACCTGGAGCAATGGAGGCTGCTCTGCTGCCTGGACTCCTGGGGATGAGAAAGCAACAGGGTCAGGAGCAATACCCGATGTGCTCTCCCCATGCCCACAGTGCCCCTGGCTTGGGAAAATGATGATGGGAGGAGTTTATGCCCTCATCGATATGTCTTAAAAGATTTCTACCCCATACTCAGGCACTTTCATTTTTCACTGGGATTTTTTTCTTTTTAAATACTGTAAAGAATTCCAACAGATGTTTCTGTGAGGAGTTGAAGACTAGACTTACAAGACTAATTTGAAATGGCAGAGAATTTTAAGTACAGCTAGTTCATAAAATATGCTCGAGTAAAATGTAGGTCATATCCAAGACCAAGCAGGTCATTTCAGCAGCGAGATAAGAAGATTTAAGGGTCAAGGGGGAGGGGCTGGAGAGATGGCTCAGCAGTTAAGAGCACTGACTGCTCTTCCAGAGGTCCTGAGTTCAAATCCCAGCAACTACATGGTGGCTCACAACTATCTATAATGAGATCTGATGTCCTCTTCTGGTGTGTCAGTGTACTCATATAATAAATAAACAAGTGGAAGAGCTAGAGAGATGACTCAGTGGTTACTATGACATAGACATAGTCATGGAAATAATCATTAGTAGTTACTGAGTTTGAAACACAAAAGACTGGTACAGCATAGCCTCCCAGGCACTTGAATCTCACAAATCACAATGAGATTGTCATGTAACTTAATGCACACACACACACACACACACACACACAGAGAGAGAGAGAGAGACAGAGAGAGAGAGAGAGAGAGAGAGAGAGAGAGAGAGAGAGAGAGAGAGTCATACTTCTTTGTCTGTTGCAATAACAAAGTACCAGAGGCTGGGTAATTTATGAAGAATGGAAATTTACCTGACTAATCTGAAGAAGTTCAAGACTGTGGTGCTTTGTGATGTTTAACATGGCAGCAGTTATCCCATGATGAGACAGGGAAAGGATGCTACTTCAGACCTCTTTTCTGGTCCTTATAAATGCCTTTAATGGGGCTTTGCATTCTCCACCTTACCTAGCCTTAATTACTTCTCAAAGGTGCTACGTCTGAATACCACTAACATGTGAATTTCGGGAAACATGTTTCAAGTTTCCAAGATTTTGGGAGAGTATATTCAAACCACAGTACATGCCTATGCATAGTATTGAAAATCATTAAAACCCATGGCAGTGAGAAAGCAATCAGAGAAAAAAAAATACCATATTCTAAGGCAAAACCTGACATTCTATTGTCCAAATGGACTATCTCAGGATAAAATGGGGGGGGGGACTTTTAAGAATTTATTGTGGCTGGGTTCTTATCCAATAGTAAGTACTATAATGTTTCAAGGCAGATAAACATTAGCTAAAAATGTATACTGACCCTAGGGAAGGGTATTTTAAAAAGCAACCACAAAAGACAGGGAGTACTTAATAAAAAAACTATAAAAGGAACTTATAGAAAAAATACTTAACAATAGAAGCAAAGCGAAAAAAGAAGACAGATGGAAGAAATAAACTCCCTTTCACTGAGAAGGTACCAGTCAAAGGATGAAGAAAAAATGTAATATTCAAAACTAGTCAAGGCAAGGTCAGGACGGCTACAGAACAAGGAATATTAGGAGGGATTTAAAAACCATAATACTGATGGGTTCAGTTCTGAAACAAAGAAGGAAAACCCACAATCAGTAAAGTTGCAAGCAGAGCCCGGAAGCCAGGCTTCCTCATGTGTGCTAAGAAGAGGTGGGACAGGGGTTGGGGATTTAGCTCAGTGGTAGAGCGCTTGCCTAGGAAGCGCAAGGCCCTGGGTTCAGTCCCCAGCTCCGGGAAAAAAAAGAACAAAAAAAAAAAAAAAAAAAAAAAAAAAAAAAAGAAGAGGTGGGACGGGAGACAAAGCTGGAAAACTATCCTAACTCCTCAGCACTCCTGTTCCAGCAACCAACAGGAGAGGCGCAAAGTTAGTCTCTGTGGCTGATCGACTGGTAGTTGTAGAACCACTGGAAAAATAGGATCTTTCTTCAAACGCACAGGGACAAACATCACATTACACCATGTTCTGGGTACAAAATAATTTTCAACAAACTTGAAAGGGAAGAAGCCATACAAGGTATATTCTCTAGTACCAGAATTAAAGGGAAACCACAAGGAGGAAGTTATTTGGAAAACCATTCAACTATTTAGAAATTAAACCGCTATATTTCAAAATACTTTTGGTCAAAAGAAAATAAAAGACAGTGTATCAAAACTTGGGGAACATAGGCAGTGTTGCGCTTAGAGAGGAATTTAGCATGCCAGGATGTCAGAAGGTTTTCAAACAGTGACCCAAGCTTCCATTTTGGGTGAATAGAAAAATAACAAAACCAAACCCCAAGTACATCCAAGCTATACAAAGGCTGATGGAAAGAACAACAAATATTTTTAAAATATCAATGAAATGGAAAAAATTTTAAAATCATTGAAACAAAAAAATTAACAAGATTGATAAAAAAATTGTTATACCTCTAACCAAGTTCACCAAGAATAAAAGGAAAAAGGTCATAATTATTAATATCAGAGATAAAGGAAACAGTATCATCTCATTATCCACAGACATTAACCAGATACATGGATGCATGGTGAATGACTCTATGCTTATACATTTGACAACTTAGAAGAAATGGACATTTTAAGAGACTAAAATTATAGAAACTCACAAAACAAAACAAAAACAACCAGATAGATAACCTGAAAAATCCTACATTCATGAGAGAAATTTAATTTACTCTTTAAAACTGCCTTCCAGGGGCTGAGAGTATAACTCAGTTGATGGGGTGCTTGCCTACCATGTTTTAAGTCCTATGATCAATCACCAGAGCCTCAGAAAACCAGGTGCAGTGGGGGATGTGTCCTAAACATGGGAGGTGGAGGCAGGAGGAGTCTTCTTTGTTCTTCTTGGATTTACACAAGGAGTTCAAAGCCAGCCTAGGGTACACAAGATCCCTACCAAAAAACAAAAAAACCAAGGAAAGCGAAACAAAACAAAAACAAAAACAAAATACAAAAGATCATCAGCATATAGTAGTGTTAATGGTTTACCTTCTGAATTCTACCAAACATTTAATAACAAATGCTCCAAATGACCTAACACAATTGTTTCAGAAATAGAAGAGAAGGAAGCTTCACAGTGCATTCTGAGACTAGCGTTGCCCTCATTTTAATGATGGGCAAGTGAGTATAGGGTGACACAAGTTCAATTCTAGCTACCTGGAAGGCTAAGGCAGAGGGATTGCTTCATTGTAGCAGTTCAAGCTCAGCCCCTTCAGTCCTCTCCTAAACCCACCCTACCCTCGGATTGGGGTAGCCTCCACTGGCCCCCAAATTGCAATTCTTCTTTTGCTGCCTCCTGAATGCTGGGATTCCTGACGCCAATATTTGGTTTTTAAAGCAAAGCCAGACAAAAACACAAGAAGAGAAAACTACAGACAAATATCCCTCATGGCTATCGATAGGAAAAAAGTCCTTGTTAAAACAGAGTGTATAAAATATGCAAAGTATAACACAGCATGACTACATGGCACTGATGTAAGCAGTGGGCAATCTGGTCGACTTCAGAAGTACAGCAGGATGTTGGCCAATTAAAGACAACAGCCTGGGCACCACAGTAGTAGAAAGATCCAAGCAACCCTCTCAAACACAGAGTTCAAGGCCAGCCTGGGCTACATAAGACCCCATCTCAAGCTACAGTAATGGTAATAATAAAAATAAGTGTATAAAATGCACTTGACAAGGGTTGGGGATTTAGCTCAGTGGTAGAGCGCTTGCCTAGCAAGCGCAAGGCCCTGGGTTCGGTCCCCAGCTCTGAGAAAAAAAAAAAAGAAGAAAAAGAAAAAGAAAAAGAAAAAAAATGCACTTGACAAGATTTCATATGCATTTGTATTTTTTTTTTAAAAAAATCACCTGACCTACGGGGAAAAAAAAAAAAAGCTTATAGAGCTCAAACGAAACAGTGTTAAAGGACTGAACATTTTTTCTCCCAAGTGGTGACTATTATAAGGATATGCTCTGCTATTACCGTGGAAATACTAGTAAGTCATTATAATAGGACAAAATATAGAATAAATGTCTCTACACACGAATAGCATAACTATCATAAATAACATAACTATCTATATAAAGTAATCCCAAGCAACCTACGCAAGAGCTCTAAGAACTGATAAATAAGTCTAATAAAGTCTCAGGGTACAGTCAATTCACACCAATCAAAGGTACTCCTATACACTAACACTGAACAGTTAGAATTCAAAGTCTGAAAAACAGTACCATTAACACAGTGTTCGGGTACATGCTCGCACACCCACACACACACCCTCCTCCACCTTGGGGCTTAGGGAAAGCTCATGTGGCATCCGGGACCTGAAAAGTACAGAACGCTGCAGAAAAAAACCTAAGAGGAGCCAACCAAGTAGAGAGAGATACTGTGTCTGTAGACTAGAAGGTTCCGTATTGTTACTGTTTAATTCTTCTGAGTTTGCTGTGTCGATTCGGGGGTATTTCAAGCACAATTCCAGCAGATTTTTGTCACTTCCTCTATTTATCTATATGTGTGTATGAGGGACGGACATGTGCTACGGTGCACATGTGGAAGTCAGAAGACAGTTTGCTGAATTCAATTCTCCCCGTCTGCTCTGAGGATCCCAGGGATTGGACTCAGCTGACCAGGCTCAACAGCTTCTTGTATGGCTATTGTGGATAGGTGGTTTAAATTTGTATCTATAAAGGTAAAGGATATTACATTACTAAAAGGAATACTCAAAAACTCATGTTATCCCATTTAAAAAAATTTAGTGGTGTGTGTGTGTGCACGCGTGTACGCGTGTGTGTGCACACGCATAGGCCTGGGGGGCCAGAAGAGGACACTGGATTCCCTGGAGTAAGAGTTATAAGTGAGGGGTTGGGGATTTAGCTCAGTGGGAGAGCGCTTGCCTAGGAAGTGCAAGACCCTGGGTTCGGTCCCCAGCTCTGGAAAAAAAAAACGAACCAAAAAAAAAAAAAAAAAAAAAGAGTTATAAGTGATGGCTGCCGAATATTGGTGCTGGGGACTGAACTTGAGTCTTCTGAAAGAGCGGCAAGCACTCTTACCCACTGAGTACATGAGTAACCGTCCCACATGTTACCCAATTTTAAGCATTACTGTAATGCTACAATTAATAGATAAAGGATAGATTAAAAATAAAGCAGAAAAGGAAAAGCAAAAATAAACCCACGCAGACATTACTGGCTTTTTTAAAGGTTTCTTTTGCTTGTCTGTGTGTTCGGGTGATTGCTTTGGTTTTTTGCTAACTGAATGTTCATGGTAGTGCTGGTGGGACAACTGAATGCCCATGTCTTTGCTCATCTGTACTGCTCTAATAAAGTATCGTAGAGCAGGTGACTTATAAACAGCAGACATTTACTGGCCACAGTTCTGGAGTCTGGGAAGAGCAAGGTGCTGGCAGATTTAGTATGTGGTGACAGTTTTTGACAGTCATCTTTTCACTACATGGCTGAAGACCAAGAAATTACCTAGGGTCCATTGAGAGCCCTAATCATTCTCAATACTTACCTGTAAAACCATCACCTTGCAGGTTAGGACTTCAAAATCTGGATTTTGGGTTGGTCACAGACATTCAGACCATAGCATTCAACATGCAAAAGAAAACAAATCCAAAAGCAAACACCTAATTTATATTGTACACTGACTACAAAATTTGTGATGGAGCTGGGGGTGGTGCTGACTCAGATGGTCAAGTGCTTGCCTAGCATACACCATGTCCTGGGTTTAGTTCCAAGCACTACATAAGCCAGATATGGTGGCTTACACTTATAATTTTAGAATCTGGAGAGTAGAGGCAGGAGAATAAGAAGTTTAAGGTTGTCCTCAGCTACATAATGAGTTTGAGGCTATCCAAGCTACAGGAAATCCTGTCTCAAAAGGAGAATAAAAAAGTTTCCTCTTGGATCCTGAAGCTAAATGTAAAACTAGACTCAAAAAGCTTCTTAAAACAGGAGAATGTGATATGCACAGACTTGGTTAGGCCACTGTTTGTGAATAAGAGCCACCATGATACTAGGAGACATTTGACAATATCGAAAAACTCTTCGAGTTGCTCTGACTGGGGGTCAGGGATGGTAGGAGGTGTTATAAAGATTTATGGGTAGAGATCAGTCATGCTACTTCTAAACACCACAAAGTGCAAAAGATAGCTCTCCATAACAAAAGTTTACTAGTGGACTGTCTTAGAGGTCGAACTATTGACAGTTTACTGGTTAACTTATGGAGCAAAAGTCTGGGATTTGTATTGTAACAATTGCATTTTACTATACTAGCAATTAAAATTATAACCGCACAGAAAGAGACCAAGAAGAAAGGAACCAACCAAAGTTTCCAAGGCAACTTAGAAAATGTTGCCTTGACTTAGTGTAAAACTGAAGTCCTGAGCAGAAACACTGTACTTGAGCTGTTTCACATAAGGGGAGGGTTAGGAATTCTGGCATGAGTTCTACTCTTGGATTGAATTTTTAAAAAAGTATGTTTGTATTACAGATAAAAGCTGCTAGGTTTCTCACTGTTGGAAAAGAGGTTAAAACAAAACAGAGGAACTTAGAACGACTCCTGTGGGAAACCCTTCAGAGGGATCAATATTGATTCATGTTTTCAGTTTTAAAAGTAAATTTCAAATGGAGATTGCTGCAGTTTGAAAGTTCCATCCAAAGTCCATGTGTTGGAACACACTGCAAATGTTAAGACGCTGTACTTTTAAGAGATCATTAGGAAATAAAGGTTTGGCTCTCACTCATAGATTAATTCATGGTTGCAAGAATGGGTTTGTTCAACTGCATGGTATTGGTACACAGACAGACAGATAGACCAATGGAACAGAATTGAAGACCCAGAAATGAACCCACACACCTATGGGCACTTGATTTTTGACAAAGGAGCCAAAGCCATCAAATGGAAAAAAAATAGCATTTTCAGCAAATGGTGCTGGTTCAACTGGAGGTCAACATGTAGAAAAATGCAGATCGATTCATGCTTATCACCCTGTACAAAGCTTAAGTCCAAGTGGATCAAGGACCTCCACATCAAACCAGATACACTCAAACTAATAGAAGAAAAACTAGGGAAGCATCTGGAACACATGGGCACTGGAAAAAATTTCCTGAACAAAACACCAATGGCTTATGCTCTAAGATCAAGAATCAACAAATGGGATCTCATAAAACTGCAAAGCTTCTGTAAGGCAAAGGACACTGTGGTTAGGACAAAACGGCAACCAACAGATTGGGAAAAGATCTTTACCAATCCTACAACAGATAGAGGCCTTATATCCAAAATATGCAAAGAACTCAAGAAGTTAGACCGCAGGGAGACAAATAACCCTATTAAAAAATGGAGTTCAGAGCTAAACAAAGAATTCACAGCTGAGGAATGCCGAATGGCTGGGAAACACCTAAAGAAATGTTCAACATCTTTAGACATAAGGGAAATGCAAATCAAAACAACCCTGAGATTTCACCTCACACCAGTGAGAATGGCTAAGATCAAAAACTCAGGTGACAGCAGATGCTGGCGAGGATGCGGAGAAAGAGGAACACTCCTCCATTGTTGGTGGGATTGCAGACTGGTACAACCATTCTGGAAATCAGTCTGGAGGTTCCTCAGAAAATTGGACATTGAACTGCCTGAGGATCCAGCTATACCTCTCTTGGGCATATACCCAAAAGATGCCCCAACATATAAAAAAGGCACGTGCTCCACTATGTTCATCGCAGCCTTATTTATAATAGCCAGAAGCTGGAAAGAACCCAGATGCCCTTCAACAGAGGAATGGATACAGAAAATGTGGTACATCTACACAATGGAATATTACTCAGCTATCAAAAACAATGACGGGGCTGGAGAGATGGCTCAGCGGTTAAGAGCACTGACTGCTCTTCCAGAGGTCCTGAGTTCAATTCCCAGCAACCACATGGTGGCTCACAACCATCTGTAATGAGACCTGATGCCCTCTTCTGGTGTGTCCGACGACAGCTACAGTGTACTCATATATGTAAAATAAATTAAACCTTTAAAAAAAAAAACAAAACAATGACTTTATGAAATTCGTAGGCAAATGGTTGGAACTGGAAAATATCATCCTGAGTGAGCTAACCCAATCACAGAAAAACACACATGGTATGCACTCATTGATAAGTGGCTATTAGCCCAAATGCTTGAATTACCCTAGATGCCTAGAACAAATGAAACTCAAGACGGATGATCAAAATGTGAATGCTTCACTCCTTCTTTAAATGAGGAAAAAGAATACCCTTGGCAGGGAATAGAGAGGCAAAGATTAAAACAGACACAGAAGGAACACCCATTCAGAGCCTGCCCCACATGTGGCCCATACATATACAGCCATCCAATTAGACAAGATGGATGAAGCAAAGAAGTGCAGGCCGACAGGAGCCGGATGTAGATCGCTCCTGAGAGACACAGCCAGAATACAGCAAACACAGAGGCGAATGCCAGCAGCAAACCACTGAACTGAGAATAGGACCCCCGTTGAAGGAATCAGAGAAAGAACTGGAAGAGCTTGAAGGGGCTCGAGATCCCTTATGAACAACAATGCCAAGCAACTAGAGCTTCCAGGGACTAAGCCACTACCTAAAGACTATACATGGACTGACCCTGGACTCTGACCTCATAGGTAGCAGTGAATATCCTAGTAAGAGCACCAGTGGAAGGGGAAGCCTTGGGTCCTGCTAAGACTGAACCCCCAGTGAACTAGATTGTTGGGGGTAGGGCGGCAATGAGGGGAGGATGGGGAGGGGAACACCCATAAAGAAGGGGAAGGGGAGGGATTAGGGGGATATTTGCGCAGAAAGGGAATAACACTCGAAATGTAAATAAGAAATACTCGTTAATAAAAAAAAAAAAGAAAGAATGGGTTTGTTCTCTCAGAAGTGAGTTCCTGAGAATGTACATGCACGTGCATGTGTGTGATCACGCGTGTGCACACACACATACATGCACACACACACGCACACACACACACACACACACACACACACATATGCACACATGCACAGAGGCACATGACCTGTCTACATAAACCTTTCTCTCTTCCGCCAAGTTGTAATGCAGCAAGAAGACCCTCACAGGGTAAAGGCTTTGATTCTGGACTCTATAAAACCATGAGCTCATTATAGATCACCCCATCTGTGGGATGTAGTAACAGAGGAATAGACTAAGATACATGTTCAGATAGTTATAGCAAGATATGTTTATAGTTGTATACAAATGACTATCTATCGACACACCAACCTTTCAATCTATCTATCAATCATCCACCTATCATAGCCCCCCACTGAGTGGGATTAGAGAGAAAAGGAATGTATCTAATTCCCACTCATGTATGTTTATTTCTAAATATTATTAACTAACTAAAGAAACCAGGAATTTTTAGAGACCTATCTGATTTTTTTTTTTTGTTTTTTGTTTTTTTCTTGGAGCTGAGGACTGAACCCAGGGCCTTGTGCTTGCTAGGCAAGAGACCTATCTGATTTTAAGACTGAGATAGTAGAACTAAAAAATAAATCTGAAAATCTTCTGGTAATTTTCTTCAAGGTAAAAGAAATTCTTAAAAAATTAATATTAATATGTTATAAAATGTTTTATTTCATATGTGTCTTAGTTAGGGTTTTACTGCTGTGAACAGACACCATGACAATCGCAACTCTTATAAGGACAACATTTAATTGGGGCTGGCTTACAGGTTCAGAGGTTCAGTCCATTATCATTGAGGCAGGAGCATGACAGCATCCAGGCAGGCATGGTGCAGTAGAAGCTAAGGGTTCTACATCTTCATCCGAGGTTGCCAGCAGAATACCATGATATGTCAACCCAAAAGCTTCGAGTAGTCAGAAATTGAGCAACAAAATAAATAATAAAAGTATAATATTATATCCCAAAGAATAAACTAAAATTCACAAGTTCATCTGTGTTTTAATCAATAAATAGTTAAGTAAGTTGGGAATGAGACACAAGTCTAAAGTAGGAGAATTACAATTTAAAAGCTATTTGGGCTGCATAGTGAGAGTCTGCCTTAAAGCAGAAACAAGAAAAACAATTAATAGACTGTTTTAAAAAAAAAATCTAAATCAAGGAGCGGGCTGGAGAGATGGCTCAGCGGTTAAGAGCACTGACTGTTCTTCCAGAGGTCCTGAGTTCAATTCCCAGCAACCACATGGTGGCTCACAACCATCTGTAATGGGATCTGATGCCCTCTTCTGGTGTGTCTGGGGACAGTGACAATGTACTCATATGCCTAAAATAAATAAATAAATCTTTAAAAATATTTGAACCAAAATGTAGCCCACAGTCATTTCTTAAGTAATAACAGTAATGATTTTGGCTTTGTGTTATTATTATCTCATTGACTTGGTTATTATACTAAATGCTTATTAGTAATTCTAAAATTGTCTACCAAGGGCAAGAATGAACAAGTACTGGAATCAGACATGTTTAACATATTCCTTTATGTCTGGGTTACATTTCTTTGCTATTCTGCATGGTGTTGAAGACAATCGTGTTTGCTGTTAGAAGAAGGGCTGTAACACTACCCTGCTCCTTCTTTCTGAAGAATTGATAACCATCCCCCCTAGTTTATATTTGTATATAATATTGATCTCAGGGCTTTTATAAAGCACTCAGTAATGGCGAGTGTCGAATATCTGTATTTATATTACTGTATAGTGAAGAGCACCTGGAAAATAAGCAGCATTTTACTATCTGGTCCATAGAAACCACTGAAAGCATTTAAAGCTAAGAATTATCCTAAGCATTTACATATGCTAATGTATCCAATGACCTTCTTAACAGGGATTGGACTCTGACCATCTTAACAAGGGAGGGACTCTCAGAGCCCCACTTTACAGGTGAGACAGGAATTAAATGGTTTGTACAAGTTCCCCCTGTAGCATGCCTCAGCAGTTCCCTAAATCACATCTGTATTAATTATTTCGGTGTCTCAATAGTAACCCACTGAGTTAGGTGTCATTGTCCCCAGCCACCGAGAGCCAGATGGAGAAACTGAGCCACAGAACAGTAAGTAACTGGCTGAACTAGAAGCGTGGGGGTGGGGGGAGTCGGGAGGCGCGTGCGCTTTGGGCTACAGTTTGCTGCCCGGTTCATTAACATGGAGTGCGCCAACCAAAACAGGAAGTTGCTGGAGAACTGTCAAAACACATCTCCGGGAGAGCTCGAGCGGATTAGTCCTTTCCTAAATCTGCTTAAATTTCACACCATCCACCTGCATGTGTGTGTGTCTGTTTTTCCCCTTCCCCTTCAGCTAAGAATGGTGACATTTTATATTCCCTGGTTCAGAAAGGAAAACCTTATAGGATGGCAATCACCAAAGAAGATATAGATTAGCTTACAGGATTTCCCCCCTTTCCTTTTCTTTACATTTAATAGGCATTAAGAGAGCTCTTGCTCAATCTGTGAGAACGTGACAAGGGGCATTTTCAAGCAAAAAGGAACGAAACGGATGTTTAGAGATTAAATGCCCTGTGGACAAATTGGCAGGGCTGCCTTGTTTGGAAAAGAATGTGGAAAAAACATGAAATATACTTAGTGTGTGGAAACCTAACAGTGGGCAGCAGGGCTACCGTGTGCCTGGCACAGGTAGATATGGCCACATAGTTCATTAAAACTGTGTAGTTTGCTTAATTCCAGTTCAGGAAATTAGAGAAGGTTCTAGAACCTGCCTAGAGCTCCAAAATAGACTCTCTGACTTTAGTAACAGTGGCTCTAAGCTCCACAGTGGGTCCAGGAGATTAGAAGATGGGAATTTCTCATACATACCCTTCCTGTTCTTTGACAAATAACCTCTAGAACGTTCTCCTCCTTCCTAATGCTGGGACCCTTCAATATACTTCCTCATGCCATAGTGACCTTCCACCCTACTGTGCTTGATTTAATTTATGGCGCTGCTACCTCATAACTGCTATTTATAAATGCTGTTATGAGTCATAATGTAAATATGTGATATGTGACCCCTGTGGGGGGTCAGGACCCTGAGGTCGAGAACTGCTGTTCTAGACTGTCCTGATGGCAGAGAGCCATTGGTTCATCAGAACTTGGAAGTTTAAAGCTAGCTTTTGAGTGTACTGGAGATTTTTCACCCGTCCTACTTAAATCTCGATTCACATAGTCTTCATTTTCACGGAGAAGGCATATTTTAGTCCAAGTGTTTATGAACTGGACCGAGGATGTAACTCACTTGGGAGAGTGTTTACCTAGTGTGTACAAGGTCCTCGGCTTGCCTCCCAGCAACATGAAAACTAGGTGCAGGCCCGTGATCCCAGAATTTGGGAAGAAGCAATGGGAGGATCAGAAGTTCAAACATGGAGTTGGAAGTCAGTCTGAGCTACATGAGATACTGTTTCAAAAGACCAAATATAGCATATTATATTTTTTCCAATGATTTCTTTTAAGAAAAATATGAAGATATGTTTCTATGGGAGTAAAAATAAGGTAGCTAGGTAGTGTTGAATGCCTTTTGTTCAGGAATAGTACAGGGCACTGTTTATTACTTTTCTGTCCTTGAAACACTTAGAAACCACTTCTGCTAAAAAGCACCGACCCCTCACTTGGTCCATAGTGTAACTGGAAGCAGAAAGAAAACCTGGGCTTGGCTTTTGCTTTGAATCTGTACTTTGGCTGAAAACAGAGACAAGTGGTGATTCTTCACTTCCCTCTTAAGTCACCCTAAATTTTAGGAAGAGCAAAAATCTGGCAGGACAGATGCCTTGACCCCACAATTAGGACAATTACCCATTAAAGTGAAGCTGCATCCTCTGTGGTTAGCAGCTTAGCAGTTGTCTTAGGGTTTGTATTGCTGTGAGGAGACACCATGACCACCGTAACTCTTATAAAGGACAATATTTAATTGAGGCTGGCTTACAGGTTCAGAGGTTTAGTCCATTATCATCACGATGGGAAGCATGGCATGGCAGGAAGCATGGCAGCATGCAGGCAGACACAGTGCTGGAGAAGGAGCTGAGAGTGCTACATCTTGATCCACAGGCAGCAGAGACTGTAAGCCACACTGGGCATACTGTGGGCATAGGAGACCTCCAAGCTCACCTGACAGCAACACATTTCCTTCAACAAGGCCACATCTACTCCAACACAATGAGGCCACACCTCCTAATAGTGCTATACCCTATGGGCCTATGGGGGTCACTTTCTTTCAAACATAATAGTTTAATGATTTATTGGAGTATCTTGCAGGACTTTTGTTAAATCTAACTGAGACCATGATGAGTCAATGATAAGTGACATGAGACCCCGACCGAGCTGCTTAATTGTGCATACCCTTCTGCCCCCTATTTAAACCTAAATTTCCCACTAGTATCCCCAAAATGAACTGGAGCAGGGGTCACTGACCCCTTTTATTTATTCCTTTTCCCGGTGTGGTCTCATCGAACAAGCCTCCTTTTCTGTGACTCTCTCTCCCTTCACATTCCTTGCTTCTTTAATTAGCATATCAGTTTGGGTACCCAAGTCTAGCTTGGTGGGGTAGGCCATTCTTTTGCCCTAAAAAACCTCCAGTAATACTCTGAGAATTTACCTATTTCTGTTTCCTTTACATTTTTCTTCTTTTCCTACTATGCTGGTTAGTTGTTTTTGTTTTTGTATTTTTTTTTTTTGTCAACTTGGAGTAAACTAGAATCATATGGAAAGAGGGAACTTTGAGAAAATATTTCCACCATCTTTGGGGGCATTTTCTTTTTTTTTTTTTTTCTTTTTTTTTTTTTTTTCTTTTTTTCGGAGCTGGAGACCGAACCCAGGGCCTTGCGCTTTCTAGGCAAGCGCTCTACCGCTGAGCTAAATCCCCAACCCCTGGGGGCATTTTCTTGATCAATGGTTGGGCCTCGCCCACTGCAGGCATTGCCGCCCTGGGCTATGTATAAGGAAGCAGGCCACGAAAGACAGGCAGAACAAGCCGGGAAGTTCATGTCCTCTGTTTCAATTCCTGCCTCCAGGTTCCTGCCTTGAATTCCTGGTAAATTCTCTCAGTGATCTAAGGTGATTGATCTACGTCATAATTCTCTTATGAGATGTAAAAGTTCACTGACCTTGAAGTAAATCTATCACATGAATTTATTTAGATCACAGCCGTGTCCTCTTTGATCTGAGCCAGTGATCGTGGCGAAAGCGACCCAACCCGACCCTTCAAGCCCGAGGGAAGGATGCTGCTGGTTACTTTCCAAAAGCTGTCTTCCTGTTTGTGGTTAATTGGCCCAGAGGTATTTAAGTGGCTTTGGTTCTCCTTTGAAAAAAATTAAATAAGGACATATTTTGTTTTCTAGGCCACATGTATAGTCACAGAGCAGCGCAGAGCTATTTGTGAAGGCTTGTAGTCCTTGTCTTTAGGGGAAGAAAGAGAGCATGTGTGACTCTTGTTTACAGCTGTGGGTCAGCGGAGTGTTATTGATTGGTCAATGCTACCGTGGCTGGGCATAACTCCAGCCCCCAGCTAAGGAGTGCTGGATCTTGCCAGGACTCTGCATTGAGACAGTGTGTTCTCCTACCTGCATTTTTCCTCACTGTCTGTGAGGAGAAGCCTGGCTTTAATTCTACTTCAACCCTTTTACTCACCCGAATGCATTTTCCATTGGAGGAAGGCAACTCTAAGATCTCTCTCCCTCTTCTTCAGACACGTGCGGACCAACAGTCCCAGCATAAAGCTGACTGCTGGTGTCATGCCGAGTCTGGTGTCTCCCTAGTGAAACCAAGTAGCTTAGTGAGAATGAGGCATTATCCAAAGCCTGCTGCATTCAGTAAGTACTGTAACCTTCCTGGCTTCATTCCCCCAGTTCTGGAGTTCATCATGCTGTAAACCACAGGGACTTTGTCTGCATGTTACTGTATTAGCTCCATATGCAGACTACTCATGGAACTCACATGCACAATGTGTGATGTCAGACCAGTTTACACGAGTCCAAATTTTATGCAGCTGTTAGATTCAGATGTTCTCTTTCATTTTTTTTTTATGTCAGCACCACCCCAATAAACCAACTGATCTTGAGACTGAAAGGCAAAGTGGGGTCTCTGCACATGAATGTGTCTCAGAGCCTGGAAGGATTGGACCACTTCTGCGTGGATCCGTGCTCACCACAGGCAACATCAGGGTGGCCTCGGTTCTCTTAGGAGCGAGATCAATAGAAGAGCAAGTACCGAACGTGCGAGGACAGCAGTTCTCAGACACATTTGAAACCATAACCTAAAATCCTATGTGCCCTTGGAAGGAGATTCCACCAGAGGAGAACTTCAGTTCTGAGTAGACACTGCAGTTTCTCTAAAAGGCATTGAACTGGTTTCTGAAAATGAAAGGTGCTGGCTAATAAGTGTCCCTGACCCCATGGTGCTGAGATTAGCAAGCCTGTCTTGGGTTTATTTTTTCTGGAGTAAGACAATTCACCTTCTTTTATCAGCACAAGAGTGGTCAAAGGTTGCCACCCAATTAATATTACAAGGTATTAAAAGATAAGTAGCCCCTAACATTTATGTGGAATTAAAGACAACTTAAAACATGTTTTTAAAACCTAAAATTAGGTTTACAGATGCTATTTTGTCTCTCCATAACGTGAGTCAATGTGTACTTTAAAATAAATGCTCAGAACTGTAGGTTTTCTGTTATTCACTTCGATTCTTCGTGATCGGGTAAGGAAATCAAAGTTTGGGTATTTAAAGGGTTGGGGGTGGGTGGCGGCAAGAATTATGTGGACTGCTGCTTGCATAGTTTGAGACAGAAAGTAAGATTTGACTTCACACTGATTTCTTTTTCCACCCTTTGTTGTCACTTCAGGGACTCTGGCTGTCACTGTCTCCTTCCCTTGTGAGATGACAGGCGAACCTTGCCAACAGTTTCATGTCTGAAAGGGACTTTGGCCTGAGAAGCCTTATAGAATTGTCTGGCTTGCCTTTTCTCCTCATCACGTTTTCTTGTAAAGGTTTCTGGAAACCAGGGAAACAAAATTTCTCGAGTTTATCTCTTGAAGATAGAAACCATTCAGTTGCGCCATGCTGTGAACACTTTAGGGCTTACTTCTCATTCCAGAAGCATGGTGTGCCTAGCCACTTAAGATAGAAAATTCCCTGCTGTGTTCCTTCAGCAAGCAAACAGAAGACTTTGTGAGATCCTGGGCTCCTGTTTAGACTCTAGCCTTTAATGCTCAGCAGTTAAAACTTCTGTACACGAAGTCATTCTATTGGGTGTTTGGAAAAGATCCAATGAACAGCATCTTCCTAAACATGGTTGAAAGAAAGCAGGCTCGAAATTAATGAAGCCAAAGTATGCTTGGAATGAAGCTTAATCAATTGTTTGGAAGCTACCACTTGCTAAACAGAAAGCTGGGGTTCATTGCATTAGTAGTTTCAAGGGTTCCTGAAACCCTCTGGACCTGATGACAGATGTTCAAGAACTTAATGCTTCTTGAGTACTGTGCTGGGTAGATGTTGTAAGTCAGGCTAGGTGAGTCACAGAGCAGCACATGACTGATAGGCAACTTCTGGACATTCTCAGCTAGGAAAAATCAATTTACAAAAAAGGCCTAGTGGTACTCACAGTCATTCCACAAACACCTCACATTGTGAAAGTTTCGGTTCTCGGTGAATGAGACCCTTGTGAATGAATGATTTTCTACTCCTGTGACTCATACTACATAAGACTATCTGTCATAGTTCTATTAACAGTCACACTGTGTTCTCTGGGATAAATATATATCCATTTAATGAGGGCATGTAGGAATGTGCAGCATTAAACAAATCTTATAGTAAAAAAATACTCCGCGCCATCTGCCTGCTTTCTGGAGGTGGTTTTATTCTTATATTATTGCTGTTTCCTGTATCTTTTACTCTCAACTCCCCACACTCTGGGAAGATTACTCATCCCTGACTTGAAATAATCCTTTAACTCTTTCACTGCCCAACATCTTTTAAGCTTTTCCTAACTAAAGGAATGAGAGACTCCACAATCAGATACATACAATTGATACACACATAAGGTGATCTTCTTTTTAAAGCCACCACTGGCTTTATGCTGAAAATTATATGTCTAATAGATAACACCTCACTTACTGTGAAAATAGCAATTTCAAATAGGTGATCATAATTTTCTGTCTTTTCTTCCAGTGTTCCAGTTATAGATGCCTCATCCATTTTGATACCATCTGTATCTTTTAAATGTTCTGGAGTTTTTAGTTCTTTATTCTTTTGTGTTTCAGTTTGGGAAATTTCTATCTGATCATCTTCAAAGTCACTGGCTGTTATCTGTAGATGAGCTGGAAGGCCAAACTCTTGGGATACAGGTCACTTCAGGGTGGGTCAGAAAACTCTAGGATTCCCCCTTCCCTACACTCTGTTACCTCACAGCCATCCTTTAATGGGTTACGAAAGAAATGTAAGAGCCACACACTTGTGAAGGGCAAAGAGAGCCAAAGCTAAAAGAGGACTCAGAAACCAGGGCACTAGAATATCTGAATCAATGGAATTTGTACAACAAGCTCTGAGCAAAGCTCTACTGTGAGTCAGATTAGTAGAAACGCTCACTGAAGGCCGGCTCTACCTCAGAACTGTTACAGGTACAACCAGGTACCTGGTGTTTAGCCAGAGATTACAAGGTGTACGCAAGAAAAGACACACTGTGAAGATAGAAAGTATCCGCCAAAGCCAGATTTAGATATGACCTAGATGTTGGAATAACCAGACAAGGAATTTAAAACAATTGACTAACATATCAAGGACATTAATGGAGAAATGGACAGCACGGAACATCGAGTTAGTAATGTCATCAGAGACAAAAATTGGGTTCCAGACATAGCTCAGCAATTAAGACCACTGACTACCCTTACAGAGGACCGAGTTCCCAGCACCCACATGGTAGTTCACAACTATCTGTAACTCCAGTTCCAGGGGATCTGATGCCCTCTTCTGACTTGCATGGGTACCAGGCACACATGTGGTATACACACAATACACATAATATATATATATGTATATATATGTATATGTATGTATATATATATGATAAAATTTGTATAAAAGAAAAAAACTAACCCCCGAAAAGCCCAGAACTACAGAGACTCTTTAATTTGAAGGGAAAGGGCTCAGTTTATAAAGTACCTACCACACAAGTATGAAAACCCCAGTTCAGTGTCCTATAACTTGTGTTAAAAAGACAGGTGCTAGGGTCCTGGAGACAGGTAGTCCCCTGTGTTGTGGGTCAGTCAGCAGTGTAACTAAACTGATGGATGAGTTCCATGTTGTTGTAAAAATATAAAAATAAAAAAGTATGGTTGGTCTTTTACCCCGCTGGGTCTACACCTCGGTGCCCCAAGATATCTGCTAGATATCTTGGTGGAAACACAGCCCAGCCGCACACTTTCCTACACTCAAACCCTCACATAAAAGAACACACAACACAATAATCTTAGATCCAATTGATAAGATATAATTGCCCACTTAAACATACAAAGCCCGGTACCATCCATCCCTTGAGAACATTAATAACAACTTGTAAATACACAGAGCAGAATCTTAACATCACCTGCCATCTTGTCCTGCCACGGCTTCTCTGCTCTCTCCGTCTCTTCCTCTCTCATCTAGTCTCCTCCTCTTCCTTCAAACTTCTCTCCCACCCATCCTTCCTTCTCCTCCAATGACAGGCCTCCTTCTATCCTCTACCTGCCTCTCACCTGTACTTTACAAATTCAATGGGGAAAAGGTTCTGGTGAAGTCACCTGAGTCCTGAGTATGTGACTAAGCAGCTATCCTTGGGGCAGTGGAATTAGCATCAAATACAGATAACTTCAGGGCAAACCACAACAGTTCCAAGTTCAGTGAAAGGTCCTGTCTCAAAAATATCAGGTGGACAGAAACCGAGGAAGACACTGAACCTGATCTCTGGCCTCAGGCATGTGCATGTGTATATGTGTGTGTGTGTGTGTGTGTGTGTGTGTGTGTGTGTGTGTGTGTGTGTGTGTGATGTGTGATGTGTATGTGTGTGTGTGAGATGTGTGATGTGTATGTGTGTGTGATGTGTGTATGTGCGTGTGTGTTTGTGTGTGTATGTGTGTGTGTGATGTGCATGTGCGTGTGTGTATATATGTGTGTGTGTGGTGTGTGTGTGTGTGTGGGTGTGATACACACACATACACATCACACACATAAACAAAGAACACTAGCAGTGGAAACAATGCTGTGCACATGCAGAATGGGTAAGCGCTCCAAGATAAATATTCGTAGGGAAAAGCAATGAAAGTACAGATGCTGAGATGCACTCGCATCTCTAGTAAGGTGGAGGGTTTCTCATTCCATGGGAAGCTAACATATTGCAATTCAGGCCTCTATTATTTTGTAATCTGAAATATTCAACTCAAAGGTGAGTCTCATTCTTCCATAAGAGAAAGCTTTCTTGGAAAAGATCTCCTTTAGTTCTTATTTTTAGATGGTTCCGGAATTGTTAGCACACTGCCTTTTTGTCTGAGTAGAAGGCCTCTTGGGAATGTAGTACAGTAGCAGAGTCACCTCTCTGCTAGTGGGAAGAGCTGGATAACCTTGGTCTATTCGAGCGTTCGTGCAGGGACTGCGTCCCATCACTCTCGATTACCATGGCCATTTCAGTGTCCACTCTGCTGGCTCCTCAGCAAGGGCTTCATATCTACCTCTGAATTAGTAGGGTATACGAAGTAAGTGTCAGTGGCTCTGTGAGAAATCTCCGAACTGTAGGCAGCGGGGCAATCTCGCAAGTAATTGATAGGCAATTTCTCTGTTCTTAATGAATATTTTAGAATTTAAACTCTGAGGTTATTAGCAGCACAGCAATGCCGAGGAAATTAACCAGACCTATAAAGAGTGTTGTCCCCTGGCAGAGGCTGTTGAGAAGACTCAGACATTCGTAGACATTATTCAAGCTTTCTCTGCCTGTTCACGGAAAGACTCAGAAGAGTGACCTTAAAGTTGAACCTCTTGGTTTCTACTTCTGCATTTTAAGTAAAGCTATGTAGTGGCTGGGGCCAGAATTAAGATCACAAGGAAGTTGTAATGGACCATGGCTTATTACTACAAGCCACTAAGGTGAAAGGAGAGAGGGGATCAACCTCTACTGAGAACCTACTTCTGGGCTCATCATTGCTCACCCAGACACTGTCCGTCCTCTTCAGCCCCGCCACCAGCTGGACACTGTTGTTTAATGGGTGATGAAAGTGGACTTCGCTGACTTGTCCGGGGACACACAGTCTGAAAAATGGTAGGACTGGGATTTGGGACAGCTGCACGCACCTCTAAAACCGAAGCCTACCTCTCAGGCCACCAGAGTGGGGCCTGTTTGGCTTATCTAAATGCTAACATGACAGCTGTCCCAAACAGGAGACACCTCTGTATACATGCATTACCCACATAAACCGAAAGAGTACTAGAAGGGAAATCTGTAATGGCATTTTCTTTGTGAAAATGCCTTTCCACTTGTGAATGGATGATTTTTCTACTCATGTGTGTCTGCTTCCTAATTGACTAAGTAAGACCAACATCTCAGTAGAACTATTCCAGACTTGCACAGAAGACTCCCCCAGCCCCTCCTCAAGTTCTACACATCATGAGGAGATGACTCAATGCTACTGAACAACGCTTTCAAAATAATGAATAAATACAGGTGTGATATGCATTCTCCCAAACCTGTTCCAGAATTTAGACACCCGACACCGCACAGAGCCCGATTGCTGATCCCTGCCCGCTGCTTAATCAGGTCCTCCACAGTGCAGAGACAGCCGCCTGTTATGAATGCCCCATGGACTCAAGTTCTCATTTGCCTGGCCATTGTCTTTGCTGACTCAGATAAAATCATTTTCATCTTCCTATGCACTGTGCCGGAAGGTTAGCATCTGAGGAACTGCAGCTTTCTGTATGTTTGCACCTCGTTTGAGGCCTTTCCTGGTGTGTTTTACAATTCGCTTGGCCTCCACTACTCCCCTCCAACTTGACTTCCAGTGACTTCACCTACCCTCCTGGAACTTTGCACTCGGCAGTGTCCCGCAGCCCACATCTAGTTGCCACTCTCCTCTCCCCCCACACCTCTGCATGCACTTACACGTCAATCACACTCATTTTTACTCTTTTTTTTTCTCAGCCTCCCATCTCCAGTCTGGCGTCCCATGGACATTGTCTATAAAACAGAACTGCAGAGAATCATTGAGTTCTATCTTCAGCTCTAACCTACTGCTCCTCTGCACCTCAACATTCAATTCTATATCCCAATACATGGCTCGCCCGATCAGCAAAACACTTCCCCAGTTGGATTTGAATGGCCTCTGTCACTTTCATGGCCCCTAAAGTAGCTATGCTCTCACTAGCCAGCCACTCTCTAGCACGTCATCTCATTTGATTTCTTAGAACGTAGAATTATCTACAGGGAGTTTGTCCAATTATCTACTTGTTTCTTATCTGCTTTCCTTCATAGACAGACATCACATGATCAGGAAGTTTTTCCCTCCCATTCAGGACTATATCTCTCCAGTTAAGAATCTCTTACTTAGGGCTGGAGGATGACTCAGTGGTTAAGAGCACTGACTGCTCTTCCAGAGATCCTGAGTTCAATTCCCAGCTACCACATGGTGACTCACAACCATCTGTAATGGGATCTTATGCTGTCTTCTGGTGTGTCTGAAGACGGTGACCGTGTACTCATATACATTAAAAATAAATAATCTTAAAAAAAAAAGAATCTCTTACTTAAACAGTAGATGTTATTTAAGTAATTTTCTTTCTGCCAGACCACAGTGGGGGAAATGGACTGCAGGGTCAGAAAGTGACTTGACAGTATAATGTTTCGGTTTTAATTTTCTCGGACATTCGTAGACATTATTCAATTAAAAATAATGTGGTGGTTCCGGCCAGAATTAGGATGTTCAATTAGAAGCCCCACTGACCACACAGTGTAACTCTGTAACTCTGGCTCCATGAGAGGCTGAAGCAGAAGATCCCTGGATCCCATATGAGTTGGAGACCATCCAGGGCAACATCTTGAGACTCCATCTTAAACTGAAAAGCACAAATAAAACGAAGAGTTGTGAATTCGAATCTTCCAGCAAGAGTTTTCGGAATGAAAGTTAATTCATTACTGAGTATAAAATCGAATGCACATGATTGCAAGGAGGCAAACGGTTCCTTTACCTGCGTTACAATTATGACAAACAAGCATTACACCTGTTTTAAGCAGCATTCTAATTAAATGGCAGATCCCAGCTTGTACTCAAGACATACAGCGCATTGTGTCGTGACTTGCTGGGTCATTTATCATATCGGTTGAACACTGTGAGACATTCTCCACTTGAATTCATGCAAAGAATAGTGCAAGAGAGATCCGCTCTCCTGACAGCAGACAGCCGCCCTGACTGAGCATCCCTGTTTGATTTTCCGATGTCTAACATCACTTTGCAAGTGCTGAGATGGCCAAATATGGGCTGCTCTGATGAAGGACCGCTGTCTCCCCTTCAAAACAATGAGCCAGCAGAGAAGAGCACTTGTTACCTTTGAACACCACTCTCCTCAGAGACATCTGGTGGGGCGGTTACATCAGTTTAGCTCTTCTGCCTCCCTTTTCGGTAGTAATAAAGTCTTCACTCTCATCACTTCCTCACAAAACACTGTCAGAAAGCAAAGATGCTAACTGCCAAACCCTGGCAGAGGCTTGAGATTTACTCTGCCTCCTAAGGAGAACTTCTAAATAGAGGGACGGTTTTTAAGCAGCTGCATGCTCTTTTAGATCGTCCTTTTAGAGGAAGGCCTGGAAGAAAGAAAGTGAAGCATGGGGGTATGAAAGCCCTTTCTTCTGCTAAACTGTGGGTAGACCTTAAGGAGCTGGGAGGCAGGGGTCTTTTTATTATTATCTCCAATCTGAACCCAAGGCATATGTGAAGGTCTAGAATCCCTACTTGAAGTAAATATTTCTTGACTCCGGCTTAAACAACAACAACAATAATAAAAAAATGAAAAACGGGCTTAGTGAGCTGTAAGAAAGGCAGTCATTGGCAGTGACAAAGTCAGGTCTGTAGGTCAGTTCAACTGAGCTCAGTCGCCTTTGCATGTTTTTGAGAGATTTATTTCAGAGCTTGATGTCAACAACGATTATAAAATGTGTTCAACTTAGGTTCTACATAGATTTAGAGGTCAGAGAATATACAAATCATAATTAATAAAATAAAAACGATTCTGTGAGGTCATAGCAGTTAAATTCTTAATTTGTTTCTTTTTTAATTTTTAAAAAGATTTATTTATTTATTATTATATATAAGTACCCTGTAGCTGTCTTCAGACACACCAGAAGAGGGCATCACATCTCATTACAGATGGTTGTGAGCCACCACGTGGTTGCTGGGATTTGAACTCAGGACCTCTGCAAGAGCACCCAGTGCTCTTAACCACTGAGCCATCTCTCCAACCCTTAATTTGTTTTTTTAAACAGAGTATTGGAATGGATATGACATGAAAGGAGGAGGGGAGCCCACTAGGGAAAGGAAGAGGCCAGGAAGAGCATGAAGAAAGTCCTCAGGAGAGGGAGAGAAAGACAAATGACACAGGTGGACAAAAATGCCACCATGAAATTATTAATTTGAATACTAACTTAAAGTGAGAGAAAAATGTTTTTATTATCATTTGTTTTCATTCTGTGACACATTCCTTTGTAGCCCAGGCTGGTTTTAAACACTTTATGTACCAAAGGAAGACCTTGAACTCTGGATCTTCCCGCTTCTATCTCCGAAGTGCTGAGTTGTAGGTGGGTAGGTTTTTCACCATTGAAGGTGAAAAGCAAATGCCTTCTATCTCTGGGGCAGTTAGGCTGTGCTCTTTGAACTCAGGAAAGCCAGAGGCTAATGTGAACTAACACGTGTAAGGCCCTGGGAATTTATAAAGGAGTTCAGATGTCTTCTACTAAACTGATGCGTGAGGACACAGGAGGAGTTTGTCACCTCACAACACTCCCCTCCTCTGTCTCTGTCTCTCCCTTCCCACTTCTTGTTTAAATTGATGGAAATCCTATAGATAGATATTTGAAACTATGGAAGTCAGGAAACACCACAGGAATTGAAATGGTCTGAACATCTTACCATAGTTGCAAATACATCCCAAACACAAGTACAAAATAAAGGTCAATTAGGGAGACAATGTCCAGTCTTGGGATGTCAGCTTTAGAGAAATTATCACCAATGTGCTGTTTCTGCTCCACGCACCAAGACATTCCTGTATTTCTCAGAAGTTTCCATATAAAAATACTGAAGAGAACTTTGGGTGGCTTCAGTGAGTTTGGTTCAAGTTTTCATTTGTATCCCTCCAGCCCCTGCTCCTCAGCAGGATCTTACCCATCCCTCAGACATGCTTGCTCTCCGCGGTCAGATGCTCATCTGTGCTATGGCTTCTCTGTGTTCTCAGGAGAAGCTGGAGACAATGACAGCTCCGTGTGTAGACCCGAGAGATACGGTCATCGGCACTTCGATTTGTAAGTTATTAAGGTAATAGTTCAGGTTATGTATTTGGCCTTCTGAAAAGATTATGACCCTCTGCCCACATCATTCCGAGGAGTTAGGTCCCCCATCACTGAGAACCAACTTAAAAAAAAAGTTTTTGTTTTTGTTTTTGTTTTTTTTTAGTTAACTCACACTTAACTTTTTTCGAAGAGAAAGAAAAGAAACTCCCTTCAGAAGAAAATACACTATTTAAAAAACAAATGACCTGCCATATTTGTTAGAACAGAGAAAACTGGAAGCTATCTTAGTAGCCAATAAAGCCTTATGGAAATGTATTATTTTATAAAATAATTAAAAATAGAATTAAGATAGAAAAGTAGTAGTTTGAACACAGACAATGTGCATGAGTAGAAAATTCTTCCTAGAGAAGATATGGGTCATTAAATGAAAATCTTACTCCCAGGTAGGGTCTACTTCCCCACAAGTTAGTGGCCATTGACTAGACATGCCCCCCTAATACCATTGTTCTTTGCTGCCCACTGTAGCCAGACTGAAAAGCCCAGTTGCTGAGGGCAACGCACTGCTGTCTACTGCACCTAAGATGTTCCGAGAGAACGGAAATAAAGGAGTAGCTAGCTCGGCAGCTATGGGGCAGTGTGGAACTCAGATATGAGCAAAGGTTTCCTCAAGAAAGAAGAGGAGAAAGGAACCGAGTGTTTAGCGAGAGCTTTAAGCCATTCGGAGTGACTGGGCAACAAGGGCTGAAGGGAGAGGGGACCACAAAGATAAGCAGGCGCCAGATTAGAGAGGTCTTAGTGTTTATTCCACAAAGAGGAGCCATTGTAAGCTTTAGAGGCCATGATATACAGCTATTGCAGAGTATATATATTAGAAAGGCTTTATTCATTGGCTACCCACGCAGCCATGTATCCCTCAATCCACCTTGAAGTCCAAGGGTCACTTGTGGACTGATTAAGATCATCACAGGTGTTATAAAGAGACACAGAGCATGAACTGTATGTACCTTTGAGAGGCTGAGAGCACAGTGGTTAGACACTCATCTAAGGAAATGATAGGCTGATGTAGATACTTCAAAGGAGCCCTCTACAAGGTGCTCCTGAAGCACAAAAACAAATGCTTTGGCCGAGAAGGAATGGGCCAGATAGTCTAAACAAAGGACAGCTATCAGTCAGTAAAACAAAAACCACGGAAGAATTTCAACCAAGTTTAGTAGAAGGCACTGGTTAACCAGACACCATGGGAACACTGAGGTTAAAAAAGAAAAAAAAGTTAGCAACTTCAGGAAGAGCTGCCCAAACCCCAGATCTGGGTAAACAAAGGGCAGAGATTGAGGTCACCAGACTCTAGCAACCTGAATGAATGAGACAAAGAAACGTAGTTCAGACCTCAGAGGAGGCTACCTTAGCCAGATGGCTTCCGAAGTCTCACAGTATAGTTGGAAACAGAAGTCTCCTAAAGTGAGGCGGCAGGCAGAAAGGAAGGATGTTTCAGGCAGAAGGGGACTGTAAGTACACAGACATGAGGCTCTCCAGCCAAGTGGCTGGTGCCCTTGGGAATTCTAAGTAGGGAAATCAATAGTAGCTAGAACTCAAAATTCATTGGGAAACTGTGGAGGAATGCAGCTGGACCGTTAGGAAGCACTGGCACTCCGAAGGGCGCATAATTCCATGCTCTGCTATAGGGAAGCAGGATATTGCTTTAAAATCTGTCTTTCCTTTTTAGGAATTCAGAAGTTTTTCACTCTGGCAAGAGATAAGCATAGATGGAATCTAAGGTCTGTCTTACAGAAGCAATGTCTGCTGCAGACGGAACAAAGAGGTCATTGCTTGGAGTTTTGAATTTCAAAATAGTTGTTTAAATCCTTTGGGGCCAGAAGGCAAGAGCTCTGATTTTCAAAAAACTGGGTTTTTCTTTTCTCTTCTCTTCTCTTCTCTTCTCTTCTCTTCTCTTCTCTTCTCTTCTCTTCTCTTCTCTTCTCTTCTCTTCTCTTCTCTTCCCTTCCCTTCCCTTCCCTTCCCTTCCCTTCCCTTCCCTTCCCCTCCCCTCCTCCTCCTCTTCCTCTCCTTCCTCTTCTTCTTCTTCTTCTTCTTCTTCTTCTTCTTCTTCTTCTTCTTCTTCTTCTTCTTCTTCTTCTTCTTCTTCTTCTCCTTCTCCTCCTCCTCCTCCTCCTCCTCCTCCTCCTCCTCCTCCTCCTCCTTCTTCTTCTTCTTTTGGTGAGAAAGAGAAAAGATTGACCCAAATCTCTAAAAGCTGAGTGTGGAGACGGTCCATTCTAAGAAGCCATGGAGTAGAAGCATGCCATAGGATATAAGCAAGTTCCAGTCTCACAGGACAAAGGGAGTTGAGAGGTCGCTCCAAGCAGAAACACCAGAACCAAACCTAGAGGTGGGGATGGGGCGGATGGCTGTGTGCATCTACCTCTGAGGACTTTCTGAGAAGTTTGCCATGAAGTCTCAGAACAAAAAGTTCAATCCCTAGTTCTAGTGTGTGCAAACTGTCTGTTCCCAAGAGGTTCTCTGTGTGTCTCAGTGGTCCCCTAAGATGAGTCTGACACAGGGTATTTCTAAATGACATATTAATTAGTTTTCTTTGCTGTTGCAGTACGTGCATGGGCCTCGATTTTGTTTTTAACTATATTATTGTACACATGTATAGTATTGTACATGAATACTATATTCATGTATACTTAGTGCATTATAAAAAATTATTGTTTTTCAAAAATTGGTGATTTATTTGTTCCTCTTTTTTATATAATTTTATTTTTCTTGCATACTTTATGTATTTACATTTCGAATGTTATCCCCTTAACTCCCTCTCCGACAGCCCCTCCCCCTCCCCCTGCTTCTATCAGGATGCTCCCATTCCCACCAACCTCTCTAACCTCAACGCCCTGGCATTACCCTACATTGGGAAAACAAGCCTTCAGCAGACCAAGGGCTTTTCTTCCCATTGATGCTGGGCAATGCCATCCTCTGCCACATATGTGGCTGGAGCCATGGGCCTGTCCATGTGTACTCACTGGTTGGTGGTTTAGTCCCTGGGAGCTCTGGTGGGGATTGGTTGGTTGGTATTGTTGTTCTTCCTATGGGGTTGCAAACCCCTATTAGTTCCTCTTAGTGACTTAGCTTGACTAGACTCAGATGTAGAAGCAGAAGCTGTCAGTGAGGACAGCTTACATCTCTTGTACTCTGTTCCTGCCATTTTTCTTTAGCTCTCTTCATTCTCTTTGGCAGTGTCCTCCTTGTTTTCCTGAGTATGCTGTTTTCTTCAGAGCAGTCTGTCAGAGTTTGTATAGCAGGACATGTGGAGTGACAAACCGCTGGATCTCGGGTGCTTTGGCCATGGGCCGCTTATCTTCTTTGTCTGAGGGCTTTCTGAAAACATATTGGCAGACATCATCTTCTTTTTGAGAGATTGAAAGTTTTCAGATCCTGTTAGCTCGTCTGGGCCCTAACTGCCAAGGCACAGGAGTATCTTTCCGTCTAGGAATACCCTTCTCTCATTTGTGTTCTGTTTGTTTGTTTGGTTGTTCTTGTCGTTGTTTTTACAATAGCCAATTTGAGAACCCTCAGACTGGAATACACAATGCATCTGTGAACAGACTTGCACTTCCTCTCTCCAGTTCTCCTTGGTCTATCTAAGAATGCCCCTTACTCAACAGTAGATGCACTCTGCCATGGGTCAAGACATCTTGCTTCATGGGAAACCTTGCTTGTCCTTCCCACCACTGATTCAGACCATATAACCCTTCCATTCTTCTCCTATGCCATCTGGCTACTTCTGTTGCCACGTGCTTCTCATAGAGAATACAAAGCTTGTGTCCACCTTCCATTCCAATGAATTTCTGACAGCTAGTGGCTATGAAGGAGCTTTTCTGATTCATCTTGACAATACAAACCTCCTAGGAGATGACATGAAAAAGAGCATCTTATAATTTTAAACTTCATTTGTCTGATTATTGCATTCCTATGCTATTTCTTTTATTGTGATAAAAGTGAGGTTATAAATGGAGAATATTTTATTAGGGTATATAACACAGATAAATTCGCTGAAGCGAGCTTTATGCGATTATCCAGTTGCATTAGATAATACTAAATTGTTTTCCAAATTAATATGTGCATTAGAATTCTCAGAATTACTTTAAAGAGTTTATGTCTCTGGCTCGGGAAATAACTTAGTGACCAGGTGACTTGATGACCAGAGCTCAGTCCTTGGGACACACATATTAGAAGGAAAGAACTGACAGGAGTTGGCCTCTGATCCCCTACGTGTGCACTGTAGCATGTGTATGCTCATTCAGGTAAACATTCAAAATCAATAAGTGTCATTACGATGTCAAATGACAGTGTGCACGCCTTAACACTATTGTTTCATCAATGAAATGCATGCCAGCTGACACCCCAAATCATTTTAATTTCCATTTTTATCACTGAGATGTTGAACGTGTCTTCATGTATGTTTGCCATTTAAAACTCCTTTTGTATAACCTTTGCCTTTCCTATCAAGCCTTTTGCCTTTTGATGTCGTAGATCATTAGCTACTCTGGATACTTATCCCCTGCTAGCTTTAGTTGTTGTAAGCATCTCTTCCAACCAAAGTCTGTCCTTTGAGTTTTCAGTTTCTTGATAGTATCTTTTAGGAAACAGATATTTTTAATTTTGATATAATCAAATTTATGTCTTTCATGGTTAGGATGTTACATAACTTATCTGAGGCACCCTTCCCTATCCTGACATCATTAAACTTTCACCTAAAAGTATAAAAATTGGTCCAGCATGATGGTACACCTTTGATCCCACCACTTTGGAGGCAGAGGGAGACAGATCTCTGAATTCAAGGCCAGTTTGGCCCATATAGCATCCCGACCATCCAGGGCTACAGAGTGAGACATTTTCTCAGAAAGAGGATAAGTGTAACACTTGTCCTTTTACACTCTCAGTCCTTGTGGAACTGGTATTTAAGAATGTTGTGAAGTAGGAATCCAAATCTTTCCATGTCATAAGCAGTCATGCCTTTCATTGAAAGCTCAGCCATGTACCCTGGCCATACATCCACATGCCATTCCTTCTGTAACTTATAAGTATCTTGATGTCTGAAATAAAATACTCCATTGTTATTATTGAAGTTTGACTTTTTTAAAAAAAAATTTGTCTTTTGCTCTTCAATGTATAATTTAGAACCCTCCTGTAAAAAATATATTTGTTTTTACTGAAATTGCAACGAATCCATTGAGTTTCAACCCACTCCATTCTGCTGGTAATTGCTAAAACACCACTGTAATCAATCATGACCAAATCACCAAAACCTAGATGTTATCAAATTCATCGGCTTTTCCTTTGTTCTCTAGCCTTCCTGACCTGATAACAGCCTGCAGCGCAGATGGGAGACTTCTGCTTTCTTATCAGCATGTGCTCTGGACTTTGGTAACATCATGCTGTCTTATTTTCCTCCTAACCTAGTAAGGGAACCCCTCAGTTTTTACAGGTGTCCTTTCACCTCTAACTGACCTCTAAGAGCAGGAGTGCCAATAAACCAGCTATTTATTTCTCTCCTCCAGTTTACTCTCTGGGTTGTGGTTTTCTAGTCTATGGCTTCCAATATTACTATGCATTAGTCACCCCCCGAGTATAGAGATACACAGGTATAGCTGCTCTGACTTTCAGAGTTAAAACATCCAACGGTGTTTCTGATATACTTGGCATTCCAAGTTAGACTTCAAGCAGACATAGCAAAGTTTTCATGGGCATTTTTTTTCAAGTTCTACACTAAATAATGATCCTTTCTGTGGTAGTTCGAATGATAATGGCCCCATAGGCTCATATATGAATGCTTGGTCCCTTGTTGGTGTTTTGGGAAGGATTAGGAGATATGGCCTTCTTGGAGAAGGTGTGTTATGGGGGTGGGGTAGACTTAAGGTTTAAAAACCCCATGACAAGCCCAGTTTCTGCTTGCTGCTTGTAGATCAGATGTAAGCTTTCCACTATTGCTTTAGCATCATGGATTCCTGCCTGCAGCCATGGTCTCTGTCTTGATGGTCATGAACTCACTCTCTGAAATTATAAGTACTTTGTTTTATAAGTTGCCTTGGTTATGATATCCCTTTCATGACAATAGAATAGTAACTAAGACACTTTCCCAGACTAAGTAAATAATGTCACCACGTATCTATTTTCCTAACTAAAAGAATGAATAAATAACAGTAAAACAAAACAAAACAAAACAAAAAAACCCAAACAACTATGATGACGTAAATCACTGTAGTCTGGATTCATGAATTCTCTGTACATGATCAATTTACAGATTGTAGATGCTACTTCCAAAATCTATTTTAAATCCTTCCATTTAATGTCTATTTCATCTGCTATTGTCCGAGTCGAAGCCATGATTTGATTCTCTTTTTGATTTGATTTGAAAACAGGAATTACCTCCTATGTAGTGTCTCTGCATATGATCTTGCCTCCCTGTAACTCACTCTTCATTAGGAGTTATATAAGAGTTAGGGCAGAACCCGTGCCATCTTGGCTTAAAATCTCCCAAATCTCTCTGACTATAATTAGAATAAAATCAAAGTCCAAGAAAAGCCTCCTAAGGTGACTCTTGCCTACTTCTTGGGCCTTTGCTCACTGAGTCCATCTCCAGCAACCTCCTTTTGCTTCCTCAAACACACTAAGCTCCTTTCTCCTTGCAGCCATTGTATGTGCTGACCCCTGATGCCCTCAGTTCACTGCGTGCCTTTTGTTCCTTAATCTACTCTCAGCTCAAATGTCTTTAGAGAAGGGACCTCCCCTGACCTTCTAAGAGTTCCACCCACCATAAAACTTCTGAAATTATTCTCACGTGCTGGTTTAGGTATTTATTCTAGACTAGAATCAGGGTCTTTGAAGGCTAGGGCCTTGTCTGTCTTGTTCATCGTTGTTCCAGAATCCTCAATAGGGCTCGTCACCTAAGAATCCCTTGACAAATATTTACCAAACAGATAAGAGTTCTCTCAGAAGGACGTGCATTATGATAAGGAAAGAGGTCAGATGGCTATGGTCTAATGACATCTTAAAATTTTAAACTACAATTCAAAAATAGTTGTGTAAATAGGCTTTATGCAGAAAGCAATGAGAAAGACAAATGAAGGTACTGTGTTAGGGCGTGAGCATATCCTTCCGGGTACGGCTGTGTGGCTACCACTCTAATAAGTCAAATTAAAGAAAATCAGCTCTGTGTTCATATATTCTCAAAGTGAAATAAAGCACTGTCAACTTGTGAGAACAGTTCGTATTTATGATTTTGAAAGAAGAAATGAAACCCCACATGGGTGTGTTCCTTTGCGTCCTTCGGTGACCATCCAGCTTATGCTCCAAACACTAAACTTGTATCTGTTTTATAATGTGCCTTTCACTTGGAGGCTGCTGAGCACTGAGCCCAGGGTCTTGTGTATGTGTCCACACCTGAGCTGTATCTGCCCCTCCCCCCGGGCCCTAGAGTTTATTTTAAAACCAAAAAGAACGATTCCTTTCTAACCCTCTAATAGACCATATTACATCAGAGATTGTATGCCTTACCTGTCTTAGAGAATGAAAAGCCAAACAGTAAGTACATGATTTTTCTCTTGGTTTTAATTACTATTCGTTTTAGTTAGCCGGATAAACAAAAACCAATGACAACAAATACAATGGCCTGCATTACAGATGACAGGCAATGGCTTGGATGTTTATGTCCCTCCAAGCCCAAATGCTGACACACAAGTCTAACTGTGATAGTATCGACCGGCAAGGCCTCCCACAGATGTGACTAGAGGCCCAATGAGAAAGGCCCAGAGAGCTAAGCCCTCACAGAACTCAACCACATTCATACTCTGGCCTCAGACTTCCAGACTCTAAGAAATCACTTTTTTGTCTTTTATTTATTATTTTCCCAGAGTAGTTTTATTTAAGAAAATAAAAGCAACTAATCATGCTTCTCTTTATTTTCTCTTTTATAAATAATGCAATACACTGTATGTAGTGCCTGGTCTCCATTTCTCCTAATAGTATATATGCCAGTGATGTTTCATTTATAGACATGCCATTTTCCTAGTTTCATACAATTCCATCACATGGATATACCATATTTACTTGTAAATGTTTACTTGTAATTATTTATAATTAATAAATGTAACCACGTTCCTTTTGATGAGTGAGGATTGTTTCTGTCATTACAAATGAATATCTAATACAATGGATAATTTCATATGAGCATCACTTTAAACTTACGCAACTGTAACTGAGGCATATCTAAAGGCAGCATCACTGGGCCTGACGGTAAATATACAGGTAATGTCTTACTCTTGAATTCTCAGTTTACCTGCCTGCCCGAAATTGTCAGCCATGCCTTTGGCTTAACTATGCTCACGTCTCCAAACAATTCTTCCATTTCTCCAGTCACTCCTCGGTCTAAATCCAGACCTTCTCCATATTCTTGCAGCTTACTGGATTCCAGCTTTGTTTAGCTCATAGCTGTGAATCACTGTGTTAGTATAATACACCAAGATAAAGAAGGATTAAAAAATAAAAAAAAAAAAGATAAAGAAGAAGCAGTCAATCTAGGAAGAAGTCAGCATATAACTCTGATTCAGGTCCTTGCGCTCTTCTTTCTCAGTCTGCTGTCCTGCCTAGGACACGCTGACAATGAAAATGGCAGCCATCCATTTAATATAACAGACCTCCATGACTGAGTACAGACAGGCTTACTGACTGATTTCTAAGGAGTATCAATCAAATGTGAATGGAGCATAATAGGAAAAACAAGATCTTATCAAATAGATTTGGAGTTGTGAAAACTGGGGCTAACAATGTCTGCATTCCCTCATGGGAGCTCACAGGTGGAAAGTTACTGAGGCCAGAGGAGTAAGTATATTTCTTATGCATAGTTGCATGGAAATGGCTCAGAGGTAAGAGTACTGGCTGCTCTTCCAGAAGTACTGGGATCAATTCCCAGCACCCACATGGCAGTTCATAACTGTCTATATCTGGAGTACTATGAGATCTAATTCCCTCTTCTGAAAAACATACTTATCTACAGAAAAAGGCCATATACATAATAAATAAATAAATAAATAAATATTTAATAATAAAAAAAGAAAGTCTGTAAAAGAAGCAATAAGAAACTTTACTTTTGTGGTCTCTTTGTACCAGTTGTGGGCATGTGCCCGACGGGGGGAAAATCACTTAATGTATACACTTAAATACCTATATTTGGGGTTGGGGATTTAGCTCAGTGGTAGAGCGCTTGCCTAGCAAGCGCAAGGCCCTGGGTTCGGTCCCCAGCTCCGAAAAAAAAAAAAAACCCTATATTTAATAGTTGCACTTACGTACCCACATTTAATAGTTATTTGTATATACTCATGTTTAAGAGACCCACTTATATACCTGTGCTTAATAGATATACTCACATATCCATGTTTGATAGATATCTATGTTTAATGGATTTAGTTTATCCCAAATCATTTAGAAAAATGATTTACAGGAAAATGGATGGAATGGGAGATCATTACGTCAAGAGAAACAAGGCAGACTTATAAAGATAAGTAGTACATGTTTTCTTTCACACATGGGATCATAAAAGTGAAGCTAAGGCTGACTTCCCAAAATGGCTGCCAATTTCTAAATTAATAGACCTACAATGGTCATCTATAGAGTGGAGGAGGGCCATGAAAGCCAGCAGCTACTCAGTCTAAGAATCTAGAAGCCTCAGAGTAAAAGGGACCAATGGCATAACCTTAGTTCACAGCCGTGTGCTCCATGGCTTAGTCCGTAGCGTTGAAGTTCCCTGAAGAGTCACTGGTGCAGTCTATATTCAAGTTCGATGGGTGACAGTGGTGGACTTGCGTTTGCACACAGAGCTCTCGAGCCTTTAGCTGCATAGAATGAGGAAGACAGACAGGGCTTGATGTCATATGGAGCTCCTCCCCTCCTCCCCACAACACAACAAAGTGCGAACCTCAAGTGTAAGGCCATGATCACCGGGCTCCATTGCCTTAGGCACGAGGCAGAATATTATGAAGTCAGGAACATGGCAGAGTGTGGGCCATAAGCAGAGCTAGCAATGTTTGTTATTTATAAGCCACCCAAATTATGGTGTTTTGTTTTATTTTAAATTTTTAAACTTATTACATATCAATAATAAGTGTGTTTTGGTACTTACGATGTGTCAGGTGCTGCTGTAGGCACTTTAAATTATGACACATCAAGTTCTCATCGAAACCCTTTGGTGAGGTGCTCTTGTCCTCATTTTTTCAATGAGGCAACAGACACACCGTGGTGGTAGCATCCTCAAAGCTCACACCACTAGTTCCTACACTGAAGTTGACACTTAGGTCCAGACAGTTTTTGTTGTGGAAGCTGCACTGTATCATGGTGTGTCCCACAGATGCTGACTTCAGCTGGATGTGATGGTAATTTTAAATAAAAGTATTTTCTATACATAATTGAGGTAATATTTGCATCTGTTCCCTATTTTAAATAGCGTGTTGTTCTGAGTTGCATCAGCACTAGGACCGGAGCAGACTTCTGAGGAAGATGGTGCTCTGAAGCATCAGCTAACATTACCTGACTACTCCTTTGCTTGGGCTCCTGGGGGCACTTGGCAACTTGTACACTCCATGGCTCCAGAGAGCCCTGCCCACAAAGGCTCAGTGAGAACAACATCCCCTGAAGTTGTTAGGCTCTCTCCATTTACAGTGGACCCGCAGGTGGCCTACAGGTTTACTGGCTGTCTAAGAGCTTGACTTTCAACCAGGAGACCCTTCTTTTTGTATACTAGTAGTCTGTTTTCAATTATACTTCCGTCAGAGTTTAAGACTAAGAGAACATACTATAATGCCACTCTCAATACTTAAAAAAAAAGTACTAGTTTTTTGTGAACTCCACATCATGCACCCCAATCCCAGTTATCTCCTCTTCCCCTTATGCTTGCCCTCTATTCTTGAAACTTCCCCACATCAGAGACAAAAAAAGAAATCTTGTTGTGCAAATGTGAATGCTTCACTCCTTTTTTAAAAGGGGAACAAGAATACCCTTGGCAGGGAAGAGAGAGGCAAAGATTAAAACAGAGACTGAAGGAACACCCATTCAGAGCCTGCCCCACATGTGGCCCATACATATACAGCCACCCAATTAGACAAGATGGATGAAGCAAAGAAGTGCAGACCGACAGGAGCCGGATGTAGATCGCTCCTGAGAGACACAGCCAGAATACAGCAAATACAGAGGCGAATGCCAGCAGCAAACCACTGAACTGAGAATAGGACCCCCGTTGAAGGAATCAGAGAAAGAACTCGAAGAGCTCTGGGATTACAAGCACACACCACCACACCTAGCCTTTCTTAGTTTTTTTTCTTTCACTTGAGAACAAATTTAGGTTCTCATACTTTCAAAGTAAGTATGTTAATGACTGAGCTATTAATTCTTAATACAGTTGAACAGTACTCAGTTGACCAGGTCCTCATGGACTACTAAACTTGACCCTAAAAGATAGGCACTGTCTCTCCCAGGGCTAGAAACCCTGTGGACAAGGAATCTACATAGCCCTCTGGCCTACCTTTTCTTCGGATCGTTGAAACCTTAGGTCAGGAGGGGTGATGAGCAAATACAGCTGCTTGATGAGACGAATGAGATGGAGTCTTAGATGTTTTTCCTGTTATATCTCACTGTATCCTGTCCATATATAGAAAACACAAAATGTTTTGTGTGGCCACTCCAATTTTTCTGTCCCACTTTTGTGATTTTTCCTTTGACAGTGTTTACTGATAACCAGTAGAGTTCTCTGAGCATGGATGATGTCGCTTCTGTCTTTAGATAATTTTTTTTTTTTATGGAGCTAAAGGTACTAGTTGGTAATACTTGTCATTGTCTACAAGTCCGGGATCTCCTACTGCTTATGCAAATTGGTCAGTTCTCTTCAGTGGACATTTTTCAGTATGAATTGAAAGACTAGGATATGTAGCCCACGACATCCTTTCCAGCACTTGAGTTCTTCTTTCTGTGAACCACCATTGTTTGCCAGACCATCTTATCCTTAAATACGCTTGGAGCACATAACAATCTTTCCAGTTCTTGATAAATGAGGTAATGTTCTCCGTGGCTTAGTCAGTTCTGCAGCCTTGGTTTTCACATGCTGCTCTTTGAACTTGGCATTCCGGCTCTCTCATGTTTTCTGTTTCTAAGTCACCACTGAGTATACCGTATGCCGGCTGACCTGTCACTCTGTGCTAGCTAGGTCACGTTCACTTTTTGTTTTTGATTTTTGAGCAAGGAGACACGACTGCTGAAAAGGAAAAGCGCCCAGGTGGACTTTTCAGAGTTTCAGGGATCTTTCAAGGATCATGCTCTTAGAGCTGTGGCTAAGCTAGGAATTAGCTCGATTCTAAGATCTCAGGAACAATCACAGATCTCAACTTAGCCCCAGACAGATGCTCACACCTGGGGAGGGGATGGTAGGCAGAAATATATCATCTTTCTTGGACCTTTTGAATAGATTTACAAAAGTTAGGCTACAGGCAGAGAGCAACAGAGCCAGAGGCAAACTGTACAAAAACGCAATGCTACCACGAACTGGGGGAAAGTTGGGAGAGGAAGGAAAATAAATGGAGCTAGAGAGCAGCTGAATCGCAATAATAACATAGTGGATTCTTTGGAGCAAGGTTAAATAAACAAATCTGAGGTGATGGCCAGAGGACCAGATGAGCAGAACTCCTTTCACCGGGGCTTGAGAAGCTGCTGCAGCATGCTGCCTCTTGTAGCTCTCTAGGAACCTGAGCTAGTCACAAAGCATTTCTGTAGTCTTACAGCTTTCCTCGACCCCTTCAAAAGTTCCTATCTCCTGCAATAACCCGATTATGTGTCTGTGCCTTGCTGACCAGAAAGGCCGAAATAACATGGCCTCTTGGTTGAATACACACCCGATGCTCTCGAAGTGCCTGAATGTGGCATGGGTAGGCAGGATTCAGCACTCAGTCAAGTTTGCTGAAGGGAAGGGAAGGGTTCAGGATTACTTGAGGTGACTGTTTGAGACTGATGAGAGACTAGTTTCTTATCTAGATGAAGGTGATGCCAAAGTCACCCGACAGCTTGCAGACTGGAACTGAGTGAGGCCTAGAGTGAAACGCATGCAGTCATTTGACCTAAGCCACGTTTGACGCTGCAGGCTGGAGATTTGCTTTTTCCATAACCTCATGGGTCCCAGATAAAGGATCTGGTTGGCTGATGAAGAAAGGCATTAGAAGTGGATGAGGAGGAGGCCACTAACCAAAGACTACTGCTACTAATTACAGAGAAACACTCTCCTTCCACACAAGACTGCAGAGGCAAAAGCATGCAGCCTTTCCCATTTAAAAGTGAGAGCACATACTGTCTGTGTCTACCGTGACAGAAACGGACTTCTATCAATAGGCATGAAGAGCAATCATTAGCCTGAGAGTTCTGTGATTTTTTTTTCCTGAAACATATTCTATACCTCGCTGCTCTCACGAGGGGAGCCGATTTGTTTATGCATCCCCGAGTCTTTTCAGAATGCTCTAAATTGAAACAGAGAATCTATTGTCTCCACACACCCCCCCCACCACCCCTTGCTTCTAGTGTAAAATCGAATAAGCAACAGCACACTGCAGGAAGTCAGTCTAGCCACAGTGAGTCTGTACTTGTGTTTGTGAGAGAGGATGAAGAGAATGAATACTTGCCCTGTGGCATCAATTTCCTGTATAATGTTCTTCAAGAGGCGTTTGGAAAACGCCCAGCTACACAGATGTACATAAATACCATACATAACTTGTTTTTGTCCGTAGAAAGAGGAGACTGTAAATTATGACAGAGATGCCTTGCCATCACCTCCTGGAAGCTGGTAAGTCACTCCGCCTTTAACTGTGTGACTTAGATGGTGAGTTATTCCGGAGTTTTACACTGGAAGGACAAATCGGGAATGCGGCATTTAGCTTCTTTGCTATGGTATTCATTTAAGAGCGCTTTTATCTAAAAGTTTGCATGTTCCTTCCTCCTGGAGATAGGCAGAAACAGCATTTCCCAACAGAAAGCAATCTACATACATTTGGAGATTTGTTTTCAAGTGGCAGGAAAATGTACGTGCACATTACAGAGCATCTCTTCAAGAGTGCCCAGGTCTGTTCTCGGTTCTTAGAATCTTACCCTGGACACTTCAAACACTATCCTTGGCCATCTTGTTTAAAAGGTGATGGCTTGATGGAAAAGCAAACCCCTGTTTGTGTCTCAGCCGCCAACCTGTAGAACTGGGGCGGAGTTTAAGAACTTGACCCACAAAGAAAAGTTTCGGTAGAAAATAAAGGGCAGCTTTCTAGGTTAGCTTTGTTATGTTCTCATCCATGCTTGGGACCTAACCCAGGGCCTTATACAAATCCCACATATACTAGGCAAGGACTCTAGCAACAGAGCCACATCTCCAGCTCCAAGGTCACCTACCTCCTAATAAAAGGCCAGAGAAGAAATAATATCATGAGGTATTACTAGAATTCAAAGCCAGATTGACCTGGTCCTAAAGTCTGCAGTCTTTTCCCCGATTTAGAAGTTGTAAGCCTAGGATCCGTAGATGGCCTCAGAAGATGTTAAAAAGCTTACATTTCTTCTTTTCTTTTCAGACGAGGTCCCAGGCAGCCAGGGTGACTGCCTCCACTTCTGGAGTGCACATTATGGGCTTCTCCTGTCATATCTGTTTAATGTGGTACTGAGGCTTAGTGCTCACTAGGTGCTGAGGCAAGCATTCTATCAACTGATCCATGTCACCCCACCCTCGGGGCCCTAAACCATGTAAATCTGACATTGTGTGCATGTGTACGGTCTGGGGAGAGGGACCAAAACTTCCCAGATCTCTCAGCCATCTTCCTAGAGCCTAGGAGACTTGTATTTTGTTTTCTGCCGGCTGTCACTGTGCACACCATTCCCCTGCCGGAGTCTGGAAATCAGCATCTACTCTCTATTTCAACACGTTCAACTCTTTAAGACTCTGCATCTAAAGTGAGATCATATGGAACTTGCCCCTCTGTGCCTGGCTTAGTGTCACTTAACATAATCACCTCTGTGCCTGGCTTAGTGTCACTTAACATAATCACTCACAGGTTTACCCGTGCTGTTCCAAATAATAGAACTTGCTGCTTGCTAGTTTGTAACGGTTTAACAGTATTCCATTGTGCGTGCATACCACAGTCAAAAAGTATTAATTCACTTTGTTTTTGTGTCGGGAACACCAACAACTCTCAGGCGTGCTCCGCCAGTATACGCTCCATGCTGGGGTTGCTGGCTTGCGTGATTGCTCTACACTAGCGTTTCCCTTTGAGAAGGCTTTGCAGTGTTTCCCTGAATGCCCACGGTAATCTGCAGTGTGACCAGGCGGTCAAGGTTCTCTTTCTGCCCAGCCCTGCCAACAGGTGTTACCGTTCATCTCTTTATAACAGCCAGTCTAACAGGTGTGCAGGAGCTCTTTGTGGCTTTGATTTGCATTTCTCTGAAAATTACTGATATCGAGCAGTTTTTATATAGTTTTTGCTCATTTGGACGCCTTCTTTTGAGACGTGTCTATTAAAGCCCTCACATCCATTTGTCAATAGAGTTATTTTCTCATAACTGAGTAGTTTGAATATGATTTTTTATCTGATTCATGATTTGCAATTACTTCCTTACAGTTGTGGGTTCTCTCGTCACTGGGCTGTTCCCTCTGCCAAGCAGGGGCCCTTTATTTTGACATCCTCTCCTCATCTATTTATTAAAATATTTATTTATTTACTTACTAGCATATCATTTCATTTTATTATAGATATAAAAACTCACACGGGTCCCTAAAAATAAAACTGAAGACTAATAAGTAGCAAAACATGCTGCTTTGAGGCCTAGTGGGACACAAAGTTATGCCTTAAAAAAATCAAAAGCAAAAAAGAAAAAAAATAACATACAGGTACAAATGAATGGTCAATAAATCTCATGCCTGAGAGAGTGAGATAGGAGGCTCGCTACCAAGTGGTAGGCCAGCCTGGGCTACAGAGAGCCTGTATTAGAAAACAAAACAACAAAAGGGGTGGTGGTGGGGAAACGCCCACTGGGTTGGTGGTAGTGCACTTGTGCACTTGGGCAGCAGAAGCAGACAGATCTCTGAGTTCCAGAGGCCAGCCTGTTTTACAGAGTGAGTTCCAGGACAGCCAGGGCTATACAAAGAAACCCTATCTGGGGGCGGGGGGAGAAGCAAAAACAAACAAAAAAGAATGTGGGGTTGGGGGGAGGAGAGAAGGAGGAGGGGAGGAGAGGAAAGGAAACAAAAGAAAGGAAGTGCAAATAAAACAGTGTGGTGCTGTGGGCACGGTGCATGGTGTAATCAGCCTTAGGGACATAGTAGCAGGAGGATCAGGAGGAGTTGATGGGTAGCCTGGGCTACAGGTGACCTCACAAAGAAAAACTTCTAAAAACAATAAAAGAAAAGAAAACTTACAGCTACCCACCTCCAACTGACCCAGGGTAAGCGCAGACGGACAGAGATCACCGAGTCAGCCTCTGTGGGTGTGAGCCTGAGCCATCAGCAGGACGACCTTCCTATGGATCCAGAGACCCTCAAGGCCTGGTTTGTTGCCTACCATGCCATCTTAACCTATACCGTCTCCATTTTGGTAACCAGATATTGAAGCAAAGACTGAGTCTCTGGAAGACTTCCAGCCTTGTGGGGAAGTTGACCTAACTAACCAAGAAAGACCAGGGTGCTCCAAACCCAGATTGGGTGGCCCTATTAGGCCCAGTCCTTAGGGTAGCAGTATCGGTACTTGCGCTCATAGCTCCTGGAGGACTCCATAGGCTTGATGGACAGGAGTCTGGTTCTTCAGCCTTGAGATGGCCAGCAGCCGGCCGTAGGGTAAGCTAGGACTCAATGCTGCTGAGTGGGACAAAACATCTAAGGCGGGCACCTGAGGTCACTGCTCCTATTAGAGCGTGCACCAGGTGAACCACACCACAACTTGCTCATTTTGCAGGGGATGAGTCTGGCAGTCAGCACCTTGCAAGCCTCCTAATCTAGGGCTCCAGCTCGAAGTGTTTTTCTAGCTCCCAGTGTTGCCCCCTACTACACTCCTGGTCACGGGAACTTAGGGTTCTACCATTAGGTGAAGCAACATCGTGTCAAGATTCGGTTCTTGTTCACAGACTGCTGTGAGAAGCCATACATAGGTGCAGAAAAGACCTTGTGTCTTCCGGAAGAGCAGCAAGTGTTTTGAACTGTTCAGTTATCTGCCAGCTCCTTCGTTTATTTTTTGTTTTCCTCACTCTTCGGGGGTCCTAGGCAAGAAGGTGTGATAGGATGCGCTGTTGAGACAGGGTCTCTCTAGGTATCCTCAGCGGCCTCACCTCAGAATCCTCCCACATCAGCTTTCCGAATGCTGGGATTCCAGATACTGAGAGCTTCAAGGTTCTCAGTTTGAAATGTTATTGTTTCAGTGCAGCATGGTGGGGAGTACCTTTAGTCCCAGTACTCAGGAGATAGAGACAGGCAAACCTCTGTGAGTCCTAGGCCAGGCAGGGCTATACTGTGAGACCCCTTCTCAAAAAAAATTGTCTTTTTTAAAAATGTAGTCTCAGGTTTCCTAGTCTTAAATACAGCACACACAGGATAAATATTTACTATGCTGCTCTGAGTTACTCCACCTCATCCATTATCAATGTTGGGGTTTAATAGATGAATTTCCAGCACAACTGGCTTTCCTTCAGAGTCGGTCATCCCTTGAAAAGATGATTTTAAAATGCAGAAATCCGGATAGAGCATTTGAAACTATTCGGTGTTCCCATGAATAGGTCCAATAACTGTAGACAATATTACCCAAGGATTTTTTTTTTCTGTCAGCAAGCCCCACTCCTTGTGCAAAGGAATGCAAACTATTCAGACCAGCACTACAGAAGAGAAATATAATGTAAACTACGAGTTCAAGCCACCCTTGTGATCTTAAGCTTCCAGATAGCCACACTGTACAAAGCAAAAAAAGCCATATAAGCAAAGCTAATCTTCATATCTTTTATTTAGTTTGTTGCACCCAAAATATTAGCATTTCAGCTCACAAGCAGTAATGAAGGATTACTCAGTTGCCTTGGGTTGAGTTTTCACAGGGTGTTTTGGAAATGTGATGTGTAATTTTAGGGCTGGGGATACAGCTCAGTGGTAGAGTGTTTGTGTGCATTGAGCCCTGCATTTGGTTCCCAGTACTGAAAAATTCTACTGATTGTATATTTTACATCAGTGCAGAAGACACACACACACACACCCTTCATGTTCAGTAGCTACCATGGCTTATGGCTGCCATACTAGATGTTGTACATGGAGATGCCAATGGTTGGAAGATGTGGGTGAGGCTAATAAAGTCTGGAGGAAAGTGGGGACGAACGCAGCAGGTTTTGGCATGCCGGAAATTCTTTGATATTCCAGGAAATGGTGATGTTACCCGGACATCGGCTCACATTGCCAAAATTGCAGCCATGCAGGTGATTATTAAGATGTACAAATAACCCAACAGAATGATCCCACTTCAGCAAATGCCTTTTTACCTCTAGTTGTTTTCTTTTTCTTTTTTTCTTTTTCTTAAAAAACAAAAAACAAAAAAAACAAAAAACAAAAAACCACAAACAAAAAACAAAAAAAGACTGGCAACCCAATGTGCACATGTAGGGAAAGCTGTGATGTAGGGTGACTAAAATTTACGCCCAATAATTATAATCATCATGTTCTTGTAACCACACCTAAGAGCAAAGGATCTGGGAATTTATGGTGTGGAACTGAAGCAGTCTCCGGCCCCTTGGGGAAGACACACAAAATAGAGGTTTCTGAGGTGCATTCCTGTGTTTTACAGATGGAGGAGGAGGTTGCAGAGAGCCTGAGGGAAGAAACCATCTGGACTGACCACGCTATCAAAGAGCTTCGGAAGTGCTGATCCACACCCGGTCCAGATTCACACACGGTTCCCGGATGTCTCTCTGGGACTCTCAAAAAGTGCTCTCCCACTGCGCTCGATTCTACCTTTAGCTCGAACCCAACTCTCTGATGTGTTAGGATCAAGCATATCTTCTTTTAAAAAATAAATCCTTTCTTTGGGTGGGACTGTCCATATCTGTGATCCCAGCACTCCGGAGAGAGAGGCAGAAGAACCTGGCCAAGCCCAGCCTAATACTGCATGAGATCCTTTCTCAAAACCAAAAACAAACAACAACAACAAAACCAATCCAACCAAACCACAACTAATGCCTTTGGCCACTTGTCAGGGCCACTTTGTGATCTAGAAATGTGTGCATCTGATGTCTTTTTCAAAAGAGCATTTTCTTTTTCTTAGTTTTTTACTTCACAAATGTGCCAAATGCTGTCTTCTTCCAGAATATACTGACCGTCTACTCGCAGACATGCAGCTGGGTCAGCTCCACTGCCACACATCGAGTTCCCCAAACTGAAATATTACCTGAAGCCGTAAGTTGAGATCTAATGTTACGTGTTAAATATGATAAAGTTAAAGAGACCTACTGAGAGATGCTTTAAATTTTAAAGGACAACAAAACATAGAAAGTCCTCTACCGCCTGATGAAAACAGAGATGCTGTTCATTTGAGAATCTCATGGTTTATTAGTACATTTTAAATCATCGATAATGTAAATTCCAGTTGTTAAGCGATTAGGGTGAAATCCTACATGCTCGAGCACAAGCATCTCTGGGTGAGCTTGTATGCTATCCCCATCACTAAAGTGTCAGCGTGGCCATCCCCTGCATGACTGCCACTTTCATTATCTTCACTGTCAGCAGGCCTGCCTTGCCATTAATCTGCTGTTGGGAAAACAGCCCGTGAAAGTAACGTTTTCTGGGGGGGCATTTCCTCTGCACTCAGGTTTCTGTCTTCCCAGCAGGTTGTAGAGTCCTGGGGTGGTATACAATTGGAAAATACAGCATTGGTAAAGCAATGCACAATTTAAACAGTTTCTTGCTCTTTTGAAATGATGCAGCATTATTTGCTGAGTTGGAATAGAAGACTCTAAGAAAGCAATTAGCTTAGGAGGGTGAAGAATGCGAGTCAAAGACAACTACAGCTGAAAACCCACAGGGAGTAACTCAATAAAGTCGCCTAGGACGTAATTCATAACGGAGAGCGTCGGAGTGTGGAGGAGTGTTGGGAAAGGTGGTGACTCATGTTCCCTGCACAGAGTACAACCTCAGAATAGTGAGGCTGTTCTTATAGGCAGATGGGAGCTGCAGGCCCCGCTAGGGATGATCTTTCACTATCTGAATCTAATATTATTTTCGTGGCGATTGTGTGTTGCTCGCGGCTGGTGTACAAGCAGGAGGAGCATTCATCTATGTGTGCTATCTGAGGCGCGTTTTCTGGTTCTCTGAGCCTGTGTCTGCAAAACAGAGATGATGCAGATTAAGTTAGAAGTGAATAATTTATGAGGTAAGTTCTCCAGCACATGCGTGGAGCGCAGATCATAACAAGACTCTCAATGTTTGTATCTCTATCCACCCTCTTGTCTTCCCTAGCAAATACTCACGATTACTTTCTACGGTGTAGGGATGACGACAAGGCCCATCAAGGCTAGAAATCACCCAGTTTGTAGGAAACTTTCTAGTGCACAGCCAGACTTCTTTAACGTGTCAACTGTGTTTTCCAGTAGCTTAACGTCAATAGAAGTTGAAAGTCGTCAATCCAAACTACAAACACATAGGGAAACTCGAGAGTCTGGAGTAACTGGGTCATTTCAGGGGAATGTAGTCATATAATTTTCAAGTGCATACAGTAACCAGAAAAATGAGTAACAAGGGCTGGCTGGTTAGGCCCAGAGTTAGTCAATAGATAAAAGTGATTAGCATATCTAAGAAGGTCTCCTCTTGCCCACACGCTGAATAGATGTTTTATAAATAAAAGAAACCTCCAGTATTGAAAAACAAATCATTTTCTCTGCTGAGTAAGCCTCCCTCTCCATCATTATTAGCTACTCATCTGCTTACTAAGCCATCTCCTTCGTGAATCCACTTCAGCTCAGTCTCTGCACCAATGACTGTTTTTTAAGTAGAAATTAAAAATGTCCACATTAAAAAAAGGTTTATTGTAAAGGTTAAAGTTTATAACCAGCTTGATTTATTGATATTCTAATCCATCAAATAATATTTTGAATAGCCGTAAATTCCTAAATATTTTCCAAATTTTAGTTATCCAACTTGACCCAAAAGATCTATTCTGGTATTTGCTAAGAACTGCAAAGCGTCAACTATGTCCTTTGTAACTATGCAGAGTTCTTGAGAAATGCAGGCGCCTTTAAATATTCACACCATTTAGGAGTGCTCTTTAGAATAGGAAGTGGCAGGCAGCAGATAAAGTGTTCAGGCTCTAGGCCTTGACAGGCCTGGTGTGGAGTCGGCTCTCAGTTACAGACCTGAGGCTCCCATTTACTTGGGTGGACCAGACATGGCTCAGCTCGAGTGTGGAATCTTTTAGCTGTTGCTGCTAATCCATGGAAAATACTTTAGTGTAATGTGTTCTCTTTTAAAGTTAATGAATTATTGCAAAAAAGAACAATGGGATTTATTCAATATGGTGGCCCTGAACCATGCCAAATGTCTTGTGGTTTTCTGGGAACACAACAAGGTAGTTATTGGTATCGTAATAAATGAGAGGCTTAGCATTTCCCAGCTGCCGAACACATGGTCATTACTTGGGAGGACAAATAGCAGGATTTTCTGTCCCTAACGTGTAGTCTGCTCTAGCTCTGCCTGCATAACTACAGTGGACAACTGGTGGGGTTATAAAAACCTATATTTCATTTGTTCTTCTCTATTTAGCTGATATCTGCCCAGAGTCCGACTTTCCATGGCATGCGAGCTCTGTCAGGACCTTAGCTCTGTTTTGGTGCCTGTCTTCCTTTATAGAAGTTAATAAGCAGCTGACATAAAATTTTTATTGGGTGGTATTTGGTTTTTACTGCTAGTTTATGGACATAGCTAGATTTAATATTCAATAAACAAATTCTAATCACTTGCTTTATGCACAGCGAAGGAAAAACACCAGATTATGTTTTTCAAAAACTCTCAGTCTGGATGGAAAGATTAAATGATGTTGTTTATTCAGAATCATAGACAAATGAAGTCAGAAGTACAGTAATTCTAGTCTCGGGGTTCAGTATTTTACTCTGACAGAGTTAATGTAAGCAGCCACGTGGTCAGTTGGATAACATGTCACGTGACTGCCTCTCCTGTGGTGAGGGGCAGCTGCTTCATGTCTCTGAAAATCCAGCCACACACAAAACGCAGGTCTTTTGGTTTGTAATATTCTTTTTTTTTTTTTATTAACTTGAGTATTTCTTATATACATTTCGAGTGTTATTCCCTTTCCCAGTTTCCGGGCAAACATCTCCCTCCCCACTCGGTTTGGTTTGTAATATTCTGATTCCCCTGTCCCAGAGGCATTAGGATTCTAGTTTCCCCAAATTTTTTAATTTTTAAAATATTCCTAGCTAATTTGAGTCCTACTAAGAACCAATGAAGTATACTGATGGGCATTGTCATTTTACAGATGTGGACTACCCCAATCTGGATCTTTAAGGACTTTAAGGCTTTGGTCTTTAACTTTACCCTTTCTCAGTGAGAAAGAAATAAAAAAACACCAAAGTTATAAAGAATGCACTAAGAAGCACAAGGTATTGGGAGAAGGTCATTTAATGGTAGCTTACCAGTGCTAGGCTCCAGACAGGTAGGTAGATTTGTATTAAAAAAGCCAAGTTTCAGGCTACAGATGACAGAGAGAGATAATAACCAATCAGAAAATGACATATATCATAACTAGAATAAAACCAGGAAGGGTAACCAAGGAAGCTGTCGTTATACATTAAGTGGGTTGCTGACAGAAAGCACCTCTGTAGAAGGGACATTTACTCTGAATCCCAGCTTGAGAGGAGGACCTGGTCCTATCATGAACTGAGCAAAAAGCTTCCAAGGCAACAGGAAAGAAGTGTAGTCTAAGGGCCTTGGGTGAGAAGGAACAGCAGAACAAACATGGCCAAGGCAGACTGGGTGAGCGCAGTAGAAGTGCAAGTGTGATTGCAAAGGCAGGCAGATGCCCTTAGGTCTCGGTAAGAACAAGGCTGACTGTGAATGAGTGCAGAACTTCCAACCAGGAGGCAAAGTCATTTGACAGTTGGCATATTTAGGGGTCCGATTCTGAAGGTTCTTGAACCGAAGCTGGTGGGACACGGTTGGCCTATGATGACGTCATAGACCTCTATGGGCAGAGACGTGATGAGTGTGACAGATGGGGGTCACTTCAGGCCAAAACAGAACAGGTTGGGCTGAGTGAGACTGCTGTATATACTTCTCTTCAGGAGAACTCTAGGGAATTTGTTATCAATGACTCAAAATCGTATTTACTTTTGTCATGTGAGTATGAGAGTGTGAGAGGGTGTGTGTTGGGTGGAATGACTATTACTTTCATTTAGTGCTCATTAATGGTATTCACCATGAAGTGGTACAAATGGAAATATAATCACCTCACCTACCACTCCATGGCACTGTCATTATTAACAGTAGAGACTAATCCAGACAGTAAGATGAGAGAGAAATGTTTCTGTGCTCTGTCTGCACCATGCCTGCCTGGATGCTGCCACGCTCCTGCCTTGATGAGAATGGACTGAACCTCTGAACCTGTAAGCCAGCCCCAATTAAATGTTGTCATTTATAAGACTTGACTTGGTCATGGTGTCTGTTCACAGCAGTAAAACCCTAACTAAAACATTGGCATTTTGTATGTTGTGTTAAAAGACGTGCTTGACACTTCATTTTGATGTATTGCCTCATTAACCTTTCATGGCTGAACCAATGTGTTTATAATATATGGGACAGCTTTGTCCTAAGAGAATATTTTCCACTGACTCAGCAGATGCTATAAAGATACTGTAGTGCGATGGTTAATATTAATTATCAACTTCACAGGTTCTAGACCCACTTAGAAGACAAGCCTCCCGGTCAGTGAGAGGGTTCTATGTTGAGTTAGTTGAGGTGGGAGCTGGGGTCCTTGGTTACCTGTAAAGGGGAAAGTGAACTGAGTGAGTTCATCTCTCTCTACTTCCTGCCTGCAGATGCCGTGTGACCAGCTGCTTCGAGATCCTACATCCATGGCCTCCTACCTGATGGAATGCATTTTCCATCTGCGAGCCAAAATAAACCCCTCTTTTCTTAAACTGCTTTTGTCAGGTGTTTAGTTACAGCACCAAAACCAGTAACTAATACATATCGCATAGGAAGTTCTCTCTCTGCAAGATTCTGGTACATGCGAATTTCAGTTCCACTTTTCTTTTTTTATTTTTGGAGTTTTTTGTTTTAGATAGGGTTTCTCTGTGTAGTCCTGGCTGTTCTGGATCTCAATCTGTAGACCAGGCTGGCCTCGAACTCAGAGATTGGCCTGCTTCTGCTTCTAGAGTGCTGGAATTAAAGGTGTGTGCCACCCCTCCCCACATTTAGTCCCATGTTTTAACTAAATAACTAATAACACTGGTACAGTTTCAGTTGCCATGTGTGCTTAATCTAAGTGTACAGACTACAACCAGCCCTGCTAGGTTTTCACTATGACTTATGCAAATAACAGGTGCACATTAGTATCTGTGGCCATTCGGATCACTTCCTTTAGAGACAGTCAGTAATGGTTAGTCAGTATGCATCTGTCACTCAGCTCACAGTCAGCGAGCTGGGTGTACAGTTGTATTGTCCTTGTCTCTTGGTGGACAGCCCTAGTGTCCACTTAAAAGCAGAACAATCAAAACACTGAACTGTCCTATGACGGTTGATGGTGATGGTAGAAAGAGGGGGTCAATAAGTGCAGTAATGGAGGAGAGATGACTGTGGTCTCGTTGACACTGCTGAGGCCTGGGAGACCGTGGATACGCAGCCAGAGGAATTCATCCGCACAGAAAGGAAAGGATGGAGATGGCCTAGAGGAAGTGATGATGAACTAATATTGATGACATCAAAGAGAAGGAAATGGATCATTGAAAAAAAATAGCACAATTAAAGAATTTTCATTTTTGTAAATCATGGGCCCATTTTGATAAGGAAAATTCTCATATTTATTTTTGCATATTTTTATTGTAATTTACATCATCATATTGCTACTTTAAAAACTTAAAAATTTATTCTATTTCATGTGTATGAGTGTGTACCACTTTGTGCATGTCTGTGTACCACTTGCATGCCTGATGCCCTTGAAATCCAGAAGAAGGCTTGGATCTGTTAGGTTTATAACCTAGACATGAATATCACCCCCTCACACTATCCCCTCCACACTCCCTTCCCCTCCCCCATGCCACGCCACCCTCCCACAGGACATCTGAGAACATCTCAGAAGAGGAGACAGATCAGACTCAAGAGCTTCAGGGTGGAGAGTCGTCTGTGAAATGCTGTCTTCTACACACAATGAACTCACAACAGTTGTGGCTTCCACAACGGCCCCTTCACCTACTGAGGCGCTCTAGTCTGTTCATAGTTTCTGAGGGAGGAGAATCAACCATTCCTTATGAGCATATGGTACTGGAAGGATTCGTATCCTCAAGTGCATAGCCGCACACTCATGCATACATGGGCAGCACTAACTAGCATAGTGTGTTATTAAAAAGAAAAAAGAGAAGACCTGAAGGTAGGAGGGGGACGTGTTTGGGAGATATGGGAGGACTTAGATAGGGAAACGGGGTATGCATAACCACATATACACCAGGGTATCCATGTATCCATTCTCAATAGTAAAGAACATTTTTTTAAATCAAAAAAGAACGTATTTCTTGCAAAACTATCTTGAAAGAAAGTCGAATAATCATTACTTACAAGAGTTAGTTTATTGACCTCTGGTGGGTTTGTTCGTTTTCATTTGTTTGTAACCTGGTTAGCCTTGAACCTGATGTCTTCCAGGGTCAGCTTCTGGAGTGCGGAGATTACCAGTGTGCGTCACATCACACCTGGGTCAGTCTCTGGACTAAGAAGCCGCTTTTATAAGACACTTCTGCTGTATAAAGGGGTGTGTGTGTCCGTTCAGATCTTAAAAAGTAACTTGTTGGTGCCTTTGGCTTCTGAGCCTTCTGATAGCAGGAGCTCTGTCCCACAGAACCACATACAAAATACTTTCTGCTTTAATTCCTTTTCTGCTTCTTCTTTTTTTTTTTTTTTTTTTTTTTTTAGTTTTCTGTTTGTTTTGTTTTGTTTTTGGACTGGGTCTCTCTATGCAGCCCTAGTTGTCCTGGAACACACTATGTAGATCAGGTAGGCCTTGAACTCACAGAGTCCCACCTACTTGTGCCTCCACGGTTCTGGGGTTAGACGTTTGCACCCGTACGCCTGGCTTCGGTTTAATGTCTACCTTGCTAGCCTGATGCGCATCAGTCTCAACAGGCTTTTCCAGGAAATGTTGCCTGCCATGTGACCCTCCCGGGTAGAGGCTATGGCGAAGGCAACCGACCTATTTCCATGGGAGGGCTGTGTCACTCTTAAGTTAGCAGTGTCCTGGCTTTATAATTGTTGCCTTTGTTTATAATAAAATGTGCTTTTGAGAACTCATTTCCCCAACAAATATATGTATATGTGTTATTCAATGGAAGATTTCATTTGAATCCACTGCTGAACAGAAGGTATCTTGCTGTCTGATATACCTCTCTGTCCCCGCTGCCTTCCCTCCCTCCCTCCCTCCCTCCCCCTTGATAGCCTGAGAGTTCTGTGTTAGAACTGCATTTTTTTAATGTAATGAGCTGGATGATAAGGATGAGTGGTGTGAAACACTATCTTCAGGGCATGGCATAGCCACTGTAACCACAAACTCACGACGGCTGCAATTACTGAGCCTGTACCAGATTGATTGTGGCAATAGTAAGTCGGGGGCAGGGAAGTGTGCATATGGCCTGCCCTTCCCCAGTGAACTATTGCCAATTGGTGTTGAGGTTTGATCTGTTGCTATGTATTTTAATGCCAAATTTATACTGGAGGGTCTCTGCCTATGAGTGATGTTTCATGTTTATAAGATTTTGTTGTACAAACCTTGTTCTTTGATTTAAAATTCATGGCTATAGCTAAATACTAAAGGGATTAGAGGTAGGTGGGACTGGAGTGACCTGGCTGGAAGAGAGAGAGACTAGGGGGAGAAGGTGGCAGAAGGAAAAGAGAGAGCGGAAGCTGCATGAGGGGAGATGGACGAAGAGCTCATGACCAGAGAAACAGCAAGTGTCTGGGGCACACAGCTGGGGAGGCAGCCAGGCCAGCAGTGAGAAGAGTAGATTAGGGGTGACCGCCCAGTAATTATCAAACCCAAATAAAATAATCATAGTCTGAGTCTCACTTATTTGTAAGGTAGTTGGGGATAAGCTTAGATTGGTTGTATTACAGATGGATGCTGGCTGAGGGACGGTCATTGTCTTCAGTTGTACTCATTCGTGAGCTCATCAGGCGCCAATGGATAATCCCTTATCCTGTATTAGTTACTATTCTATTGCCATGAATAAAATGTCATAGCCAAGGCAACTTGTAACTTACAGTTGACTCAATGTCCATCACTGGACATAATGTCAGGCATGATGTTGAGGCATGGCAGCAAACAAACTAGAAGGGAGGCAAAGCTATACCTTTGCAAAGCCACCTCCAGGGAGGTACTTCCTTCAGCAAAGCCAAGCTAAACTGTCCCAAAGAGCATCAGCCACTAGTGATCAAGTGTTCAAACGCCTAAGCCCGTGGGGGGACATTTCTCATTCAAACCACAATCATAATAACACCCACTGTCGCACAAATGCTCTTGGGTGAACTCAGTGAGTCACAAACCAAATGAAAAGACATGAATGTGGGAGACAGATTTGTAGGGAGGAGGGTTGAGGTCAATGGAGAAGGGAGATAAAAGGTCCTGAGGTGGGAGTAGCGAGAATGCATTATATGCAGGTATAAAATTGTCAAAGAATAAATATTTTGAAGATAAAATGAAGAAATTTAAAAATAAATAATGCCAGGCATGATGGCATAACTTTTAATACCAACACTCAGGAGGCAGAGATAGGTAGATCTTTGTGAGTTTGAGGCTACATAGGGACTTTCAGGCTAGCCAGGGGCTACATAGAGAGACTTTGCCTCTAAAGCAAAAACCAAGTAACAAACAGAAAAATAAGAGAAGACAGGCACGTTTAGCCTCAGCACTCAGGAGGCAGAGGCAGAGTGATCTTTATGAGTTCCAGAACACCCTGGTCTATACAATGAGTTCTAGGCCACCTGGTCTATATAAAGAGACTCTGTGTCCAAAATCAATCAGTCATACTATTTATTCTTTGCATTTAAATCTTTGATATATGTTCTTATTTTAGATTTCTTGCTCTGTGCTATTCACAATGCCCTGGTTGTTCACTCTGCCTTTCTTTAAATCATTACACTTGTCTTCCTTCTCTTTAAACTTAGATCAATTTATTTAGAAGATTGACTGTACTTAGCTAGTGCCCGGGTAACAGAATTCCTGAAACAAATGTGCTTGGGACTTGAGATGAACAATTCTGGCCATAAATGGGGCTTTGTTGATAGTAGGTCTCCCAGAGATGTCCTTCTCCTAGGAGTTTAACCACACTGTGGATTCAGTCATTTAACAAATATTTATTGAGCACCTGCTATGTGTGAGAGCTGTAGATATGGTGGTGACCAAGATAAACAATCCTCATGTTTTCATTGAGGTTACATTTTTACTTGGAACAATAAACAAAACAGTAAGTAAAGAAATAAGAACTATGAGCCAGGCATGGTGGTTCCACATGAAATCCCAATATTCTGGAAAAAAGACAGGAGAATCATGAGTTCCTGGACAGCTCTTTCCAAGAGAGAGAGAGAGAGAGAGAGAGAGAGAGAGAGAGAGAGAGAGAGAGAGAGAGAGAGAGAGAGGAAGGAAGGAAGAGAGAGAGAGAGAGAGAGAGAGAGAGAGAGAGAGAGAGAGAGCAAATCTGAATTCTTTAGGGCCTCAAAGAGGAAAAAAATCTTTTGCCACTATTCTCTTACATTGTGTATCTGATACCTGAGAATTACCTTGACAAGAAGAAGAAGAAGAGGGGTTGGGGATTTAGCTCAGTGGTAGAGTGCTTGCCTAACAAGTACAAGGCCCTGGGTTTGGTCCTCAGTTCTGGGAGGGGGGGAGAAGAAAAGAAGAAGAGGAGGGAGGAGGGGGGGAGGAGGGGGAGGAGGACAAAGAAGAAAAAAGAAATGCAAAAGATTGACAGGAAAAAAGCACACTTTTTATTTCATATTAATATTTTTACATTACATGGTGGGGTTCTTATTACATTTATTTATTTGTGTGTGTGTGTGTGTGTGTGTGTGTGTGTGCATTTATTGTATATATAGTTTCTGTAAGTTTCCTCCAAGATCAAACATTCTATCCTTCTATCCTGTAGAGAAAGCTCCTTAAACAGAGAGGCAAACAACTTAAAAAAAAAAAGCTTCAGGAAGTCCCTGAAACTGACTAGATTCTCTAGGCCCCTTTCCTTGCCAGAGGAAACAATAAAAGCTTAGGGAAAAACAAAAAACAAAAAATGAACAAACAAAAACAAAAAAATGCTGAGTTGAATAGCAGACTCTGAGATACCTTGAGCTGCAAAGAAGACTCTTGAGATCACACCAGCGGCCTGGAAGAGAATTAGAGCAACTGAGGCTCCTGAAGAGAATATTTTCCAACTTGTTGAGCAGCCTGCAGGCTGTTCAGTGTACCTGTGCTAGGGTGGGCTTTGATATGCCTCTGGCTTTCTGCTGAAAATACATATGAATAACCATGTCTTACTGATGAAGTTGATACAGAAGAAGAGGGAAGAATAAAAATGCTTGATAAGCATTTTTTGTTTGACTGTTGTTTATGATTACTAAGATAGGGAAGATCAGGGGAAGACCAGGTCAAGGTCTGTTTGAACACATTCCACATGAGATGGTTTTTAGATATCCTAAGACAGTATGTAGAGTAGAGCTTGGAGTTCTCAGGGTGTTTGTGGCCCTTGATTTCTGGTTTGGAGAAAAAGTAAAAGTGAAATCAGATTAAGAGTAAAAACACTTCTGTCTTGAATGAAAAATTATGCCTTCATTTGTTGATGTTTGAGTCAACACTCGTTTAGAGGCAAAGGGTGACCCATTTTGATATTTGACAATCATGCTTTCAGAGCAAGTGCCCAGGAATGTAGCAATTTCCTGTGGATTCAGAAGCTGAACTGATAGGATTTAATCACAATCCCATCACTTACTTTGTGATTATAGAAAGTCGCCTGATACTCCAGGTCTCAGTTCCCTAGTGGATAAGATGGAGATAATATTTATCTTTCAGGGTAGTTTTCATCATGGATCCTTTATAGTCTAGATGAAAATTACACAAAGGAAAAATATAAGAGAGTTGAGGAGGGTACACTGTCTATGGCTTCCCAAAGTGACATAGACTGAACTGGATTGGCCCAAGAGGAGCTCACCAATGTGTTCAGTCTAGCATTATGGGAAAGACTGAACCTTTTCTGTATCTCTTCCATTTGGAGATATACTTAGAAGATAGTAAGGCCCAGCTAACAGCCTGGAATAAGTGTTTTAGCTCAGAGCAGCCTTTGAAGCCTGGGGCTACTAAGATTTGCCTTTCATGTCCCAGTATGGCTACTCCTCCTAGGTCTTTCCAGAGCCTATTGTTTGTATTGTTGTATTGTTTCCCTTGGTAGTGGCAGTTCTTGATACTGAACTGGCTCGTGGTGTTAAAAAAAAAAAATCCACTTTAACCCCTCTCACTCTGAAATATGTTTATTATTATTTCCCCTCGCCTTTCTGAAATTTGCGGTTGCCCAAACTAATTTGCAGTACGAAGCCACTCCGATTGTAGGGTAAAAGGTCTGAGGTTTACTTTCTGGAAATCCACTAAAACCTACCAATCCTTAAACTTGAAACCCCACCAATCCCATTGTTGGTCCCAAGTTCAGGATTTGAAATCCCACCAATGCCCCCACCTTGCAGAGCTCCTTCCCTAAGAAGACCCATATAAGCCTGCCTCCTGCTTAATTCCCTGCTGCTTCTCAAGCAGAGTTAGCTACCCTCTTGTGTCTCGGTGAATGCGGTTCCTTGTGAGATGTGCTTTTGTGGCTTTCTTTGGCTCTGAACTGCCCAGATACCTTTCCCTTGAGAACTGTAACATGTGTATAGAGATGTATAACCTGTGGACTGGGGAAAATCTTTCCCCTTAGAGTTGTAACACTTACACTGATATTTTAATGGTTTATGATAGATTACCCTTTCATTTATGTAAACTTCCCATTCGTGAGAATAGCAGCAGGTCAGCTTCGCTTTGGTTTAGGTACACCCATTTCCCCCTTGTCATCCAAGTCCTCAAACCATCCTACTCTGAGAAAGGATAACGAAAAGAAAGAAGGAAAGAGCATTAAAGCAGTGCCCTTACACAGACATCAGCTAAAATGTGTGTCTGAGGAAGAGTTCATCTGTTGCTTGGCACAGACGAATGGCATGACCAGTCATTGCTGGTCATTTCAGTCATTAGTCATGTTCACTGTGACTGTGTGTAGACTTGGAGGACAAACGACATTTAGCTCATTGTATTCAGAAAGTATAAAGGCTGTAAAAATGTGAAAGTTAGCAAGAGGATGCATGTGGCAGCGATGAAACCGAAGTGGCAAGAATAAACATTTTGAATGAGGAAGAAATGATGAGAGCCGCATGTGTATACAGGACTACGGATTGTTTCACAGAAGGAATGGTTTTGAGGGACAAAGAGAATCAGGCAGCAATTGAAGAGCTGGGCTTTTGCAATCAAGAGTAATCAGCAAGAGATGAGACAAAGCGATTAGCACACTGGAAAGCCTGGCCCAGGGGGGAGCTGATCAGAATCTACACAGATGTCCTTTAGCCCGCATTAATGCAGGATGACACCAAGAATTTGTGGACTTAAAGGCTAAGTATGTTTGTGGTAGGCCAAGGCCAGCCCTGTCTGTGAAATAAGAGGAAACCTCCTACATGCTCTGCCCAGGTGTAGATAAGGCAGAGTTGCTGCAGGCTGGGCACTGAAGGCATTTCAAGGTCTAGACTCTAGATATATTAACCTGAATGAAGTTGCTGGCTGGGTAAATTTTTTTGCCTTATATGGTATTACAAATGTTTTCTAGCTGTTTATGTGGTTGGACTATGAGAGAATGAGCCCACATTTCTGGGCAACCCTGACCTCCCAGGACATCTCACTCTTCAGCTACCAAGATGGTCAAATTTATGGTCACTCAGTGGAAAACAAAGGGGCAATGGCCAGCCACATCTGCCTTCATTCATGCCTAGCTTTTGCCCTACTTCGGTGTGGCTTTGGAAGTAAATCAAAGTAAAGCACCATCGTTCTTGCCCATTCTCTCACCTGGACCAGACTCTGTGGTCTCAATATGTGGTGTGAAAGTGCCACCAGGGAGGCTCTCGTTCAAGTCATGAGTGACACATCTGGCCTCATCGAAACTGCCAAGTGGATTCCAAGTGTGGTTATTATATCTTCTGAGGCCAGTGGATTACTAGCTTGATAGATTTTTCTCAGTGATCTATTAGGGACAAGAAAATGTCTACCAGCATATTTATTGGTAGAGAAGGGACAAATACATCTGATTTAAAAGTTTTCACAGCGATCTAACTGCTATTAGGTACAAGTTAGTTATAAATTTAAGCTGGTTTTATTTGGGGGGGGGTTGTCACGTTATACAATGGCCATGTCCCTCTATGTGTGTCTCTCTCTCCCAAGCACATTTGCATAAGTCTAGGATTCCTTACGGATCTGTTCCATCTATTTTTGAGTGGGAAAGGAAGCACCACTAGTAATTAAGCCACACAGAGAATAGGGACAGTCCAAACTAGAGTGGGATGGATCTGCCTTTATAGATTTGCAAATCCAAGTGACCCTGTCACCTTCCACAGGGAGCTAGGTCTGTCTGAACCAGGTGAGAGGCAGCCCTAGGCTTATAGAGCTAACCCTAGACCAGCAGTCTGAATTCTATTGAGCATGTGACTTACATGATAATAACCCTGGTTAGAGACTGGAGAGACCCAGGGGTGACAGGATGTGACCTGACAAGCCTGGTCAAGGAGCTCTTTTGTCTAAAAATAAAAGGGGTGGCAGTGTGTGTGTGTGTGTGTGTGTGTGTGTGTGTGTGTGTGTGTGTGTGTCAGGGGGAGGGGAATAGTGCTTCTATTTTTTTCCTGCCTCTCCTCTTTACACTTGTGAAATACACTCCAATTGTCAATATCATATGTCATTGCAATCTAACAATTCTCCACCCCCTACAGAAAGAGAGAGGAAATCAGCAATTTACAAATCTCCAGCAATGTCTACCTAAGCTATAGACATGCACAACCTCACCGAGTAGTTCGGGAATCTAGACATTTGTTTTACAGGCGGACTTTTACTCTTGTAAAATGATGGACACAGATGTCATTGATTACAGTAACGTTTCGTTCACAAAAGATTGGGAAGGAGGATGAGCAGCAGCGGCAAGAGAAGAGAAAAAAAACCCTGAATGTTGACTAACAAGGAATTGACTAAGTAAGCTACATAATTCGGCATGTCGGTGGAGTGTAAAATGTGGATGTAGGGAATGCTGAGACCGTCAAGATATATGACAAAAGTAGGACTCCAAAGAACATGTGTGAAAGTGGGGCCCAGCAACTGTCGACTTTGTTTACACATGGCTAAAACATTGCTGGATGTGATCCTTCAACCTTCCCTTTCTTCTTTTTTGACACTTGTGAACATTAAGCCGCGTGACTTTAGAATCTATTTTGAAAATAAATAAATCAAATTAAAAGCTGTGAGGTGTATGATAACTCTAACGATATGCTTGGAGTAATTTGCTTTAGGAAGAAAAAAATGACTTTTGCTAGCAGGGATATGGAGAGCCCTGTGGTGAACTCAGGTTAAAGATACTTGGGATGTTACATCACGTTCCGGTATTGTGGTCCCCAAATTTCTTATGTTGAAATCCTCCAAGGAAAAGGGTTTGGACGGTGACCTTTGTTGAGGTGTTGGTACCAGAGGACAGAGCTAACTGCCCTGTCCTTCCACTGGAAGAAGCTTAATTAATAGGAGGCTTCCTGTCTAAAAGCCAAACTGCAGGAAACTTAATGGACTTCCCTGCTTCCGGAACTGTGAGAAATAAATGTGTTGTTTATAAGTTAACCCAGTTTATGGTATTTCGTTATAGTCATCTGACGGATTAAGACAGATGGTAAACTTCCCACCTGTCAGCAAACATCTGCTAGGTACTGTGGGACTCCAAATGTTAATAAAATAATTTACAGTTGCATAGCAAAGTGGCTCTGCCTAACACTGGCAAGCTGTATACTTTCAGGGTGGTAAATTTTATGTCTTTTACCACAACTTTCTTTTGCTGTGGTTTGCTGAGGATCAACCACTGACCTACATCTTAGCCCTACCACAGTTTCTTTTAAGTAATAAAACAAAACAATTGCCAATCCACATAGAGCCTTTCAATACTTTACCTACAGGAAATGTTCAACTAGCAGCTGGTGAGAGGAACATAGCCATTTGAAGAGCAAAACGAAAAGTGCACAGGAGCAAATGAAATCCCTGCTGCTTTTCAAACGGGGGTGATGGGCACACTTGCTCTGTCAAAGCTGGGCTCTGACTTCAGCCCTCAGTACCGCATGAGCACACATGCACACATGCACACGCTAAGGCAAATGCTCAAAGACAAACAGTATCAGTGACATGTGTGCACCCTGGGTGATAGGAAGGAACAAAGCTAATTTTGGACCCTAAGTCCTGGGTTCCATTCCTGGTTTGACTTTTTTTCTGGTTGTGATATGATTCTTGAGTTGTACAAAGGGGATGACCACATTCATTTTCCAAGACCGATGACTACTAAAATAAAATAAGTTAAGGCGTACACTTAGGAAGATGCTGTGCATATAGTGTTTTCATATATAATGACTCAGCAGGGAGTGGCATTTAACTGCAACTTTGAGAAATAGGTAGAAATTTGGTAGCCTAAAAAAAAGTTTAAAATAGGGAATTTCTATTTGAAAAATTATTACAATTGGGTTGCTTGTGCAAAGGAAACCTTAGGATTAATTAGAATTTTCATGAAAATGATTCAGGGGAATCTTTTAGTAGCCCTTTAATATAGCTAAGAGACAGTTCAAAGGCCTGGTTTTCCTCTGTTGTTTTGTTTCTCTGTTTGATTTATTTCTTTTAACTTCTTATGGCCTTTAATAATCCTCTTCTTCCTCTTCTTTTACAGTGCTGGGGTCTAACAAGAGCCTCAGGCACAGCAGTAAGCATTCCATAAATGGGCTACATCCCAGTCTCTTTCTAATTATTTTAACCGTAAAAGATAGATTTTATTATGAGGATCATGGTTATTTTTCCAAGATGGTCTTAGAATGTAATCTGGGGGGACCGGAAGGACAATTTGGTGGATAAGAATATTTGTTGCACAAGCGTGAAGACCTGATTTTGGACCCCAGACCCCATGTTTAGAAAAAAAATCTGACATAGCTTTTTATGTGCCTGTAACTCCAGTGCTGGGTGAGATGGGGGAAGAGGGTCACTTGGGGCTTGGTGGCCACCAGTCTAGCTCCAAGAGCAATGAGAGAACCCATTTCAGAGGGTACACACACACACACACACACACACACACAGAAAGAGAGAGAGAGAGAGAGAGAGAGAGAGAGAGAGAGAGAGAGAGACTGTGTAAGCCTGTAGGAGTACAACCCTTCTGAATTTCAGCACAGTTGCATATTTTTATTTTTACACGTGTATATGTGTATGAGATATACATGAACATGTGTGTTCACATGCATGAGGATGACGTTTGTGTTTTCCTTAGTTGCTCTCCCTTTGGTCTTTTGAGGCAATGTCTCTCGCTAAACCCAAAGCTCACCAAACCTGTGTAGTGTAGTCAGCCAGCCTGCCCCATGTGTCCCCTGCCTCTGCCTCCTCAGTGTCCGCATCACCGTTGGCTGCATGCCTGCTCACTTTCATGTGAGATCTGAGGATTCTGACTCTGGTTCTAACGCTTGATACCGTCAACCCTGATGACTTGAGCTTAATCTCAGGACTGACGTAGTGGAAGGAGAGAACTGACTCTTGAAACTTGTTATCTGACTTCTATACTCTATTCACATGTATGCCCCTGAGTCAGACAAATAGATGAATGCCATTTAATTTTTATATAAAAGCAAAGACACTTATTAGTTCCATCAGGAACTATTATTTAAATTATTTAAAACAAACAAACACCGTGGCATTTGCTTATAGATCGGTAGATACCTCTCCTGTATTTATGAGTGAAAAGGAGGATCCATTTAGCCATTAACTCTTTAACTACCCATGCACAGTGTCAAATTTGAGTTGCAGTAAAACTGAGAATGATCCTTGGGGGGATTTCACTTTAAATGGGAACTGAAGAGATGGCTCAGCAGTTAGGAGTGATTGCTGCTCCTCTTGCTACTTTTCTATTGTTGAGAAGAGACACAATGACCGAGGCAACTTATAAAGGTAATAACTTTAATTGGGCTTACAGTTTCAGAAGGCGAGTCTATGATCATTACAGTGGGAGGTGTGGCAGCAGGCAAGCAGGCCTGGAGTAGTGGCTGAGAGCTTGCATCTTGTTTGCAAGTTCAAGGAGCAGTCGGAATTAACTGGAAACCTCAAGGCCTGCCCTCCCTGACACGCCTCCTCCAACAAGGCAACACCTCCTAATTCTCTCCAATGGTTCCGTAAACTGGGAATCCAGGGAGCCCATTCTCATTCAAACCACCACCACACTGCTCTAGCAGAGGACCTGGGTTTGATTCCCAGTACCTACAAGGCAGCCCACAACCATCTATAACCCACAGGATCTAGTATTCTCTTTTGACCTCAAGGGCACCAAGCACACATGTGGTGTGCAGACAGACAGACATACAGGCAAAACATGTACACATATACAAACCAATCAGACCTTTAAAAAATCTGTTAAAAAATGTGTGTGTGTGTGTGTGTGTGTGTGTGTGCGCGCACGCGCGTGCACATGCGTTCTCAAGTGTGTAGAAGTTAGACGTTAACTTGTAGGTGTAAGTTCTCTCATACCATGTGGGTCCAGGGAATCAAACTCAGGTCATCAGGTTTGGCTATGGGTGTCTTTATCCACTGAGGTGCCTTCCTGGCTCATGCAGTGTATGCAGTCATTAGTCCTTTAATGACAATGTGAACTTGGTAAAGCAATGTAGAGTGTTAAGAAAAGCAAGCAAACAAACAAACCTGAGGTTCAAACTTTTAAAGACTTACTCAGAATGGATTCAAATCTAGGCTTTCCAATCCCATAAATTCCACCTGATTTTCCTTTCACTGCCTGGTTTCCCCAAGAGCCCACTGGCTGGCCATCACACTTTTACAAATTATGGGAAGGAAGCCAAAGCTGTGAAGGTTAAGTCAGTGTTATCTTAAGACACTGTTTCCTAGGTGACATGGCAGGTGGGGTCTGCATGTGAGACCCAGTCATGCATACTGGATAGAACTTGGCTGGTTTTAGATGGTTCAACTCTGCTAGTATGCGATTGCTTATTTTATTTTTTATGAAGTGTTTCTCTCTTACAGGAAATGGACAGTGTCTGGTTGATTAATGAGAAAGCAGATATCAATGAGAAAAATCAGCTTCCTAATTTTAAGTCCTCACAGGATACTCGACTACCCAACCCAGAATACCGGAAGAGGCCTCCTCCTCCTGATCCTGTGTTCCACAGGGCCTGGAAGTGCAGAGTGGAGCAAGGGTCTGATGATGGCAGCTAAGGTCCATCAAACGCTGTTTCCCCCTCTCCCCCAAAATGAGAGAGAAGGGCTGGCTAACATGAAATTCTTTTCAAACAGAAAAGTCATTTTCCCTTTGGGCAGGGAAAATGAGGCAGTTGAGAGGGGCTGGGAGTCCCCTGGAGTGGGAAAGCACATCTAACCTACGACTTAATGCAGGTGAAACACTTAAGGCTTGACAGAGTTAGTGTTTGATTAGTGGATGCTGTTTTAATTAGAACACTGCAGGCTTCTTTCTAGTTCCAGCCCCTCCATTAATTGTGTGATTGGGGCAAGAGAACACATCTGTCTTGTTCATTGCTGAATCTTTAGCCCAAGATTAGTGCCTTGCAAATTATTAGTGTTAGTCTATTGCAGGTGATGGTCTACTCCTAAGATCTCAGGACAGTTAAGTTTCCTCTAGGTTTCAATGATCTAATCCTGAATTTACTACAAGTCTGAGAGTTTGTTTTGGTTCTAAAATCAGACAAAAGCAGCAGCCACATTAGCACTTAGTGGTACATATTGAACCCAAATATTAAAAAAGGTCTGTTTACTTAGAACAGCAATGTGTGTGTAATTCTCCAATAATGGTAGGGTTAATTTTCTTTTTTCCACGCATGCTGGTCAATTTTATTAAGAGGTACAATACTTTCCCCCTTCCTTTTATGTGGTTTTAGACACTTTATTTGGGGTAATAAAAAGCGTGTGTGTGTGTGTGTGTGTGTGTGTGTGTGTGTGTACTAAGTGTCTACAGCAACATCAACATCATACCTGAGTCTTTTAGTATTTTTTTAGGGAACAAACTTAGTGTATACACCGCCCGCCCTGTTCTTTCTACATCCGGACAGAGAAAACAGTCTCAGATTGCCATGTGGTTGGGACAGGAAGCTAATGAGTCGCACTTTTTTTTTTTTTTTTTTTTGGTTCTTTTTTTCGGAGCTGGGGACCGAACCCAGGGCCTTGCGCTTCCTACGTAAGCGCTCTACCACTGAGCTAAATCCCCAGCCCCATGAGTCGCACTTTTGAAGGTGCCTTTGTATGGCATCATCATCATATTAAGGAATTGGTACATTAATCATAGCACCTGCCATCCTGTATTCAGCCAGTCAGCAGGCTAATATACTTCAGACACTCCAGGAGATAGTCTGCATAAAATGTAGACTGTAAAGGACTTTTATTAGAAAATATAAAAATTTACATTGGATGACAAAAATGACGTCTAAAGACACACAAATACTTTTAAAACCAAGTAAGTTAAAAAAAAAAGACACAGTGCAAAAAAAATTTAAAAAGCAGATTGAAAGGCACCACAAGAAATATTTCATTTGGGGGATGACTTTAGCAACTCCCAAGAGAAGGTTTCTTCAAGACTCAGAAGTCCATTGTGTCCTGCTGTTTCAATCTGGAATCCGCAAAATTCTCCACTTAGCATCTGACTTACTTTCCTGTTAAACAGGAACTGGAATTTGAACTTTGCTCTCCAAAAGCCAAAGGCCAACTAATTTAGGAGACGACCCTCAAAATCAATGATGGTTTCTTCTACTTTCATTAGCTCTGTCTACAGTGATTAAAGGATCTGATTTCCAGATAAGCAACGATCCTGGTGGCTATTTCTTACAAATCACATTAATTTCCATACTCAGACCTGAGCCCTGGCAGCATTCCTGAGGCAAGTCTGGATTCATGCAGCATTCCATCCTAGAGTGCTTTTCAAGTTTCCAATGGAATCCTGTCCAGATGAGTGATGATACCCTTATCATAGTAGCCTCAAGGTGTGGAAGTTGTTTCCTATGGCCTAGGTAGAGCCCAGCCCCTCCACCAGTTGAAACATCTGCAAGCACTTTGTTCATTTCAGACATCTGACCATTGAGACACCGCCATCTGCATTACTTCCCTTTTCCTTATTGCTCACGCAAAGCACGGATGATCTGGGCAGGTACTCATCAAGAGAGAAATGGGGGAGGCCTGAGAAACAGACTGCCCAGAAGCTAGTTCTGAACGGTTCTTTCCCATTTATTTATTAACTGATTCCCTCAAGTCACGATCACTCACAGGGTGGTACCGGGAAAGCAAACAACCTCACAGTCTCTGTCCTCAAACAAGGACCAATCTACTGCAGGCTGTTTTTGTCTCAACGTGATGAGTTACATTTATTTGCTCTTAGTAACAAATCATATTTAAAAGCATATGTTTTATGTATGGGAGCTCTACAATGGTTTTAATTCCTCCACGTCTCTTATTTTTGGCAGCCACAAGGTTTATGGAATATTTCACTCAAACTATTTAACCTGTTTCCTATTTTTTAAAACTACCTAACACTGAAAGCAACATTCCATAAAGGCTTTTGTAAATGATAATCATTAAATTTTAAAATTCCATGAAAAATCAGGAGGTGTGGCTTATATCTGTAATATCTACCTGAGGAGGCTGAGACAGGGCACTCGCCAGGAATTCAAGGCTTGGGTTATGTAGCAAGACCTAGCTCACACGGTGGGAGTGGGAGGGGAGTTCTGCAGAAATGGCTGAGTGGTTAAGGAAGATCTTTTGCCGCTCTTGCAGAGCGTGAGGGTTTGGATCCTAGCACCTTCACTGTGGTCTACAATTCAGTTCCAAGTGGATCTGGTGCCCTCTTGTGGTCTCTGCGGGCACCAGGCAGGCACATGGTACACATACCTATAAGCAGACAGACATCATACATATAAAATACATTTTTAAAAATGAAGGTACGTCAAAGACATCTCTTGGTCTGGAGAGATGGCTCAGTGTTTAAGAGCACTGACTGCTCTTCCAGAGGTCCTGAGTTCAAATCCCACCAACCACATGGTGGCTCACAACCATCTTTAATAAGATCCGATGCCCTCTTCTGGTGTGTCTGAAGACAACTACAGTGTACTCATGTAAATAAAGTAAATAAATAAATCTTTAAAACGATAAAAGCATCTCCTAGGAATCTTTACTTGATAAGCAAACATGTGATGCAGCCATCAGATCCCTTCATGTGCAATATGTGCTCTAGGCCTAAATGTCAAATTACAAAACCGACTGCTTAATTACCTTTGGGAACCATTTCTTTTTAAAGATGTTAATTCAGTTGGATAATTTTATGCTCTCAGAACATGACATTAATTCCACATATTTTATATATTTATATTATGCACATATTTTAATAAGTTACATAGAATCTCTTCTTTTATGATAATTAAATCATACACAAATCAAACGAAGTCAGTTCGTGGAGTTGCTAAGCAATAAATTAAACTTTTAAAAAAGTAGGGGGTTTAAGGTGCGTTCGGGGTGTGGCCCATCCAGAAAAGATTGCAGTCCCCCGACCGTCCTGATGGGGCTCATGTATTTGCACGGCACTCCTGCAGTTTAGACCAATAAGGTCACTACATCCTGACACAATAGTCTCTGCCACTCACTGTTTGGACTGTGACGCAATGACAGTAGACTTCAGAGATATTAGCAACAGGAGAAAGAAGATGCTTTACACTTAAGGCTATCTCAGTGTGCAGTCGGACATGTATCATGCACAGAGAGAATCATCAGATAACAGATCCTACCCAGTAGTTCAGCCAAAAGATTGAGCCGCACTGACTATCGTTGCCCCGGGCAAGGCAAGGCCGAGACAATGGATCCGTAGCTAAGGCTCCTCTAGTTCGCCCTGCCATTGCTTTCTATTGAATGCTCTATGCATACTGTCTTGCCTCGGCTGCAATTCATAATGAGACCTTGGAAGGTGACACCGTTCAATACACAGCTCCATCAGCCTGGGCCGCTGCACATTTCCAGTTCAACCCTCTTGGCAGGGCAATGCTATTAAATGCAATTGGGAACTAAATACAAATCAACCAGCAGAAGGAGCAGATTTGTTCCTGAGGACAAATCACTCTGCTGTAAGCTTCGAGGCGCCTTTGTTCACATTATCCAGAGAGACTTCCCTTCTCAAGAAGATGCAAACAAAGCAAACGCCTTGTCAGACTGGACGAGGGTTGGAGTTCAGGTCCCACTCACCTCCTCTCCGGGTGTCAGCATGCAATCAGTAACGAGAACAGCAGTGTGGGATCCCCACCCTAAAGTGACGTCAGAGGACATTAAGAAAAATTAGGGCAGCGGTGATGAGAAGAAAGACGCATAGCACTGTGTGCTTTTGCCTTATATTTTAGATTTGAGTTTGAACCTAAAGCTCCCCACATGCAATGCAAGTGTTCTGCTAGTGAGCCAAATCCCAGCCCTGCTCTATGATTTTCTAAATGGAAGAGGTGGATTAAAGTCTGGTATCTGCTTTCTGATTCCAGTTAAAATTGGCTAACTGCATCGCCTGAAGGTTCCATCTCAGAAAGCTCCTCTCTGTTGACTGTCCTTTTCTTCTCGGGGGTCCTCTACTAAGAGCTTCCAATGAGACAAGATTTTTACATTTAACACAAAGATGTGTGCCAGGCATTAGTATTCCTAACGTAATTCGCATTTAAATAGAGACCATTTAAACATTAAGCAATTGGTTTTGTCTGCACGACGCCCAACTTTAACAATACCTCGCACAGTCGGTCTCAATGGACTTCATACATTTCTAATCCTAGATACTGGGCATGCTGCAGCAGCAAAGTATATCAAGAAGGTGTCTTGCTTTTAAGATTCTATGAATCAAAAGACTGATCAAAAATTTGATTATAAGTCAAATATTTGATGTAACGATATATACAGCTTCTTTCCATATGTCAGTGCTTGACACAAATAAACTTGGCAACACAGTTTTAAACATTATACTTTTGTAGTGTTTTGAACAGTTTGTAATAATCGAATATATACCCTCTTCCTATAAACATTTCAAAGCCCCTGTGGTAGGTTCCCCTCCCGGCATGGAATGCTGGGAGTCTAATTTACACTTTACTAGAGACGAGTGATTCACTTACTTTACTACAGAGTTGGAATCATCAGAGGGGATCCCTACACATGCACTCATTCAAGATTTTATTTTGACGCGATGTGCTAGGCACTTAGGTTCGTCTTTACTGAAGTGGCACCACATGAACATTACATCTGCAGAAGAGTCTTACGGGATTCCAAGTTGTAATGTCTCATGGTGTTTAATTAATCCTACTTCATAACTGACTGACCTATCAGTGAACTGCTGGTACACTAAGATGCCTGAAGTACAAAACTTTTGACAGATACACTGCTTACTCTATGTGTAGACGGTAGTCACGTGTCTACAACATAAGGCATTCTTGACGTTTTCCTGGCGTAAATGCTAGCGTTTTAAAATGCCTAATTAGAAGTTTCCTCCACGTATTGTTGAGCCGGGACAAGATGTTCAAGACCGTGAAAAGCTGAATGTAATGGCCTTGTTAGTTAGAAGCTGGAAATTTTTTTTTTCCAGTTCATTGTTCTTTTAAGTAATCCTTTTGTACCCATACGCTTAACTGAATTCATAATTATTTCCTTTGCTAAACCATGACTCCAGACTTGAGTGCATAAATTAAATTTCACGCACACAAACGAAAGCCTGCTTAGAGAAATAGTATAAACAAATTAAAGGTCCTTTTTAATGATCTTTGATTTTCACGATAGTAGTCTTTGAAGTTACCTACGAGGCACAATGGTTTTCAGTGTGTCTAGAAAGCTGCCTAATAGAATCCAGCCTGTTAACCCTGCAGGTTGTGCTTTGTGTGGTTTTCTTCCCCACTGCCTCACCACTCCCTTGGAACAGTTCTGACGCCTCAACAGGCCCGAACCTGGAAGGGGCAGGACCACCCCAGCTCCTGCCACCCGAATCCCGTGGGGCAGCCATGGCCACCCGGGCAGAGTCTGTGCCGGGTCGGGCGGCGGCTGCGTGACTGGCTGCACTCCCCACCCCGACGCTGTGGTTATGCAAACTGATCTCATCGCTGTTGCTCACGACACGCGCTTCCCGTCGCCTGCACGCGGCGTAACCAGACGCCCGCCCCCCTAAGTCTCCGAGCAGCGAGCCAGAGCTGCAAATAAACCCGATCAGGTAGCCACGACGTCCCTCGATTCCCTTTGTCAGAAGAAGTTACCGCCATCCCGCCCCAAAGGTCACAAGAACAGAAACTTCCCCGCCCGATCCTTGTGCACAGCCCCTCCCCCTGCCCCCTGCACTAGCACAGCTGCCACCCGGTCCCAGGTCCGCTGGAGCTCCTCAAGGTTTCAGGATCCGTCCTCCCTGCCCGTTCTGTCCTTGTCGCCGACTGGCTTGTGCCTTGCAACTTCCGAGCCGGAAACTTCCCGGCCCGCCTAGAAACAGGGCACCCCCTCCGGCTAGAGAAGGCGTCCGGAATGGGATTCCTCCGCGGATTACGCGGCGCCGTCGGCACGCAAGGCCAGCCTGGGCGGCCAGGAAGCCCCGGGAGCGCACGCGAGCGGCGGCGGGAGGCCTGGGCTTGCGTGACCCGCCGGCTCCCAGCCGCACGCACTTCGTGCTGGGGGCACAGGTGCTGCAGGGCGGAGCCCGCCGTCCACTTTACAACCCTGGGACCGCAGTCACGCTAGGTTTGTGGGTGGGGAAGCCAGTTCACCGTGTCTCAGTGTTATCAGAACACCGGTAACCTAGGCAGTAAAACCTGCTCAGACCCATGACTTAATCCAATCCGGAGCTGCTCTGTCAATAACAATAAGCCGCAGAACTTTCTAAGGAATGGGTTAGGTCCAGAGGCCCAGCTCACGAGTGCGAGTTCTGAGATGTGCTGACAAAGGAAGCAGAGCGAGGCAGAGGCGTTGGAATGCAAGTGTTGCTCCTTCTGGACAAAACCTCATTTCAGAAAACAGTCGTGATCCTTTGCTCTTATCCCTTTCAGAAGCACCCCCCACCTCCACAGGCCCAGTTCCATAACTAGAGACCTATTTATTGTGATGACTCAAAAACTCAAAGGAAATTAAGGAAGCACACAGGTTTTAAGACTGCTAAATCTAAGGCAAAATTTTATGACCAAAAAAAAAGTGTTTTTCATGCAGCTGTCTATTTATGGAAATTTGAAGATAAATCAATTTCAGAAGGAAAGCATGGATACCCAGTTTAACACAAAACCACTCCACTAAACTGAAAACATGGAAAACCCTATACCGGTCTCCTTTCTATAACTTAGACTTTGGTGCATTGGTCTCTTTATTCCCCTGGGGTACCATTAGAGGCCTATGGTGCCCAGTCTCCCCCACCCCACCCCCACCCACTACACACATACATTAGTAAGGAAGCAGGGTTCTTTCTCCGGACTGGCATTCATACCATAAACTATTAGGGAGGGTTTTAAGGGCTGAATGTCCTTTCACTCTAGCACACCTGGGAAGAGAGTGAATGTTTTGATTTTCCAGTGTTCTCTTAGGTGACTTTGACTCTCATTTAAGTGAATGTAGGAAGTGTTTGTCTTTGTCCAGCATGCTTCCCTTCCCCTGGGCAGTACTGAGCCGTTTTCTGGATCCTTGTTCTCCTCTAGCTATGTAATTAGAAGTGTCCATGTGTCTGGTCTTGCTTTTCCAGGTCCCAAACACTTGGTCAAGAGGCTAATATCTGGCTGAAGCTAAGTCGGTTGTGGCACCCCCAACTCCTAGTCTTAGTGATGATGTAAAAAGACCAGCATATAACTCAAAGTGTGCCAAGGAAAGTCACTAAGTTACCTAGGTTGGTCTTGAACCTGTGATCCCCGCAACTCGGCCTCTTCCTTACTTGTCCCGTACCAACATTTCTAACAGCTCTACTGTTTTGTTGTTTGAACAAATTTATTTCACATTTTAATATTTTCTGTTTTTCTTTCTCTTGTTCTTACTGTTTCAACATGGTCTTATTAGCCCAGACTGGCTTCTACTTTGCTGTGACCTTGGACTTCTGATCTTTCTGTACTGATATGGATGACTCAAATGACCCACTTGCTACACGATGGTCAGCTGTATGTGCTGTTGAAGATCACTCAATCCCAGGGCTTCTGAATGCTGGACAAGAACCGAGCTACAGGTCCAGCCTGTAGTATCTCCAGATACTACATATATAAAGCTATATAGATATACTCCAGATCAAAAGCTTTATAAATGCGACTGCGATGGACACTGAGTAACCCTTCCTGTAACTTCTCGGAGCTTCTTCCATCAGAATTGGGTGGCTGATCTCACAGAAGAGCCTTGTGGAATTGATCTGAATCCATTCCTGGACTTGGAAAGCCTAACAGGTACTTGGGAATAGAGAGGATAGACATGAGGGTAAAGAGGTCTTGGTTCTGGAACAAAGGGGCAATGGTAGATCAAATGTCTATATCAACAGTTTTGAACTTTTCAAAATTTTAAAATCCTTAAAAAGTAAAAAAAAAAAGTCTAAATTCTTTAACAGCAATGTTTGAGAGTGTTAGTTGCTCCAGACCCTGATGATTTGGGCTACTACACCATATTAATAACACGTTTGATAAACTGATAATAATTATTGATAATTTGTACCAGTAGTTCCTAGCATATGCTTATGGTGCTATACCTATGTTCCTTTACGGGACAGAATTTTATGTGGCTCAGGATGGCTTTGAACTGACTGTGTAGCTGGGAATGATACTGAACTTCTGGTCCTCTTGCCTCCACTCCAAAGTGCTGGTATTACAGGTATGAGCCAACACATGGCTGTGTGTGATGTTGGGAGTTGAACCCTGGACCTCAGGCATGCTAGGCAAGCACTCTTCTCACCTGAGCTACAACCCCAGACCACAAGTTAGTGGACAGCATTAAGTCTTTAGCAGAGACATACAACATCAGGAAAATGACCTCATTTCCTGTAAATTCAGTAGCTACCTAAAATCAAATGTACAGACACATACTTCATTCTATAAGGGGAAAACAGAATCATTCCCACCAGGAACACATCAAAATAATGTGAATTAAGGTAGCTATGGACATCTTGGAAAGGTTTCTTTTTTATTTGTTGTTCTTTCGACAGCATCTTACTATGCAGTACAGGGTGGCTTACAACTCAAGATCATCCTGCCTCCTGATCCCAAGTGTCAGAACTGCAGGGTGCTCTACCACTGCCAACGATGAAAAGGTTTAGTTTTTTTTTTTTTTTTGTTATTTTGTTTTTATGCATAAGGAAAGTTACTGATTTTTGGTTTAGGGTTTTAAAAAATCCATTTTAAAATTGCTTATATGCGTCTCTCTTTTTGCATTTCTATATGCACACAATTAAAGGTGCCCTTGGAGTCCAGAAGAGGTTATGAGATCCTCTGGGTTTGAAGTGACAGGTGATGGTCACCTGGCCTAAGCGGGCGCTAGGAACTGAAAGAGAATCCTCTGCAAGAGCAGTATGTCATCTGAGTCATCTCTCCAGTCCTCCATGTTCAGCTTCTTGAACTATCTAATATTTAGGAGGTGTATTGTAGGCCTGATTGGGATCCTATGAATTTAATAAAAGGAATTTGAGTTAATTGGATGATGCCATATTTCTGAGTATCAAATTTACTATGGGTGTTAAGTTGCTGCCACTAGCCCTTTATACCTTTTTCTTCTAAAAAATATATGGATGTATCAAATATTGAATTATATTGACACACTACATTCTTTAAATGAAGCTCTTACCAGTGGCGAGCAGTCCAAAGGCTGTACATTTACAGCCATAAAACATCTTGCTGTAGTGGGTGTCTTTTTTAAAAAAAGATTTATTTATTTTTATTCTACGGGCATTGGTGTTTTACCTGTATGCTCATCTATGTGAGGGTGTCAAGTATCCTTGAGCCGGAGTTACACAAAGTTGTGAGCTCTATGTTGGTACTGGAATTGAACCTAGGGTTCACCTGAACTGAACCTCTGGAGGAGGAGACAGGGTTCTGAACTGCTGGGCCATCTCCCCAGCCCCTGTAGTGGTGTCTTAATTCTCACATTGGAGACTATAGTTATCATTTGAGGATCTAACTTGTCTTACTGGAAATATGTTCAATAATTAAAGTCTAAGACTCAAGCAAATTCAAATTTGTTCCACGATTTGTTCCTGCACAAATTACAAAGCCTTGGAAGTTCTTGAGAGCTGCCATCCAAACTCCATGACCTTTATTGTATCACATACTCAAGTTATATTGCAGTCATGGGATGAATAAAAAGATACAGAGCTCAAGCCTAAAAATAGTACTGTGTGGTCTTGCTCATTTCCAGACCACAGCTTTTTGGGGTTCAGTATGCAAAGCGGCTCTATAAGGCGACCTGCAGCTTTAACTGTAAAAGCACGGTAGAGGTAAGTGTGTTGGGGCGTGTAAAACAGTGGGTTTTGTAGCTAACCTCTTTTGAAAGCTAGAAGCTGTATGGGAAACATCATGAGGAAAGCAAGTTTGAGACATGTGTCTCTAATCCACAGTAGGCTAATGTCCCAGGAGGGCTGGATGTCTGGCAAAGACAACTAAGGCAACATGTGAGGCCCAGGTGCCTCCACTTACTCACACTGATCCAGTGCACATCTGTGTTCACATGACGGGCCATGCCCTTGGCCACTTCTATCATTTGGGTGAAAGTCAACAGTAAGGCCTGACAGAGTTACGTTTGGAAGGGATCTCAAGTCAACGGGGCATTGTGTATGGAGTGCCTGGCAAACAGAACCCAATAAATGTTGGCATTTTAAAAATTGTGCACTCACATTGGATGAAACCCAGAAAGAGCAATGAAAGCAGCAGTTGTTTCCAACCTGGGAGGCCCTATTGCAACCATTTTATTCAAACTTTCAAGAGGACAGAGTTGTATTGTATTGTGGCTTGCAGGATGAAAATACTGTTGGACTTGTGTGTAATTTTATCATGCTACCTTTGTCCCATCTCGCATTGACTTTAAAATCAGCCATCTTGGGTGGACTTCCTGCTGGTTTTAGCAGACTTATAAACAAAGTACCTATTTTCCTATACTACTTTTCATAGGGGCATGGAAAGGAGGGAGGTGGCATGAGACAAGTGCCCCAAATGGCTGGCACAAATGACTGTTCCGTGTGATAAGGAGTTTTTGGAGATCCCTATGGTAGCAAACACATGGAAGTTCTTATAAACTGTGAGAGGTCTACAGGCCATGTGGAAAACTGAATCTCATCCACATACAGACACCCTCTAAACTAGGAGGGCACCCCCCACCTCCTGGGTGGTCACAATGACAAATAACAATAAAGGGTCATAAAGAAGTTAAAAGGAATTTAATTTTTAATTTTTCTTTCTTTATATGGTGGCTTATCTTTAAAAGTCACAGTGAAAGGTGAAAAAGCTGACTGACCAGTATAGCTCAAGAGTAAAGCACTTGCCTAGCACACGTAGGCTCTCGATTCATTCTGAAACATCACACCCACACCCACACCCACACACACACCCTACAATGGGAATATTTTAATTTCGGTTATAGAATAGGCAGTAATGGGATGGGAAAAGAAGGATGGGAAAAGAGGGGAAGAAACTGCAATCAATAGATAATCAAGAAAAAAATGTCAACACAGGACAGTTTTTGGAGCTGTCGTTTTTTGTTTTTTTTTGTTTTTTTAAATAAGTTTTTTCAGTACTTTCCAGTCATATTTCGACCTGTGCTAACCTGCTAACTTTTTTTTTTAAAGAAACTTTATCTACTTTTTTCATTTTGAAGGATTTAGATTTTTTTTTGATATTGTATTTTAATTACAACATATATCTCTCCCCACTCTCCCCCAAATCCATGGCCTCTTTTTTCTCTATTCTTCTCTCATACATCCCAACTGTATCTTCCTTGCCCTCTACTCCTCCAGGCCCCTGCCCCCAATCTCCCCTCTCCCCCAGATTCACTGCTCCTCCATTTCTCTTCAGGAAAGTCCAAGCCTTCTAGTAATATTCACTAAACACGGCATAACAAGATGCAATCGGACTAGGCACAAATTCACATGGGGCACCCCTACAGAAAGTCTGGCTTGTGGCTAATCAGCAATGAGATTTAGGTTTGAGGGGCAGTTATAGTGGCAAGGAAAATGGACTCAGGGTGATGTGTAATGAGTAGGCATAGATGAAAGTGAATTACAGCGTTTCCACGGTATTTTACCCCACTTTCAGACGGGTGCCTTCCCTTTTAGATATAAATGCTCAGTAAGGAATATTATCGCCAAAACTGTAGTTATGTGCTCTATAACAGTATTTTTGGTTAATAACAGACCAGTACACTGGCTATACAATTTCTAATATCCAGTGATGTTAAAGTTATGGTAACATTTTGTGCAATGCATAACTCAAGTGTTTGTGGTGATGCTGTCGGAAGCCTTCTGTTTCTAGCACACTGGTATGTATTCAATATGGCACATAATAATAGTTACACAATAGTAAGTAACTGTTGTTGTTTCTGTATTAACTATACCTTTCATGACTTAGGGAAGTATTCACTATTTTCATGTGGCTATTTTCAAACTAGGTATCAACCAGCAGCTTCAATAGTTCTGGCACTATTTTGAACCACTTTTTCACCCTCCTCTCTTCAGTGTCTTTTCTTTCTATTCATGCAAATTATTCTTTAACAGTAATTACTGTCTTTTCTGCAAAGAAACTGTTTTCTTTAGTTCCTGGAGTATCAGCACTTTAGACCGCAGATAATCCTGAAAAAGGAGCAGACTACGAAGAAGACACTAATCATACTAGTGGCCTGTGTTAGTCACCAAGCATCATCTCATCCTGCTTGCTTGTCTCGTAGTAGGTCATCAAATATTTGTTTTATGAATAAAGTATGAATAAAGGGAAGTCGTCAGTGCGTAAAAACCCGAGGCCTTCCACAATTTGAGTGTTCAATAGCACGTCTCATTAACAGTTCATGAGCTAAACCTTTCATCTTGACTTCTTTCGGAATAGAATGAAATTCTACGCAAGCCTTCCCCAGTCAATCTGCCCTCGCGGCAATGGCTGAGGATGTGCTGTCATTCCATTTAAAAGCATCTTTTTCCTCCTCTTGAGAGCAATGATTGCCCCTGCAGTAGACCACACTGCCCCCCACTTCCGCTGCCTGTCGTCCCCACGGGTTCCAGACCTCAACCCGGTCCGTCACAGAACCGCGCGTAAATCCGCCCTCTCCTCCGACCCCCGCCGCCTTCGCCAGCTTCCGTCTAGCTCGCTTTTGGGACAAGTGATGCAAAGGAGCTCTGCTTCCGCGTCGGCGACGGCGTGGGCAGTGACGTCACTGCGCTCTGACGTCAGGACAACGTGCAGTGCGGTCGCCCGGGAGACCGGGGAAGCCGTTTTACACCCAGCGGAGTCCCGGGCTAGGTGAGGGTCATGGCCTTTCTCAGTTCTCAGAGGACCAGGCCGGCAGGGACTTTGTTCCGGGGCTAAGGCCAGCCGCGCGGGACGGCGGGGCAGCGGGGGCGGGGAGGAGGAAGGCAGGGCGGCCTCTCGGTGCCTCGGGCGAGGCCTGGGCCGGCGCGGTCGAGTCGGGCAGTTAGTTTCCTGCAGTCGCGGGGCGTGACCTCCCGCTCTCCTGCCCCTGACCTGCCCTCTTGTGAATCACGGCCCGGGAATGGTACTAGAGGAAGGGCCTGGAAGCAGAACCGGAGTTAATGACCGGGCGTGACACCGGTGTAAGAGTCGGAAATGAACCACCAAGGACGTTTCGGCATTTAAGAACACACACGTCTATCTCGTGACCAGTGTCACAGAGAAGGTTCGTAAACTTGCACGCAGCAGCGGCCACGTACTACTGTACTTTTGCCAAGGACAGTTTCCATATATATACTGGGAAGGACCGAAAGGAACTTGTTTAGTAAAGTAATGAATGGGCAAATTAAAAATCACAAGTTTTCTCCTGCTAAAGAGCAAACAGCCCCACACTTCTTGAAAAGCAGAATTATCTGCGAATTCCACAGTTCTTTTCATGGGTAGTCACATTTTTGTAAAGACCCAATTCTAAAAGACTTAGAAGCCATTTCTTTAAAATACAGGCATAACAAAAATAAACGTTAAAGAAAGTAGTACCCTTGTAGTCAGTCACCTCGGGAATTTAAGGTGCCTACCTCTTGTAACCATCATGCATTGCTTATCAGAAAAGCAGCGAGTTACTACAGTTCGTACTCACAGTTTACATGGGTTTACAATAAAATAATGTTAAAGACTTCTTTATACAGGGACAAGTTACAAATGTTCTTGGGATGAATCCAACGACTCTATCTTGGCTGCATGAAAAAAATGAGATCCCTAATTTTGTCACCATGTCTTCTGCCATGTGCATTAAAATCAGTTTCTTCTCCACCCCTGTGTCTTGGAGATCCTTCTAATTTACCAGGGTGCCATTTTTAATTTTTCTTTCATAACCAGAAGCCTTCTGATGATATAGTAATACATTAGAGTAGTCACAGTGAAAGGCATTAAATAATAAATATCCTACTGGTACCTTGAATTTATACGTTATTTAGGTCCATGCTTGCTAATACTTTTGTAGATGGTACTTTAAGAGGACATATGGTTGGTTATTTAAGGGGAAAATGGTTCTGTGGAGCCAACGATACTATCGTTTCCATTTACTAATGATGGCTTAACTGAAGGGAACAAGCCTTCTGGTTTCTCACCATGTGACTATGACAGTATCAGATTACGTACTTGGTCACTTGGACCCATGTCAACATCATTAACTCTACTCCCATGGTTGACCTCAGTTAACATTACCAAGCACACACATTGTCTTGTGTTATATGTGGGAAGACAGCTCATTAGTTTTGTTTTAAACTGTAGCTTATTGAAATGAGGGATATTTTGGACTAACACAGGGTTGAGGAATCTCTCCTCCACCAATGATTGCATAGTTTATAAAAATAACATTGGCATTATTATTTTTTTTCCTTTAGTCTCTTGCCCTGACTTAACTCAATCTTAGGAAGCCTTTGCTGACTTCCTATCCCCCACCTAAAAGATAGATGGGTAGATAGGTTATTATGCTTTCTTGACTCTTATATTGCCTTTGTTTAGCAGTCATGGGCCTTAGACCACCTTTTTCTGCTGAGGAATCTGTTTCTGTCGCTTGAATCTGCTGCACCACTGGCTTTGACATCTACTCGTGTGTGTGTGTGTGTGTGTGTGTGTGTGTGTGTGTGTGTGCGCGCTCAAGCACTCGACATTTGGTATGTGTATTTATGTTCATGGCATACCAGTGTATGCATGTTCATGTATGTGTGAACGGTTGATGCAGAATGTCTGAGTCACTCTCTACCTTACAGGGTCTCTCACCTGAATTCTGAACTGATCAATTCAGTGAGTCCAGCCACCCAGCTTGCTTCTAGGATCCCTGTCTCTGCCTCCCAAGGCTGGTATTTCTACATTTATGGGTTCTGGGATTACACTGACTTTACTTAGTCAAGGACTTTACTCAGTAAGCCATCTTTCTTAGTCTCTTTTACTCTTACCATGAACACATAGATAGACTCTTCATCGATAAGACTGGATTGGGTATTCTTGGTCCAATTAGAGAAAAATTTGAAGGAAGGAAATGATGTCTCTGTTGTCTGTAGTTTCATGAAAGTAATAAAAGTTTTATGTTGAATTGTTAGTATTAGAAAATGAAAATCTGTTAAAGTAAAATCTAGGTAAATTTACATAGATATCCACCACTGTTATCATTGGAATGCCGCCTTTGATATTTGGTGGCTCTTCAGTTCAGTGCCTGTAAATTGTAACTTAGTAACGCTGTGTTTTTTGTACTCTATTATGTAAACAAGCCTTGATGGCTCAAGTGTTTTTCCCTTATCCTGCTGACTATATTATATTTGGTATTGGTTTCTATAGTTTTTCAGAAAAATGTTACTTTACAATACTGAAATAAGTCTACTTAAAATCTTATAGTTACTCTGTTGCAAAACAAATAGTAAAGCACTATTAATTTTACTAGTAGTTTATAAATTTCTGAAAAATACAAAAGATGTATAAGTCAGTATATGTATATACATATATATATATATAAAACTTCCTGTGTGAGTGGCTTAAAAACTCGCTAAGGAAACGTGAATTGCACCTTCAAAGGTGGCACTGGAGAAACAAGCATCTGTTGAAAGTGCTTATTGCCAGTTCGTCCCCAGACACTAAGAAAGTTTAAATCACTTGAATTCCTTTGTCATGATCTGGATTCTGACTGTTGACATCAATGTTTTTAGCCTGTTTTTCTGCAGTGCTCTCTCAGTGCGATTAGAGGAGTCATGGATCGTCACATTCCCATGCACGCCTTACCCAAAGAAATCCAACAGGTACGACGTTGCATTATACAAGTGTAACTTTAGGAGCGTCTCGGCAGTTAGAGCATTCTAAACTACAGGAGAGTGAACTAGAAAACCACCTCAGAACCAGGATGAATCTGAGGTGGGAGAAGGAGTAACCACACTGTAACTTTCACTGCACAGAATATGTAGTAAGACGGATGCAGAATCCCACTTTACAATTTAACTGGCTTTGGAGTCCTAGTGGAAGCAGGTCCTAGAAATGTTCATGTTTATAACTTTTTGTGTTTTTTTTTACATAATTCATTTTCACAGACTTTAATTCCCATCAGTCACTGTCTGCCAGGTGCTGCTTTATTGTGTTTTGTTTTAGATAGAATGTAATTGTGTAGCATTGTCTGGCTTAGAACTCACTGCATAGACCATGCATGTCTGGAATTCACAGAAATCTGCCACTCTTTGCCTCCTGAGAGCTGGGATTAAAGGTGAGCACCACCATACGGTTTAGAGATGGTTTTAATCAGTTACCAATCCATTTTGTCCTTTGTTCTTCCCAGACGGAAATTGTGGGTACGCAAGGAGATGCTTTTCCAGGATTCCTTAGTTTGTTGAGCGTTAACAGCAGGCAGGTGGCAACAAAAGCATTAGCACTCTACACTATTCAGCTCTGAAAAGGCCTCAGGTAGAAGGGGCCTTGGCTTTGGAAGTATTAGAACTCCTATACAGGCTTAGAGCACCAGGACCCTTAGCTTCACAAGTATTTCAGCTCTTGTGTGGACCTAGGGAGTTGGGATTCCTAAGCCCTTGGTGGTAACAGTTTTAAAACATCTAGCCCTGGAGACTGCCTGAGGACCCCTGGCTCTAAAGACACTCTACTTTCTGGACCTCTTAGTGCCAGGGCCTACAGTTTCTTTCACTGGTCCCCCACAGGCTTCCGTTCTTCAGCTCTCTGGACTTCGAGGGTTCCTCTCGTTAGATTATTCAGTTAGCTCTTGTTGCTGTGGCCACTGTTTGAGGTGTTACTGTCCATTTGGGAGGCTGTTGCGACTGGACTTTTGCTGCTTCTGTGGGCACACACACAGTTTAGTGGCTCCACGTCCTTTAGAGCTGCCACTCTGCAGCTTCACAGCTGGGACTGCTGACTGCCCAGCTCCACTCTTGCTTCAGTTGTCAAGGGGCTGGCTGCACTGCTACTTCTGGGTCTCAGTGTGCTGGCCTCTCAGCCATGCCTGTGGCCCCGACTGCTGCAGAGGCTGAGCAGCCTGTGTTATCAAATGTGGGTAAGAAGTCACACAGGGAAGAGGCCTTCTCCTGAACACAGTGTTGCAAAACAAGGGAGGAAACACATCCCTCCTAGTGAGTGTACAGCCATGTAGCCAGAGAAAAGGTGTTTGCAGGAACCACAGCCAGCCTCCCATGCACCCAACAAGACAATGCCCCCTTTGTACCTGTCCCTAACAGTCACCTAGAACACCAATGGAAAATGATCTCCCAATCTGGCCTGGGCAGAAATAGTTGCAGGGTCCACTGGAGTTTACTTAGGCCTGGAATAGCAGAAACTGTGATACAAACGGTTTCAAACAGTGCTGGCTGTGGCTGCATCTTCAGGTGCCAGAGCAGGCAGCTGTGATCACTGTGTCATTTGCTCAGGGCCTCTCAGAAGTGTTCAAAATGGCAGAGGCTGGCCTAGAATAGTGTAGCTGGCTATCTGACTGAACATCCTTTTAACTCAAGGCAGCCAGGGCAGCAAGGGAATATCCAACTGCTACATCTAGAGAATCAAATGACCATATCCCCAGCAGCTTTGCTTATTTATAAGACAACATACATTTTAAAAGAAGAACTTACTATTAACACTGGTACTGATTCCAATAGTACTTCAGTAATACTTAATGCCTGCATAACATCCCAAGGAGAAGTAGATTCCATTTCTCTCAATTTAACATTGAAAATATGGTGTGTGTGTGTGTGTGTGTGTGTGTGTGTGTGTGTGTGTGTGTGTGTGTGTGTGTGTGTGTCTGTCTGTCTGTCTGTCTGTCTGGACCACAGCATTTGGAGGTCAGAGGATGACTGGTGGGAACTGATTCTCTTCTACCATGTGGGTCCTGGACCTTAAACTCAAGTTGTCAGGCTTGCCCATGAGTATCTTTTACTTGCTGAGTCATCTTGCCAGCTTTGATTTTATATTTATAATTTGTTTACTCTAGTTAACAAGCAATTTACAGCTTTTATATTACCTTCTTCCATACTAATTTACATCTGTTTTCAGGTAAAGGTATTTCTTCTATATTTGGTTTTTTAATCCATACATTATCGATATAATAACTAAAAAGTACCTCTTTAAAAAGTGACATAAATTGAGTTACAACCTTACGCTTTAACTGTTCCTGTTGATATAGCTTCTGTAGCAAATCTATCAACTTCCCCCACCCTTTATCCTGCTAAGAATTGAATGTAGGATCTCAATGTGTCTGTAATTAAGCTGCATCCTCAGCCTTACAGTCAGTTCTTTATTAATAATAATTCATCACTCTTCACTGGAAACTGGTCAGTTCTCAGGGGTGCTTTTGCCAGTGTGTGCTGCTTGTGGATGGCCTGTTAACATTAGTCATGGCATTGACTTGACATGGTGCTGCTTGCTGCCTACCTTCCAGATTTATGGAAACTTTAAAGGAAGTGTAGTTACCAGAAGAGATCCTTTAAATCACCCCATGTCTTTCTCTTTACCTGTGAAGTTCACCGTAAAATGCTAAGCATATAGGAAGCTCAACTATGCTGTTGCTTCAGAAATGGTACTTCCATGGGTCTGAAAAAATTCAGTGTCTTCACATCTGAACTGGGTTCCATGCATGAGATAGCTTGGCTGTAATAGAGGTTAAAAGAAACAGTAAAACAAAACAAAATACGAAAAGCAAAAAGCCCATATTTCACATCCTAATCACTTGTCAGGAAAAAATTAAGTAACATTAAGAGTCTCTAAGACAGTGTTATGATTTAAGTTCCATGGAAGGCAGTGTCCAGGAGACCAGAGAAGTTGTCCAGCTGGTACAGGCACCAGCTAGCTGCCAAGCCTGATGCTCTCAGCTGGATCCCTGGGACCCATGATAGAAACAGAAGTGGCTGCTGTGCACCATCCTTTTGAGAATGAACCCCTGGATACTGGGATCATCAAAGGGGAGTTTGTGCAGAAGGTATGACTCTAGAGTTGGTTCCTGAAAGCTGAGCTTTTCAATGGACTTAGAGTTGCTATGATGGTTTGTATATGCTTGGCCCAGGAAGTGGCAATATTAGGAGGCGTGGCCTTGTTAGAGTAGGTGTGTCAATGTGGGTGTGGTTTAAGACCCGCTAGCTTCCTGGAGGTCATTCTTCCACCAGCAGCCTTCAGATGAAGATGTAGAATTCTCAGCTTTGCTTGCACCATGCCTGCCTGGATGCTGCCACGCTCCTACCTTAATGATAATGGACTGAACCTTTGAACCTGTAAGCCAGCCTCAATTAAATGTTGTCCTTTATAAGACTTGCTTTGGTCATGGTGTCTGTTCCCAGCAGTAAAACCCTAACTAAGACAGTCTCACAGTGCTGTTGTCATGTGGAGGTAAGGATGGCAGGTGCTGTCCTGTCACTGCAGAGAAAGGGGACAGCAGGAGAGAGTCAGCTGTTTAAACCCAGGACAAGGATACTAGTTATAGCCTTGTCCTGCCCAGTGTGTGGAAGTTAAAGTCTAACTTTGTACTTTTTCTCAGACCTAAGTTAAATATACTTATTAAAAAATACTTTTATGGCCATTAATGTCTGGCAGTTTGACTATAAAGCAGCCAAAACATATATATGTGGATATCCCCAAACTTAGGAAGTCTTTAAAAATAAGCATTTATCTTTCAAAACTTGGCCTGTGTGTTATCTGCACTGTCCACATTAACTTAATTACCTAATGCCCAGCTTGCATTATTCTGTATAGAATCATACTAAATATTTGAATATGCATATTGATCCCTGATCTGAAAAGGCAAAATGCTTCAAAAGCTGGAAGAATTCAATGCTTATATTATGCTATAGATGTAAATTTTATACGAGGAATCTGTTTCATGCACACGTTTATTAAGATGAATAGGACCATATTTAGGCTAGGTGTTTAACATAGGTAAAACATGAATGAAGATTGTATTTAGACTTGGGTTTTAGCTCAGGGATTTTGTTTTATATATGCATTTATTCCAAAGTCTGAGAAAATCTAAAATCGGAACCACTTGTATTTATAAGCAATTTATGTAAGGGATAATTATCATGAATAATTTGTAATGATAATAGTGACAATTCAAATTAGAATCAATTCTTTTTTTAAGATGGAGAAAAGGCTTAGGAAATGCACTCTACTTTTTTGGGAGGAAGAAAGACTGGAGGTGGATGAATCAGTGTCAGTGTATAGCAACTGCGATGTCTTTCAAAGCCCTTTTTTTTCATTCTTTCTTGTCTCTTAACTTTTGTATTACTTTATAGGCTGGTTCTTCTTCCTAAAGATGCCCCTGCTGTGTTTCTTTATTTTCCTTTTCTGTGTATGGGCAAGGAGGGCTTCTGCAGAAATCAGAGCAGAGAGGTGAGAGAGGCCTTTCTTCTTTCTCTCTGTACTTTTGCTGTGTGATATGATAATGGATGTCCAATGCATTAAAATGTGAAAATGGCTGCGCTTCACTGTGCCGTTAATGGCAAAGGGAGCAGTAGTGGAGACATGGCAGTTGGAGGAAACTAAAAAGGAGGTGAGAGAGGAGGCCATCAAAGGAAAGAATGGAGAAGAATGATGGGTAATAAGCTGAAGTGAGAGTCTATTGCCCGCTCAGAGGCAAAGATTAAGTCGCCTTTCTTTGATCTCATCTCCTCAGGGAATCTTAGGGAAGAAGAAATAAGATAATCTTTGACTTGCATTTTCTGGTTCTTTTTGCTTTTTATCATAGTTTCTGGCTGAGCACACAGCACTTTTCAGACTTCCATCCCAGAAGTGACAAAGAACGCACAGGAGGCCCATGGGGCGAATATGTCCCTGTCGTCTTCTGCTGGACCCTGCATTTCACTTCTGTGTGTACTTAGCACCATCTCCGAGTCTGTTCCCTCTCCGGGCTGAGCAGATTCCTCCTGTCTCTGGCTTCAGATAACCAGCAGTGGTTCGTCCAGTCTTCTGCAAGGAGAATGCGGCCCAGCTCTGCATTCTTCCCCGCTTACAGCTTAAATTGAAAACAGCTCTTAGAGATCAGCAAAGTCGTAACTGCATCGCCTCCTCTCCTACGTGTCCACTCACTGTAGAGACTTATGTCCTCCTGTTAGAAAAACAAATTTCTTTTGCGGTTTTTGCTAGGGGATATGCATAGGTCAAAAAGAACAGCAACAAAGTAGTGGAAAGTCAGTTCCCACAGGCAAAGTTAATCCCTTGTTTTTAAAATGGTGACAAAATGAAGACGTTAGCCGATTTTAGCTTCAGGAGATCTTGATTACCACCCAACACAAAGTAAAGTGAGCAGGGTTGTTTATTTTGCAAGACAGAAGTGTCTGTGAGGGCTGGAGAGCACGCTGTTCCTTCCGGGTAACAAGCCTTCTCCAGCACTAACGGCTCGTTTTGTCCTTCTTCAGTAAAGTAATTTTAGTACTTTGGAACTTTGAAATTTATTCAGAATAACAGTTTTATATTTCCAAGCACAGGTTGTCACTGCCAGAGAAAATAAATTTAATTTTTCAGGTCATTTTGGGCCACTGTGGCTAGGTTCAGATTTTGTATTGAGTTAGAGCAGAGAAGAAAAGAAAGTGGTCTTAGAAATGTTAGATTGAGCATTCTGGAAAGTGGTGTGTGTGTTTGTGTATTTGTGTATGTATGTATGTATATATGTATGTATGTGTGTATGTATATATATATATATATATATATATATATATATATATATATATGCATGCTATGTTGTAAAGCACTGGCAGTTTTGACACCTTATGATGAAAGCTGTGTAATTTATGGAAACATTTACTTAATGTTGTGATGCAAAGTACTTCATTAGTAAAAATATTTTGAAAACAAACCATCTTGAAAATTTTTCATGTTTCTATTTGTGGTTAAAAAGTCCTTTTCCTGGCTGGCTATAGAAGGTTATAGAGGTTCTTGAGTTTCTAGTAGAAAAAGAGCTATTAGAGGAAGTAGGCCTTACCCTCATGTGTAGGTGGTCAGAACGTGGCATGCATAATTTTTATAGCACAAATCCATCAGTTATTTACTTATTTATTGCTCAATAAAATGTCTTTATATTGATCTGGTATTTTAACTTAAAACAGATTTATTTATTTTTATGATTCAAAAATTAAACTTACATGCAATTTTTTTTTCTTTCTTTTTTTTTTTTTTGGTTCTTTTTTTTGGAGCTGGGGACCAAACCCGGGGCCTTGTGCTTCCTAGGTAAGCACTCTACCACTGAGCTAAATCCCCAGCCCGCATGCAATTTTAAGAAGTAATATGGAGAGGTTTTATGGGATAACATTTGGCAGACTAAAGGGTGGTATTATAACCAGAAGATTGACAGTTGGTGCAATCAGTTCAGAGCAGTGATTCCTCACACTGTCTTTTAAAACTGTACCCACCTTAACTTTCCTGTTTCTCCTCCCTCCATGCCATGACTCATACTATTGATTTGCTCTTCAACAATTTTGTTATTTTAAGAATTTTACATAATGTACATCACATAATGTGCATTTTAGGTGTTATTTACTCGGCAATATTTCAGAGTTTATATTGAGTTTCCTCGTTTTTAATTAATTTGTTTGTTTGTTTTTTGTTTTTTAAGACAGAGTTTCTTGAAGAGTAGCCATAGTTGTCCTGGAACTCACACAGATTCACCTGCCTCTGCCTCCTGAGTGCTGGGATTAAAGACATCTTCTTTTCCTTCTCTTCTACATAGCTTTCTGATCCTTGAGGGGAAGGATTTGATGAGGATACCCCATTTAGGACTGATTGCAAGATTTCACACACTCTGCTCACTATCTGGGTGTGGGTATATATTAGGCCCATTTACTGTGGGAGGAAGCATCTCTGATGATGGCTGAGTGAGACACTGATCCATGGGTATAGCAGAATGTTGTTAGGGATAATTTCATTGTTGTTTTCCTTTAGCTGAACAGTAATATTTGGTTTTCTCCTAAGTCCATGGCTTATCAAGGTCCATGCAGTTCTAGGTGTGGGTTCCATCTTATATAGTGGGCCTTATATCCAATCAGATAGGGTTGGCTATTTCCATAGTGTTTGTGCCACCATCATCACACCAGTGTATTATGTGGACAGATCATCACTGTAGATGCAGGATTTGTAGCTGGACTGGTGTTCACCTTTCTTCTCTGCTGTCATGCACAATACCTTCTAGTATCGTGAACACTAGTTACTAGTGTTTATAGCTCTAGTTAGGGACCAGCAGAAAGATGGATCCTGTTTCTTAACCCAGTCTGTCAGTGTGTGACTTTTTATTGGGAAATTAAAGCTATTAATGTTGAGAGTTATCAGTGAGCAGTGTTTATTGATTCCTGTTACTTTGTTGTACAGTATAGGTTCCACCCCATCCCCATTTTGGTTTGCTGATCTTAGATGGGATCTAACAGAGATACCCACACCCAGATAATGTACAGAGAGTGAGAAACCGTGCAATCAGCCCTAAATGGGACATCTTCATCAAGTAGTTAACTTCTTAAGATTGAAGATTTTTGTCTGCTGCTTTTTGTCTATAGAGTCGGATTGCTAAATAGATACTGCTTCAATTTGATTTTATTGTGGAACTGCTTCTTTTTTATCTATCTAGTTAGCTACCAATGATAGTTTATTTAGGTATAGTAGTCTCGGCTGGTATCTATGGTCTCTTAGATTTTGTTGAATATCCATATAGGCTTTTCTGGCCTTTAAAGTCTCCATTGAATAGACTGTTATCCTAACACTTTTGTATGTTACTTGTAGCTTTTAATATTCTTCTTTTGTTCTATATGTTTAGTGTCTTGTTTATTATGTATCATGGGTAATTTCTTTTCTGGTTCTATTTGTTTGTTTTCTGTATAATTGTACTATCATAGGCATCATCTTCTTTAGGTTAGAGACATTTCTTCAATGATTTTGTTGAGAATATTTTCTGTGCCTTTGACCTGGGTTTTTCCTCCTTTCTATATTCTTTTATTTGTAGATTTGGCCTTTTATATGACCTAGATTTCTTGGATGTTTTGTGCCTGGATTTTAATCAGTCGATCAATTAATTTTTTAATTTCAGATTTAACATTGTCTTTGGCTGAGGTGTCCATTTTGGTACCTTGTCTTTAATGCCTTAGATTCCCTCTTCCATGTTTTGTTGGGAAGTGGAGGTATACTGAGACAATGAGATACTGCAAATAGGTTGTAGGAAGGGAGAGAGTTGTCTGCAGAGACAGGGATGAAAGGGCTAAGGGACTCTGGGCCTGAACCAAGGAGAAGGGGCATCTGTGAGCTGGTTATCCTCATCAGGGTGAGGATGAGAATGGATGGTAAAGAAGGAGAGGAAGGATAGTGGGACTCACCTACCCCAGTTCCTGCCAAGTGGGACCTTGAGGGATCCTGTGGAGAGTGTTTCTAGGTCTCAGGAGCTGATGAAAAGTGGTATGGGGAAGTAGGAGAGCTGAGTCCTCTGTGAAGTCCCTAGGGCATGGAGGTGGGAGAGACTCCAGCAAGCAATCTGTTCAGGGCTGGGATGAACTAATGGAGGTTCCCTACCCAAGTCTGGGTCCAGTGTGTCAGCCGGAGATCCTAAGGAGACAGTGTTTCTAGGTATATTCTATTTTAACAACTTCTGAGTCAAACCCAGGAGCACAGCATATCTTTCTAATTCCCATATAGCTCAAGATAGCTATGAATGTAGCCCAACAGAAAACTGTAAACTTACTTAAAATGTTATGAAAATTTTCCATTTTTTTTCTTTGTAAGTCAGTTGTGCATTTCTCAAACATGAACTTTGAAGACCACTTTGTATCACAGTGTCAAAGATTGGATATCCGTGGTAGCGCTTCATTTTATTCAGTCAGCATGTTGTGGTTTTCATCATGTGAATCCTATCCATGTTTTGAATAACATTTGATATGTGTGGCTCCACCTTACTCTGCTAGTCCTTCCAGCACTGTGTTGAATAAAGGCAACGAGAATGGACAGCTTTGTCTTCTCCCGGCCTAAGGGACAAGCACTCAGGCTTTTACCACCACCACCACCACCACCACCACCAACTATAATTATGTTGTGAGGTCCTTTTATACATACTATGCTATGAAATCAATTATAAACTTGACTTCATAAAGAAGAGTGATCGCAATTGTTTTAAGAAGTGGCCGGCTGGTTTGTCTGGCTAATGGTTGTAAAGGCCCACTGTCTTATCCCAAATTTTCTGCCAATTTGGCCGAAATTTACTATAAACCTGTTATTTTTGATGAAGGCATTAACATTTTAATTTGGTTTATTTATTGTGTTTCATGGCAGCTGTGCTTGTGCCATGGTATATGTGAGGCTAAAAGGGCAGCGGTCAGTAGTTGGCTCTTCCCTTCTACCATGTGGTCCTGGGAATCAAACTCAGACCTTCAGGCTCTGCAACAGGCACCTGGGCAGACATTTTAATATACAAAATATCTGAAAAATGTTAATGCTTTATACTGTGTATACCTTTGTGTAAAGTTTGTTTCTTTTCTCTATACAAGCAAAAAGAAAAGGGCCAGTGAATATGTAGATTTAACTGAATAAAGGGAAAGGAGGCCAAGCTTTTGGAGCAGGGAATGCCCCCATCGGGCAGCAGGAGGCTTTAGGTGCTTTTGTAGTTAAGTATGGTCAGGAACACTGACAAAGGTTTAAGCTTAATTTACTTTTTAAAGGCTATCATGATTTTTTATTAAATAACTATAATTTTTGGAGTGCAAACACTACATTTCAGGAGGTCGTGTGCAGTGTCTGTCTTAAGTGGTTCTGTTTCTGTTCAGTGGCCTCCACTTGTTAATGCTTCCTCCAGCAGACGAGGCGGGGACTTCCTGGTAATGATGGCCCTTAGTCAGCAATGACAGCTGTTATTTGACTCTGAAAATACAATGATAGAACACTGAGTTAGAAGAAGGACGACACACCAACAGACACCTGACTTCACTGCGATCCAAAATTACAGTAGCAATACCTCTTCAGCCTCAGAAAAGTGTCCCAAGCAATTAGTTCACATAGACACTAAGAATTGAAAAAGTTATCTTTTATGTTCCAGTTTTGCCTATAGAAAATATCTATAATTGAACAAAACTGAGAATCTGTGTGCCATATATGTATTTAGTAGATAATTCAGAAATCCTGGTTATGCTCGGCCCAGTCTGGAGACCATTGTTTTAGGTCTATTATTATTTTATTATTTTGCTTCCAGATCACAGTGACTATCATATTTTTCCTTGATGAACATTTAGAAAATCTCAAAAAATGCACTACCTTACTTAGTTTAGCTTTTCATCTCTTGATTTTTATGATGAATGCTATTTATTTTAAATACCTTTTACATTGTGAAGTTTCTATGATTTTTGTTTCATACAACCAGCTACAAATCTACTTTCCCTATCAAGAATTTTCTTTAGAGTAAGGATAGAGCAGTTTCTAGGAGTAGGAAAAAGTTTGTGACAAATGGACAAAATTTCATAATAAAATCTCTTAGAGTAAGCAATAGAATACTCTAATTAATGAGAAGGGATCAAAACTCAACATGAGCAAAGGGACTTCAAGGCAATACCCATCTGTCCTGAATGTGCTCAGGTTTCTTGACTGGGTAGGTGAGCTTCCCAAGGGCTCATAGTGTCCTGAATGGGATTGCAGTCACTTGTTATCTCTGAGGACTGCTGAGAGGGTAATATGCAAATGTTGTTCCATGAATGAAATGCTATTAGATAACTCCAGACAAGGCTTTAGAGTATATTATTAAAGTGTGGCTTTCAAAAGTTAGGGTTATTATTTTATTCATTCATTCATTCATTATTTTTTATTTATTTATTTATTTATTTATTTATTTTAGATGGTGTCACAGTGGATAGCCCTGGCTAATCTGGGAACTTAGTATACAGAGTAGGATGGCGTAAACTTATGGAGAACCACCACTTGTGCCTCTTGATTGTTGGGATTAAAGGCCTGAACCATTATACCCAGACTAAGGCATATTAGTGAAGGCCGTAATCCTTGGACTAATTTTATATTCACTAAGAGATAGCACACGAGCCTTGCTATTTCACTTAATGTTTTCTTCATTATACTACTTTATGTGTATTTATGTGCACTACAATACATGTACAGAGAACAACCTGTAGGGGCTGGCTCTTGCCTTCCATCGTGTGGATGCAGGGATTAACTTGAGGTGGTGGGGCTTGGCAGTAAATCTTTACATGTTGTACTATGTTGCCCATTTCTATTTCAGTTCCTTTTAAAAAAGATTTAAAATTGTATGCATATACAATTTATATATAAATATGCATTGCATTTATTCCTGACTCCCATAGAGGTGAGAGGAGGGCCTTGGATCCCCTTGAACTAGAGTTACAGATTGCTATGGGTCACCCTTTAGATGCTGAGAACTGAACCCAGGTCCTTGCAAGAGCAGCAAGTACTTTTACCTTCCGAGGTATCTCACCAGCCCTCCTCTCATTTTTGTGGCTGTGGTTACTAGCTCTAAAAACTATGTTAGGCGTAGAATACATGAACTTTTAGGAAGATGGCTGATAAAGTTTGCCTTACTGTTATTAAAGTAGCTATGAGTAACTTTAACATTTTTCTTTATTATACTACTTTATGTGTATTTATGTGCACTATTAGGCTATTTGCACAAGTAATTAGCAGTCCCATAATGAGATGTACGGGGAACAGTATTTAGTAAGTAGAATTAGTACCAACTAAGGTGTGTGAAGTTCCAGCCTGAACACATATTGAACATATATTTTATATGTGTGTGTGTGTGTGGGGTTGTGTGTGTATGTATGTATACACACATACATATATATATATATATAATTTATGTACACATACACATGTGTGACACATGCTGCTTTACATGCAAATATTCCAGTGTAGATTGTATAAGCTATATACTTACAATGATGTTTGTGGTTCTGTCCTTGCATCTGAAAGCAAGCACTCAAAGCAAAGAATGGGAAATACTGGTTTCAAGGGATAGGTAGGGTAAAGGAAAAAAGTATAAAACGACTGGGCAAAGATCCTGAAGTGTTAGTAGGACATTCAGCTGTCAAGAGGGACGGAAGTGGGGAACTGGAAACATCAGCTGTAGGACATAAGCTTTTCCCACTAGGCTTTCTGTCTTCAGAGCCATAATGTCTTACACTCCGCTTCTCTGTGTGTTTCATCCCAGTAATGTGGCTAATTCTGCACCACACACAGGATGCTTTACCCTTTGGGTTGCTAAGAACTCCTAATTGCCCAGCTCTTCTATACTTTCAAAACTAGTTTGCTTATTCCTGTCTAGAGGTCGGTTCTTTTGTATCCAGTACCTACCTTGAGGCTGTCAGTCACCCATGGGTAGGAGGAGAGGTAGACTAAGTCATATTACTAAATAGCAATGTATAGATAAATGCATTAATTAACATGATAGTATAACATAAAATTGCTGAAGTACAGAAGAGTGGTGCAGACGCAGGTTCTACCAGAGAGTATTGCTAATACTGTGTCTAGCATGCTTGAGTCTTTTCTTGTTCTGTTCCCTAATAGCAGCCACATCGAGCCATTCAGTTCTAGACATTATGGTGGGAAACACATAGAACAAGTTCAGAGAAAGCTAGGGTGAGACAGAGACTGGAAAGCTTGTTATCTGGGAAGGAACTGGGGTGTTTATCTGAGGAAGAGAAAACATGACATGTTCCTGATAACTCGTAGAAGAAACATGCAGTCTTTAGATCTTAGAATGAACTCTGTGTGTGGGACCAGGTTGTTTTGTATTGTTACTGAGGATTGTTGGTGTTGTGAGGAGTGATGGGATGAACACAAGAGGATTTCCTGGGAGGCAGAACTGGCAGAAAATGAGATAGGCTGCATTGGAAAGGGGTTTCTCATCCTTTGGAATGTCAGCATAGAGGTTGAGCAATATGTCTCAGTTAAAGTAGACCCAAAGGAGCATGTCTAAAGCTTAAACCAAGTCATTAATGATTTCTTTGAAACCTATTTTTATAAATCTATACATTTAGTATCAGTGGCAGGGGATTGACATAATTATTCACACATTGTATTCAGGCCTTTGATTTGAAATTGCTAACGTTTAAGTAAGATACTTATTTTATAACATTCGTTACTCACTTGTTCCAAGTGATACTTCTGCAAAGGGGTTGATAAGTAGATATGCTATAACATAGTCACAGGAGCACCATCCACCTCCTTGTACTTTAACACGGACACTGTCTACCTCTTTGTGCTATAACAGTTACAGGGACATTTTCTACCACATCAAGGAAGGCTGTCTTAAGAAACACTTTGACCACATGTGGTGTGTAGCCTTCAAACCTAGTATTGGAGACAATAGGTAGAAGGATAGGGGGTTGGAGGCCATGGTGGACCAGTCACCAAATTCCAAATTCCTTTGGTGCCCTAGAGCTCTCTTAACCTTTATGAAAAGCTAATCAAATATAGGCCACCAAGGACTATTTATTCTTAAGACAAAATAAGGGTCTTTTTCCTGGTTTGCTTTTCACTGCCTTCGTGTTGACCAGAGCCACACATACTTTGTCTGAAGGACATGAGAATCCATATACTCATGGTAGGAAAGTACAATATGGCACATAAATACGTAAGTATTGCTTTTTATAAAGACTTGGGTTCAGTTTTAACATTCTCACCTTTTAGCTGGCCGTGGAACTGCAGGATTCTCAAGTTTTAACCTATAAAATGAGTAAAAGTTCAAAATGCTTTTCCTTTTGTAGGTTTGGACAGAATATTAAATTCTATAAAAGTCATAATATAGAGAAACTGAGTAAGAGCACAGAGTTCATTTGGTTCAGTACCATAATTTTATAAATGAGTAAAATAAGATTAAAAAGTCCGAGGTGTCTAGAGCAGTGGCTCTCAGCCTTCCTAATGCTGTGACCTTTACTGCAGTTCTTCTTGCTGAGGTGACCCTCAACCATAAAAGTGTTTTCATTGCTATTCACAGCTGTACTTTTGCTACTGTTATGAATTGTGATGTAAATATCTGATACGTGGGATATCTGATATGCCACTGCTGTGAAAGGGTCATTTGACTCCTCAAGGGTGTCGTGACCGCAGGTTGAGAAGTGCTGATGTAGCCGGTCACAGTGTAGTTGACAGCAGACGCCCATGGGTTCCTATGATACTAGAGACGCCCATGGGTCCTGTGATACTAGAGATAGAACTCAGAACTAAGGCATAAGGGTGTTCTCAACATTTTAGTTTTACTTTGTGAAAGATATTTCAAGAGCAACTATTTCTTGGCTATACCATAGAGAAATCATTTCTTTGAGAAACTCTTTTCCCGCCCTAAGATTTTGTGTTGGTTTTGCACTTCTTACCCAGCTGTAAGAGCATCTTTATGTCAATCCCAGCGGCATAGCACACAATGGATTTTCTTTGTCTCCACAGCATGGTTGCATAACAACTTTGGTTGGACTTTATCTTTCACAATTAAAAACACAGATTTCAATAAACACATGTTCTGTTTCCTAGATGTCTCCTGAAGAAACAGTTTGTAAATACTGTGGCGTCAGCTACCTAATTCTACATGAATTTAAGGCTATGGAAGAAAAACTGAAAGCGGTGCAAGAAGAATTGAAATTTTATCAAGGAAGTATAGAACGAGAAAAGAGACTTCAAGAAAAGCTGCAGTCTCTTAGCCAGGAGTTTGAAAAGTATAAAACTGACAGCGAATCCAAGAAGGAAAGGTCGGCCTATGTTTCCTGTCTCTTACTTAGTTTCAAAGCAAACAGTAGATTTGGGTGGCGTGGTGGGAGCCAGTAATTCCAGCAGTCAGGGGCCTGGGCAGAAGCACTGAGAATTCCAGGACAGCGATATATTTCTCTCTATCCTTTGCTGTGCCTTTGTTTACCTTTATTATAAGTAAATTTCTGCTATATTTGTAGCTTAGTATCTTTTGATAGGTATTTAACAATAAAATAGTGTGTTCTGTGATTTTGCCACTTAAACGTATACACTGGGATCATTGCTCACCCAACATTAATGCACACACCTCGCTCTTTTCTGGGGAAGTGTTTTTGTTAATTTTTATTTTATAGATGTATCATTATTTATCATTTCACTTTTTCATATCAATAATATTTCTATTTATTATTATAGGTACCATTTATACTTATGTGCCTTTAAACATATATTTTCCCCTAGAACAAATTCTCAGAAATAAAAATAACAAAAGTAAATTTCAGTTTACATTTTTGATGATTATTAAACCAAAATGTCCTTTGAGAAGACAGCATTAATCACGTTTGACTAAGTATTTAGGAATAGTCTATCTTTTATACCTTTTAAATATTAACATCCTTCTTTTAGTCTCCTACATGAAAAAGAATGTTTCCTTCTGGATATTTAGTTTATATTTCATTTTTGTTAATGGAGAGTTCTTTAAATGTGGAGATTGGATATATTTCTTCCTTTTTTTTGATTACCTGCACACATAAAGTGTCCAATTTTCCACTGGGTCATGTGTTTATAGGAGTTTTATTGTTTTGAGGCATGGTCTCACATAGCAAAGGTTGAGCTTGAACTTCTAATTCTCCTGCCTCTACTTTCCAGTGCTGGCGTGTGTCCCACAGCAGGTTTATGTGGTGCTGGGGGGATCACACTAGGGTTCTGTGTATGCTAGGCAAGCACTCTACCAACTCGCTATATCCCCAGTCTATGGCGTTCCTAATATAGTATTGTTCTTAGACGTTTTATGTGTTAATGTTTCCTCATGGTTGCTGATCTTTTTGCCTTGTCTTATAATTTTTGTTGTATGTTTTTTGTTTTCAAAAGTGTGTCAAATTCTGCCAAGGTTCTGTGTCATGCTTTACAGCCTCAGCACAAAGGAGCTCATTGGAAGAACATACAATGGGAACCTGTTGGAATAAAGGGAACTTCAGGTCCTCTGACTCTATAAGGGATGGGAGACAGATCTTATTGAAGTCTTTTTTGCAGTACATCTCTTTCCACCCGACTCTCCGTTCTTGTTCTATTCCCTTCAAGTCTGAGCACGCATAAGAGTTTCGTTAGTTTCTTTTGAGTTTTGTGTCTATCCTGATCCCCTCCTCAGTACCCTGAGAAGGAAGAGCTTTGGTCATCAATTGTATGAAGACTTTTATAGCAAAGGAAGAGAGATCACGAAGAGAAATTAGATTTTTGTTATCAAAAAGGGAGGTGTAAATCTGACAAGAAAAAAAAACCCGGTACTGGAGGGAAAATTGCAATAATCCCAATTTAATCCCGCGTGGTATTATCTTATAAAACTGTGTGGTATTATTTCTTAAAACTGTGTGGTATTATTTTATAAAACTGTGGTATTATTTTATAGTATTGCTTTAGAGTCAGCCATTTGGTCTATTTGCAGTGAATTATTATATATGATGTGAGGTAGATCTTTACTCTTATGTCTTTTCTTGTTTTCCAAATGTCTACTTTGTTCTCCTGACATCTTTGAATAAATATGTCCTCCTTTGTCCCCTAATGTGAAGTGCAGCTGACACATTTCTAGTTTAATTTGGACCCTTGTTTGGTGCTGGTGGTTTACTGTCTCCCAGTCATTCAGATAACTACGTTGTCTTTAGGATAGCGATACTGTGATGCTTTACTGGACAAGTCTTCTCTTTTTTAGTGTAGAGTATCTTGTAGAATTCTAGAATCGGTTATCAGATTTTATGTTAAGATTTAGACTGCGGCTGCATTTACTTTCTTAGAGTAATTACATATCTTCAGATTTGATATTTTTATAAAAATTTTTCTATTTCCCCTCTAATTATTCAGTTGTTCTTAAAACTTATCGACAAAATTTTATAGTTTTTATACATTTGCTTAATCCTTGTCAATAAAAATTTATATTTACACATTTGTATGTAATTATTACCATTATGAGGAAATGAGATATTTTTCTTCAGGATGTGTTCTAATATTTCTGAATGCAAGTAATTTTTATACATTGATTACATATCTATTTCCTTTGCTTAGTTTTATTAGCTATACATTTTTCAGTTGGTTTTCTTGAAGATATATATATGATATGCATAAAACCCCATCAAATCATATCCAATGAGATCTTTGATTTCATTGCTCTTCCTCCTTACCCCTCCCTCTGGTACAGGGAAGTGCTAAACTCGGAGGTGCATGTGTCTTCCTTCTCCTCCAGGGTGGACTTGTCTGCTGTCTTCCTGCACTTTAGGCTTTTAATGATTCTGTTTATCTGTATGAGAAAGACTTCTGTTCCTTCCTTTTTTAAGGTTCAAATCAAGAATGATTTTTGCACTTTAATGAGTATTATTTATTCCTCTTCCTTTTGTATGTTGGGGTGATCACGTGATCTCTTCAATGTTGGTTAGGGTTTTTTTGTTTTGTTTTGTTTTGTATGTCAGTCAACTTGAGAAGACAAAAGAGGGAACTAAAACTTCGATGTTCCCATCAGAATGGCTTGTTAGGCAAGTCTCTTAGGCGGTTTCTCTACTGATGGTTGATGAGGGAGGATCCAGCCCACAGTGGGTGGTGCCACTCCAGAGCACATGGTCCTGAGCTGTGTAAGAAAGCAGGCCGAGCAATCAGGAAGCATGAGTGAGCCTTCAAGGCCTCTGCTTTAGTTCTTGCTTCCAGGTTCCTGCCTGAGTTCCTGCCCTGACTTCCCTGGTAATGGACTAAATTATAAACTGTAAGCTGAAATAAACCCTTTTCTTCCCCAAGTTGCTTTTTGTCATGGTCTTCATCACAGGCAGAGAAAGCAAACTAGAACTGTGTGTTTACAAAGTCTCCTCTAGCCCATGTTGGCTTCATTATGTTAACCAAGCTTGACTTTGAACTCCTGATCTTCCTTCTGCCTCCCATGCCTGGCTTTAATTTGTTAGTGCAGTAAATAAGAACATGTTTCTTTTTTTTTTTTCTTTCTTTCTTTCTTTTTTTTTTTTTTGGTTCTTTTTTTCTGGAGCTGGGGATGAACCCAGGGCCTTGCGCTTCCTAGGCAAGCGCTCTACCACTGAGCTAAATCCCCAACCTTTTTTTTTTTTCTTTATTAACTTGAGTATTTCTTATTTACATTTCGATTGTTATTCCCTTTCCCGGTCTCCGGGCCAACATCCCCCTAACCCCTCCATCTCCCCTTCTATATGGGTGTTCCCCTCCCCATCCTCCCCTCATTACCGCCCTCCCCACAACAATCACGTTCACTGGGGGTCAGTCTTAGCAGGACCAAGGGCTTCCCCTCCCACTGCTGCCCTTACTAGGCTATTCATTGCTACCTATGCAGTGAACCCAGGGTCAGTCCATGTATAGTCTTTAGGTAGTGGCTTAGTCCCTGGAAGCTCTGGTTGCTTGGCATTTTTGATCATATGGGGTCTTGAGCCCCTTCAAGTTCTTCCAGTTCTTTCTCTGATTCCTTCAACGGGGGTCCTGTTCTCAGTTCAGTGGTTTGCTGCTGGCATTCGCCTATGTATTTGCCATATTCTGGCTGTGTCTCTCAGGAGTGATCTACATCCGGCTCCTGTCGGCCTGCACTTCTTTGCTTCATCCATCTTGTCTAATTGGGTGGCTGTATATGTATGGGCCACATGTGGGGCAGGCTCTGAATGGGTGTTCCTTCTGCCTCTGTTTTAATCTTTGCCTCCCTATTCCCTGCCAAGGGTATTCTTGAAGAACATGTTTCTTAATAAGAAGCTATACTCATATTTTTAACAAAGAGCATTTTGATCTGGTGTATTTCAGGATTTCCTAAATTTTGTGTGTTTACCATCTATATACATATACATACACACACATATGTTTGCATGCTGGGGACAAAAAATATATATATATATACACATATACACATACATATATATAGTTTGTATATACACAAATATATACAAATAAATATATAAATTGTCATAGCAATAAGTACTGTGTACTATAAGTACTCTATACTAGTTTTCTGAGAATAATCACTTAGATATATGCATTTCTTTGAGCATAGTAAGTATAAAAGCATTACTTTCCATGAGAATTAAATTGAAAGTTAAAGAAGAAATATATAATACTGGGAAAGGTAGCGCATGCCTTTAATCCCAGTGCAAGGGAGGATGCAGTGAAACTACCAAACTAGGGGCTAAACTGCGAAGGCCTTCTCTCACCTACAATGAACAGCAAAAGTGTGTCCAGGTTTAAGGAGACATGTTGCGGCAGTGGTGTGTGTGTGTGTATGTGTGTGTGTGTGTGTGTAGTGATGGTGGTGGTGGTTGTATATGAGCCAGAGCAGCCTGCAGACTAGCCTGAGGGCTTTGATTTGTTGCAGGCTTGTTTGCATCAGTCAGGAGCTGCATGCCCCATTGCTGGAGGTAGTAGGAGCAGATAACAGAAATGATGGGTTTTCCTGACAAACAGAAACCAGCTTGACAAGATTTCTGAGGAATGCTGAGTATAGGTATCAGTCCTTCTATTTACTGGGTCAGAGTCCAGAGCTGAACCCAACTATCCTTTAGGACAATATCAGAAGCCATTTTAAAGGACCACGTCTGTCCTAACACTCAGCATTAGGGAGGCAGAGGCAGGCAAATCTCTGTGAACTTGAGACCAACCTGGTCCTATATAGTGAATTCTGGTATATCAGGGCTATGTAGAGAGACCCCCCCTCCCCCAAAAATCATTTATGCTAGTAGGGATGTCTAAAAGTTTATGAATAATTGCTTTTCTGATAGAGTGCTGACTTAGTTTTTAGTATTTTAAATAGTTTTGCATATGCATGTGTAGGTGACGCTGTTCTACAGCTTTCTCATGGTACAGTGTCTACACTGGTACAATGAGCTGCGGAGCTCAGGCAGCCCTTAAACTGGCAGGTGCCTGCCTTGGCCAGCCCAGGAATTAATATTCCTGTACTACCGTGTAGTCTGCACCAGACCTGTTATCTAACCCATGAATTGCCTGTACCTGTTTTGTAAACATTTAGTAGAAAAATGTGTTTTCTTTGGGTAAAAGGTCTATGATGACCCATTTTGTTTCCTCCACCATTACTGCTTTTTATTGATTTTTAGCCCTTTCTTATGCCAATTTTAGAAATTGTTATTTTTCTAAACAATTATACACACTGGTATTTCAAGTCCCTTCATGTTTAGTAATATTATAGCTTCTTTTAAATTTTCTTTTTTTAAAACAAAAAAAAAATGAATTTAGGGCTTTGAGAATGCCTGGCAAGTGTTTAAAACAGTCTTGTCTATTTTCTTATTGTCAAGTTTCAGTAGTTGGTTATATATTTTAGGAAGTGTAGAAGCCCTATATCAGATATATATTTTGCTATTATTTTCTTCTAATATGTGGCTTGTCTTCACTTTCTATCTTGCTTTTGTCAATAAAAGTTTTTAATTTAGTGAAGTCCAAGCTATAAAAATCAATTAAGTAAGCTGATGATAGTAATTTACCAGCAGGCTAGAATGCTATGTATCTGGTAAATTCTGCTGTTTAGAATCGTCTTGGAGGAAGCGGCTGATCACAGCTGCTGTTAATTTCAGAGAATTGAAGAGCCACATTATCTGGTTATCAGAATACTTCTGTTCAGGATTTCCTTATAGGCTTAAAAGTCTTAATTTCTAATCTAGGCATAATTGCACACTCACACACATTGGTCAGAAAGACAGAGAGCCTGTGTTCTCTATCCTAACTTCCATGGCACTCGCCTATAGGACTGTAGCTTCCCTTGGGCACGAGGTCAGTGGTACAGGGTTTGCCTTTGCCTAGGCTCAAGATTTTCTTCTTAATTTTTCTGGGCTGTGAGTTCTTCATCTGTAAAATGGTCAAAGAATAGACCATTTCACAGGAATGGAAGGCAGATTGCTTAATGCCTGGGGAATTCTCACTCTCCTTTTTGTTCTTTCTATGTTTCTTTAAGGTTAATGACATGGTGTCCATGGTAGTATGAATGAGAAATGACTCCCATGGGCACAGGTGTTTGAACACTTGGTTCCCAGTTGGTGGTGCTGTTTAGGGAGGTTTAGGAGACGTGGCCTTACTGGAGGAGCATGTCTGTGGGCTCCAGCGTTGAGAATTTGAAGCCCCACACCACTTCCAGTTTACTCACTCTGCTTTATGCTTGTAGTTGAGGATATAAACTCTCAGATTCATGTTCTGATTACTATGCCTGCCACTTGTTACTATGCCTCTCCACCATGTTGACCCTTGTCTATCTGAAACCATAAGCCCAAATAAACTATTCCTGTCTTGGCCATGGTATTATCATAGCAATAGAAAAGCAACTATATGCTGCCTTTCTACTCTTGATAGTATTACTTCCATACCTACTTTCATTATTCAAACATACAATGATGTCATGAGGAAAGTTCCTGGTTGAGAAATCTGTAGATATCAGTGTTGATTGGTGAGTCTCTGCCAAGGTCAGCACACTTCTCACATCATGATGTTGTCACTTATCTAATCAGTGCCTTACACACACACACACACACAACCTAGATATTATGCTATATAATATGTGTATACTCTAAAACACATGTTTATCTTATATTTATGTATAGTATAACCTAATACAGACATGTGTTATATATACATTTATATGTACACACATATAGCTGGTTACTTCAGGAAACTTGTAAAACCATCTTTGTGGGAACTGTGTCTAGGATGGGACAGCACCTCTTTGGCAGCTATTGATGACTCCAGTCTGGCAAGTGGCATAGTGTGTTTGGGCTTGAGTCAGTGGCCGTTACTGGCTGTTATTTCCACAGAGAAAATTGTAGAGCTCACTTGGACTTTTTCTCTGTCACCTGTTTTTGTCTTCCCATGCTGTTGTGCCATCGGTGTCCTCCTGACTCTTTTCAGCTTTTCCTCTCACAGAAATAGTCTGCTCTTTTTCATCCTGACTTTTCATTTGTTGGTGTTTTAGTTACTTTTTCTGTGGCTGTGGTAAGAAAATACAAATAACTCTAGGGAGAAGGGATTATTATGGGGTTGCAGTTTGAGGGTAAAGTCCATGATGGTGGGAGATCCTGGTCACTCTCCCTGCAGCCAGGACGCAGAGGATGATGAATGCTCATGTTCCTCGTTGGGGTGCAGTCTAGGACCCAAGCTCTGTGGAAGTTTTACCCACACTGAAGGGGGGTCTTCCCCCCCTCAGCTAACCTAACCCAAATATTTTTCTCCAAGGTGATTCTAGATCCTGTCAAGGGAAAATCTGTAGAGGAATTTTAAGCCAGCATCATGGCTGCTCTGGCAAGGGATCACATCCAAAGATATGATCCAGATGGAATGCAGACTTGTCCTGGATTACAGGATGATCTGGCTGGAATACAGACATGCCATTAGTATGTACCTTTAATTCTTAACATGAAATTTGTATAAGGAAGCAGCCATTTTTGTCTTTCTTTTTTTTTTTTTTTTCGGGGCTGGGGACCGAATCCAGGACCTTGCACTTCCTAGGTAAGCGCTCTACCACTGAGCTAAATCCCCAACCTGGAAGCAGCCATTTTTAAAATGTGTAATTGAGGGGCAGACAAAGTGACAAATCAGGGAAAGATTTGACAGAATGTGTCAGAGATAGGATATACTCATATGAGACAGGAAAGAGAAGCTACTTAAGAGCAGAGAGAGAGACAGAGAAAAAGAGGGAGAGCAGGGTGTGTGGTGTGGTGTGGTGTGTGTGTGTGTGTGTGTGTGTGTGTGTGTGTGTGTGTGTGTCTGTGACAGTTTTACTAGGACAGTTTTACAGAGACAGGTTGTAGAGGGAACAAGCTAAACCAAGGTGAAGAGAGAGTGAGCCAGAGAATTAGAAGGAGCCAAAAGATTAGAAAATATGGGCAAAGTTAGTATGAGACCAAGCAGAACAATTCAGTCAGAAGCCAAGAAAAGCCAACTGAATCAGTCTGGTTGGAAGATTAGATGGTATGGAGGCTAGAAGCTTCCAAGCCTAAGCCTAGGGGTAATTAGAACAGAGAAGGCAATGCTCTGGGCTCAGCCTAAGCCATGTATTTGCAGAACTTGGGAACAGCTCTCATTACTTCATCTGAGGAAACAAAAGCGACAGTTACAACAATCAATATAAACTACCAAAGCTGGATCACATAAAGACAGCTTGTAAGCTGTCATCTTATCCAATTGTGGTATTTCCTGTTTTCACCTTTTTTATGTCTTGAATGTATATCTACTTCCTAGTCATGATCTGTTTGGACATCTACAAGCCTGCTTCCATGACTTGTTGCCCCTGTCCTAACCAGTTTTTACTGGCACTCTAGATGCTCAAGTAAAATGCACCTGGTCATTGCACTCTGCTGCTATACCTGCTGCACGTTTATATTTTCTTTAGATGAAACACAACTATTCCCCCTTTTCATGGCTTGGCTGAGGTAACAGATCCTCAAGAAGGCATTTGCCAATCCTGGTGTTTGCTGTGACTTCTTTTGTTGTCCCTTTATGGTGGTCTTTGGATATACTTGTTTGGTGTTTACATTTCTGGTTGCAATGCAAGTTCTAAGAAAGCAGTTTAATTCTTTATATTTAGAATAATGCCTAACATCTAGTAATATTCAAAGGATAGTCAATTGATTCACTTATGAACAGGTATGAAAGCATGTAATGGCTTACCGTGGGATTCTCTATCATCTGCTTTTTGTGGGCAGCAGAACTGAATCTTCATTGTGCATTCTTCACATCTTCCTTTGAAATTAACAGTGGCTTTCTGAAAAGATCTGAAATGATATGTAAGTTAAAGTCAGTTGGATTTCCATAAAGATTCTCACTGTCCTTTTCCTTACATCACAGGTCAAGATGAGGGACATTCACCTTCTTGCAATGGTGCGGTTATTGTAATATTAACAATGACATTCTAATAAAAGAACCTTACCCTCTAACAACATCATATCTCCCTGCAACTAGCCCTGAAATGCCTCACCCTCAAGGCATAATATAAGTAATATAATATAGTTACTTTATATATATTCAAACTATTTTCAGATATTCACACTGATTACCTACAGATTTTTTTTGTACCTAGCATGTAATATTTTGAGATCATGGATTGGTAATTTCTGGATTAAGGGTTAAGTAGGTTAAGAGGTGAGTAGATAGAAGGGGAAATGGGAAGATACACAACAAACAGTGTTCTGTAAACTGTTGGAGAAGAGATCATACATTACAGACTTTTGTATATTCCTTTCTGGGACCCAACTTTATCAACTGGAGCATTGACCTTTATAGGGTAGCTGCCTGATACATGTTTGCTTATTCACTCTCTTTTCTACTTTTGGAGACATGATCTTACTGTTTAGTTCAGGCTGGTCTTGAACTTGCAGTGATCCTCCTGCCTCTACCTCCTCAAGACTGGAATTAGCATGAGCCTGCTGTCTCTAAGAATTGATGATTATTGTGATGATATTACCTGCAGTATGAAAAGCTTTTTCATTAAGGAGGAATATAAACTCTAGGTTAATTTTGTATTTGAAAAATGAAATCCCTTAAGAGAGTAGGCTTTGGATTCTCATAGTTTAGAGATTTATACATTTGAATCAATGTGTGCTATATCCTTTTAAGAGAGTAAATTATTTGTTTATATTTTATGTGTATTCATGAGTGCCTTCATGTATGTATGTATGTGCCTACTGCCTTCACAGGCGAGAGGAAGGCACCAAAACCCCCTGGAAGTAGGGTTACTGTGAAGTGAGCTGCCTGATGGGGGTGCTGGGAATTGAACCCAGTCTTCTTCAAGAATAGCAAGTGCTCTTAAGAGCTGATCCATCTCTCCAGCCCCATGATAAATCCTTGATAACTCAGAAAACCAAGTATCTTTTTAAAAGAATCAAGGATATCTATTAGCAAATATCCCTTCCTAGTACAGAATTTTCTTAAATGAACGCGTACTAAGTAGGAGATTCTCTGCAGAGATCACTTGCTATAAGTGAAATTACCTCTATAGTTCAATTTGGAATGTTTTGAGAGAAAATGGAGGTTCTACTAATAATGATTTGAGCAGCAGGCTTAGCCTGAAATTGTATTGATAGGCCTAGATTTAAGAAAATAACTAATTTCTATATATAAACAATATAATTCTGGCATAAGTTTTACTTAATATGAGGCCATTCTTGTTCAGTGTGTTTACAGAGCATTTTGTTGTTTGTTTTTTCCCCCTAACCAAAATAAACTACCCATTTCATTCTTTCCTGGTGGTTATTTATACACTTCTAGAGCCATCTTCTACATGATGTTATGTCTGGTTTTTGCAACACATAGTGATGTCCTTTTTGATCTCCTATAGCACTTAAGAATTGAAAACAGCTGAGTAGTTGAGTGGCTTTCTGTTTCTGTTTCTGTTTTTAGTTGGAGTTTCTATTGTGATAAAACACATGACCAAAAGCAATTTGGGGAGGAAAGAATTTATGTAGCTTACATATCCTGGATCACAGTCCATTGAAAGAAGCCAATATAGGGACTCAAGGCAGGAACCTGGAGTGGGGAGCTGAAGCAGAAGCCATGGAGGAAAACTGCTTATTCCCTTGCTCAGTCTATGTTTTTATACTATTCAGGATCATCTGCCTAGGGAGAGCACCACCTACAGCGGGTAGGCCCTCACATCAACCATTAATCTAGAAAATTCCCTACAGACTTGCCTACTCATGGAAGCCCTTTTTTTCAATTAAGTTTTCTTCTTCCCAGGCATGTCTATGGGTTGCGTCAAGTTGATAAAAACTGATCAGTGCAGTCGGTATTTGCTAAATCTTTTAAAAAAAAATTTGTCAGAATTTTTAAGAATGAGACTGAAGGTCTGGAGAGATGGCTCAGTGGTTAAGAGCACTGACTGCTCTTCCAGAGTTCCTGAGTTCAATTCCCAGCAACCACATGGTGGTTCACACCCATCTGTTATGAGATCTGATGCCCTCTTCTGGTGTGTCTGAAGACAACTACAGTGTACTCATATATAGTAAATAAATAAATCTTTAAAGAAAAAAGAATGAAACTGAGGCTTTATCTTTCCTTGTGTTTTCTAAAAGGCCTACCACATTATTTGCCAGTTGTCACATGTTTTGTATCATATTATAGCTATGTGATTAAAACACACATGAATCATGAAGCCAAGATTTTCCTACTGCGTTTCACTTCAACTTTACCACTATGCATAACTTAGAAATGTTTATACATCTCCTGGAAGATACTCAAGCTTATGTATTATATTCTGTACATTAAATAAGTTGTATGTCAAGAAAGAAGAAATGGAAGCAATATGTCTCTTGCTGTCATCTGTGTTTTCTATTAACACTAAATGCATGTATGCCTTCAGATGGCTCTCCGCCGTGAATTACATCATTTGCACTGCTTTTAAGATGCCTCCCGGCTCTTCAGATTCTGTTTTCAGCATGCAGCCTCACTTACAGGGGATCCTGTCATATTTGTATTCAGTAAATGTTTAGAGAGCTGTCTAAGGTGTTTGTGAAAGCTGTTTCTTGCTTTGCTGCTTTGTGGATCCAGGTGAATGCCAGTGACATTGGGAAATGTCACTTGACTATAATTCAAGATTGAATCATAATAATTTCCTGGAACTTATATTCCATTTTTCTATGAATTAGCATGCACTTTGTCACCTGTCTGTGACTGCTCCTCGGTTTTGTCATTGTCTGTCCTTTGAAAAGAAGGCTTGTATTTTACCTGCTGCCAGCAAGGGGCCACCTTGTACAATGACTGTTTGACTTTGGAAAGGATCAAAAAAGCACAGAGATTGGAAACATAGAAAATTATTTATTGATACTTCACTAGAATAAATCATTGATAAGATATGACAAAAAGTTAGGAAGAAGGGAAATGCATATTTAAAGCAAAAACAGCAAATGCAATTTCACTTTATCATGAATATACACTTTTGTTTTATACTTATATAGGTAACCTTAAAACTTAAGGACTTTGCATTTTTTTAAAAAAAAGACTTGTACATGAGATAAAAGTTAATATAACTCACATTTATTTTCATAGAGAATTTTTCTTTTAAGTGGGTTTTCTTTTTTTCTGTCTATAATTTATTTACTTCATGTGTGAAAATTTGATCATGTTTTACAGTTTCCCAGTTACTCCACATACTATCCTACCTCTTTACCCACCCAACTGTATGTATGTCCTGTTTATCTGTCGTCTTTTTTTTGATAAAAGATTTTTTTATTTTTTATTTTATGTTCTTTCTTTGTTATTGGATATTTTATGTATTTACATTTCAAATGTTATTCCCCTTTCCCCCTTCTCCCATCCCTCTTCCCCCAGCTCTGTCTTTTAAAACAAACAAAAATGAGAAACACATACACACAAACCCTCCACAAAACACAGAAATGGAAATCAAAGTAAGCAAGGAAAAGACCAGTAGGACAAAAAAAAATCCTAAACAAAGCAAAATGAGACAAAAAGTCTAAAACATTCCCGTTGAGTATGTTCTGTCTTGGCCAGCTACTCCTGTGTATAAGGCCTGCCCTGAAGTGTGGCTAATATACCCAGAGACTCCACAGGAGAAAACGCATGTTTCCCTTTGCCAGCGATTATCAATTGCAGATAGCTTCTGGGTTAGGGGTGGAGCCTGTGCCCCCTTTCTCCTCTCAGTGTTAGCACTCCATCAGACCGGAACCTGAGCAGGCCTTGTGAGTGCTGCCGTACTCTCCAAGAGTTCATATGTGCATCAGTCCTGTTGTGTCTGGAAGACAGTTCCCTTGGAGTCCTCTGTCACCTCTGTCTTTCAAACTCCTCTCCTATAGACACATGAGTAGGGTGGAATTTGATTTGATTACCCATTTAAGACTGAGTGCCTCAAAGCCTCTTTCTGTACATTCCAGTTGTGGGTCTGTGTGCTAATTCCTATTTACTACATGTAAGAAGAAGCTTCTGCGATGAGGGTTGAACAAGGCACTGAGCTATGGGTACAGCAGTATGTTAGTCATTTTATTTCTATGTTCCGTTAGCAGAGTGATTGTATAATGTTATGTTTTCCTGTAGGCCCATGACCTCTCTAGTCGCAGGTTCTTGGCACTTTAGCGGAGTCAGGTATGGATTCTGTCTCACAGAGTGGGTTAAATCCAATTGGAAGGTGGTTCGTTACTCCCGTGACACTTGTGCACTGTTGCATCAGTTAGACTTTCAGGCAAGCCACTCTTGTAGGTTGCAAGGTTAGGATAGGAGATACTGGTAGCTGCTTTTGCTTCTGGGAGTGTGTAGAGTAGCTTCTAGTGCTATGAACGCTAGTCAGTAGAGGTGAGCTTTTAGACAGACACCAGCTCCATTTTTCTGTGTTTAATAACATCTGGAATAGGCAGCACAACGTGCACTATTTGTCTTTTAGGGTCTGGGTTGCCTTACTCACTGTGACTTTTTTTCCAGCTTCATCCATTTACCTGCAAATTTCATTATATTTTAGTAGCTGAGTAATATTTGATTGTGTAAGTGTTCCACATTCTCACTCTCCATTTAGTGGTTCATGGATATCCAAGTTGTCACTTGTTTCTGGCTATTATGAATAGAGCCACAGTGAACGTGGATGAACACGTCTTTCTGTGGCTGGATGAAAAGTCCTTTGCATAGAGTGCTATAGCTTGATCCTGAGGTAGAGGAATTCCCAGCTTCCTGAGAAACAGCCACCCTGACTTTCTGTGTGGCTGTCCGCATCTCACCAGCAATGGACGACTGTCCCCACAGCCTCACCAGCATGAGCTGTTACTTGTTTTACTGATCATGTCCATACTGACTGGGGTGAGGTGAAATCTCAAAGTAGCTGTTGTTTTTATTTCTTTGATGGCAAAGATCTTGAACACATCTTTAATGTTTCTTAGCTGTTGTGTCTCATCTTTTGAAGACTCTATGTATCTAATTCACTTTAACTGGGTTATTTGTTTTCTTGATGTTCCATGTTTTTTGTTTGTTTGGTTTTAGTTCTTGACATAGTTCAGATCCTAAACCTCCGTTGGATGTATAATTGGTAAATTTTTTTTTTTTTTGGGTAGACTGCCACTTTGAATGATGGTGTCTGCCATACAGAGGCTTCTCAGTTTCATGAGGTCTCTCCTATGAATGGTTTATATTAGTGCCTGTGCTAATGTTGGTCTGTCAGAAAGCCTTTTCCTGTGCCAGTAAATTCAAAGCCATTCCCTGATTTCTCTTTTATCAGGTCTGGTTTTATGTTGAGTTCTTTGATGCATTTAGAGTTGAGTTTTGAACAGAGTGTTTAGTACCAGCACCATTTTTGAAAATGTTTTCTTTTTTCCAATGTGTATATATGGCTTTCTTGTCAAAATTCAGGTATGTCTGGGTCTTCAATCTGATTGCATTGTACATGTTTGGGGTTTTTGGGGGAATACTATGCTGTTTTTACTACTGCGGCTCTATAATGCAACTTGAGATCAAGGACAGCGATGTGTCCAGCAATTCTTTTGTTTATTCAGGACTGTTTAGCTGTCCTGTTTTGTTTGGATGTGGAGTGTGTGTGTGTGTGTGTGTGTGTGTGTGTGTGTGTGTGTGTGTGTGTGTGTGTGTATGTCCATATGAAGCTGAAACTTGTTCTTTCAATTTCTGTGAAGAATTATGTTAGAATTTTGAATGAGGACTGTGTTGAATTTGTAGATTATTTTTGGTAGGATGGCTATATTCACAGTATTAGTTCTACCAATCCACGAACACAGGAGATCTTTTCATCTTCTGATACCTTCACGTTTTTTATTCAATGTGAGGTCTTGAAGTTTTTATTACAAACCTTTTACTTTCTTGGGTAGAGTTATTCCAAGGTATTTTATTTTTTGAGGCTATTTTGAAAGATGTTGTTTCTTTAATTTCTTTCTTAGTCTGTCGTTTGTAGGAAAGCTGTTGATTTTTGTGTGTTAATATGAGATGATTCCTATCCCTGATGTTGAGGTATGTTTCTTGGATGAAATAGAAAGGTGGATCCTACCTTCTAATTCAGCCTATTAGTCTGTGTCTCCTTATTGAGACCACTAGTAGTAAAAGTTATAAATACTCAGTATTTATTGATGTTGTTACTTTGCTCTTATGGAGTAGGCTTTCCTCCCTTTTGATTTGATGGTATGGGATTATTTTTTCATTGTGTCTTCTTGGGTGTGTGGTTAACAGCTTCAGATTGAAGCCTTCTTTTAATGACTTCTGTAACACTGGTTTAGTAGATAGAAATTGTTTAAATTTGGTTTATTGTAGAACGTTTTTCTTTCTCTGTTGAGTGTGATTGATAGTTTTCCTGGTTCTAGTAGTGTGGCCTGGTATCTATGTTTATAGAGTCTGTCCAGGTATTTTTGCCTTTCAAAACCTCCATTAAAAAGTCAGGTATCATTCTAATGTACTGATTCTCAACCTTCCTGATGCTGTGACCCCTTAATACAGTTTCTCATGTCATGGCAACCTCTAACTGTATAATTATTTTTATTCCTAGTTCATAGGTGTATTTTTGCTACTGTTAGGGATATTTGTGTTTTCTGGTGGTTTTTGTGGGGTTGTGATCCAGATGTTGAGAGCTGCTGTTCTAGTGAGTCTGCCTTTATGTTACTTGGTCTTTTTCTCCTGTGGCTTTTAATATTCTATCTTTGTTCTATACGTTTAGTGTTTTGATTATTATGTATCGTGGAGAATATCTTTTTTTGTGCTATTCTTTTTGAAGTTCTTTATGCATCTTGTAATTTGATAGGCACATCCCTCTTTTAGACTGGGGAATTTTTCTTCAATGATTTTTTAAAAATATTTTCTGTGCTTTTGACTTGGTTTCTTCTCTTTCCTCTATCCCAATCATTTGTAAATTTGGTCTTTTCACAGTTTCATGGATTTCCTGGATTTTTGTGCCTGGATTTTTTTTTCTTTTTGTTTTTCCTTTTTTAGATTTAACATTTTTTTGACAGACATATACATTTCTTTTACCCTGTGTTTAAAACATAAGGAATGATTTTAATACATTATATTAGTATACTAGTTTTTTCTTTTATGCAATATGACTTATATTTAGAAATACATTCATAAACACTGCCAACATTTTTTTTTACTGTCAACATTTTTAGGTGTTTGTGTAACCATCAGGATGGTGCTTTGAATTCTTAATCCTCCACTGAAAAATATTTGAATGATTAATATATTTTAAAGAATATATTGATGAAAGTCCCTTGTATTTAGTAGTGAGCAAACATAACCCATATAAGATAAGCTTTAGTTCCACAGTTGATCTAATTCAGAGTCATTTTTACCAGTTAAAACATGAAAGCATTTAAACTATGGTAGATGGATTGTGCTAAGATCCTGGTACTAGTGTAATTTTTCTGTGCTTGCCTCTGCTATTTGAACAAAATTTCAAAGAAATGTAAGTTAACTCATTTGAAAATGATTAGTCATTTTTCTAATTTGTTCCAGATGATGTATAAACCTTTGAACAACTCAAGGAAGTCGTGTTATCCATACTCTGTTATTAGTGTTTGCTTAAACTCATGATATAATGCTGGGTATTATGGTGCATGCCTTTGAGTCCAGCCCTTGCGTAGTAGAGGCTGGCAGATCTCTGTGATCCTGAGGCCAGCCAGGGCTATGTGGTGAGATCATGTCTCAAAGAAAAAGGCACACATCCTCCCATAGGGAGCATCATGGAATGGGAAGAGTGTCTCTTTTCTCAGTTTAGGGTGCTGTTTAATTTGTGGTTTCACTTTTTATAGTTCTTTGCCATATTTAATGAAACTATATGAATGAACTCAATTGTGGAAGAGGTGTTGAAAGAGGACCAGGGGTAGGGGAAGTTTGGACACAGGTAGGACAAGGCCAAAACAGCAGTTGGTGAGCATTTCTTTTTTAAAATGTGTAATGGGAATAGTAATAGTGTAAAGCCAGTTTTATCAATGAAATTCACGTCAGCTGCATGTTCAGCCTTTTCTAGAGCATTCACTACAGGGACTAATGTTAAATGCATACTATTCCCTTACTAAGCCACATGCATGCCTGCCATTTAGGTTTCCTTTACCTTTTCTTAGTAACTTTGCTTTTGCAAAATAAATAATTTTATTAAGTGAAGTTAGTAGCCTTCTTCTGTGTTAAGTTTTGAAGAAGCACAGATGGAGAAATAGAAATGCATATATTGAAAGTGTCTGGTAAGAACTAGCCAGCGAGGGTGGAGGGTTGCTGGCTGGAAGAGAGCTAACTAGACATGCTGTGTCTGCTGCTAATGTTTTTCTCTTTCCCTGGCCTCTTGCATTTAGACCATCTTTATTTTTTTCAAGTTATCTGTTAAAACAGCATTTTCATGGACTATCTACCTACATAATTCTTCCTGCAGTAGTCTCAGGTCTTTGTAGCATCATTGTAAAACAAGTGCTTGTATTAGTATTTGAAGAGAGAGAGAGAGAAAGAGAGACAGAGACAGAGACAGAGAGAGACAGAGAAAGAGAGACAGAGACAGAGACACAGAGACAGATAGAGACAGAGACAGATAGACAGACACAGACAGACAGACAGACCAACAGAGAGACAGATGGCATGGTGTGGGATTTTGAAATCTTAAAACCCATTTCCAGAAACACATCTTCTCCAACAAGGACATACTCACCTCCAACAAGACCATGCTTCCAAATCCTTCCAAACAGTTCCTCACCTGGGGACTGAAATATATGAGCCTGTAGATGGCATTCTCATTCAAACCACCACAACCACTAAGGGCTCACAACCGACTGTAACTCAGTTCCAGGGGACCTAATGCTCTCTGTCCTCCCAGGGTGCTGATGAGTACAAATTCCCAGAGGCATACACATATACACTTAAATAAGAATCCTTCAAAACTGTCTATTACCTGTCTTCTTTTAAACTTTACATTTTCTTTAAATTTCAAATGAATGAAAATTGGCTATTGAATCAAATCTCAAACTGTTGCTGAATTAGAAAGCAGTCACTTGGCCCAGGGTGGTGGCACATGCCTTTGATGCCATCACTTGGGAGGCAGAGCCAGGTGGATATTTGAGAGTTCCAGGCTAGCCTGACCTGCATTACAATCTCAAATGTGCCTAGGTTACACCAGAAGACATTGCTTAAAAAGGAAAAGAGCAGGGGGTAGAGAGATGCTCTGTATTTAAGAGCACTCTCTGCTCTTCCACAGAATCCTGGTTAGTTTCCCAAAAACTACATGGCAGCTTACAACTGTTTGCTATTCCACTTCCAGAAGATCTGATCCCCTCTTCTGACCTCCATGGGTTCCAGTCAAGCACATGTTGTACATATAAACATGCAGGCAAAACACTTAAACACAAAAAAAATTAAATTACTTTTTAAAAAAGCAGCCACTTTCTGGTGAGAGGTAGTGATCTATGCCTTTAGTCCAAGCACATGGGAGGCAGAGGCAGGGGGATCTTTGTGATTTAAAGGCCAGCCTGGTCTACAGATTGAGGACAGCTAGTACTACAGGAGTACACAGAGAAACCCTGTCTTGAAAAAACAAACAAACAAACAAACAAACAAACAAACAAAGTCTGTCACTTTCTGTGGCACCTAATTATAATATTGGCCTGGTCAGGCTCCGTGGCGTGAGGGCTACAGCTAGGAAGATTGTAAAATTTGTAGCAAGGATTATCCTTAAAACCCTGTTTTGTCTCATATAATTACATTTGTATTTTGTTTGTTGTAGTGAAGCAAAAGGAACAAAAGCTAGCCTTTTCAGCTTGCCCTGAAACCCAGCAGCAGACACCCCATACCTCCTGTTTCCTTTCTCCTTCTCAGCTCTGAAATCAGCTTGGAAGCAGAGGCCTGAGAGTGATCCTCTGTGGAAGCTGTTAGTGGTCTGTCAAGCATTTGGGTCTGGGGCTGGGGAGAGAGGCTGAGGACAAACCCACTGGGGTGGATTCTGAAAGCACCCTGTGCCCCTGTAAAGAGATATTTCAGTGAATCACCACAGAGGCCTTGCCCTCTGTGAACCCCTTGAAACCATCTTTTGGGAACTGGTTTAACTTTGCATTATGCCCATAACATGAATGGTGTTTAGCTCCATCCAGCCGCTCACTTGCTTTTTGCCATGACAGTGCTCCTTCCTCCTGAGTATCTGTCACTTCCCACTGGCATTAATTTAATCATGTCAGAAACTAAAGTACAGGCTATCCGATGCTATGCAGGGCCGTAACCCAAGGTTCAAAATGAGAGCAGAGTGCAGCCCAACCACACAGTAGGAGCTGGGTAAAGATACCCTGGCAGCACTCAGATCACAGTTTAGTCATTCGCTGACTGGGAAGCCTTGTATGGTAGCTTTCTAACTTACCTTTCTGTCTCCTCCTGCATCCGTCAGAAATATTATCTGTAGCTGATAGTAGAAATATTGCAGTGTTTAAAAATGGCAGTTCACATATGTTATTAAGCACAGTGCCTGGCATTTAGAAATGTTCAGCAGTTTATTTTTGTTATTGAATATTGTTATAAATGTCTTTTTAGTTGTACAGAATTGATTTGAAATATTTTGTTTGTAAAAGCTGGGATTATAGCCCAGTTGATAGAGTGCCAGAATGCACAAAGCTCTGGTGTTGTTACCTAGTGCTAGAGAAAGTGGATGTGTGTCACTAACATTTCCTCTGAGGGGGAGAAGTGAGCAATGTCTACTTCATCTATGATCACAACAAAAACTGAGGCTTGACACTGCCAAGTTCACTCTAGGGAAACATTGAAGCGCTCTCTCTCTCTCTCTCTCTCTCTCTCTCTCTCTCTCTCTCTCTCTCTCTCTCCTTATTTGGCTTCCTTACCCATAGATGAGGTGGCTTTTGGTGCAGGTGCCCTCCCTGCAGCAAGCTGCACCTGAGAAGCCATTACCTGCAGTCATGAGGGCTTCCCCATAGCTGCAGAGTGAAGACTCCTCCCCTAGTCTTCCCTGTCTTATACACTTCTAGCCCCTCCCAAGGCCACATGCAGTTAAGGTAGAATTGGGTACCACTGGGCTAGGGAGTAGCCTGATGCTCAGGTGAGAGTCTTGTGTTCCCGGGAGAACAGTCACAGCAGCACAGAAGCACACAGCGGTTATCCTGACATCGGGTAGTGGAATAGGAAGTTTAAACAGTTCCATGTCATCCTCATCTGCAGTAAGCTCAGTCTGGGCACATGAGACCTTTCCTCAAATAAAGTGAAAGGACAGAAAGGAAAGAAAAGTAGACATTTCTAGTCACTTCTGTACCTGCAAAGAAGTATCAGCAAGCATAACAAGCGTACGTGAACTAACTTTTTTAAATGCCAAAGTAAAGGCAATGATGTTTGAAAAGTCGCAGCTCAATTGACTCCTTCAGCATCGTATAACCTTTCAGCTCTGTGGCTTCCCCAAATCCATCAACATCAGAATTTGACAGACTGATAGGATATTATATAAATCAGATGCAGTTCAAGTCCATACAATTCATAAAGTCCAGACAACAAAGTACTATGTGATTTAATACTTCAAGGATTTGCTTTAATAAGCCCCTAAATCTTGTGTTAGCCTTTTAGCTATTTCTAACATAATTTACATTATTTTTCTGAAGTGGATAAACAGAAATGGTTTTGATATATCTGTCATAAACCATGCACACAGATTCAGTGTGGCTTTGGTTCTGTTGTCTGTAATTCACCACCAGTGCTTTTCAGTCAGACACATTGTGAAGTAGCCTCATATTTATCAGCCAGTTCTAATGTCTTTCTGTACTGCTGGTTGAGAATGGTCCAATCTGTCTGCTTTCCTTGTCAGAAGGTAGAAGAGAAAAGAGCAGCAAGCTTGGATGCAGACAGTCTTCCAAAGCCGTGTTTCTATATAACATTCAGACCAAAGGATTCATGGCAAAGTAGTTGAGCATCCTTTTGTGTTTGTGTATTCGATGATATTTCGACAAGATTGTGATTTTGGAAGATAATAGCCCAGGATTACTTAAGGGCAAGAAAAAAGTATTTTTGTTTGTCTTTGGGGCTACATGATTCCATAGTCAATAAATAAATACTATAGTATAGGCCCAGTGCTATCTAGTTTCTCAGAGTAGAAAAATTTGAGGATTTATTATTACTTGTTTTAATCTGGACAAGAAAAGAAAAGATTTAAAGAGCTTTTAAGGAAGATTTGTGAAGGATTGTTTAGGTATTGGCAAGTATCATTCCTGAGAATCCTGGCCATCATTCTAAGAAAACAGGCTGGAGAGCTGGCTGAGCAGTTAAAAAGCACTGACTGCTCTTCCAGAGGTCCTGAGTTCAATTCCCAGCAACCACATGGTGGCTCACAACCATCTGTAATGGGATCTGATGCCCTCTTCTGGCATGCACCATATATGCACACAGAATACTCAGACATTAAGTAAATAAAATAAAATAAAATAAAATAAAACAGTTAAACCAGTGAGGAATTCTTGACACCTCCCAAAACTCAACTGGGGCATTGCTTAGTGGTTTATTTTTGTTCTTTTTAAAAATAACAACTATAAAAAATCAACAACTATATAACTTCTTGAAGGGGCTGGAATTACACACATCTGTTGCCTGAGGACAGGTACCAAGATAAAAGCTCTAGTCTTTCCAATATTAGTCTGTAGTTCACATAACTACAGTCTTCTCCCTTCCCTTGAGGAGTGGATACAACTTCTCTTCCTCTCCCAGGGAGATCTGTCATTCTCTCCTGGCCTCTGTAGGCACTGGGCATTCACAAGGCCTGAGTACATTTACGATGATCTGAATGGATGGATGGATGGATGAATAAATGAATGAATACATTTTAAAAGGAATGAATTGGTATTCTCAAATGGACAAGGACCACTGAACTCAAGATTGGTTTTAGCAAGAAGGAGAGAGGAGTGGAAGGAGGGAGGCTGAAGACAGGTCTATAAGCAGCTATGTTATATGGAGGGTAGAAAGTAGGTTTTTGTCAGTGAGAACATATGTGAAGTCCAGTGTTATAGTTTTCTTTCTTATAGTTTCAGGAATGAAACCAAGAGCTTTATATGTGCTAGACAAGAATTCTACCACTGAACTACATTGCCATGCCAAGAGATTTTTAAGAAGATGAATCACTAGGGAATGAATTAATAAATGAGAAATAATGAACATGACACAAATATTCTTGGGCTTATAGTGTAAGTGGAAGTTTATTTCTTGTAGAAAGATCTTTCTGAAATGAAGACCTGATTCCTTCTTTAGTCACCCTGGAGTCTCAAGGTACTGAGGAAGCAATGCAAGTCATATCTGACAAACATAGCCTTATTTTCACTACCTTTTTGTCACTGTCCTGAGGCAGTGAACCCCCACACTCCAGTCACTGCTGCTCTGGAGTTGCTCACTTGTTATGTGGCCTTTTCCTTCCCTCTGACTCTGATCTCTATCGCTTTGTGTCCTTGACTGAGTCCTCTACTCAAACAACTGTTTGCATTTGATGTTAGTCCTCTCCAGTCACCAGCTGCTCTTCTGTACTGAAGTTCATTGATGAGTGGGCAGGTGCATAATGCTCTCGAGATTGAGAAGAAAAAATTAGGCATAGGATTTAGTGTACCTTTATAGTCAGATCTATTACTGATAACTTCCTGTTTGAAATGAAGAAACTATCCAGAAACTTCCAAGCAACATTTCTTAACTGACTTGTATTTCTCAATAGAGCTCTTTGTGGAATAATGGAGCTCTGTAAGGCCTGGATATGTAGGGGACTCTATCCTTGAGAGGCTCTGGAATTCTAATTATACCTTGGGCTGTCAAAGGAGCTTTCACTTTGATATTCTTGAGTGTAGAAATATAAAAAAGTAATGACATAGTCTCTGTCTTTAAACTGACGAGACCTTTCTGAGTGGGAGTCTATAGTAATGGCTCTTGAAGTGCACCACTTGGGCTTTTTGGCTGCTATCTGAAGATCAGATGACTCAGACTCTGTGAAGTTGACAATGTTATGATTAAGGGTGTGAGGAAACCCTGCTCCTTAGCACATGATATTTCTTCTGACTTGGTATTACTAATTTCTTATGAGAAAAACAATAACATGAGATGTCAACAAGACAGTATCAACAGAGTTTTAGGTTATAGGTATGTCAGTTGGTCTAGGGAGAGTAAACATTCCCCAAATCTTCCAAGTTGGGATACATTGGCTTTCTCTTTCCATATCCAACAAGTGGGCCAGGAGTGCACTTAAAGGTAGATGTGAAGGATCAGGGGCTGGAAATCAAGAAGGTTTGAAGGCTGTGCCTACGACTTTCTCCTGAAACTGTAGGAAAAGGAAATCTTTGATGGAGCAGACTCCATCATGGGCTGAAGTCCCCACCGGAGTTGATAGCTTATGTACACAGATAAAAAGCTCTGCAGGACTCAGTAAGAGTCATATCTGCTCTTCTTAGGAATACTAGGGATGCGTTCACCTTCTTTCCTCCTTTATACTACCTAGATGGGAGTAACATTTTAAGGAAAAATCAGTTACATGGAATTCTTAGAAAATTAATAATGGAAGAAAGCATTTTATTTCAACATGTTTCCAAAAAGATCCCCAAGAATGTCATTTGAGAAAAGTGTTCTCTGGTTATATTTTGTTTGAAAAATATTCCATGTGTATGCCTTCCTCAAAACTGGAAGTATTAGTAGGGCCTATAGGGCACGAAGGCTGTGCTCCTTAATGGATTAGTAATGGTCTCTAGTCACCCGGAGAGCTCTTTTTCTCCCAAGTGAGAACAAGGCCTGATATGGACCAGAAGAAGCAGGTTTCCACTAGACAGTAATGCTGCTGACACCTTCATCTTGGACTTCCCAACCTCAAAGCTGTAAGCAGTTTCTGTTGCTCATAAGCTACCCAGTCCATAGTATTTTGTTATAGCCCCCAGGCAGATTAAGGCCAATATTAATAGTAAAAGTTATGGAAACACTACAGAAAAGCAGCCCACTATTCCAGTTTTACTGAGTTTAGAAGCCATTTTTGGCCAGCTGGGCAACACTAAGAGAAGGTTAAAATGTTAATAAAGCATTCTTTAATGTCAAAGCTGAGGAGAACCCTCTTACAGAGGCAAAAAGGAAACCGACTGGAGCTGAGATTCCTCAGCAGGCTTTAGCGAAAGAACATCAGTAAAGCCTTTGTGTGAGCTTTCCACACAGCTAAGGCAGCATCTGGGGCTGCTGTTATGTCTGCTTCTCTTGTGTTAAGGGGAAGGAAGCAATGAAGGCCTCTTGTCAGCTGTGAGATGGGAGGTGCTGTCAGTAGGGTAGACTTCAACTAATCCCAGATGAGAAATGACTGCATTTAAGACAGTCAGTTTTCTCTTGCATTCAAACATTTGTATCTTTATTTTTTTTTCTTTTTTCTTTTTTTTGGAGCTGGGGACCGAACCCAGGGCCTTGCGCTTGCTAGGCAAGCGTTCTACCACTGAGCTAAATCCCCAACCCCCATTTGTATCTTTATAACTGTTGGGATAAATTGATTTTTTTCTATGATTTTAACCATTCTCCTCTGACTTTTTCTTTGTCTTCCTATATATTTTAATATGCAAAATAAAATAGAATTAATTTATCTTAAAGAAATTATCAAATGAATGATAGGCAGGCTTACTTTCTTAACTTTCACAGAAAAAATATTTTAACTGGTCTTTGTATGAATTACTAAAACATGTAAAATCTGGCCAAATTCTAGAGCTAGGTGTGGTGGTAAACTATCACATGGGATCATGTGTGGGCCTTGAATAAGGCAGCCGCTTCGTGACATTAAGATTGTTGGGAGGACTCATTGTTTATCAAGTTTATTTTTAAAGACTTGAATTTAATGTAATTATTGTGGTCATGGTACATGTGTAGAAGACAGAGGACAGCTCTGTGGAGTTGGTTCTCTCTTTTCAGCTTCACATGGTTTCCAGAGACTCAACTCGGTTTATCAGGCTTAAACGCTCAGGTGGCAGGCTCTTTACCTTCTAAGCCATCTAAATTACTTGAGTTTTAAAGATAGAGAATCTAGACTTTTTTTGTAATAGTAAATTTTCTTCCGATCACATTTTATTTTTTGTAATTAATGAATATCAATTGTACATTCTTTTAAGATCTATTTTTTTAAATTGTGTGTATAGGTGTTTTGCCTTATATACATCATATGAATACAGTACCAGAGGGCATTAGCTTCCCTTGCGTTATAGGCAGTTGTTGTGAGTGACCATGTCGGTGCTGGGAATTGACAGGTCCTCTAGAAGAGCAGCTACTGCTCTTAACCACTGAGCCATCTCTGCAGTCCCCACTTATGCCCATTAATGGGTTTTACTAGCATTTTTTTTATAGGCACATATCTTAGAGAATCTGGATCTTTTTGCAAAATATCTTAATGTTTAAATCTTGGTGGTTATTAAAAAATAAATCTACTCTGTAAATCAAGTAAAACATGTACAAGGACCAGTTTGTGACTCTTCGTAAGACTTCATGTAGTGTGACCCAGGTTAAGTTTCATAGCAGCCCACCTCTGGGTTCTATCTATCACAGACAGTGAGGGTACTGATATTGCTAACTGGCTATTCACGAGCAACTTTTCAGAAAATTCCTCAGTATCCACCTCATTTGAGATTATGATGCTATTGTTTTATCTAGAAACAGTCATTGCCTTTCATAATGGCATTGGCAGTAGGCATGAAACATTGCCACAGGGTCTGAGTTAGATAATGTTCAGTTAAATCTCGATGGCAGGAAACCTGGCAGAGTAAGATGGCTTCTTGGCTGACTGCAGGAGCTCTCTGTCTGAACATCATTACACGATTTCATAATCAATAGCTGAGTGTTTTCCTTAGAGTTTGGCCAATGTAAATATTTTGTTGAATTATTCTTTGAGTATTGTTGGGTGGCATTTCAAGTATCACTGCAGCACTACTCCAGCCCTGAATCATCTTTGACTTAGAAGTAAATATACTAACTCAGATTTTTCCTTTATTATGTTTTTAAGAGGAAAATAAAAGTATTTCTAACAACTTTTCTTCTCCTCTGCTATGCCTAAACAATGCCATTTCTCCGTTTCTCTCCTCATTCTTCCTTGGCTGCTTGAGCAGACCAGATGTCACAGCAGACTCTTGTAACCAGGAAGGTGTTTCGATCTTCCCAGCAGCACCAAGGCATGTATGCACATGCCTCTTTCTGCTTTCTTTACCAACAGCAGCACACGGTGAGGCCCTTGTCTGCCTCCTTGTTCTCCTAGTTCATAACCTGCTTGTTTTTGAAGCCATAATTTCATAATGGCATGCCGCACATTTTTTATTTAAAACTTTAACCTTTTTCCACCTACCTCATTACAGTTTTATCAGAAGGTAAAAATACAGACTGGAAGCTGCCACATAGTCTCTTTTCCATTTATTAAACCAGTTATTACTGCTTCAAATAAAAAGGCAAGGCAAGGAAATCACACATTTTAGCAGTTCTTTGAATACTGTATAGTTAGTTACCTGCATGTTCGAGAAACTCATGCATTCTTATCTTGAGACTATTCAAGGAAAAGCATATTTGTAGACCAGTGCTTAATTGTGTTACTTGGGTTCATTAGCAAATATTGTATAGTCACACATTCATTTGTTTTCCATAATTTGTGCTATAGTTTGAACATACCTACCAACAAAATCATTGAGACTAATTCCTCCTCCAAGGCATTAGCAGGGGTGACCTTTTGGAAAGTAGTCCTGAGCACTCTGCCCTTAGAAGGAAATGAGCCCACTGGAGGATTATTTGGAGAAGGTGTCTGTTACAAACACCAGGTGTAACCTCACTTTTCAGGTGATGTCCTGTGCCACCTCAGGGACTTCATAGTGTTCCCATCAGCAGGGAAGCCCTCACCAGATCTGATTTCTTTACCTTGGAACTCTTAGCCCCTCAGAGCTAATTTACCATGAGCTGAGTAAATCTTTCTTCTTTATAAATCACACAGTCAATGGTATTCTCAAAAGTGGGCTAAGATATGAAATTGTTGTCAAGAGCACATGAGTAGAGGCTGGAAGACTTTAGAAGAGCACAGAGCTAAATGACCTAAACGCCATGAACAGACAGAGCATTTAGGTTGACTCAGATGAGGGGTAAGATGACAGACAACTGGAGAAGATTTGTAAAGTTTTAGATGGTTCTTGGATGTGGTCATCAGAATGCTGACAAATGTGGAGATGAGAATATCCCTAGTTGGAAATTAGAGAAAAAGCTACAATAGCAATTGTGGTTCCTAGGGTAGTGTAGAAGGTTGAACTTGAGAGTAATGAAGAACTGCTGGGAGCAATTTCCAGACCCAAGCCTATAAGACCTCATCTATTAAAGTGTTCCTTCCAATAGTTCCTCGCCGGGGAGCCCTATTCTTTAACACATGGACCAGATCCAAACTAACAGCAATATTTGCATCCATCTGATGCTAATTCCATAGGGAAACAGACTACAGGCTATAGGGGCCCATCAACATTTTTAAATGTTTGCCAACTGCCTTGGGAGGCCAGGCCAGTATTAAGTAAGAATCTTTGAAAGATTCACTACTACAGTGTCAGAGTTTGACCACAGAGTGTCCTCCATTTAGGACATTGGGTGCCTAGCTGATGGTACTGTTTGGAGGAAGTTCTGGTGCCTTTTGGACTGTGGACCACCTGCATAAGTAGGTTGTTAGAAGGTGATAGATGCCTGCTCTAGCCCAAAACTCTGTTTCCTGATCTACCTACATGTGAGAACCTCTTCCACATGCTTCTGCTGTCACAAACCCCACCATGCTTTACATACCCTCAGCCATCTCTGTTGGGGATTTGGTCATACCGATGGGGAAAGTAACCAGCACTGAGGGCAGTGCTGTGCAGTGGGATCCCAGAAGTCATAGCTCCGGGCACCGTGTGGCAGCAGCCTAGAAAAAGCAATCAGCCACAGACAGCCTGTGTTACACAGCCCAGGAGTCTGATCCCAGAAACACTTTAAGGGCAGGGTGCCCAAGACCTTGAAGCTCCATCTAGGGTGTCATGAGAAGAGGTACGGAGTGAAGGATTATTCTGGAATTCTGTGATTTGTGGTCTGCCCTCCTGATTCAGACCTGCTTTCAGCCAGTTATTCCTTTGCTTTCTATTCCTTTCCATTCCTTTCATCTGCCTTTGGAATGGGATGTTTATCCCGTCCTCCTCCACTGTTACACATAGATGCTCCCACTGATTTCACAGGTCCAGAGCTGGAGTGAGCCTATCTTGAATCACTGCATGGACAGTTAATGTTTGGGTTCGTGTTGAACTGAGTTAAGACTGATGCTTGGGATGGAAATAAATGCCATGTGCTTGGGGAGGACCTAGTGTTGATGACATGGGTAGAATGCTGTGCTGTAGATATGCATTGCCTGTACCAAAACTCAGTTGAGTTTCTTTATTGAGAGATGGTTAGATGGTTTTAAAGGTGAGTCTTTGGGATGTAATTAATATTGAAACAGTCCCTAAGGTTGGGCTCCTACTTCAGTAGGACTTGGATTTTATCAAAAGAAGAGTCCTGAGCCAACATTCTGCCTCACTATGCCATTCCTTCTAGCACCTTGAGACCAGAAGCCTCCCCATGAGCAAGAAAGACCTTACTAGATTCAATAGTACTTGGTCTTGAACATCTCAGTCTTCAGAAACCTTTGTTTGTATGGATACATATGTAGTGCATATACATGCTCATGTAAGTGCATGTTCATGTGTATGCACATTGCTGTGAATAATGTGTATATGTGCATGTGTGCCCGAGGAGGCTATAGGTGGATATTGGGTGTTTTTATCTTCCTCCTTCTACTTTTCTCTCTATAACCTGAGAGGCTTTTCTTTCTACCAACTGAGGTAGGCTGTCTGGCCACTGAGTTCCAGCGATGCTCCTGTGTCTGCCCCTCCCTTCCAGCTCGCAGCACTGGGTTATAGGCATGCATTGTTCAGCTGTTATGTGGATACTGAGTACCCACACCCATATCCTCATGCTTGTCCAGCTGACAGTTTACTAAGTCCTCCCTAGCCCTGCAAATGGTTACTCAGCAAATCACTCAGACTTGGTACTCAGTAACAGCAGCAGCAGCAGCAGCAGCAAACAGAACCAAGTTTCAACAGGATCTTGTCAATATTTGCCTAATCAGTATCTATCCTTTAATAAAGATCAACTTTCTTACCTTTATGTGAATATTATGGGATGTTTTGAAATAGATGAAAGATTGTCCTTTATATTATTTTCTAAGTGGATTGTTAGTTTTCTAGAATCAGTTTTTTTTTTTAAAGATACTCATTAATGAATCTCAAAAGTCACATATAATGTGGTTTGGTTTTCTTTTGCGATGGTCTTGATTTGTAGTTGTGCTGACCTTGAACTAGCTGGGCAGTCCAGGCTGGCCTCCAGCTTGCTGTGATCCTCCTGCCTCAGCCTTCAGAGTACTGAGATTACAGGTGTACATTACTAATTCATATTAAACATCTATTTCAATAAGAAAGGAGTTTGCAAGCAGAAGGTTTGGCAGCCAAAATAAGTGATTTTTCTGTAATAATTTTGTGGTTTTTTAATATTAGGAGCATAGTAAACAGGTTTAGTTAATGACCATATATATGTATATATTTATGTATGTATATGTATTACAGATGATATCCTGAACAGGATTATAAAATTGTATAAAAATTGGTTTCTAGGAACTGTTCCACATTTCATAGCCATCAGCAATGAAGGAAGGACAAGGCATCTGAACAAGACTCTTACCCAGAGCAACTGCGCTCTAGTAGAGTCTAGTAGCCTTTGATTCTCTTTTAGGGTTCCTGGTGGTGATTACTTCCTTATTAGGGGAAGCCTTCAGTTACAACCCATCCCTGTAAACTACTCGGTGATAGATAACTTCTGCACATTTCTGTAGAGAATGACCTGAATTACGTTTGTATGTATATATAGTCTAAAGACATGTATGCAATTTAGTTTAACTTAAACCGCCTTACACCATAATATAAACATCTTCTGTGTTATTATAGAACCATTGTAAATACTATTTAATGACAAATGCTACATTGAATAAATCAGTCATTTTTTTCTTTCTCAAAAGTTTATTGTTATCAGATTTTTGCTACTGTGAATTACTGTGATGGTCTTTCTTCAAAACCAACCAGGCACAAGGCTTCTTATATTTAAATCTATTTTTGTAGGCTAGAATTATAGGGGTAGAATTACCAAGTCAGAGAATTTGAACAAATATTTTAGGTTTCTTGATGATAATCTCAGAATGTACTATAGAAGTCTCTGACTAAAAACCTCTGCTTCCTTGAGGAGGTGAGAAAACACTGTTCTGTTGTATTTTGCCAATATTATCCATGTTCACTGTTTAAAAATGATCACATTAAGTTACTATGTCAGTTTCCATTTCTCTGCCGTTTAGTGATTACCCTCTCCCCAATTTTTTACCTAGAATATTTTTCTCTTAATTGCCTACTTGTCATTTGCTTATTTAAGAATGTGTTTTCCATTCTTTTCAAAAATAAATTTAATGTTTATTTTATGTATATATACACAAGAGTTTTGTCTGCATGTATGTATGTGCACTATATGTCCTCAGAGGTCAGAAGGAGTAGGATCCCCTGGAACTGAAGTTACAGATGGCCGTGAACCCCCATGTGCCGCTGGGAACCTAACCCAGGCCCTCTGAAGAGCAAGTGTCCCTAACCTACCTTGCTAGCCTCTGCTCTTCATTCTTAAGGGCTAACAGAAACATCTAGTCTTCACAGTATAGCAGGACTCCTCTGACCCACAAGCAGTAATGTCTCAGAGTCTTCTATGTAGTTTAAAGCTTAGGTCTTTTGCTAGGTCAGGCTCCAGCTACTCTAAACTTGTAATCTGTCCTTTCTTTTTTCTTTTTCTTTTTCTTTTTTTTCTTAGATTTTTCTTTATTTACATTTCAAATGTTATCCCCTTTCCCAGTTTCCCCTCTGGAAACCCACTATCCTATACCCCCCCAACCCCTGCTTCTATGAGTGGGTACTCCCTTCCTCCCACCTTCCCACCCTGGCATTCCTGTACACTGGGGCATTGAACTTTCACAGAACCAAGGGCTTCTCCTCCCACTCGACAAGGACATCCTCTGCTACATAGGCAGCTGGAGCCATGGGTCCCTCCATGTGTACTCTTTGGTTTGTGATTTAATCCCTGGGAGCTCTGGGGGATCTGTTTGGTTGATATTGTTGTTCTTCCTATGGAGTTGCAAACCCCTTCAGCTCCTGCAGCCCTTTCTCTAACTCCTTTATTGGGGACCCTGTATTTAGTCCAATGGTTGGCTGTGAGCATCCACCTCTGTATTTGTCAGGTTCTAGCAGAGCCTCTCAGGAGACAGCTATATCAGGCTCCTGTCAGCTGTACTTCTTGGCATCTGCAATATTGTCTGGGTTTGATGTCTGTATGTATATGGGCTGGATCCCCAGGTGGGGCAGTCTCTGGATGGCCTTTCCTTCAGTCTCTGCTCCACACTTTCTTCTCCCAGAATCGTTCTCTATTGGAAGTTCACACCCCCGCTTCCTGCCCAGCTACTGGTTGTCAGCTCTTTATTACAACCAATCAATAGCAAGACATATCTTTTAGATTGCCTGTAGGCATAGAGGGCTGTCTGACTGACCTTCAGGTATCTGAGCAGGTGTGGAAGGACAAGTATTTACAAATGTAAGGCTGGTGATGGGCCATAAAAATGACAGTACCAAGCTAGCATTTAGCTCTCTGCTGGCACAGCAACCAACAATTGAAAATACAGAGACATACCTTCATACAAGGTAAGAAGGTTACCCCAACACATACCAACCTTTAATAGGTTAATTGTAAGGTTTATATGTGATAGATCATCAACTGTGGAGTTATTTAGGACTCTTGCTTTTATGTAACTAAATGCTTAGCTTGGACTAGGATAGACATGTATTTAAGTGGATCATAGATTTCAAGGAAAAGTTGATATATGGGCTAGGCCTGTGAGCTAGCTCAGAATAATCTAAAGGATGCAACTATCCTTAGGATTTTCACACTGTCTTTCATCACTGCTTCTCTTCCCATGCTGACTTTCTTTTGTCAGACAATCTCTTTTGTCACAGTTTATAATTTTACTTTTAATGTCTTTACTGCTACTTGAGAGGGACTGCCTGCTCTTTTCTCTAGTCTCAAGGAAAGATCCCTGCCTAAAACAAAACAAGCAAAATCCCAAAACTCTAGTTTGGGGTGAGTAATCTCTTTAGCCTACTCTATTGAGTAGGGGATGATAGTCATCTCATGTGATTGTTTGGAGCTGGAAGTGTGGAAGGAAAGGCTCTTGACTTAAGGATTCATTGTTTTCCAAGGGAAGGTAATTACAGTTGGTAGATAAAACACTCGGTAATATCCAGGTGCTGGTAGCTCACGCCTTTAAATCCCAGCACTTGGGAAGCAGAGAGAGGCAAATTTCTGAGTTCTATGTCAGCCTGTCCACAGAGCTAGTTCCAGGACAGTCAGGGCTGCACAGAGAAACCCTGTCTTGAAAACAAAACAAAAACAGCTAGGTGCCATGAACAAGGCTGTTTATCCACCATGGCTGCTTTATGCCTATCATCCTGGCACCTGGGAGGCTAAAGCAAGGAGGATCATGATCACGGTCATGTTCAGGACAAGCCTTGGCAGTGCAGAAATTCTACACTAGCATGTGCTTCAAAGTATCACTGTCTCAAAACATCTTCACACCTCAGGGATTCCCAAAGAGTGTTGTACATGCTTTTCCACCCTTTAGAATTAGTAGAGCATTGCTTTATCAGAAATGTGAGAGAACAAGTAGAGACACAACAAACATCCTGCTATTGGAAAACAAATTGTGTGACACTGAATCCAGCCATTCCTTGCTATCTCGAGGAATTTGTTCAGGACTGTGCCTTGAGATAATGCTCAAGTTCCTTATGAAAAAGCACATCTTTTTCTAAGCTTTAAACTATATTGTATTAAATAACTAATGGAATGTAACTATCATAAGTTGTATTTTTTAGGGAATAATAAGGAAATATATATGTAAATGTGCAATCTGGCAAATATTCCACATACATAAGTACATACATACAGACAGACATTATGTAATGGGAATCTAACCCATGGACTGAGCATGCCAGGAAAGTACTCCATTATCCAGATATATCTACAGAATAGAGTACAGAAAAGGAGGCCTGAATGTCCCCTAAAATAATGGCAGTATTTGAAGAAGTGTTTTATATGAACAATGTGATTTTATTAAGAATACTTTAATGTAACAGGGATTTCACTTTCCCTCAAATCATCTTCCATTTACAGTAAACTATTTTGCCTTTAACTTTTGTGTGTGAAATTACTCAGTCTCATAATCCCAAAATGTTTATTTTTAAATTACAGTTAATATTCCAAAACTCATTTCTAGATTGATAAACCTAAAGAAAATTATATTTAATTAAAGAAAAATCAGTTATTTTAATAGCTTAACAACCACATAGTAAAGAGATGGTTGGAAAATAAGTAAATAATTAAAAAACAAAATAATGCCCAGAGAGTTTATGTGAATAAGGTATACTTAAAAAGCAATATGGATTCAATCCAATGCAGATGCCTTCCTCTGTCTGACCTTGTTTGGTCTGTTAGGTATGTTATTAACATGTGGGATGATGATTGTGATTTAATATTTAAGTAACTTTAGCAAAAGATATGTTTTGGTATGTAAGAATTCTGCAGGATGATATAAGTAAGTTCCACATTAACTTTTTACATTAAAGCAAGTAACATTCAAAAGGGAACTAAATGCTTTCATTAATAATTGTGTTTAAAATGTTGCTTCTGTTCTCTGTACTTTTGTGCTAGAGGCATTTCTGGCCCAGAGCATTCATCCTGGTTTGATGCAGTAGCTCCTGCTAATATGTGTAAAGGAGTTTGGTCTCTGCCCTAGGCTCTCTCACAGTGCTCACAGTTTCTCTGCACACTTCTTTCTGGTTTCATTGACTCCTTAGTGACCTATCTAGCTATACTATCTTTACTCCCCTCTCTCTAGTCCTCTTTCTTGAAATGTCACTGAATGTTCTAGATAGACTCAGGTAGGAATTAACTCCAGAACAGTTCAGGGGACACTTTTCATAATTGGCAGCTTATGTTCCCTCAGAAACTCGTCTCCCGGGAGCTGAAGATTCAGATGTTTTGGAGGATTCTTGGTGGTCCTGATTGTCCCCTTGACATGCAGAAGGTGACACCCTGAGAGTGTATGATCCTGAAAACTCACTACTTTGTTTTTTTTCAGGCTCCAAGCCCCCATCTGTCATCTTTGATTGCTGCAAAATCAGTTGGAGGGGAAGACTGTAAAATAAATTAATCCTTAGACCCAAAACCTTGACAAAAATAGAGTGTGGATTGCAGGTGGTAAACCCCTACAGTTTTCTTATGCTTCTTGCATGTTCTATTACAGAGTGGAGAAACGTTAAGGCGAATTTAAAAGTACTTTCCTTGGGATTGTTTTCATTTTGGGTGATATTAGTAGGTAATTCAAATAAAATAATTGAGAGGCTAATTACATTCCCTTATTTGTTTTTGTAACCCAGTGATTCTCATACAAGTTAGTTTAATCATGATGATGAGGGGGAAACTTGGAAGTAGACAGTGGTGATAAATGTGTCTGTTCTCATGGCTGTGCAGGCAAGAGGCTTATAGCATAAGTCACCTGTCTCCCAGAACAAGGTTCTCTCTGTTAGAACATGCTGTTAGTCTCCATTTTCAGGAACACTCTCTGACTAGACAACATCGTGTCCTCACAACCATGCAGTGTTCAGATTCTGTGCAGAATTATGACTGCTGGGAGAAAAATGTGTGCTTACACGGTACATCCTGTACTGTATCCTGTGAATTATTTTACAGGATGATGTCTACAGTAACAGTGAACACCCGTGCTTTTCTAGGCATGCAGTGTTTAAGCATATTGGTTGTATTTGAAGTGAGTAAGTACCAAGCATAGCCAAAGCACCAATCTTCCCAGGGAGTATAGCTACGTTTTTACACATAACATCCATTTAGGAAATATCCTGAAAGATAGACTTTACAAAGTATTCTATCACCTATATTTGCAATTAAACAATAAAATATTTTATAAAAACATAGGCTGAGAATTATTTTCTAACTGAATTTTGGTATTTGAAGTCTATAAATCAAGGCATGTTTAAAGCATATTTTAAAAAAATCATAGCATTGTCTTAAGTAAACAAATTACTTTCTAATGTTTCCACACATTTTCCTGTTTAGAAACCCAATCTTCATATATATATATATATATATATGTGTGTGTGTGTGTGTGTGTGTGTGTGTATGTGTGTGTGTGTATATACTGTATAACCTACTGTGTAGGTTATCAAACTGTCTAATATTTTATTTTTGAGCAATACATAATTATATCTTCATTGTAAATAATCTAAATATCGTAGAAAAATCCCGAAAGTTTTCTTGTCCATTTGTCTCGGTTCTGGTTCTGTGCCTCAGATAAATCTGTTTTAACATTGACAAAGATTGTTTTCATTTTTTTCTAAAGTTTTAATTAGTAGACTGTGTCGTAGTTGTGTTAAAATACAGTGGCCAAAGCAACTTAACAGAAGAAAGAGTTTATTTTGCCTTACAATTCCATAGGGACAGAGTCCATACTGGAGGGAAAGACATCCAACAGGCAGACTTAGCAGGAACAGGCAGCTGAGAGAGCAAGAGCACGCATCCTGGGGAAAGGCTGTGAGCCCCCAAAGCCTTTGACCATGACATACTTCCTTCAGTATGCATTAAAGGTCCTAGAACCTCCCCAAATGACACCACCAGTTGGCAACCAAGTGAGCCAGGGTATGTGTGTGTGTGTGTGGGGGGGGTTCTCATTTAAACCACAACACATACATAAGTATGTATATTAGGTGACATACAAACTCATGTTTTCATGTCATGCTTACTGATGTGTGAGCTACATGTTGCCTTTTCTTCTCTTTCAGGCCAGGACATAGAAATCTGTTTTATCTACAATATCAGGATTGACTTTATCATCACACGGATTTACTAATTATTCTTGCTTTGTTTGGTTTTGTTATAACATTCCATAGGACCCCACTTTATTTTATTCTTCTTCTAATAATAGATATATATGGTAATATATTGGCTGTGAAGGCTATTTTTTCTAAATAAAATACTATATTATGTAAAATATTTAAAAAGACACCTATTCTTTTATACTACAGTTTATATTAAACATTTGACATATAAAAATTACTTATTGCATGTGCACAAGTGATATATTTGTAACATTTACATTTGAAATATTTGTAAACTACACAAAGTCTCAAAAATAGTTCATGAGTTCACAGATATGCTGATTCTCCGAATTTTGTGCTTTGTATAGCTATGGTACAGTTATAAATTACAGATTAATGTTGGTATAATGCTATTGACTGACCTACAGATTTTATTTGACTTTATCATTTTTCTACTCGTGTCATTTTCCTAGTTCAAAGGTGAGTGTAGAATGTCTACTGTTCTCCGAGTTCACAGTTTCTCAGCCCCCGTCCTCACGACTTCGACACTTGTGAAGAATTCTGGTGGCTTCAAGACTGTCTTGCAGTTTGTGTTTGTCTGACATTTGTATTGAGTTCACTTTTGGAGGGAACGCCACATAGGTGATGGCCCTCGTCAGGTGTCTTGAGGTGAACATGGTGATGTCTGCATGTACTGGTGAGGGCATTCCTGTTTTCCTGGTGTTTTTCCTCTACACTCATTGCTTTTTATAAATAATATCTTGGGCAGATAACTGGAAACTATACATGCTCTTTTTGCCCTGAAACCTTCACTTGTCGTTAACACAGCTGTCAATAGAATTAGTCTGAAATAGTTTTTTATTGTGATTGCCTCTTCTTCTCTTTCAGGGTATTTCTTTCCTTTATTCTTTCTGTATTAATTAAAAATCCTCTGTGGGGAAAGGGTTTCTTCTCTCTCCTTATTTATCTGTAAATTAATAAGTATGAGGACATGCTTAGTTTTGTTTTCTGAGTTATACTCTCAGAGACTCAGCATCTCAGAGTCTCGTAATATAGAGAAAACTAGAGAATGTATCCCACCAGGGGTAGTAAACCGGAAGAAAGGGAGAGACTGGAGCAGCAGTGGATACATATACACACTGCATGAGATTGACACGAGGGCAGCTTCTGTAAGAGGGAACTCTCAGACGATTGGGAGCTCCAGCAAGCCTGCCTCTTGGCAAAAAGTCAGGAAAATTCATGAGAGGAACACAGAAAAGAGAGAAGAAAAAGGAGACCATTATAATTTCATCAGCAAATATTAAATGCAACCTGACATAATGTATGTTCAGCAGTGAAGTTGACAGAAATATTGAATGTAACTTAATAACAAGTGCTATTTTAACAGTATTGGAACGATAATTAGAAGGATTGCGGGCAGCCATGGGTGTCTCACAATGTCTAGGAAGATGTTTTTATTTGCTGCTCCACCACAGTGTCCCTTGTCCTTTCCACTTTTATAACAGAACTGTTAATAAACCTGGAGGCCAATTTTACCAGTTCAAGGACTTACATCCAGTTTTGCTTGAAGCTAAGTGTAACCATGTGCTTTAAATTCATGAGAAGTATTCAGGGGTCCTTTGTGAAGATTGATTTCAAAGCATCGTTCTCTTGCTGCTGCTGTTCTGAAATGGGAATGTACTGGTTGATGCCTTTGTCACTATTGTGGACCATGAAAATAAAGTAATCTTTACTCCTGCACGGTAGACCAGAGAGTAGGAAGGCCCATGGGGCCCTGAGAACATTACATACGGTTAGACCTGCACAATTTGTTTGTTTCTCGAAAGGTCTTTCTTTGTACCCTGCAGGCCTAAAACTCACTGTAAAGAGCAACTCTGCCTCAAACGTGCTGTGGTCCTCTAGCCCCAGCTTGCTGAGTTGTGGGAGTATAGGTATGCGCCACCATACCCTGCATGTTTCATGGGAAACTGTGGGTGTATGATGAAGTCTTAGTTATATGGAGCAGAACCATTTCCTAACTGATTTGTATATAAGATAAAATATTAAGAAATAATACAAACATGTTATTTAGTAGCATAGAAATAAATACTAGTGGGAACAGGAGAAAAATGAAAGCAATTGCCTTTGGTAGTGGGAATTGGGATAAAAGCAAATGCTACTCTTTTTTCTTATACTAATTTCTGTAATATTTAACATTTTAAATTATGTATCATTAATAAAATTAAATGAACTTTTTTCTATTTTAAATAATATTTATATATTTACTTCCCACCTATAAATGCTTCTCTTTTCACCTGGAGTAATAACTGGTGTAGTTTTTTGCATATTTTTGTCTATAGTAATTTTTTTAGTATAGTATATATAGTTTCTTCATCTACTTATTTTACTAAATTATTTTTAATTTTAAAATGATATTTATTATGAAATACTGAAATGTGCAGTGGTATTGTTTGTTTATATTTTTAGAGTTCAACATGCAAGCATGCAGTTAAAAAAGCAACAAAATGAATTTCAGAGAGTACAGAAAGAATTAAGTCATCTACAACTTGAGTTAAAAATTAAACAAAAACAATCTCAAGTCTTCAGGTAAGATTGTCTTTAAGAACTGAAAATTATAAGTATTAAGAACATACAGCAAATGCTTACTTTATGAATTCAAGCATTTAGTAGAATATATGGTTTCTCACCTTGAAAAAAAAATGAAAACAGCTTCACTTTATATTGTCATATCAACTGAATTGTTTTACTAATAAAATGTAATCGAGCAAACAGCTTGTTTTGTTAACACCGCGGTTTTGTTCTTTCTCTGTGGTGACATTTAAAATGAAAGCATAGTAGCTAATGCATTTCTGTGTGTGTATAGTGTGGTGATTAGTGTGTCCGTGCATGTCCGTGTGCGTGTGCAAATGTTTATGTCTTCCTCCACTATTCTCTACATTATTTCTGAGACAGATCTTCCTAGTAACCCTGGAGCTTACATTTGGCTGGACTTGCTGGCCATCCAGGCTCTATCTATCCAGGGATCTTCAAGTGTCTGCCTCCCCTAAGCTGGGCCTCTGGCCATGCACTGTCAGCTGGCTTTTACATGAGTAGGCATGGATCTGAGCTGAGGGCTCAGGCTGTGCCAAGCTCTGGACCTGCTCAGCAGCCCCTCCACTTTCCTCTTGATTAATAGTTCTTGGTCATTGATCTGATGGAACAGAAAATCTCTCTATGTGATAATATAGACCCTTATATTTGGAACTCTCCAGCACAAATAATGTTAATTTCCTCCCACTGAATCTCTGGAAGGTTTATAATACATAAAGATAAAATCCAGTGCACAAAACCACCCCGCCCCCAAGAGCCCCTAGGAAGTCTATGCCCCTCTATATACTGAGAACCTCTATAAAAATGATCCTTTATTTTATGTCAGTTAACTTTTAGTACTTAGAAAAAAGAAAAATAGTTTAAATTAATATAATAAAAGACATAGATACAGGATAACTAAAACAAAAGATGCTGGATAAGCAGATGGATGTTGGGTTTTTGTTTTCAATCTACTCTAATACCACAGCTTATAAAATCTTCTGGTTCTTTAATGTATCTGTTGATAATCTGCTGGCCACTTACCTTCCTTTCATAAATGCCTTATGTATAACTGATAGTAAAACACTGTTGAATGGACACATGAAGAAAGTCTGCTCATACTTTTGTGTGTGCATGTATGTGTGTGTATGTGTGTCTGTGTACCACATGCATGTGGTTTCCCCAGAGGCATTATATTCCCCTGGGACTGGGATTATAGATGATTGTGAGCTAACATGTGGATGCTGGGGAATGAACCTGGGTCTTCTGAAGAGCAGCCAGTTCTACTAACCACTCATTTATTGCTCCCAGTCCCCAAGACGAACATTTTTTTTTATCATTAAAATGCTCCTTGGCCCACTTTAAGAAAGTCAGTAGTGAGCCAGCAGATTAATAGCACCAGGCAGCTCTGACTGCCAGTTGCTTGGCTCCTGAAGTAGCCTCAGCCATGTCTGGATTACTGCATATAAAGATGTCTGGCCTCTTTGCAGTTAAAATAGAAGACATTTGGAATTGCTGTATACTTGAGTGTACTCTCACTGTTTTCAGATTATATCTGTTGTGTCTACAAATGTGTTGAAGGCTTCCTTTAACTTTTAAAGTTACTTCCATTAAGCAATGGATTATATGATCATGATAAACCACTTTTGAAGAAATGTGTGCTGTTGTGCTTTCTATGTTTAAAAATCTAATTTTTTGTTTTACTAATTGCAGTCAAAGATTGTCAGAATACAAATACTTCTGGAATAAGACTCTTTTATTACTTACTTTTACTAAAAGGGAACTAACAAGTATTAAATATGAAATAAATGATAATTTTCAAAACTGGACTTCACTGAAAGGAGAAGTGTTTCTACAAATTAAATCTATAAGTGATACAGCCTTGGCAGGTTTGTTTCATATATTTACAGCCTAATTGCTTTGTCTGTAACTGGTACATCATAGCTTTGCAGTCATAGTATTTCCTTGTCTTTCAGGAATTAGGCTCCACTCTTTCAGCTGATTACTAGTTGGTACTGTAAATAAACATTAGGGTCCATTCCTTTCCTAGAACTCAGCAGTTATATACTAATCTAACATAAGCTGCAATACATCCATTTTAAGCTATAGTCCAAAGTCTAATTACTCTTGTTAAGCAAATGGATTTGTTTAATTTTCTCTTCATCTCAATGGCTAGGTAGTAATATTAGATCAGTCTCCCCCAAACAATAATTATAAGTACCAAACAAAAATACTCAACATTTGTGAGAGACGGGGCCAAGATCATTCAAGTTGAATTGTTGAACATTAAAGAAGATATTTACCCTGTGGAAAAAACAGTGCCAGTCTGAAAGGCAGCATGGTGCATTGTATCCTTGTGACTGTTGGAAAGGGAGAACTGGAAAACAGTGAACTCCATGACTAGGAGCAAGGGTGAATAGACACATGGCACACAGAGGAATTTAAGACGTGGAAATTATTCTCTAAGACGTGTAGTGGTACATGCACAGCATTACACATTTGCTAAAACTTCCAGCATATACAGCACCAAGTGTGACTTCTAGTATAAATGGTGAGCGAGCCCTGGATAAAATAAAATGTCACAGTTGATTGTCTTGAACTGGATATACCACTGTGGTACAGGATGTCCTAGGAGAGGAGGCTGGGGTGGTGTGGGACAGGAGGTATATAAGAACTCTGCTTTTCCCTCACTTTTACTGTGAACTAAAACTGCTTTAAAGAATGTTAAGATTATTTTAAATATTGAAAAGAATATGGAACTTGATACATTCCTTTCCTCTTTTTATTTTTTAAAGGCCAATAGACTGAGGTCAGGATACTGTTTATTCTGAATAAAAGCAAAAAGTATGAAAGAAAAATGTGTGCTTTTAAACCTGAGGATGAGAGGACAGAGATCAAGGCAGACCCAGCTTCTGGGAAGAGCCAGGTGCAGGGACAGTGGGGAAAGCAGACTCTGCATGTGATGAATGCTTTCCAAATGTCTGCTGCTCTGGAGAACATGTGTACAAGGAAGACTGAGCAGCCCGTCTAAGACAGACATGGTCAATACTTTGACACCTTCCCCGAGAACAGTCTCTATAGTTTGAATGTAGCCAAAATAACTGCTCATTAAACCAGAAAAGAACCAAATCAAACAAAACACCCTTAAATAAATAAAAAATTATGTGCATGAATGTTTTACTCTGAATATCTGGCACTACTTGTATGCCTGGGACCCAAGGAATCTAGGGCTTGCAAGTCCTGAAACTAGTTACAGACAGCTGTGAGCTACCATGTGCGTGCTGGGAATCAGATCCGGGTCCTCTAAGACTAAGCAGTGCTCCTGAGTGCTGAGCCATTTCTCCAGCTCCCTTAATACTCTTCTGAGGAAGCAAAATAGAACCCAGTCTCCATAAGGTACCACCCACACTATTCAGTATACAATTCCAATATCTTAATATTTCTAGAAAGAAATATTAAAAATATGGTCTGTATTTCACCAAATAGAATAGTGGGTACAGAGCAAACTTGAATTGCACTGGATGATTTGTGGGAAGGCATAATTCTTCCTCTCTTACTTGCTGTGATTTGCAGACATTGCATCTTTTATAAATGGAAAGATTCTGGCTACCCTGGTAAGTCTCTCTGGGTCATGTTTCTAATGATACATGCTCACTTTGGAAAGCATACATTCTGTCACATTTTGGTAATTCTTACAATACTTTTTATTATTTTGTCTGTAAACAGTGTTACTAGTGTAACTGTTTTAGGATACTATGAACCACACCCATAAGAGAAGGTATACTTAGCTTTAACAATTTTTCTGTGTTCTGACTGCATCAAAAACAGCCATTGCCCTGTCTCTCACTCACTTTTGGGCCTTCTTAAAACAGATATCAAAATTAGACCAATTAATAACCCCACAGAGGATGCTAAGTGCTGGAAAAAATGCCAAGAGCTGTAAATCTCTTTCCCTTAGATCAAGAGCTAAGATGATTAAGCTTAGTGAGGAAGTCAAAAGCTAAGACAGGTCAAAAGTTCGACCTCTAGTACAGTGCAGCCCTCCATCTTGTGAAAGCAGAGGGGAGTTCTTGAGGAAATGAAGAGTACTTCTTCAGTGAACATACAGAAGAGATTAATTACTGATGTGTTACTGATCGAGCTTTCCCCCATAACATTCTCCTAAGTTAAAGCTTAATGATTTGGAGAAAGTCTCTGACATGGATTCATGAAGGTTGAAAGAAGTGAGAAGCTACAGGAGAAAAAAAAATGTAAGTTCCCAGAAGTTAGTTCAGGAGGCTTAAGGAAGAATGTCTTCATAAGATAAGTGTGCAAAACAAAGCAACAAATGCTGACTTAGAAGCTGCATCTGCTTAAGATAACTGATGAAGATAGCCTCATTAAGCAGTGGCATTCCTTTGGGGCACAGAGTTTCTAGCTCATGGCAGCCCTGGAACTCTCCATGTAGCTAAGGATGGGCTTGAACTTCTGGTCCTCCCTGGTACATCATCACCCTTGATCTTTAATACCAGGCTTTTTATGAAACAACTTTATGCTAGAAAAAGACTCTGTTTAGGGCTTTCATAGCTAGAGAAGACATTGCCTGGCTTCAAAGGCTCAAAGGACAGGCTGACTCTTTTGTTGGCGCCAATGAAAGCTGAGTTGATATAGAAGCCCCTTTTCATCTGCCATCCTCAAATCCTGGGACTCTTTGAGAATCATACGAAGTCTACTCTGCCTGTTCAATATAAATGGACCAGCAAAGTCTGGGGACAGCACATCTGTTTACAAAGTGGCTTACTGGCTTACAAAAGCCTACTTTTGATATCCCTTGCTCAGTAAAATGATCTCAGCCTGGTGGTACTTGCCTCCTGCTCTGGTTATGTGAAGGCTTTGGGGGATGATAACTTTATTCAAGGAATTGAAGGCTGTCTTGGGTAGCATGCTGAGATCCAGTCTTAAACAAACAAGTTCCTTTCAAAATAAAACTTCACCCAAGAACTGTGATGGAATTTAATGAGATTAGTAATGTTTTCTTGCCTGTTAAGTGACACCAGCCATTTTATAGCCTATGGATTAGGGATGTTGACTTCCAGTCCCACTATCTGTATACTTTATAAGTTTATTGCAGATAACATCCATTATCAAGGATGGTGGTTTCTCCAGTTTATCTGGACATTGTGAATTGAAAACCACTGGAAATGATTCTTTACTGTAGATGTCATTAAATATTTCCATTAGGATCCACCATATAGACTTCATTAAGAGCATTCATGACTCATGTTAAAATAGCAATACAGGCAGGAATTTGGAAGTTGATTGTAACCATCATGGCTTTGAAGGATAAAGCAGTTGTAGACAGTGTAGGAATAGCAGTTGACCTGGTTTGTTTCGTGTTGCTGTGATAAACACTATGACCAAAGCAACATCCAAAGGAAAAGCCTTATCTTACTAGATAGCTTTCAACTCCTTAGAAAGGGAAGGAATTCAAGGCAGGACCTCCTGCTGGGGCGGGCCTTGGTGATGCAGCTGCCCTTGGGCCACTTCTGTTACTGTAACTCATGATTCATCAGTTTGGACTTCGGTGGTATCTATTCTTTAGTGTGCTGTAGCCTCCCTATCTGGAGTGAGTAGAAGTGTTGTAACAACTCATAAGAAGTTTGGCCAGACAACAACCATTGAAACTTGGTGAAAGAAAAGAGCCAAATTAAGTCACAATAAGCTGCTTCCTTGCGAGAGACAGGGTCAGCAAATGAACTCATTAAGCCCGGGGAGATGTCCACAGGGAGCAGGTCGGTGTGCTCAGAATCAGTACCCAGCTACAGGTCTTCTGGCCTCAGTGACCATCGGCTGAATCAAGCTACTCTGGGGAGAGGAGTCAAAACCTCAGGGAAGTGGCACTCTTCACACAGAGCAGAACTGCAGCATCAGAAGGCAAGGTGGAGTGCATGAGTGTGAGGAAGCCATGAGAGAAAAGAACTTAAAACTCCTTAACCACATACCAGAACTACATGGGACACCAAGGCTACAGAGGGAATGGCCCCTGATTGACACAGCATCACGTGGGTCCTGCTTGAATGATAGCAATCTAGGAAGGTGACTTTTCAACCCAGCTGTGTCAGTAATTAACTCCATAAGTATTCGTTTTATTTTTTTATTTTCTGCTTTCTTAATTTCCAGCCTTACATACATGTCTTGTGGTAGTTTTGCTTTTGTATGTCTATTGTTCAGTTAGTTTTTGAGATTATTTTGTGTTTCCGTGAGGAAATCAAGATGTTTAAAAAGCTCCTAGAATTGAATAAAAACAGCATAGCAAAACCTATAGGACACAGAGCAGTTCTAAGAGGAAAATGTGTATGTACATTTTTATGTTTGTATATATATATATACATATATATATATATTTTAATACACACACATAAACATTTTAAAAATCAGAGAGCTCAGGTAAGTAATGATCCATCTTAAAGGCTTTGGAATCAAACCAAATCAAAAGTACTAGGTGGGAAGAAATTATAAAGACCAGAAGAGGTACTAATGAACTAGACATGAAAAAAATAAAATAGGAGGACTCAATGAAATACAGAGTTGAGTTAAGTGTGGTGGCACATGGACACCTCTCTCTGAGTCTGAGGACAGCCTGGCCTATGTAGTGAGTTCCAGGCCAGTCAAGAATACGTAACGAGACCCTGTCTAATATAAAACACACACACACACACACACACACACCACACACCACACACAAACACACACACAGACCACACACAAACATAAACACACACCACACACACTCATATATACCACACACAATCACACACACATAAAATAAAGACAAATAAAATAGGCAATTGTTTAGCTTAGTCAAGAGAAACAGAGAAAAATACCAAATTAGAGATGAAAAGCAATACATTAGGACAAAAAGCAATGAAATTCAGGATCATAAGGACATATTCCACTAAACTGGAAAAACTTGAAAGAAATTAATGAATTTATAGACAGGGAGGAGGTATGGGACATATCAAAGTTAAAGCAAGAGGAAGTCAGTTATTTAAGTAAAACTACAGTGGGGAGAGAGAACTTGTAGAGCCCACCTCTAGCCGAAAGATGGGGCATCAAGTGAGGGATGGGGTTGTCATCCCACAGTCAAAATACTGACCCATAACTGCTCCTGTTCAAAAGAACTGCAGGGATGGAAAAGCCTGAGGAAAAGTAGGTCAAGTGACAGGCCCAAAGTGGGATCCAGCTCAAGGGGAGACCTCAAGGCCTGACACCATTACTGAGGCTATGGGGCGCTCACAAAAAGGGACCTACCATGACTGCCCTCCCAAAGACCCAACAAGCAGCTGAAAGAGTCAGATGCAGATATGTGCACCCAACCAATGGAGAGAAGCTGCTGACCTCTCTGTTGAATTAGGGAAAAGCTGGAGGAAGCTGAGGAGGAGGGCGATCCTGTAGGAGGACCAGAAGTCTCAATTAACCTGGACCCCGAGATCTCTCAGACACTGGACCACCCACCAGGCAGCATATACCAGCTGAGATGAGGCCCCCAACACATACACAGCAGAGGACTCCCAGGTCTGGGTTCAGTCAGAGAAGATGCACCTAACCCTCAAGAGACTGGAGGCCCAGGGAGTTTAGAGGTCTGGTTGGGTGGGGACATCCTCGTGGAGACCGGGGCAGGGAGGAGGTATGGGAGGTAGAATAGTCGGAGGGTGGACCAGGAAGGGAATAAAATCTGGAGTGAAAAAAATTAAATAAAAAACTACTCTGAAAGAAAAAAAAAGTGATTAGGTCCAGATGGATTCACTGAAGAATTCTACCAGACCTTTAAAAGAGGGTAAACCAATGGGTCTCAAGTTCCGTAAAATAAAAGAAACATTTGAAAATACGTCAGTATTACTTAGTACCAAAAGAGATAGATGCAAATACAACGAATCTCCCTGACACTGTAAACCAGTCTTCCTGATGAATATAGAGTTAAAACAATCTCAGTAAAATCCTGCCAACTTTAGACAGGAGCACCTGAGAAAGAAATCAAGTTGGACTCATTCCAGAAATGTAGGGCTGCCTCACCAAACACAAATCAGTAAACGTAACCCAACACATAGATAAACTCAAGGCCAGAAACCACATGATTACTTCGTTAGATGCAGAAAAAGCCTTTAAGGAGACGTTTTCTCGACAAAGTGGAGGTAACAGGGATTGGGGGACATACATGAAGCATAAGAGAGAGCATGGCCGAATGGTGGTGAGTGACAAAGCTAAGCCAACATCGAGCTCTAAGGGGTGAAACACGAAACTTCCTCATTCAAACCAGCACCAAGACACTGCTGCCACTTTCCCCACTCCCACTCCATGCAGTGCTCAGCCTGAGAGCACTAGACAAGGAGAGACACTCGATAAAACAGAGAAGCCGCAGAAGATATAAATACTCAGAAGAGACCCTAAAGATGTCTCCAGAAACTATAACTGATGAACACCAGATTAACATGCAAAATTCAGTGGCCTTTCTATAGACCAATTACTAACAGACTGAAAAGGAAATCAGGGTGTGATCATGTGCACAATAGATGAATAACACACTGGAATAAATCTAAGCATGGAAGTGAAAGACCTCTACAATTAAAACTTTCAATGATCTGAAGGAAGAAAGACAAAAAGTAAGGACTGTTAAAAAAAAAACCAAAAAAACCAAAAGATCGATAAACTCTGTGACTAAGAACTCCTGCTCATCAAAGGATGTCATTAAGTACAGTGTCGTAGAGGGAAACATTTCAGGTTCTCGGAGGGAAACTGGCTACTGCCCTCTCAGTTCTTAGGGTTTCTGTTTCAGTTTACAGGGCACCTCCTCCACGAGATCTTTGTCTTTTGCTTCATAGTAAATAATATGTGTCACTATTGGCACTATTTGTGTCCATTTCTTGATTTTTGTTTACTGTCTATTCTCTGGTACTAGGCTGTAGTTTTTGTTTTTTTTTTTGTTTGTTTGTTCATTTGTTTGTTTTGTTTTTTGTTTTTGTTTTTGAGAAAAAGCACAGGACCTCCTTCCAAAGCTGGAAGGCAGGACTGCACACACAGAACAGCATGCTTCAGTCCTCAAACAGGAAGTGAGTGCACACAGACATGGGTGTATGCAGCTGAGCTCTTGCTACAGTAAGAGGCTTTTCTCCCAGCTCACTACTGTCATCCTGAGCCCAGCCCTAGGGCACAGGTGTGCCAACCCGGACAAGTAGATGCAAACCTGAAAGGCGCTGATTCGGTCTTTTATAGCTTTGCATGCGTTTCAAATCCAGCAGAAGTTCTAGTGAGTACAGCAGCAAACAACTGTCACATCGGCAAGCTTTAGAAAAGAAACTGAATAGCATATCCCAAGAGCCAAGACCAGGGAAGCCTGAAAAAGTCACAACTACTGTTCAGTATGGTGGCCACCAGGCACATGAGGCTATCAGCATTTGAAATGTGGATTTAGCCTCTTAATGAAATGGGACACTTTACATAACTGGAGTTAAATACACCATTAAAATTAATCTCAAATCTTTAAAGAAAATTTAAATTATGCACATGTTTTATAGTATATATTGCTTCAGTGGATATTGCTAGTGTAAATAAGTAGTGGGGTGAACTGTTCCAAACTTTAAAAACTACAAATGTTAATTCTACTTTGATATTTACAAAATGAAAAGGTAATGTGAATTGTAGCAGGGGTGCTTTTGTCTGTCACTCCCCACCTCCCACCCCTTCCCTCCCTCCCTCCCTGTGTAGGTAGTGTTTTTGTTTTTGTTTTGTTTTGTTTTTTGTCAATTTGACACTAGAGAGTAACCTAGGAAGAGGGAACTTTAGCTGAGGAATTGCTCCCATCAGATTGGCCAAGTCTGTGGGGGCATTTTCTTGATTGTTGGTTGATATGGAGAGTCCAGCCCACTTCAGGCACTACCATCACTCGTAGGGCAGTGGTCCTGGTTGTATAAGAAAGCAGGGTTAGCAAACCATGAAGGGCGAGCCTGTAAACAACAGTCCTGGGTTCCTCGATTCCTTCCTGTCTCCAGACTTGGGATTGAGCTCCTGCCCTGATTTACGATAGACTCTGAGCTGTAATCTGAAATGCGCCTGCTTTAGGGTGCTTCTCACAGCCATAGAAAGCAAACTAGAATGCTGTCCCAGTGCCAAAAGTAATGGAGTGAAGGGGGAATGGAACCGCTCTATACATCTATTTGTAACTGTCCATAAACTATTTCAAAATAAAAGGGTCTTTAAAAAACTTAATGCAATTTTGTGTTACATCTTCATTTAATACCTATAGTTGTAAAGGCCTTTCCTGTTATTGTAGGTAAAGTATAAAGGTAAAGTTGATGAACTAATGGGCTCACACTGTGACATTGGACTTCCCTGATAATAAGGTTCTGGGATTTTTGTAATAATATAATAACCCAATACAATTGTACATTCACTTGCCTAAGCTCAGGGCTACAAAGAACAGAAATAAATCCTAATAAGATAAAGAAATTAATTTGTTTGAGATTGGTATTTGCTTTGGCTGATACATTTTGTTGATGGTCGCTGCTAAGACTCAGACCCGGGCCTCACACATATCCTGTCACCAAGCTGCAGCTTCCGCTCCAGGTGTCTTCTTCCTCCCTCACCCCTTTGGTTTTGCAAGACAGGGTTTCTCTGTGTACCCATCACTGTCCTGGAACTTGCTCAGTAGAGCAGGCTAGCTCCAAACTCAGAGATCTGCCTTCCTCAGCCTCTCAAGTGTGCCTCCAACTGGGAAACACCCCCCCTCTTTCTCTCTCTCTCTCATTTATTTCATGTGAGTACCCTGTTTCTGTCTTCAGACATAACAGAAGAGACCATTAGATCCCATTACAGATGGTGTGAGCCATCATGTGGTTGCTGGGAATTGAACTCAGGACCTTTGGAAGAGCAGTCAGTGTCTTAACCATTGAGCCAAATCTCTTGACCTTTTAGAAATCAAGTACAAAATTATGTTAGAGTTCAGATTTAATATGAACAAAGTCTTTATGAATTTAATATCTCCTGTTATTTCTAAGGCATGAATGCATAAATAATGAATAAAATAGACTTATCTCTGGCTTAGATTTACCTATATTCTAATACTAGGTCATATGCTTATATGTGATCAGTGCAAAGTAAGTGTGCAAATCGGTGTGCAGCATCTAGGTTAGCTCAGAAAAGGCTTCCGTAATGGGGTGGAAGATAGCTATGCAGACCAGATATGTGAAGATGGGATTGTTCTCTTGGTTGTGCTAAAACAGAAGTCTCAGCATTGGTTGGCCTGGCGGGGGTCATAATTCTGAACCCCAGATTTGGACAAATGCTAACACGCGTGAAAGTATACATAGGATTGTATGTTAGTGCCATGAGCAACTGATAGAGGAGCATCGAGCTCATCGAGGCTGAGTTAATCTCCTGATACCATGCTGGAAATGTGCCTGCTAGCTCAGAATGCTTGCCGCACTTTTCCATGAACACATGGAAATAGACTATATTTCACAAATAAACTTGTATTGAAGATTCTGCCTCTTAATGCCAGATAGAAAGTCACATTGACATTAGTTATTTTAGAGACCACAGTGTTCACTAGCGGAATCAGCCTGACAAATGACAATAAATAGGTGGCAGCATGTGTGTCCTGCTCAGCGGTGTCATTCTGACTTAAACACAGGAGGTGTTACAGTATGGGACAGTGTCTTCAGCCGTAAGCAGCAGCCTCTATGGCTGTAAAATACCCAGGGCACTTTTACTCATCTCACCTTGTTAAGCTGCATTCTTCTTTTTAAAGCATAAACTCCTAGTGTGCTGCTTATTACTCACAGAAACAGGCTCATAGTCACCCAGGTTTACAAGCAGAGTAGCTCTTCTCCGTGGGGGAAATGCCACGAATACAACTACTGGGCCATGGTGGAAACATGCATTTGATCCCTGCCATTTATTTTTTTTATTTTTTTATTTTTTTTGGTTCTTTTTTTCGGAGCTGGGGACCGAACCCAGGGCCTTGCGCTTCCTAGGTAAGCGCTCTACCACTGAGCTAAATCCCCAGCCCCGCCATTTATTTATTTGGGTTTTTCCTTTGAAAAATTGAAAAGGAATTAAAAGAGAAAAGTTACTGGGACCTCTTCTCTAGCCACTTCCCCCGCGCCCCTCCCCCCACCCTGCCCCTCCCCCACCCCCACCCCTCCCCCCCATGCTTCGCACCCATGTAAAGAGCATTTCCTCCCCTTCCTTTGGACCACATGCTCCTGCTCCTTCTCACTCATTCTTGAGCCCCTCTTGCTTGCTCACTCTCACTGTCTCCATCTCTCATCTCACCAGGTCGCCATGTCCCCTCTCCACTGCCCAGAACTTGCTGTGCAGACCAGGCTGGCCTTGAATTCACAAATACCTGCCTACTCTGCCATCTCAAATGCTGGGATTAGAGGTGTACGCCCCCAGTCTGGCTGGATCGCATTTTGGTTGTACTCTGCCCCATCCTTTAGGAGAGTCTCTCTCCGTGCCTCCCTGTCATCTGCTGGCCAGCCTTCCTGTCCTCTTCGGTTGGCCATCCTGCTTCTGCTCCCAGGCCTGTCCTGTGGGTGTCCACTTGGAGTTTTCCTTCCCGTGCAGATGTAGTAACCCCCAAGAGCAATAAACCAAGCCGACATGGTGAGAGACCCAGTCACACCCGAACCCACTACACAACTTAGGAGGGGCTAGCCAAGAAGGAGCTGGTAATCTTCCTAGAAAGTTGTCCAGAGTTTCAGGTAGGCCACACCCTATCAACATAATTAGTTGCCGTTGTACAAGTGACAGTATATATTTTATTGTGTGTTTGCTACCTTAGTGGTGGCTTATGTTGGCAGTGCTGAAGACATTGGTGAGTGGAAAACTTGATAATTTTTCTGATGGGTCGATCATGTGTTCTGTGCCTTTTCCAGGAGGTTACATGAAATTAGCACATTGAAATGTAAGTAGAACCGTAAAAAGCCATTTAAAAATTAAATGGAAAGAGAGTAATGACATTGAATTGCTACAGTAAATTCTGTAGGGGACAGAATATCATTAGAATCCTTAAAATATATTCGTTAAGTATTAAGTACCTCCTATCCACAAATTTGCTAGTTTTAGGGGTTCCATCCTTCTGGTCCATTCCACACTTACCTCCTAAAAGTAGGCCAGGTTCTGTCTTAGAAAAACTACCCAACCAGCTCATGCTGTGCATTTAAATTTGCTTTTTATGTCAACAAAACCTTTATCACCCCACAGGTATTATACTTCTCATGTTTATATGAGAATGTAAAAAATTCTGTGTTAATATTTACTATAATTTAAGGCTTAAAAAAAGTGCATCGTTGATCAATCCAGCCCTTCTCCTTGTTTCTTCCCAGACTTGCTAGTACATGTAAATCTAACTTTTGGCTAGGAGTCATATTCTCAGAAACATCGTCTTATTTTCACATATACACGTGATTGAATTAAACTTTGAATTTTCTTCACAGAGATAGATATGTTAAATAAGAGTCTGACAGTGTCTCAGAGAAATAAGGTAAGCCTGGAAGAGGAAATGAAATGTCTCAAAGTGTTGTCGGATGCAGCCATATTGAGGTCTCAGCAGATGGAGGCGTCCAAGCAGCATGAAGTGAACCTGCAAGCCAGGTGCTACGAGCTGCAGAAGGAGGCACTGGGTAAGGAGGAGCTTCCTGATGGCAGAAACTGGCCATTGTTAGTGACATCTGTCTTGTTCCTAATATCCTCACAGTCTAGTGCTAATTAACTTGTCTGCCAGTATGCCTGATAGTAACAGTGATAATGTTTTGACAAACGTTCACGGTTGCCCTTGCATTCTTGCCATTTAAAGAGGTGGGACTTAGTGGGTATGTATGTGAGGGACTTTTCAAAGACAAGGTAAGATTTCATCAAGACACAGCGGAGTTTACTTTGCTGTTTTGGTTTGGGATGCCAAAGGAAACCAGCATGTGCTGTTGTGTAAGATAAACCCAGATTTTATTTTCATTTTTAAATGTTTTACTTCTAAAATCTTAACAGTTTATGGAGAAAGTATTAAGATTTTCAAAACTTCATGTTTGAGTATATGGCTTAATTGTAATATTTTTAATAATTTTGGTTGTGATAAAACAGGTTACCTTAAATGTACCATTTCAAACATTTCTAATTATTTAGTTCAGAAGTTTAAACGTATCTTTACATTCTCTGTAATAGATGTGTGGCACTTTTTCACATTGCAAAACTGAAAATTGATAGCCACTGAGATCCTCTCCCTTCAGGCTCTGGGCAGCCACCTGTCTGCTTTGTCTGTGTGAGTTTGACTCTTCTGACATCATACACGAAAGTGAGATGGTACAGTGTGGTACTTTTGTGTGTCAGGAGGATTACATAGCATAATGCCATCCTTGTTGTTAAAGTGTTAGAATTCCCTCGAGTCCTGACTGGTTACAGCAGTCCACAGTGTCTGTAGGCAATCTTGCTTCCTCCTTCCCCATTCAGTGGACACTTGGGTCACACCTCTTACCCACTGCCCATGGAGAAGATGATATACAAATATCTCTCTGAGCCTTTCTTCTGGATTCGCTGATAAATACCCAGGCAAAAATGATGGCTAGGTCATTTGAACAACACTTTTTCCCTAGTGACTATATCATGTGCCATTCCCACCACAATGGTGTCAGGTTTAGTGATTTTTTTCCTCCAAACTTTATACTATCTTCTACATCATAAACAGTTATTATTCCACATACACTTAGGACAATTTTCATTACTTAATAATCCCAGTAGGGATTCTATTTAGAAATTTATTATATGCATAAAATTTTAGAGAATTGGTATTCTCAGTACTAACTCTAGCCATTTTTATCAACAAGTCTTGGGTTTCCCACTTATGTGCTTATACTAGCAGCTGCACAGTCTCAAACCCTTAGTACTTCTACCACTGCTCAGAGAGTCCCTTGTAAGATGGCCTGGACCATCAAGTGTGAACAGAATAGACCCTTTCTTCTTTAAGTTGTTTTTGTCATGGACATGTATCAAAGCAACAGGAAACAAAGCTAAAACAACCTTAATGGCTGAACTTGGAAAAACACGTTTGCAGGCAGGTTTTGAAGCAACTGCCCAGTTCAGTCCCTTTCCTTTCAAATTAATTTCCCTGCATCATGGCGATGGCTTTGGTGGGCAGGGTCTTTCTGTTGAAGCTCTGCCCCACTGTTATAATACAGAGTTTCTCTTGAAGAATGACATCTGCCTTGTCTCCAGCTTTAAATAACTCTTACTTTCTCACCAAACTGCACATTTTTCATATTTTCCTTTACTTACTGTAGATCTAAGAGCAGCAAACAGTTACAGTGGGCAGCTTGGATATGTCGTATGACACTGTCCCTTGGGAGTCTGAATGTGTCGAGTGACACTGTCCCTTGGGAGTAATGAATAAACACTACTCACCCTCAACAGGGAATATTCCGATGGCAGACCCAAGTCACAGTCCAGCTTGGTAAAGCAGTTCTTTATTGGCCCACGTACAGGAGTGTGGGTGAGAGGTTATTTCTAGGAGCACCAACAACTCAAGGGCAGCTGCTTCAACAAAAGTCCTTTCTGGTGTAGGTTCTGAGTCACAAGAGCCAGAGCCCAGGAATTCACTACCTCACCTGCAGGTAGCATGGCAGGCTAAAGACTCTCCTTTTCCCAGAGTCCCAGTGTCAACTGGACATCCATGTGCACACACACATGCATGCATGCCTACGAATGCATACCCACACCACATACATGCAACTTGTTTGCATACTGTATACACATTAAAAAAGGAAAAAAATGAGGAAAATATATCCTATAACTTACTCCAAAAAGCTAAAAGTATCATAATTTAAAAAAGAGAAGCATCTTCTCAGACAGGCCAGGCCAAAAGATATTGTAAAGAAATTCCCCCCAAACTCTCAAACTGAGGATCCTGACTTTACAAAAACATTTCCCCATGCTAGGGCCTTGTGCTTAGTAAGTGAGTACTGAGCTAAGTCTCCAACTCCTACATAATATTTTAAAAGAAACAAAAAATTGAGTGCATTTCTCAGTTCATACTACAAGGCTAAAATCAGTCTGCTCTCAAAACCAACAAAGGGACTAAAAGAAAGAAATGTAATAAGCTTTAGATTATGAATATTGATGAGACAATTTTCGTAAAATGTGAGTAAATTAAAATGACATAGGTTTTTGCTGAGCACACAGTCAATTCTTATAAGTTTCTTTGAAATATAAAATGCAGTCTTTTCAGATTTCCCCAAGCAAACAGTGTTGAAGCCAGGCTTTGTCCCTAACAGGTCCCTTGGAGCTGCTTGTGCTCACCGTACCACACGTCCTGACAGTTTCTGACGTCTACTGAGCACTAGCTATTGGCCCATCACACACTAAGCATTATCTGTTACTGCGTTTCATTCTCCAGTAGCCCCAGGAGTTAATTATTATCATTATGCTCTTGTTACTAGTGAAGAAATACAGCATTAGTCAAGTTAAGTAATTTGTATTAAGTTACAAAGCTAGTAGGTAACAAAGATAGGGTATGTCTTAACTGTGACAGAGGCCAGATTAAAGGAATTACATGTAGCTTTTCATTGACAGTCTGTCTATAACTGAAGCCAGATGGACAGTTATTGTTTTTTTTGTTTTGTTTTTTTTTTTTTTTTTGTTTATTAACTTGAGTATTTCTTATATACATTTCGAGTGTTATTCCCTTTCCCGGTTTCCGGGCAAACATCCCCCTCCCCCCTCCCCAACCCTCCCCCCATTGCCGCCCTCCCCCCATAGACTAGTTCACTGGGGGTTCAGTCTTAGCAGGACCCAGGGCTTCCCCTTCCACTGGTGCTCTTACTAGGATATTCATTGCTACCTATGGGGTCAGAGTCCAGGGTCAGTCCATGTATAGTCTTTAGGTAGTGGCTTAGTCCCTGGAAGCTCTGGTTGCTTGGCATTGTTGTACTTTTGGGGTCTTGAGCCCCTTCAAGCTCTTCCAGTTCTTTCTCTGATTCCTTCAATAGGGGACCTATTCTCAGTTCAGTGGTTTGCTGCTGGCATTCGCCTCTGTATTTGCTGTATTCTGGCTGTGTCTCTCAGGAGCGATCTACATCCGGCTCCTGTCGGTCTGCACTTCTTTGCTTCATCCATCTTGTCTAATTGGGTGGCTGTATATGTATGGGCCAAATGTGGGGCAGGCTCTGAATGGGTGTTCCTTCAGTCTCTGTTTTAATCTTTGCCTCTCTATTCCCTGCCAAGGGTATTCTTTTTCCTCATTTAAAGAAGGAGTGAAGCATTCAAATTTTGATCATCTGTCTTGAGTTTCGTTTGTTCTAGGGATCTAGGGTAATTCAAGCATTTGGGCTAATAGCCACTTATCAATGAGTGCATACCATGTATGTCTTTCTGTGATTGGGTTAGCTCACTCAGGATGATATTTTCCAGTTCCAACCATTTGCCTACGAATTTCATAAACTCGTTGTTTTTGATAGCTGAGTAATATTCCATTGTGTAGATGTACCACATTTTCTGTATCCATTCCTCTGTTGAAGGGCATCTGGGTTCTTTCCATTTTCTGGCTATTATAAATAAGGCTGCGATGAACATAGTGGAGCACGTGTCTCTTTTATATGTTGAGGCATCTTTTGGGTATATGCCCAAGAGAGGTATAGCTGGATCCTCAGGCAGTTCAATGTCCAATTTTCTGAGGAACCTCCAGACTGATTTCCAGAATGGTTGTACCAGTCTGCAATCCCACCAACAATGGAGGAGTGTTCCTCTTTCTCCACATCCTCGCCAGCATCTGCTGTCACCTGAGTTTTTGATCTTAGCCAATCGCACTGGTGTGAGGTGAAATCTCAGGGTTGTTTTGATTTGCATTTCCCTTATGACTAAAGATGTTGAACATTTCTTTAGGTGTTTCTCAGCCATTCGGCATTCCTCAGTTGTGAATTCTTTGTTTAGCTCTGAACCCCATTTTTTAATAGGGTTATTTGTTTCCCTGCGGTCTAACTTCTTGAGTTCTTTGTATATTTTGGATATAAGGCCTCTATCTGTTGTAGGATTGGTAAAGATCTTTTCCCAATCTGTTGGTTGCCGTTTTGTCCTAACCACAGTGTCCTTTGCCTTACAGAAGCTTTGCAGTTTTATGAGATCCCATTTGTCGATTCTTGATCTTAGAGCATAAGCCATTGGTGTTTTGTTCAGGAAATTTTTTCCAGTGCCCATGTGTTCCAGATGCTTCCCTAGTTTTTCTTCTATTAGTTTGAGTGTGTCTGGTTTGATGTGGAGGTCCTTGATCCACTTGGACTTAAGCTTTGTACAGGGTGATAAGCATGGATCGATCTGCATTCTTCTACATGTTGCCCTCCAGTTGAACCAGCACCATTTGCTGAAAATGCTATCTTTTTTCCATTGGATGGTTTTGGCTCCTTTGTCAAAAATCAAGTGACCATAGGTGTGTGGGTTCATTTCTGGGTCTTCAATTCTATTCCATTGGTCTATCTGTCTGTCTCTGTACCAATACCATGCAGTTTTTATCACTATTGCTCTGTAATACTGCTTGAGTTCAGGGATAGTGATTCCCCCTGAAGTCCTTTTATTGTTGAGGATAGCTTTAGCTATCCTGGGTTTTTTGTTATTCCAGATGAATTTGCAAATTGTTCTGTCTAACTCTTTGAAGAATTGGATTGGTATTTTGATGGGGATTGCATTGAATCTGTAGATTGCTTTTGGTAAAATGGCCATTTTTACCATATTAATCCTGCCAATCCATGAGCATGGGAGATCTTTCCATCTTCTGAGGTCTTCTTCAATTTCTTTCCTCAGTGTCTTGAAGTTCTTATTGTACAGATCTTTTACTTGCTTGGTTAAAGTCACACCGAGGTACTTTATATTATTTGGGTCTATTATGAAGGGTGTCGTTTCCCTAATTTCTTTCTCGGCTTGTTTCTCTTTTGTATAGAGGAAGGCAACTGATTTATTTGAGTTAATTTTATACCCAGCCACTTTGCTGAAGTTGTTTATCAGCTTTAGTAGTTCTCTGGTGGAACTTTTGGGATCACTTAAATATACTATCATGTCATCTGCAAATAGTGATATTTTGACCTCTTCTTTTCCGATCTGTATCCCTTTGATCTCCTTTTGTTGTCTGATTGCTCTGGCTAGAACTTCAAGAACTATATTGAATAAGTAGGGAGAGAGAGGGCAGCCTTGTCTAGTCCCGGATTTTAGTGGGATTGCTTCAAGTTTCTCTCCATTTAGTTTAATGTTAGCAACTGGTTTGCTGTATATGGCTTTTACTATGTTTAGGTATGGGCCTTGAATTCCTATTCTTTCCAGGACTTTTATCATGAAGGGGTGTTGAATTTTGTCAAATGCTTTCTCAGCATCTAATGAAATGATCATGTGGTTCTGTTCTTTCAGTTTGTTTATATAATGGATCACGTTGATGGTTTTCCGTATATTAAACCATCCCTGCATGCCTGGGATGAAGCCTACTTGATCATGGTGGATGATTGTTTTGATGTGCTCTTGAATTCGGTTTGCCAGAATTTTATTGAGTATTTTTGCGTCGATATTCATAAGGGAAATTGGTCTGAAGTTCTCTTTCTTTGTTGTGTCTTTGTGTGGTTTAGGTATAAGAGTAATTGTGCCTTCGTAGAAGGAATTCGGTAGGGCTCCATCTGTTTCAATTTTGTGGAATAGTTTGGATAATATTGGTATGAGGTCTTCTATGAAGGTTTGATAGAATTCTGCACTAAACCCGTCTGGACCTGGGCTCTTTTTGGTTGGGAGAACTTTAATGACTGCTTCTATTTCCTTAGGAGTTATGGGGTTGTTTAACTGGTTTATCTGTTCCTGATTTAACTTCGGTACCTGGTATCTGTCTAGGAAATTGTCCATTTCCTGAAGATTTTCAAATTTTGTTGAATATAGGTTTTTATAGTAAGATCTGATGATTTTTTGAATTTCCTCTGAATCTGTAGTTATGTCTCCCTTTTCATTTCTGATTTTGTTAATTTGGACGCACTCTCTGTGTCCTCTCGTTAGTCTGGCTAAGGGTTTATCTATCTTGTTGATTTTCTCAAAGAACCAACTTTTGGTTCTGTGATTCTTTCTATGGTCCTTTTTGTTTCTACTTGGTTGATTTCAGCTCTGAGTTTGATTATTTCCTGCCTTCTACTCCTCCTGGGTGTATTTGCTTCTTTTTGTTCTAGAGCTTTTAGGTGTGCTGTCAAGCTGCTGACATATGCTCTTTCCTGTTTCTTTCTGCAGGCACTCAGCGCTATGAGTTTTCCTCTTAGCACAGCTTTCATTATGTCCCATAAGTTTGAGTATGTTGTATCTTCATTTTCATTAAATTCTAAAAAGTTTTTAATTTCTTTCTTTATTTCTTCCTTGACCAGGTTATCATTGAGTAGAGCATTGTTCAATTTCCACGTATATGTGGGCATTCTTCCCTTACTGTTATTGAAGACCAGTTTTAGGCCGTGGTGGTCCGATAGCACGCATGGGATTATTTCTATCTTTCTGTACCTGTTGAGGCCCGTTTTTTGACCAATTATATGGTCAATTTTGGAGAAAGTACCATGAGGAGCTGAGAAGAAGGTATATCCTTTTGCTTTAGGATAGAATGTTCTATAAATATCCGTTAAGTCCATTTGGCTCATGACTTCTCTTAGTCTGTCGACATCACTGTTTAATTTCTGTTTCCATGATCTGTCCATTGATGAGAGTGGGGTGTTGAAATCTCCCACTATTATTGTGTGAGGTGCAATGTGTGTTTTGAGCTTTAGTAAGGTTTCTTTTACGTATGTAGGTGCCCTTGTATTTGGGGCATAGATATTTAGGATTGAGAGTTCATCTTGGTGGATTTTTCCTTTGATGAATATGAAGTGTCCTTCCTTATCTTTTTTGATGACTTTTAGTTGGAAATTGATTTTATTTGATATTAGAATGGCTACTCCAGCTTGCTTCTTCTGACCATTTGCTTGGAAAGTTGTTTTCCAGCCTTTCACTCTGAGGTAGTGTCTGTCTTTGTCTCTGAGGTGTGTTTCCTGTAGGCAGCAGAATGCAGGGTCCTCGTTGCGTATCCAGTTTGTTAATCTATGTCTTTTTATTGGGGAGTTGAGGCCATTGATATTGAGAGATATTAAGGAATATGATTATTGTTTCCCTTTATATTCATATTTGGATGTGAGGTTATGTTTGTGTGCTTTCATTCTCTTTGTTTTGTTGCCAAGACGATTAGTTTCTTGCTTCTTCTAGGGTATAGCTTGCCTCCTTATGTTGGGCTTTACCATTTATTATCCTTTGTAGTGCTGGATTTGTAGAAAGATATTGTGTAAATTTGGTTTTGTCATGGAATATCTTGGTTTCTCCATCAATGTTAATTGAGAGTTTTGCTGGATACAGTAACCTGGGCTGGCATTTGTGTTCTCTTAGGGTCTGTATGACATCAGTCCAGGATCTTCTGGCCTTCATAGTTTCTGGCGAGAAGTCTGGTGTGATTCTGATAGGACTGCCTTTATATGTTACTTGACCTTTTTCCCTTACTGCTTTTAATATTCTTTCTTTATTTTGTGCGTTTGGTGTTTTGACAATTATGTGACGGGAGGTGTTTCTTTTCTGGTCCAATCTATTTGGAGTTCTGTAGGCTTCTTGTATGTCTATGGGTATCTCTTTTTCTAGGTTAGGGAAGTTTTCTTCTATGATTTTGTTGAAGATATTTACTGGTCCTTTGAGCTGGGAGTCTTCACCCTCTTCTATACCTATTATCCTTAGGTTTGATCTTCTCATTGAGTCCTGGATTTCCTGTATGTTTTGGACCAGTAGCTTTTTCTGCTTTACATTATCTTTGACAGTTGAGTCAATGATTTCTATGGAATCTTCTGCTCCTGAGATTCTCTCTTCCATCTCTTGTATTCTGTTGGTGAAGCTTGTATCTACAGCTCCTTGTCTCTTCTTTTGGTTTTCTATATCCAGGGTTGTTTCCATGTGTTCTTTCTTGATTGCTTCTATTTCCATTTTTAATTCCTTCAACTGTTTGATTGTGTTTTCCTGGAATTCTTTCAGGGATTTTTGTGATTCCTCTCTGTAGGCTTCTACTTGTTTATTAATGTTTTCCTGTGTTTCCCTAAGTGTGTTCATGTCTTTCTTGAAGTCCTCCAGCATCATGATCAAATATGATTTTGAAACTAGATCTTGCTTTTCTGGTGTGTTTGGATATTCCATGTTTGTTTTGGTGGGAGAATTGGGCTCCGATGATGGCATGTAGTCTTGGTTTCTGTTGCTTGGGTTCCTGCGCTTGCCTCTTGCCATCAGATTATCTCTAGTGTTACTTTGTTCTGCTATTTCTGACAGTGGCTAGACTGTCCTATAAGCCTGTGTGTTAGGAGTGCTGTAGACCTGTTTTCCTCTCTTTCAGTCAGTTATGGGGACAGAGTGTTCTGCTTTCGGGCGTGTAGTTTTTCCTCTCTACAGGTCTTAAGCTGTTCCTGTGGGCCTGTGTCTTGAGTTCACCAGGCAGCTTTCTTGCAGCAGAAAAGTTGGTCTTACCTGTGGTCCCGAGGCTCAGGTTCGCTCGTGGGGTGCTGCCCAGGGGCTCTCTGCAGCGGCAGCAACCAGGAAGACCTGTGCCGCCCCTTCCGGGAGCTTCAGTGCACCAGGGTTCCAGATGGTCTTTGGCTTTTTCCTCTGGCATCCGAGATGTGTGTGCAGGGAGCAGTCTCTTCTGGTTTCCCAGGCTTGTCTGCCTCTCTGAAGGTTTAGCTCTCCCTCCCACGGGATTTGGGTGCAGAGAACTGTTTATCCGGTCTGTTTCTTTCAGGTTCCGGTGGTGTCTCAGGCAGGTGTCCTGCCGCTCCTGGGCCCTCCCCCACGGGAGCCCAGAGGCCTTATACAGTTTCCTCTTGGGCCAGGGATGTGGGCAGGGGTGAGCAGTGTTGGTGGTCTCTTCCGCTCTGCAGCCTCAGGAGTGCCCACCTGACCAGGCGGTTGGGTCTCTCTCTCACCGGGTCTGGGAGCAGAGAGCTGCTGCGGGCCGGTGGACAGTTATTCTTAACAAATTCCACCAAACTTAATTCTCTTCCCAATGGAAATTTCTTTTTTTTTTTTTTTTTTTGGTTCTTTTTTTCGGAGCTGGGGACTGGAAATTTCTGTTTTAAAGTCTGGACATCATTTATTTGAGGACTTTGGAGGAACTTGAAATGTGAACCATAAGAAAAGGTGGCACCCAAATCAAAACAACCCTGAGATTTCACCTCACACCAGTGAGAATGGCTAAGATCAAAAACTCAGGTGACAGATGCTGGCGAGGATGTGGAGAAAGAGGAACACTCCTCCATTGTTGGTGGGATTGCAGACTGGTACAACCATTCTGGAAATTAGTCTGGAGGTTCCTCAGAAAATTGGACATTGAACTGCCTGAGGATCCAGCTATACCTCTCTTGGGCATATACCCAAAAGATGCCCCAACATATAAAAAAGACACGTGCTCCACTATGTTCATCGCAGCCTTATTTATAATAGCTAGAAGCTGGAAAGAACCCAGATGCCCTTCAACAGAGGAATGGATACAGAAAATGTGGTACATCTACACAATGGAATATTACTCAGCTATCAAAAACAATGACTTTATGAAATTCGTAGGCAAATGGTTGGAACTGGAAAATATCATCCTGAGTGAGGTAACCCAATCACAGAAAAACACACATGGTATGCACTCATTGATAAGTGGCTATTAGCCCAAATGCTTGAATTACCCTAGATGCCTAGAACAAATGAAACTCAAGACGGATGATCAAAATGTGAATGCTTCACTCCTTCTTTAAAAGCGGAACAAGAATACCCTTGGCAGGGAATAGAGAGGCAAAGATTAAAAGAGACATAGAAGGAACACCCATTCAGAGCCTGCCCCACATGTGGCCTATGCATATACAGCCATCCAATTAGACAAGATGGATGAAGCAAAGAAGTGCAGGCCGACAGGAGCCGGATGTAGATCTCTCCCGAGAGACACAGCCAGAATACAGCAAATACAGAGGCGAATGCCAGCAGCAAACCACTGAACTGAGAATAGGACCCCCGTTGAAGGAATCAGAGAAAGAACTGGAAGAGCTTGAAGGGGCTCGAGACCCCATATGTACAACAATGCCAAGCAACCAGAGCTTCCAGGGACTAAGTCACTACCTAAAGACTATACATGGACTGACCCTGGACTCTGGACTCTGACCTCATAGGTAGCAATGAACATTCTAGTAAGAGCACCAGTGGAAGGGGAAGCCCTGGGTCCTGCTAAGACTGAACCCCCAGTGAACTAGATTGTTGGGGGGAGGGCGACAATGGGGGGGAGGATGAGGAGGGGAACACCCATAAGGAAGGGGAGGGGGGAGGGGGATGTTTGCCCGGAAACCGGGAAAGGGAATAACACTCGAAATGTATATAAGAAATACTCAAGTTAATAAAAAAAAAAGAAAAAAAAAAAAAAAGAAATAACCAATGGGGGGAAAAAAAAAAAGAAAAGGTGGCACCATTTCTTAATGGGTTTCCATACAGAAAAGGGAGTAAATCTTGTTTCTTCCCAACTACCTCAACTGTGACCAGACATTTAAGATTTTGGCCAGCATATTTCAGAATGATGTTGTCACAGCTTTTTAGCAGTACATGACTGAGTCTGGACATGTAACTTTCAGGTACATTATGAAAGGTTTGGAAGGAAATCAGGAAACATTTTAAGCCACTTTTTTGCTAGTGATTTATTATAAGAATGAACACATCATTTCTGAATTGAGTGTATGAAGTTGTATTCAAATGAAGTTTTTGTATTTGTGGCCTGAAATATGTCACTGAAGTATATAGTGTGCTGGTTTTATGAACTAGAAAAGCAGGCCTGTGGTAGCAAGTTCTGCCTAAGAGCTGCTCTGACATTCCTTCCAAGAATGAAATTCCTCCCTCTTACAATGGATTATCCCCCTGCCCTTGAACTGCCGCAGTGGATGTCAGCCAGGGTGTGGATTCCTGGACACCGCTCGGACCAGGTGCTGATTCTGGCTGTGGAGGACACATTGAAAACACAGAAGGATAAGTAGCACAAAAATAACTTTATGGGACTTATCACACAGGACCGAGTAATGCTGAAATTACAAATCGCTGTGAGATTCTTTATTGTGTGAATAATTGATCCTCTTAAAAAGTCTGACGGTTTGCAGCTCAGTTGCAACATTTCCTCTCTCAAAATAAGGCACTATCCAAGTTAACTATTGTAAAGATCAAAGAAAAACCAAGCAGTTAGTGGACCAGATTTCTATGTATTCACAGAACCCAAGAATGCAACAGGCAGTTGGCATTGTGAAACATTTTCATATATTGCTAGGGGCACTATAAATTGATACAGCTCCCAGAAATAGTTTGTATCTGTCAGAATCAGAAATGCACCCCCACTTTGATGATGTAGTTCTACTCTAGGATTAACGTGTAGCAACCTCCTTAGCTAATGAAATAATAAGTGTACGTGTGCAAAGTTACTCCTTGAAGCACAGTAACAACGAAGAGCAAGCCACCTTGCTGTCACACTAGGTTCCCTGCTAGAGAGTTGGTACAACAGTCAGACAGTGGTCTCTATGCAGCTGAGAGAGAGGCGCAAGCTGTCTTGTTAGGCAACGGGAGCAAGAGATAGAGCCTGCATGTGTACACGGTGCGGTTCATATTGAAATGAGGTCATACAGCATGCGGTTCTGCAGCCTTTCCCTGTTCCGCTAATGCTGCAGCACCTTTGCTACAACTGAGGAGCTAATCTCAACAAGTTACCTATGAGTTTTCTGTTCCTCACATTAGACTTAGTTATCATGACCTCTCGGGCTCCTCGTGATTCATATATTGCTATTGAAGGACACTGGTCAGGTATGTTGTAGGATGCCCTTCTGTTAGATCACCTGATGTCTTTGTTATAGTTACACTGGAGTTATGTGGGCTGGGGAAAGGAGAAGCACAGAGGTAGAGTGAGTATTGTTATCATTATGCCTTGTCAAAAATAAACACTGCCTGCAGTGTGATTTACGAGTGTTGATGTCAGTTGACCTTGGTCACCTGGCTGCAGCACTACTTATCTGGCACCCTGGGAAAGTGGCAGCCCTCCCTTCCTTTCCATGCTGCCCTCTTTGAAAGGAGCCTTCTGGCTGGATTCCCCAGTGTGGGAGAATGCCATGGTGGTGAAATGGGAGTGGGTGGGTGGGAAGGAGAGCATCCTCATAGAAGCAGGGGAAGGGGGAATGGGATAGGGGATTCTAGAGGGGAAACCAGGAAAGGGGATAACATTTGAAATGTAAATACATAAAAGATCTAATTTTTAAAAAAAAGAAAAAAAAGGAAAAAAAGGAAAGAAAGAAATGAGCCTTCTATATGCAGCTCAGATTGGAGTACAAACTTCAGCATTCCCTTATTAGGGAAAAATATGTATTAGTTATTTGGAATTATCCTGCATGAGGGATTAGCCTCTTCTCTCCATTTCTTAAATTACTTGAGTATTGGCTCATTGATATTTATATTGAGGTTATGTCTTAGTCAGGGTTTCTAGTCCTGCACAAACATCATGACCAAGAAGCAAGTTGGGGAGGAAAGGGTTGATTCAGCTTACACTTCCACATTGCTGTTCATCACCAAAGGAAGTCAGGACTGGAACTCAAGCAGGTCAGGAAGCAGGAGCTGATGCAGAGGCCATGGAGGGATGTTACTTACTGGCTCGCTTCCCCTGGCTTGCTCAGCTTTCTTCCTTCTAGAACCCAAGACTACCTGCCAGCCCAGGGACTGCACCACCCGTAATGGGATGGTTCCTACCCCCTTAATCACTGGTTGAGAAAATGCCTTACAGCTGGGTCTCATGGAGGCATTTCCTCAAGGGAGGCTCCTTCTGTGATAACTCTGGCTTGTGTCAAGTTGGCACATGAACTAGCCAGTACAGGTTATAATCCAGTAGTATTTTTTTTTCTCAAACAACATAGCTATGAGGTTTTCTCAGTTGATTGCTCTGTTTCTTTGACATAATCGCATCAACATGGGGTGTTGTTCTTACTTTCTAGAACCACTAAGAAAGCTCATCTTGGCCATTTTGTGCCTCAGTGCTAGAACCAGCCACTTCTCCAAGGAGCTGTGATTCCCTTCATTGCAGGCTGTCATTCCAAATCAGGAGTCAGTGTGTTCATGAATATGGGCTATTACTTGCTTTATGCGCTCTCAGGTGACAAAGCGAAGACATAAGTACGCTAATGTGTACACATCCACAAGTTCATCTGTATGTAGCCACCAGGAACTGTATGTAGTCAATGTGGGCTCTTATTAATATTGAAACTCCAGTTTATTGCTGCATGAATCATTTTAGTGGGAAAATGATGTATTTTTGTATTTTGAAAACTATTTCAAATTAAATATGTGTTTATAAAATTAAATACATTCTAACATAAAATAGTAGGCCATGCTGTTTAACATGGACTTATACAATTAGGATAAACTTGCTAAAATAAACTCTGTATACTTAAAACCGCTTTCTCAAAGTAAAATTCTTTCCCTAACTGAAAGCATATTTCAAATGTTTATCTTTGAATTTGGCTCATAAAATAAGCAATTTAGTTTACTATTTTAGTTTTCTAGAAGAATATCAAACCTGCCAAGACCATGGTATCTCATGTCAAGAAACAACCTTTTTCCGAATGAAAGAAGTCCTAGTGAACATAGGGCTTGTGGATATAACGAAGGGAAGAAAAGGAAGTCATTTCCGGGACTCCTTGTTCAATGCAGGCTCCAGCAGTACACATCCTCTCCTGTGGTCCTCACATTGCATTTCTCTGACTAATTTGCATGCTTTTTATCGTCTGTTACACATACAGTAGTCCCTGGTTCTGCAGATGAGATTCAAACCCAGCTCTTCATCAAGCCAAAGCCTGTGCATCCATCCCATTAGTCATTACAGTGAAGTCCAAAAGGGCACCTGAAAATGCCCAACGCCTTTCCCTTAGTTAAGACAAAGAAGGTTTTTCCCTTACTAGAATTGTCCACTGACCTAGCTGATCGCCTAAGAATTTGTCCTAGGCTGTGCTGTCCAGTGCCCTGCCTACAAGGACATCATCTGGGACTGTATTACTGGTATGTGTGGTGGCTCAGAGGGTTGGATAAGTAAAGGGATTTGTTTAACAAGTGCATTCTTCCACATCTGTCCTATACATGAGTTACAGTCGCCAATATGAGAAAACCTTTCATTTTGTTAAGTGCTCCAGGTGGTTCCTATATGTCCTAATGACAGTGTCCTTTGCCTTACAGAAGCTTTGCAGTTTTATGAGGTCCCATTTGTCGATTCCTGATCTTAGAGCATAAGCCATTGGTGTTCTGTTTAGGAATTTTCCCCCACTGCCCATGTGTTTGAGACTCTTCCCCACTTTTTCTTCTATTAGAGTTATCTGGTTTGATGTGGAAGTCCTTGATCCACTTGGACTTAAGCTTTGTACAGGGTGATAAGCATGGATCAATCTGCATTCTTCTACATGATGACATCCAGTTGAACCAGCACCATTTGCTGAAAATGCTATCTTTTTTCCATTGGATGGTTTTGGCTCCTTTGTCAAAAATCAAGTGACCATAGGTGTGTGCGTTCATTTCTGGGTCTTCAATTCTGTTCCATTGGTCTATCTGTCTGTCTTTGTACCAATACCATGCAGTTTTTATCACTATTGCTCTGTAATACTGCTTGAGTTCAGGGATAGTGATTCCCCCTGAAGTCCTTTTATTGTTGAGGATAGTTTTAGCTATCCTGGGTTTTTTGTTATTCCAAATGAATTTGCAAATTTCTCTTTCTAACTCTGTAAAGAATTGAGTTGAAATTTTTACAGGGATTGCATTGAATCTGTAGATTGCTTTCGGCATGATGATAATTTTTACTATATTAATTCTGCCAATCCTTGAGCATGGAAGATCTTTCCATTTTCTGAGATCTTTCTCAATTTCTTTCTTCAGAGACTTGAAGTTCTGTCACTTTAACTTACTTGATTAGAGTCACAGCAAGGTATTTTATGTTACTTGGGACTTTTATGAAGGGTGTCTTTTCCCTAATTCCTTTCTCAACCTGTTTATCCTTTGAGTAGAGGAAGGCTACTGATTTGTTTGAGTTAACTTTATATCCAGCCACTTTGCTGAAGTTGTTTATCAGGTTTAAGTAGTTTTCTGGTAGAATTTTTGGGGTTACTTAAGTATACTATCATATCATCTGCAAATAGTGATATTTTGACTTCTTCTTTTCTAATTTGTATCCTTTTGATCTCTTTTTGTTGTTTAATTGCTCTGGCTAGGACTTCAAGTACTATACTGAATAGGTAGAGAGAGAGAGAGAGAGAGAGAGAGAGAGAGAGAGAGAGAGAGAGAGAGAGAGAGAGGCCTTGTCTAGTCCCTGATTGGGTTCTTACGTTGCCAAGTAGTCTTGGTTTCCGTTGCTTAGCTTCTTGCACTTGTCTCTCGCCATCTGCTTATCTCTAGGGTTATCTGGTCTTGCTGTCTCTGACAGTGGCTTGATCCTCCTGTAAGTGTGTGTCAGCACTCCTCGGAGACCAGCTCTCTTCTGGTGGTTTGGGTACCAAGAGCTGTGTCACAAGGTCAGCTCTGGGTACAGACTGAAACTAAAAGGATCCTATCCCAGACTACTCCTTGGTTCCTGTGTCCTGAGGGCTCTGGGCGGGTTCCTGTGAACAAAAGTGGTGGTCTCACCTGTGCTCCCAAGTGTGTCAGCATTCCTGGGAGACCAGCTCTCTCCCTGAGGGATGTAGGCACAGAGAGCTGTGGCACTGGGTTGGCTCTGGCACAGACCAAAGTTTTTCAACTAACAGTTGTCATGTGCAATTCCAGGCACAAAGGAAGTTAGTCATTGAAAGGATAGTCTTCAGGTAGTCAGAATCTCCGAGAAGGTTGAAGAACCAAGCTTAGAATGTAGCTGGGAATCTGCTAGCTCCCAGCTAAAATCCTGCCACAGATCTATTTATTGAATACACAGTAGCTATGTCCAAAGAAGTACAGCCCCCTGACCTGCCATCTCCTCTGGTCCTGCAGGCCACTGGACCTGGAAAGAATTATCTGTCGTCCCAGCATTTGGAACTGGTTGTTAACAGAGAGTATTTAGTCTAGAAATGAGGAGCTGTGTTTGGCCACCCAGCCTTTGCATATGTAGTTACTTCCTCCTGATGTCTTGCTGCTGTAAATGGCCATGAATTGCAGAGTAGACCAATCAGCAAATCTAGAAGTGGAGCTGGAGTGAAATTCTGTAATCAGTGTTTAGGGCAATGAAGAAAAGTCAGTGAAACCAAGTTCAGAGAACACAGAACCAGGAAAGCGGCACGTGTCAGAGGACAGAGGTGAGTCTGCTGTGCGGCGAAGGCGAGTTAGAGCTCAGCTCCAACAACAGAGATTTTCTGAGGTTACAAAACTTGCCCAAACGTACAAGCAGCAGGCTGGCAATAGCATGTGTGTCATACATGACACACAGAGGATTGAAAATCACACATGAAGGATTAGTTCAAGTGTGCAACCAGCAATCGCACCTAAGCTGGGAGACGGCTGAACAACGAAGCAGATAAATAGCCCCGAGGGTCAACCGCTTCCAATTAAACACAACTCTACATTTTAACTTCGTGCACGGACTTCACAGCCAAGTCTTATTGGTTCATATAAATTATTACTATGTTTGTCTAACCTACTGGTGATGAAGTCATCTTGAGAATGTTTTCTTGGGGACCAGTTCAGAATGAAAAAGAAACCTGGCCTTGTTGAATGATCTCAGAGAGGCAGGCACGGCAGTGCACATTTGTAATGCCAGCACTTGCAGGGCACAGCCAGGAGCATCAGGAGTTAACCCCCTGTTACACTGAAAATGTGAGGCTTAGCTCTCACGTTAACTTACACTTGAGTGACTGTGTCAATCGGGCCTGCTTACCCTCTGGTATCCTTTCCGTGTTTTGACCAGTTATGAATCTCTATAATAGTCTACATTTGTTGCAGAAAGTGCTTTTTTTTTTAATGAGGGGTGAGGGCTACAATTATCTTTAAGCATAAGAATAAGTATTTAGAAACAATTAAAATTTATATTGTTAGAAAATGGCAATAGCAGTCGTCTTGGGACATGTGGCCTCCAGCTGCGAGTAATTTGGCTAGGTTTGTAGTATTGGACATGGGTCCTGTTGATAGGGCCCTAAGTCTGTTAGGCAGTTGCTGACTCTTGTCAGGATAAAGATACCACCACTGCACCAGCTGGGATTGTTGCCGTGGTCCTGGTTTGTAGCTTACAGCTGGGCAGGACCAGCCATTGCTCTCCTCTCTTGGTGTGCGAGCAACTGCTCAGGAAGGAGGTTTCTGTGTCAGCTCCGCTCAACTTCCCCAAGTCCTGTTCCCAAAGTGTGCCTTGTCTTCTGCAATAGGGTTTTACCTTCAAGTTCCAGGAGGCAAGCAAAGGCCATACCAGTAGCCTATGTTGTCTGGGGACGTCTCTTGGACTCGCTTAACTACTACTACTCTTCAGGAAGTCTCCCCTGCCTGGTACCATAATTCTTGTTAAACAGTTTGTGGCTCTTGAGGAAAGTGTACAGTAACTCTATATAAACTCTGTGTGGGGGGGGGGTTTATAAAATAATGTTTACCTTTTCTAAACATCCTTAGTGTTACTTATCTCTTGCCCTCCTCTACCTCTGCATTATCCTTTCTTTCCACTCCCCAATAAAACCCCCACTTTCTCCATATCTCTTACCTTGAGAATTCATCTTTACTATGGACTTTTCTCCATTTTAAACTGTAACTGTGACTCTGTTGTATTTTCTGCCTCAGCTGTAGTTTCATGTTTCCTACCAATGTGATATTCATTGCTGGCTTCTCAGGCCCAGTGTAAGGTGATGGCCCTGCCACCATGCACAGTGCAGGTGACTCTCTGACATGCTGTCTGTCAGAATCGACTATGACGGTTGAACTACAACCTGGTCAGTCCCTTCAGGCTCTGATTTGTTTCAAGCTGACACTATTCCCTTTTTTCTGAGGATAAACATCTATATTTATGTTCACTTTTTCTTTTAAAATGACACTGAACATTTTCAACATTGGTTCAAGTATATAGTTTCCATGGTAATTACTTTTCTCAAAAAAAAAACCGTGTAACTTTATTTTCCCATCATTTCCTTTTGCTTATCTTTTGAAATATGCATGCTCAATATTTAAATGAATATGCCAATTCTGCTTTGTATGATTGTAAGACAGATAATAGGCTGTCAATAGCAGCTTAATCCTTATGCTAAAGTTTAGTTCTTTCCAGAAAAAATTAACATGCAAAATAAAATTTTGAAGACTAAATCCTTAACTCCCTTTTATAAAAGATTTATTTACGTGAGTTTTGTAATTTTATGTTTAGCGCCGCACACTAATATTACTTCCAAAATGCACAATTTATCTCAATTGATTACAGTCCTCTCAGAGGTCATTGTGACCCACAAATCAGTCCACTTAAATGATTGTCCTTCTACCTGGTAGAATAAAGTGTCCTTTGCTCCTTGTCAGCAGTCACAAATACTGGAAGACACAGTTCAGATAAATTATCTCTACATTGTTACTTCTCCCCGAATCTATTTAACCAACTTTCAAATTTGTCCCAAGTAAAAAAAACTTTGAAACACTTTCTTTTAGAAACCTGTTTGGTTTAATAAATAATGCAGCCTTTTAATGATGTCATTTTACATAAAATACTTGAACATCCTAATTAAATATTTTTAAAATAGCATTATTAAGGTATAATTTACATATTTTCTGATTCACCCATTTTAGGTGTGCAGTTTATTGATTTTAGGCTATGCACAGGATTATGTGACCATTGCTGTGATCTCAACTTTCCCAATGCTGTGACCCCTAATACAGTTCTTCATGTTTTGGGGATCCCAACCATAACATAATTTTTGTTGCTACTTCATAACTGTAATTTACTGCTAGGAATTGTACTGTAAATATCTGTTATTTTCCAATGATCTTAGGAGACCCCTGTGAAAGGGTGGTTTGACCCCAAGCATCACACCCTACAGGTTTAAAGCCTCTGTTGTAGAGCATTTCTATCCTTTTCATAATGTTTTGAGAGTCTGGAGAGATGGCTCAGTGGTTAAGAGCACTGATCGCTCTTGCAGAGGACCTGAGTTTGATTCCCAGCACCCACATGGTGGCTCACAACCACCATCACCCCAGTCGCAGGGAATTTGCTGCTTTCTTCTGACCTCCATGAGCACCAGGCATGCATGTACACACACATTCAGGGAGAGTACTCATACACATAAAATAATAAAATGAGTACATCTAGAAAACTTTTCAAAAGAAAGAAAAAGCTTCAAGGGACATCAGAATGACTCGGCAGGTTAAAAATGCTTGCCTAAGAGATGGTTCGATTCCTAGCACTCTGTAAAGTGGAAGACGTGAACCAAATCCACAGAATTTTTACACCTCCACACGTACGCTGTGGAGTACACACACACACCTATGCTGGGCATTTCTTAAAATACAGTCATGCAATGTGTGGGCTTTTTGTGTGCCAGCAGAGTGTTTGTTGTCTCATCTATGCAGAAGTATGTGTAGACTCTGTGCTCCTTAATTCTCTAGTAAAGTGGGAAAGTCAGCTGGGGTGGTGATGTGGGGTCTGGGAAGGGAGAATAACAATGGACCAATTCCAGGGGTCAGCATTTGCTTCCTGTGCCTGCATATTTCTGCTGCTGGTCCTTTAATTTGGTTCCAAGCCAAATTTGACTTGACTATACATTTATCAATGGGAATCTGGTAACTTCCATTACCTATTTCAAAGAGTTAGGAGAAGAGGGAGACAGTGTAGCGATGCTAGAAATACAAAGATGTGCAGCGCTAAAGTACATTGAAAGCCGTTCTGTAACAGCAAACCACATAGTTGGATTTATGATTACTGTATTAGGATGTCCTTAGATATATTTTTAGTCACAAAACCTGCCAATCAAAAGTCCTGCTTGCCCTGGTGGGCAGAAGACACCCAGAGGCCTGCCTACCTCTATTTAGTGTGGACAGGCGGGTGAGCAAGTATGTGTTGCAGAGATGAGAGAGAGGGAGAAGCAAATGTGTACAGTGAGGAGAGGTGGACGACTCCGGGGTGGTGAGGAGCAGCCTGATGTGGGTAGCCTGTGCTGCCACCTGAGGCCATGGTGCAGTCCTGGCCTGTGATGCCACTGAGGGGCGTGTCTAGGCCCATGGCCCTGCAGCAGCAGGGGTCTGTGTCAGTGTCCATGACCCATGGTAGCACCAAGGGCATGCAGACACCCCTGGTCTGGGACTATGTTGATATCTGTGGGCTGCACAGAGTTGGCCCTGCCCCTCAGCAGCTGTTGCACTAAGGGATGCTGGCCTGCCCCTCACTCCCTCACCAGCTACAACACTTGTGAGATCAGGCCTGCACCTCACCTGGGCAGCACAGCAGAGCTGACCCTGTAGTGAGGACAGGGATGAGCTGGCCCTAAGGGTGTGAGTGTGAGAGAGCTGTCCCTGCTCCTTGTGGAGAGTTGGCCCTGGTGTGAACATGGAAGTGATGGCCTGCCCCTCACCTAGGCAAAGCAGGAGAGCTGGTGGACTGACCAACCCTGTTACCGCCCAGCCCCAGTCCATGGCCCACACCGACTACCCCATCTATGAACTGCTGGAGCCCATAAAAGGGCCTGTCCATCAAAACCAAAGCTGCAGGATCTCCACGACACAGGGCAACAATAGGATATCAGAGAGTCCTGGTGAGGATCCAGCATTGTAGTGTAGCAGAAGTTAGAAGCCTTGAACCAGACCAATGACTCGTTGCAATGAACATTTGCAAGTAAAACTGTGGGCACCACAGCTTTGATTTTCCCCCCTTTTGGAGGGGAGGTTGCAAGGGCAGAGAGTGAATATGGAGGGATGGGGAGAGGAGTGGGGTTTGGGAGCCGTGATGTGAATGTGTTAATGAAAAGCTAAAAAGAAAACAAACCATCACTCTTAATCTCTCTTATTCAAAGGGTCCATTCGTCTCCCCTGATTTACCATCTGGGAAGTCTTAGCAGAGCAGTTGTCTGCCTGCTTGCTCTTGGGCTTCATAACTGAAGCAGGGAGTGGCCAAGACTCACTCAGGAGTCACTGCTGTGTGCAAGAAGGCGAAGGCTTTCAACAGATTTGCATTGTCACCTCCCCTGCAACGTGCACCTTTTCAGAGCAAATGCATTGTAGAAACTTGCCCATTCTTTACGATTCCTTTTGAAGTCCCCTTTTTAACTCCAGATACAGTAAGGTAAAGTTGACTCATAATATAAGGGAAAGGTGGTAATTTCCCCACTCCTTTTGGTTACAGGTTAGGTAAACACTTCCCCACTGAGCTACATCCAAGTTCCCTGAAAAGCACTGGTTTCATACAGAAGAGACAGAAACAGAATCTCTTAGTTATAATTTCAGCATCCCTCAACAGAGCAGCGTCACACTGCAATACTGCAAATTGCTTGCTTTCATCTCCCAAAGTAGGAACCACCTAAGCACACAGAAGCACAGTTTTCTCCGTTATCTAGACAAGTTGCAAGCCAGAAAACTAGACTAAACACTAGACAGGAACTCCTTTCTGACCGAGGCCACACTGAGCTCTGAAGTCAGATGAGCTTGTGCAGAAGCCACTTGGTCTCTGCCACAGTCTTAGCAGCTTGTTTTTCTGTGCCACTGTGTTTGCTTCCTACACTGGGGAGCTGAAGATGATCATTATTCTGTGTGGTTTTCCACTGTGCGAGTATCTGGAGTATGAGAGTTTTCTACTAGGAAAGGAGAGACTGTCTCCCCTTCAGACTGTTTTTCCCTCTACATAGTTGTAACTGGTTTATTCTCTAGTTCGCGTTCCCCCAGCCATCTTGGACCTCTCTCCCCACTCTTCATCTCCAGCACTGTCTCCCCTTCCAGCCCAGATATATCCATCCTGCTCTCTCTGACTTTTCTTTAGCCACATCGTAGCCCTCATTTCTTTCCCACTAGCTAATTGCTGATACTGTTGTCTTTCTGTTGCTGTGATAAAATACCATCAGGAGATCAACTTAAGAGAGAAAGGGTTTCTTGTAGTTCACAGTTCAGGTTACAGTGCATTTTAACAGGGAAATCACATAACTGAGCTTGGGAAAACTGGTAAGATTGCATTACAGTCGAGAGGAGAAAGGAACGAGTTAATACAAGCATGCCCACACCAGCTCCTTTCTCCATCCTCATAAACCTCAACACACTCCCCTTCCCACCTAGGGAATGGTGAACCCACAGTGGGCAAGGCTTGCCAGAAACACCGACAGGTTATGGGGTGAATTAGAAGATGGTCTAGTTAGTGTTAAGGCACTTTAATAAGATTCTTGTTTTCTCTCACCAAAATAAGGTATGCTCACTGTTGATGAAGCAATCATCATTCGGATACAATTGTGAGCATTTCCAGTGTATCCTTCTAGACATAAATATGAATAATATTTTATAATAGCCACCATTTTCTCTTATGCAATCTTTTCATCTCAAAATATTATTAAATTTGTTGTTTTTATTTTTATTTTTCATAGCCTCACTTTTATGTGCACGAGTATTTTGCTGCTTGTGTGTCTGCACCATGTGCATGTCTGATGCTCCTGAAAAGCCTGTTTTGAGAAGCAGTTCTTGTCCTTTGCCTGTTTTACTGACAGCTGAGCACAAGCCAAGAGGAAGAGAGCCCCGTGCAGCTCGAGGTGCACACCACCTCCTTCCCACTTGGCGTAACATCAGTTCTCATGAAGGCCTCGCTGCAAATACTTTAATGGTAAAACACGGATTCATTCAAGTAATTGACAGTCACTGAAGCTTAAGGCTAAGCTTCTCTGCCTTACACTTATGATCAGCCCCATTTCTCTCTCTCTCTCTCTCTCTCTCTCTCTCTCTCTCTCTCTCTCTCTCTCTCTCCTGTAAATGTTTCTCCATAATACATGGAACCTCAAAATACTGTCAATTTGATGGCAAAGGATATTGACCATTTTTCATTTATTTATTCGTCATTTATGTTTCTTCTGAGAACTTTCTATTCAGTTTTTATGTGTTTATTTCAGACACTAAGTGGTGTGTAGTTGACAAAGGTTTTATCTCATTTGGTCTATCTTGCAAATGTGTTTCCTTTGCTAAGGGGAGTTTTGTTTTGTTTTGTTTTTAGTTTCATGTAATCCATTTGTCTACTCTTAGAGGTTATTTCCTGTACCACTGGAGTCATCTGTCAAAGCCCTTGCCCAGGTTCATATCTGGTGTTCCCCTCTAGCAGGCTCTCAAGTCTCAGACTCATTACACATAGGCTCCTTCGTGCAGAGTGAAAGCAAGGATCTAAGTTCACTCTTCCAAATGTGGACATCCAGTTTTTCCAGCACCCTTTGTTGAAGACGTTCCCCTGAGGTACGTCGTCAGAGATGAGAGGGCTGTAGCTCTGAGGGCTGCTCCTGGTCCTTCCCATATTCCACAGTCCGTCTGTGTGCTCTGCTAGCACTGTTTCTCCACTCAGAATTGCTTTCTCTCTTTTATTACCTGTTTTCCTACAAACCACCATGGGCCACCGAGAGGAATCTGTTAGCTGGACTATCCTGTGGCTCTCTAGGGTTTAGCTCTGAAGTTTCTCTGTCGATTTTCAGTTTGGAGGCCTCTCTGAAGGTGAGGATGCTGTATGCAGCTCTCATGCTACCTCATCCTTCGTGTCTCTCACTGCTGTTTAAATGGGGGTTCCAACACATTGTTGCATGGTGTTTGCAACCGTTACACACACTTGCCAAGTTTACCCTTTATTAATGTGCAGTTGGCTGCTCCATCTCCTTATGCATTGTGATTTGGAACCTACTCTCTCAGGTATCAGAGCAGCCTTCATGGTTTTATTTCTGACCTTTGACTTTTTTACCCCCATTTGTTGAAAATAACCTTTTTCTTATATATTATGTTCTTTTTTTTTGGTTCTTTTTTTCGGAGCTGGGGACCGAACCCAGGGCCTTGCGCTTCCTAGGTAAGCGCTCTACCACTGAGCTAAATCCCCAGCCCATATATTATATTCTGATCATGGTCTCTTCTACTCTACTCCTCCAACTTCCTCCCCACCTCCCATCCTATCCAGGTTTATCCTTTTCCTGTCTCTCATTAGAAACAATAATAATAGTAAAATAAGATAAAACAAAAACTAACAAACACATCGGAATTAGACACACAAATGAAAGGGAAGGGGCCCATGATGAGAAGGCACAAGAAACGGGGACCCACGCATTTGCATACTCAGGAATCTCATAAACTGGAAGCCATAGTATATATGCGGAGAACCTGTAGGGTAAAAGGAGAGAAGAAAATACATGTAAATGCAATAAAAGTAAGCAATATTAAGATAAAATTGGAACAAAGCAGAAAAAGCACTCACATGACATTGTGAGACGAGGAGGCTCCAGAGATCCAGCTTAGCTCACTGTCTGTCCGCCTCTGCGGCTAGCCCCGCCCCTGCCCTCAGGGTGGTTGGTTTCCCAGGGTATCAGTTCTGGGTTAGGGATAAGGGCATGCATCCCCCTTTCAGCTATAGGACTCCAACCTATGTAGCCCCTGTGCACGCTGCCTTGGTCTCTGCGCTCACATGTGCATAGATCCTGTTGATTTATGGGGCCTCGATTCCTTAGTGTCCTCCACCAGTCTCCCCACTTCATCTTCTGCAGGGTTCCCTGAGCCCTGTGGGGAGGGGATTGATGGAGACCTCCCACTCAGAACTGAGTGCTCTCAGGTCCCTCATTCTCTCCACAATGAATATCTGGCTGTGGGTCTCTGTATTTGTTCACATCAGCTGCAGGAAGAAGCTTTTCTGGTGGCTGAGTCGGACACTGTTCTATGAGTTTAGCAGAATGTCACTGGAAGTTTTTTGTTACTTGTTTTAAGTTTTATAACAGCGTTTTGTTTTACTGTAGGTCTCTGGTTCTTGGACACCTACGCAGTGTCAGGTATGGGTTCCATCTTGTGGAGTGGGCCTGAAGTCAAGCTAGTCATTGGTTGTGCCGCCATTGCACTAGCATATCTTGCAGGCAGGAAACCTTGCCCATCGTACAGGTGTAGCTAGCTTGATGTTTATATTCTTTTGGTAGCATGCAGAATACTGTCATCTACCCTGTGTAGACACCAGTTCAACTTCTCCACGTTCAATGAATTGGATAGATGTCATCAGCAATGGGGCCTTGCCATCAGTTTGTGGACAGCAACCTACAGACTTGACAACAGACTCAGGTGTTTCCATGGGATCCCTTTGTCCAACAAAGCAAACATCTGTAACCAAGTCCCAGAACTGGAAGCTTCATTTGGTGACAAGGGATGGCCTCTGTCTTTCCGTTTTCTTGGTGATTTCAGTTAGATCACCTTCATATATGTGCATATTTTAGGAAGCTTCTACTTACTGCACTAGGTTTCCGTACGACACCTCAACTGCTTCTTAATATTAGCTTTCTCTCCCTTCATGATCCGCCTCTCCACCAGATACTCCTATACAGCCCCCAACCCCTATCCATCCACAACTATCTATTCTACTCATCTTTCCTAGGGAGATCTATCTGCTCCTCCCCACCCCAGTCCTTTATCCTATAACTACCCCTGTACTTGATTATCATTGACTTACATATTACATATTACAGCTAATATCCATATATAAGTGAATAATATGGTGGATTGAATAGGAATGGCCCCTATAGATTCAGGTGTATGAATGCTTGGCCATAGGGGGGTGGCACTATAGGAGATGTGGCCTTGTTGGAGTAGATGTGGCCTTACTGGAGGAAGTGGGTCACTAGAGGTGGGATTTGAGGTCTAAAAGCTCAAGTCTGGCCAGTGTGTCCCATCCTCCTGCTGCTACCATGTTTCCCCCTGTGATGACAATGGACTAAACCTCTGAGCTATAAGCCAGCCCCAATTAAATATTTTCTTTTATAAGAATTTCCATGGTCATGGTGTCTCATCACAGCAATAAAACCCTAACTAAGACACATATTCGTCTTTCTGATTTTCTTTCTAATTCCTTCTAGTTACCTGTGAATTTCATTCCCTGCGAATTTCATTTCCAGGCTCTTCTGGCTTTTTGAGTCTCTGTTGAGAAGTCATGTGTAATCCTAATATGTCTGCCTCTATATGTTAGTTGGCCTTTTTCCTTATAGTTTGCCTTCGGGTTTTATTGCTGAAAAGAGACCAGGACCACGGCAACTCTTATAAAGCAAATATTTAATTGGGATTGGCTTATGGTTTCAGAGGTTTAGTGCATTATTGTCATGGAGGGAAGCCTGGCGACACACAGGCAGATGTGGTACTGCAGACAGAGCTCAGAGTTCTACATCTCGATCTGAAGGTAGCAGAATCAGACTGAGCTCCATACTGGGTAGAATCTGAGCACAGGAGACCTCTCAAAGCCTGCCCCTACCATAACATATTTCTGCCCCACCTCCTAACAGTGCCACACCCCATGGGCCAGGCATTCAGACACTTGAGCATGGGGACATTCCTATTCAAACCACCACACACTTTTAACATTCTTTCTTTGTTCTGTAAATGTCCTGTTTTATTATGTATCATAGGGAATTTCTTTTCTGGTTTAGTCTATTTAGTGTTCTCTATAATTCTTGTACCCTGACAGGCATCTCCTTCTTTAGTTATTGAAATTTTCTTCTTTGATTTTGTTGAAAATATTTTCTCTGACTTTGAACTGGGTTGTTTCCTCCTCTTCCTCTTCCTCTTCCTCTTCCTCCTCCTCCTCTTCCTCTTCCTCTCCTTCCTCTTCCTCTTCCTCTTCTTCCTCCTTCTCCTCCTCCTCTTCCTGTTCTCCTATTCTTTTTAAAATTTATTTATATTTTATGTATATGGGTACACTGTCACTACCTTCAGACACACCAGAAGAGGGCATCAGATCCCATTACAGATGGTTGCAAGCCACCATGTGGTTGCTGGGAATTGAACTCAGGACCTCTGGAAGAGCAGACAGTCCTCTTAACTGCTGAGCCATCTCTCCAGTCCTCTTCTTCTATTCTTACCATTCATAGATTTGATCTTTTTATGTCCTGGATTTCCTGGATGTTTTGTGCTAAGAATTTCTTAGATTTAATATTTTCTTTGATGGAGGTATTCATATTTTTATCTTATTGTATTTTCAATGTCTGAGATTCTCTCTTCTATCTTGTATTCTGCTGGTGAGACTTGCCCCTGAGTTTCCTGTGTGAGTTTCTAAAAATTTTATTTTCAGATTTCTCTCACTTTGGGTTTTCTCTATTCTGTTTCTCTCTTTGGGTCTTCAACGGTCTTATTCTCTTCCTCTCACTGTTTGTGTATTCATAAATTTCTTTAAGGGATTTATTCATCCTTTGTTAAAGACCTCTGTCATCTTCATAAAGGCTAGTGCTTCAGCTGCACTGCAGTACTCAGGCTAGTGGAGCCAAATGTCCTGGATGTTTACTGGTTGTGTTTTTATGCTGTCCTTTAGGCATTTGAGTTTGGGAAGTTTGTAATTCTAGTTCTTGATAATGGTCTTGTCTTTATTGGGTGGGTGTTTGTTCTTTGTTTTCTGTTGCCCTCTCTGGTTCTTACAAGAGTGTGGTGGTTGTGTGTTGCCTGGTAGGAAATTCTTGTGCGAATTCTGATAAAAATGGTCATGGGGGATTCTGGGTAAAATGTGTTTCTAGGTGTTGAGAGCTGACACTAGGCATGGGGATGGGATAGGGGAGGCTTTTGAAGGGAGGAGCCACAGAAAGGAGGCAAGGGGCAGAGAGTGAAGAGAGGCCATAGCAGGTATTTCGCTACAGAGCTATAACTAGGGATGAGACTGGTGGGCGACTGGTTGGATTGGAGGGTAGAGGAAGTTCTACAGTTAGCCTACCTGCTTCCCTGGCTGCAGCTTAGTGATGCTTTTTGCTGTGCATCCCCCATCCCCTAGGGTGACTCTTCAACATCCCCTCTGTTCTTTTTCAAAGTCTTCATTTCCTTACCGATTTTTTCTCCCCTTTTAAAAAATTTTTGCCTCCAAACACCTATTTTTTTGCCAACATTTTTATTTACATCCTGAATTAATTTTTTTCTTTGTTCATTTGCTAATCTGAGTCTTCTATGTGACCATTGATCCTTTTTAAAGTTAGAACCTTTCTCTTGCATCTCACCAACGTTTCTTACGGTTAACTTTGGCCACTAGTAATGAGGAGCTGTGAGCTGTCACAAGTGGCTGTTCTTTCATTATCTGTATGTTTGTTGTGCTTTGCCTGCCTGAAAGGCTGGGTGCGTGCTCCAGTCTTTTTATTTTTCCTATTTCTTCACTGTTTTGGTTTCATTTCACACAGGTCTTCCTGGTAAGTTATCTTTACTTGAACTTATGCTCCCAGCTGCTACTCAGGGAGCAGCAACTGTGGTAGCAGGTGATTCGCCAAGACACCTGAGGCCAATCGGGCCCGTCTTGTGTGCCCAGTCAGGTTCAGATATATGAGATGCTGATCTGGAGGAAATGTAGTTTATAATCTTCAGAGATAGGTGCATTCTTAATTAACAATTAATTTACAGAGCAAGGAAGGACTGGGAAAGGTGCCAAGGTGGATGAAGTGTGAAGGAGAGGAGTGGGCATGGGCTAGAGTCAGGAAGTTACAGAGACAACACTGTAGAGTGGGGAGAAGCAAAGGAAGCCGCTGAAAGCCTCTTTAATTGAGACACAGGCTGAAACAGAACAACTAAACAAAGTTTTGTTTTTAAACCTGTAAATTAAGGAGCCAAAACCATCCAATGGAAAAAAGATAGCATTTTCAGCAAATGGTGCTGGTTCAACTGGAGGTCAACATGTAGAAGAATGCAGATCGATCCATGCTTATCACCCTGTACAAAGCTTAAGTCCAAGTGGATCAAGGACCTCCACATCAAACCAGACACACTCAAACTAATAGAAGAAAAACTAGGGAAGCATCTGGAACACATGGGCACTGGAAAAAATTTCCTGAACAAAACACCAATGGCTTATGCTCTAAGATCAAGAATCGACAAATGGGATCTCATAAAACTGCAAAGCTTCTGTAAGGCAAAGGACACTGTGGTTAGGACAAAACGGCAACCAACAGATTGGGAAAAGATCTTTACCAATCCTACAACAGATAGAGGCCTTATATCCAAAATATACAAAGAACTCAAGAAGTTAGACCGCAGGGAGACAAATAACCCTATTAAAAAATGGGGTTCAGAGCTAAACAAAGAATTCACAGCTGAGGAATGCCGAATGGCTGAGAAACACCTAAAGAAATGTTCAACATCTTTAGTCATAAGGGAAATGCAAATCAAAACAACCCTGAGATTTCACCTCACACCAGTGAGAATGGCTATGATCAAAAACTCAGGCGACAGCAGATGCTGGCGAGGATGTGGAGAAAGAGGAACACTCCTCCATTGTTGGTGGGATTGCAGACTGGTAAAACCATTCTGGAAATCAGTCTGGAAGTTCCTCAGAAAATTGGACATTGAACTGCCTGAGGATCCAGCTATACCTCTCTTGGGCATATACCCAAAAGATGCCCCAACATATAAAAAAGACACGTGCTCCACTATGTTCATAGCAGCCTTATTTATAATAGCCAGAATGTGGAAAGAACCTAGATGCCCTTCAACAGAGGAATGGATACAGGAAATGTGGTACATCTAAACAATGGAATATTACTCAGCTATCAAAAACAATGACTTTATGAAATTCATAGGCAAATGGATGGAACTGGAAAATATCATCCTGAGTGAGGTAACCCAATCACACAAAAACACACATGGTATGCACTCACTGATAAGTGGTTATTAGCCCAAATGCTCGAATTACCCTAAATGCACAGAACACATGAAACTCAAGGATGACCAAAGTGTGGATGCTTCACTCCTTCTTTAAAAGGGGAATAAGAATACCCTTGTGAGGGTATAGGGAGGCAAAGTTTAGAACAGAGGCTGAAGGAACGCCCATTCAGAGCCTGCCCCACATGTGGCCCATACATATATAGCCACCAAACTAGATAAGATGGATGAAGCAAAGAAGTGCAGGCTGACAGGAACTGGATGTAGATTTCTCCTGAGAGACACAGCCGGAATATAGCAAATACATAGGCGAATGCCAGCAGCAAACCACTGAACTGAGAATGGGACCCCCGTTGAAGGAATCAGAGAAAGGACTGGAAGAGCTTGAAGGGGCTCGAGACCCCATATGTACAACAATGCCAAGCAACCAGAGCTTCCAGGGACTAAGCCACTACCCCAAGACTATACATGGACTGACCCTGGGCTCCAACCTCATAGGTAGCAATGAATAGCCTAGTAAGGGCACCAGTGGAAGGGGAAGCCTTTGGTCCTGCCAAGGCTGGACCCCCAGTGAACGGGATTGTTGGGGGGAGGGCAGTAATGGGGGAGGATGGGAAGGGGAACACAGACAGAGAAGGGGAGGGGGATGTTGGCCTGGAAACCGGGAAAGGGAATAACATTTGAAATGTAAATAAGAAATACCTAATTTAATAAAGATGGAAAAAAAACCTGTAAATTAAAACAAAGTAGGAAGATGGTATAGCGTAGGCGGACACTCTCTTTTTAGTTGACTGGTTTCTTGCTCACCCTCTATCTTTTGTAGCAGTTTCTGAGCTGGGGGAAGGGCTGCTAGTCCCAGTAAGCTGATCAAGTCACTTAGCATGTCCTTCCTGTCAAGAGCTTTCTGCAGTTCTCTTGTTTGAAGCCCTTTACAACTTCATCATGGTTCTTTCTGTGGCCCTTTCTGCGCCAGCCGCTCTGGGGACTAAGAAGGCCTGCTCACTCAGCCCACGCAACCCACACAGCCCACACAGCCCACACAGCCCACACAGCCCACTCAGCCCACTCTGCCCTCACATACTTGCCTTTTTCGTGTGATGGACTCTTCCAGCCGTGCCTGGCAGCAGTCTGCAGCACCACCAAATTGAGCAGTGCACGGTTTCCTTCCCATGTCACCACTGGTTCGGGCGGGCAGTGTTGGAGCCAGTTCCTTCCCAGCTGGTCACTGCAGGGTACTAATGGAGAATCCCGGTTTCACATCCACTTCACACTCCTGTCTCCACAGCCTGCCCTGCTCTTGCAGTCTGGGAACGCACTGTGCGTTCAGGCCCTGGTCGCCGCTCAGCAGCCTGGTCAGTCTTTCTCCTCCTTGCTCTTCTTTCTCCTCCATCTTCATTTTTGCCGGGACCGAGTTATTTAAGCCCAGGCAATTCGTGTAATTAAAAACAACAGCAGCACCACCAAAACCCCCACCGGCAAGAAGTGTAATTTTTGTCATTTGTAAAATATAGGTTATAAGTCATACATTAAATTCACAGCACAGAAGCCTTCTAGAATGATTAGTCTTAAAATACAAAGGAACACATCTCCTGTCTTCAAAACAAAACAAACACCTGTCCTTGTCAACATTTTCCCCTTTTTCCCCACCCATAGGATCAGCAGTGGTTGTTTGGTTTGTTTTGTTTTGCTGTTTCAAACTCACTTGGTCCTTCCCCACAACAGGTTTCCCCCCTTTTCCTTTGCTTTCTTTCTGCTTTATCCTTTGCTGACACAGAGTAGAACTCATTAGTCTTCACGATACAGAAGATACTCATTTGATACTCAAGTAAAACAGTTTCTAACCCAGTGGTTCTGAGCTGAGGAAAGTTGACCCCTTTGAGATGGCACATCAGATAGGTACATTAGGATTCGGAACAGTAGCAGGACTACAGCTATGAAGTAGCAACATAAATAATTCTATGGGTGACGGTCACCACAACATACTAAAGGGTCACAGCATTAGGGAGGTCGAGAACCACTGCTGTGACAATATGTATTCATAAAATTTTTCAAACAGAAAAAATAACAAATGTGTAAAAATGTGCCTGAACAAATGTGTGTGCTCTCATTACTTACTTGTATCTCACATATGATAACATTTTACCTTACTTCTCCCAAGAAATTGTTAAGGAACACAAACTAAAACCCCATGCCCATGTACAAGAGCAAGGTCCTTAAAGTGGGAAATGATGATTTCGGAGTGGACTTGGAAGAGGTGGCTTCGTTCCACCACAGCAGTAAGTGCACTTGGGTGACACACAGTGTGCCTGTCACTGCTCTCCCTCCTTCTGTGCACTTATGAAGTCACTGAAGGCTGGGAGCCCTGTGCAGGGTGCCCGTAGCTGTTTGGCCTGGAACAAGCAGAGGCAGAGTTTGAAGCTGGGCGTGCGTGGCCTTAACGGTCCTGCACAGCACCTCTGCAATGTTAAGTGTTGAATCATGTTAGAAGCTTCAAAGTTAGTTTGGGTTTTCTTATCTCTAACATTACATTTTTTTTTAGAGACATTTGTTTTTTTTTTTAATGCTTGAAATTCATTTATTGTTGTTGAGACAAATAATTTTGTGACTCAGAATCTTCAGTGAGGCCATCTTAATCCTTTAAAATTGCAACTGCCATCTCTCATCATCAGGCCAAACACTCTGAACATACCCCATCAAATCTGATCTTAGAAATTGCAACTGTCAAATCAAACATTAAAAATTTATTCTTTTTACCCTGTGTCTTTGAATGCCTTTATGCCTGTTTATGTTTCCATCTTGCTACTTGAGCCTTGAATTATATTTTTTCCTCAAAACAGCACTTTGGACTAAAATTTAAGAGTGCATGTATTTTCTTTATATTAGGAGTTTTTAAGCTTGAAACTTCTTTCTATACTTTGAGGTATATTTATTGTTTGATATTATCTTATGCCTATTATACTTTTCAAGTGACTATTAAAGCTTTCTAGCTTCCTATAAAATAGTTAACCATGAATACCTTTTGTATGCGCAGTTTCTCAAAGCCTTTCAGAATCACAGGATTCTTTCAAATGACTAATTACTGCAAATCTGGTGCCTGTGTAATGTTATCCAGCAAGCAGCTGCTTCATATTGAAGAGAGGCTAAGAGCTCTTTTTGGTTTTGTTCATTTAAAATCATTTGCTTCTTATTTAATATCTGCAAAGAACGCAGTCACATCATCATAGAATGTGCTGTTGTAAATTCTGGATTGTTTCCATGGGTTCCGCCTTACATCTGCATGGTGTTTAAAGCCACTGCTTCCTTTCTCTCCCTAGTCATTCAGGGCCTTTCGCCTCATAATCCAATGTCATGCTGAATGACAGAAAATTGAAGTTGAATTTATTTGACTATAGAGAAGGACTGCACAGAACAATGCACTTATTTAAGAACTCCTTGCCTCAGAAACTGAAGGAGCTGTTTTGTGCAGGTGGCTTACACTCTCTGCTGCTTATCCTGACTGTGTTCCTTTATTTATTAAGGATAGGAACTGGGCATTCTGCTTCTGAAAACAAAGGATCCTGCTAGTCTACTTGAACCTTTATTAAGCCTGTGGGATGTGTACATATCATTCTGAACCACAGAGACACATCTATGTTTTTGTTTTTTTAAAATAGCCCTTAGCACTTCCTGATTACAAAAAAATACAAGCAAAAAAATGAAAAGCAGCCATGAAAATATATAAATCATCTCCCAATAACACACCAGGGGGCTTTTTACATTTTGAGTTTTTCATAATGAATTGTGTTTCCTCAGCTCTACGTGTTTTTTCTGCTTAAATAAAATGCTTTCTTGGTTGGCACTGCTTATATTTCTGTTTCTGTTTACTTAATGTGACAACCTTCATAGGTTCTTGTGTTTAAAGGGAAAACATTTATTACATTACTTTACCAATATTCAGAGCTGTTGTAAGACATGAGGTAAACAATCATAGGGACAGTGTCTCCCGTGCTGGTTAGACACTGTGAACCAAAGGCTAACCTATATTTATTCTGAAAGTGAGAGGGGAAGAGAAACGTGTGAGGAAAGAGTAACCCTTTGTAAAGAGCACACTAGCTTTGTCCTTATCCCTGCACAGGGGCTGTGGCATAGTTTGTTTTATTTGGAACCTGGTAAATTCTGGAACTCTGATGCATCAGCATATTGAAATGTGAGCCTCAGAATAGTGTTTGTTTTTATTTTATGTGCACTGGTGCTTTGCCTGCCTGTTATGTATATGCAAGAGTGTCAGATCTTGGAGTTACAGACAGTTGTGAAGCACCATGTGAGTGCTGGGAATTGGACTTGTGTCCTCTGGAAATGCAGTCGGAGATCTTAACTACTGAGCCATCTCTCCAGCCCTGTTTTCTTTTCCTTTCTTTTAATAGAATACTTTTTAATGTTACCAAAATGAGCTTGAATTAGTGGCTATTTTTAGCATATGCTACTCTACCAATTCTCAGGTAATTGAGAATTAATTACACAAAATTTACATACCAAGTTCTCTCTCTGGGAGTTTAAAGCTCATCAGTTTTAACTATTGCCTTAGAAATATAGTACACTTTATCATGGGACTCAGATCCACTCAGGATGATATCCTGACAGAAGCACCAAGGAGCATCCTGAAGAAAACAGGGTTGTTGTTGTCTGTGTTGTTTGCTCTGCGAAGGGCACCATATTTGTCTTTATTCTTTCACCACTAAAGTAATATTTCCCATTTTGTAATGTATATCTCTTTAAAGGTTCAGACACTATAACTGGCCTAGAACAGTGTTCACCACACTTCTTTGACAAACAGTGTTCGCTTGTGGGTTTTCTGTTTCAGGAGTCAATGTGAGTGAGAAAAATTTAGGGATCAGGCAAAACAACTCAGTTTGAACCACTGGATCACTTGGCAGCTTGCTGAATGAACTTACTTTCCTCTTTCCACTTATAATAATCTCTTCCTGGTAGCCATGACCACAAGTGAACACAGGCAGGGCGAGCATAGCATCTACCAGTTAGCATCAGCTCCTCCCTCTTGAGAGGCGAGTACCATGCTCAGCACTGGGGCATAGCATCCCACAGTGAGCACCAGCTCCTTGCTCTTCAGCGTGTGTCAAACCTGCTGCAGCCTGTCTGCAGCCTACTGTGCTTAACTACACAATGACGTGGTACGGAACATTCCAAATACAGTTTCCGGGTTGCGAAAGATTTTTACTAAAAACTATATTTCATATTATTTTCTCTTTTGTTGGAGTGGATTGGTGTAGTACATGTGTTAATAAACTTGAGTTGTCCATGCCATGATGAATATACATTTCAAAGTAGGATATACCTGGTGCAAAATTTTACATGTTGATTAAAATAATCAAAGATAATCTATCTGAAAACATGGTATTTATAAAACTAAAGGTTTTTATATAAATACCTAGAAAACTCTTATGAGAACATTTGCTTAGAGTGAATTTGCTTTCTGATTTGAGGAACCAGCTCATTAGATGGATGGATGGATGGATGGATGGATGGATAGATAGATAGATAGATAGATAGATAGATAGATAGATAGATAGATAGATAGGAAAGCGTGTTGAAGATTTACATAGAAGTTTGGTGTGTGAGTATGGCTTCATTAAAATTTTCAAATTTACTATGAAAGTAGGATATTAAAATGTTTGAGGTAGCTAGAATGTAAAATTTTAATAATCCCCTTGTTTTGAATGACTTTTTCTGTAAAACTGGTTAGTCCATTTGTGTAGTCTCCTTTTGTACCTTAAACGATCCCAGGGAGTTAAGTGGAGTCAAGGTTCAGACCACAGCCCTCACAACAGCCAGTAGGCAGGACAGAAATAAGCCAAGACTCATCACACACTACACATGGCTTCTGGAATAATCCTTCTCAAATACTCCCTAAATTTCCTAGTTGAAGACTGGGTGGAAACCGGTTGCCCACACAGTGTTCTTTGCCTTTTGAAGTTATAATGCTGTTTAGATGCTACTCAGAGTTAAACTATCAACCATGAGCCTGGCACGTCATTTTTCTTACATTTCTATCCAGAGCCTCAGTTTGGGAACAGAAGCTCAGACAGCCAAAGGTTTTAAGAGATGAGCCATGTGATCAGAAATGTGTGGAGTGTGCCAGCCGCACAACTTTCCTTGAAAACACTAGATGGTTAGCCTGTTAGGTGCTTCCAAATAAGCCTGACACATGAAGGGAGAAAAGGCCAGTTGTGTGGGCTGTTGTGAGGGCCACGGACGTGTTGCATAGAACAATACAGGCAAAGGGGAAGAGCAACCTGTGTTGCTCTTAGGAGGTTAAGAGAAATTTCAGAGGGTTCAGTTGAGTTTAGAAAAGCACTAGATGCTAGTGTAGCACTAGACATTAGTGTAGTGGTAGCTTCTGGCTCCCAGCTGGTCGCATGCATGCATCCAGGAGCTATCTGGATTCTCGAATGGAACACACACACACACACACACACACACACACACACACACACACACACACACGTTTTTTTTGACATGCTGTGACTAGCTCAAAGGCTGGGCACATCTAAACCTTACCCTGATACCTCAGGCCCAATCGGGGAAGTGGCCAGTGGCTACTTGCCCAAATTCTTACATGACTGGTTAGCTCTCTCTCCAGAAGCTCTTCTACCCCAAGTCTTGGTGATTCCCCGTTCCTCCAAAGCAGTATAGCTAAAAACTACCCCTACACACTAGTGTACTAATGAACATGCTGTGTCGTTTCAGATTTACAGTGTCAAGTAGAGGCCCTTGGGCTGAGACTTCAGAAGACAGTGAAGGAGCTGGACAACTGTAAAGAGATGCTCATGTAAGGTGTAACACTAAACAGCTGTGAGAGTGGCTTGCCCATTGATGTGTCACAAAACTAAGACTTTGGAAAGACGCCAGGGTGTCATCTTCAGGCAGTGGTTCAGTTGTAGGTGATGGTCTGCTGTGGCTTCTTGTGGTTCTGTTGTAGCCTGAAATGAGTATTGGTGGACCTGTCACCCTTTTAACTCAGTAAAGTGTTTCTGTCCCCCGGGAAAGAACCTACGAGTTGTTTCTTGACCTCTAGGCTGGGATCAAGTAGAGAAGGTTACCTAGCTGTGCACCAGTGATTTCTCTTGATGTTCAAATGGAGTAATTCTCTCATTTTTCCTTATATTCATTTCTTTACTGCCTACAACATTTCATTTAAATTTTCTCAATTGTTGTTTCTTAAAATTTCTAATTTTAAGTTCAAAACAGAGCACTTTTAAAATGTTGATTATGTTTTATGAAAACAAGGAGAAAATGCTGGAAATCAAATGATAAGAAAATGACCTTATAAAATGTCCAGAGGTGGGCTGGAGAGATGACTCAGCGGTTAAGAGCACTGACTGCTCTTCCAGAGGTCCTGAGTTCAAATCCCAGCAACCACATGGTGGCTCACAACCATCTGTAATCGGATCTGGCGCCCTCTTCTGGTGTGCCTAAGACAGCTACAGTGTACTTATATACAATACAATACATACATACATACATACATACATACATACATACATACAAATATGCTCAGGCATATTTTTTAAAAAATGCCCAGAGGTGAGAAAGTAGCCCAATGGGTCAAACACTTACTGTGTAAACTCCTGGGTTTTGAATACCCAGTGCCCACTTAAAGCCAGGGATGCAGCACCTGTCTATAACCTCACTGTTTCTGTTATGACCTGAGAGCCAGAGGCAGGAGAGCCTTTAGAATCCACAGCCAGCTTGGCATATGTGAATGCAAAAGAACAGAGACGATGTTGCAAACATGGTAGAAGGCAAGGACCTCCACATGTACACCACACCATACACATGCTTACACACACAAACATACACACACAGAGGCATACAGAGAGAGACAGAGAAAGAGAGGTAATATACACATATAAAAACTACCCAGGGCAGTATTTGTTTTAAAAATAATTTATTTTAGGAATTTGAGAGACTATATATAAACATGGTGTATCTATATTATAATGTTAAAATAAAATGCACATGAACTTTGAAAGAAAAGTACACCACTTTTCTCCTTGATGTATAGTCTAGGAAACTGGTTTCAGTAACTGTCGTCACAAGGCTCAGTCTCATACAGATAAATATTAGGATGCTTAGCAACCTAATGTCTGTGTTGACCATGGCTATGCCTAAGAACAACGTGTTTAATCAAATACTGAACAACATAAAAAGGAGCAAACTCCAGAAATGTCTAATGAAATTAGTGTATAGTTAGATTATTTGTAGCAAGTGCTTTGTTTTAGGGAAACAAGAAGTTAATAGTACAATATGGCCAGAGGTTTGGTTACCAGGGTAGGATGCTAAGGTAAAGTGGTGAGAAAGCAGGGAATTCTTGGTGCCTTTCTTCCTCAGGCACAAGAAGTAAGTTTCTGTGAGATAAGAAACATGAAAAAGAAACAAGACAGCAATTGCAAAAATAAAAAGTCCATGTTCTGTCTATAATATCAGAAGACTGTGTCCATATGGAAGTCTTGTGGAGACAGCAGCCTCATCAGACCACAGCCACGGTGGAACATTTGCTTCTTTTGTTATTATCACTACTATTGTTGCTATTACTACATTTGTGTGTCTAAGTGTGTGTGCACGTGCACATGTGTGTGCACTAGCACATGTCTACATGTATACAAATGTGCATGCACACGTGTGACTGTTCAAAGCACATGCATACTATGGCACAGTGCAGACGTCCGAGACCAGCTTATGAGACTCAGGCAGTTCCCTCCTTCCATCATACATGTGCAAGGGCTTGAACTGAGATCCTCAGGGTTGGAGAGATGTGCCTTTACCTCTGAGCCATCTCCTTGCTGACCCAACCAACCCCTGCCCCTGGAGCTCAGGAAGTGGAGAGGGAGACTGCGGAGACGCTGCTCTTTAGAGGACCTAAATTTGGCTCCCAGCACTCAACATCAAGCAGCTCAGAAAATCTGCAACTCTAGCTCCAGGGGAGCCAACTCCTCTGGCCTCTGTGGGCACCTGCACTCACCTAGAGGTACACACACACACACACACACACACACACACACACACACGTTAAAATCAAATAATAAAAAATAAGGTTGAGAAGAAAAGCTGAGGCAGTCAGCCTGGGACTAGAAAAGTGTGAGCACCTGAGTAAGCTGAGATTGAATCTGGGATCATGCCACATGATGCTGCCACATGACGCTTACAGGTAGGGTCTTGGGAAAGTAAGATGGGAGCAAAAATGGAAAGGTCACTGGTTGATACACAAACTGAGATTTCAAGAGCCATTTCATTAACATTAACATAAGCCTTGTGCTGTTTGCCTAACTGTACTTTTAATATTTGTAACCTGAGTACTGAGAAGTGGTGGGAGTCAAGGCAGAGCAGGCCGAGGAGGAAGCGAGTGGCCTCGTGACAGTCCATCACACTAACTGCTCACAAGGGAATTGCCCTAGGATTGCAGGAATACTGTGCTGTGACATCAGCTTACAGAAGCGCTGCTTCCCACCCACCCGCAGGAGAACTGCTTCTGTGAAAACTTGGAGCAAGTGCCCACTTTTAGAAAACATGGATTGTAAAAGAGCCACTTACGGGGCCCCTGGTGCTAGAGACCTTGCTCTGTGCATGTCTGCACTCCTCATCTGTCTGTGCTCCACCTGCCTTCTGTGTGCTGCTTGGGGTAAAGGGGGGTAGAGCTGGGGAGCATTTGGGATCAAAGCCCAGGAGTCTCACTATGCTCAGAGCTCACCAGCTCTCTACACATGTTATTATTTATTAGGTTAGAACCGAATTTGTGTTCTGACCAATGATAAGTTTGAATTTAAAGTAATTTATTCAAAGATCTGATGTACAGGGAGCAGGAGAGATGGTTCAGCAATTAACAGCAATGATTGTTCTTGCAAAGGACTAGGGTTCAGTTCTACATGGTGCCTCACAGCCATGTCTAATTTCAGTTCCAGAGGATCCAGAGCCCTCTCCTGACTTCTGAGGACATTAGACATACAAGTAGCATGCATATATACATGCATATATGCATACATGCATCAATAAACACTCCAGATAGGGAACTCACTACAGACCAAAGTATGGATACCATCCACATCGAATTGGTGTAACAATGAGTTTCTTGGGGTTACTTTCGGGAGCAGAAATGACTCAAAGACAGCTATAGCACCAAAAATCTCCCTCACATTAGTGGCAGCTCACAAAAGCTGGAAACCTCGAGTATACAGCACAGCCTGCAGGCAACAGGTGGGAGAGTGTCTTTCCCAGGTAGTTTAGTTGGTCTGAACCTTTTTAAGGTAGATTAATTATCTGAGCTCTGTTCTGGTGGCTTAGTTGGTCTCCGCTCTTCCAAGAAGCTTGGCTGTTCTCTGGCTTCTTTTAGAAACCTTAGCTGATGTATGAATCAGGGTTCTCTAAAGTAATAGAACTTAAAAAATGAATCTCTCTAATTATATATAAAGGATTATAATTATTAGATTGATTTAGTGGCTGAAGTCCAGCTAATCCAACAATGGCTGGCTGTGAACAAAAAGTCCAAGAATCCGGTAGTTCCTCAGTCCAGAAGACTGGATGTCTCAGCTGGTCTCCAGTATATGTTGGCATCCTGAAGAAGTAAGCTCTAATTCCAGTGAAGCAATGGACTTGCTAGCAAGATGAGGGCAAGCAAGCAAACATCAAAGGGTTCTTCTTTCATGTCCTTACCAAGGCTACCACCAGAAGGCATGGCCCAGATTAAAGGTGTGTCTTCCTACCTCAAGATCCAGATTAAAGGCCTGTGTTTTCCTACCTCAAAGATACAGATTAAAAGTGAATCTACGTCTTCAAATTAAGCAAAAATCCCTCCCATTTCTAGATTTTAGTTAATTCCAGATGTAGTCAAATTGGCAACTAAGAATAGCCATTACAGGTGATCTGCCTCTTCATGTAGCTCAGCTGGTCTGAGAGTGACTGTCCATCCTTATGATTTATATACTTGGGGAGGGTGCTAGTGAATCTGGTCAGTTTCAGGGACTTCCTGAAACTTTTGAGTTGTTTACTTCCTAAGCTTAACTAGTTTCCCCGCAGGATTGAATGTTTTACTTCCGTTTAGAATGTCCTGTATTTTAAGGAACTTTCAAGATGGAATGTTTTATTTGGAAGCAAATTGGTATACAACAATGGGCTACAGCATATATTTAAGACCAGCCTGAACAACTTAGACTGTGTCTCAAAATGAAAATTAGAAAAAGGGCTGAAATTAATGCATAGTAGTAAAGAATTACCTGGCATGCATAAGATCCTAGGCATTATTTTTAATATATTTATATGAAGATGTAAAATATATTTGCATTATATTCATATATTATCAGCAATATTATCAAGGGATTTGATGTTGCTGTAAATGTTAACTATGCACACATATATCAGGATAAAAAATATATATGTAGATGTACTGAGTGTATATGTATGTATTAGCATAAAAGCAGATAAATAAGACATGAACAACTACCATAGATGAGAACTTCTCAGGAACTTTTGAAAGATGATGCATAGAAAGGACAGTAAAGGGGTTGATTCTATTGAGCCATGAACAAGAAGTGTACTGTCAGTGGTAGTCTACAATAGGCAAGCTTTTTATCAAGTCCATTAGGAAGCCAAGACCTAGTGAATCCTAAGGAGTTGTTAAAAATTCGTCTAAATATTCCCATGCCATGATCCATTTTGGCATATAATGTGGAGGTGATCATATTCTGTGCATATTCTGATGGTTATATAAGGGGAGTCCCTCTGAGGAATCACATTTGGAATACTTAAGCCAGATGACCCATCATCGAAAGCTTCCAGTCAGTCAAGCCAGGGTTTACAGAGGCTTCCCTACCTGCTCAGACTAAAGCAATGCGTATAGGGATTCATAGCCCGAGACAGAGCTCACGCCACACAGCAGGTAGCAAACTCTGTGCCTCACCACACCTCCAAGGATAAACAGGAAAGCAGACAGACAGACTTGGAAGCCAACTGTGAACACAACAAAAATTCACTAAATATATGACAAAAACTGCTCCAAGCCCCATCCTACTCCTCAGAGTGACTAGGAATTCATGCAATGAGACTTAAGAAATTCAAATTAGCAACAGAATACATTGAAGCTAGTAAAATTGATATTCAAGTATATCCAGAATTATACCTATAAAAGAAAAAATAACTATTAGGAAAAACAAGCTATTAGGAGTTGAGGGATTAAAGACGTGAGCATAAAATTATCCCTTTCATATTGAGTATGAATGTATACACTTGACATGGGTTTACGTGAACTGAAAACATAATTGATATAATTATTAACAGTTACCTGTCAAGAGTACACAGGAATGAGTGAGGTTTGTGTAGTATGCTTATATATCTCCTGAAGATTGAGTTATTTTCATGAGTACAGTAAAAGAAACAAATTCTTTGAAAAATTGTGGAATTTGTCAATTAGTTATTAGTATAGTAGTTGTCTACCCCTCATCCACAAGGGTTATGCTTCAAGACTCAATGCCTAGCAAGCTGCAGTAGCATGTTCTTTTAAGCATGGCACACGGAAAGCAGAGGCACATGGATCTCTGTGATCTCTAGGCCAATCTGGTCTACATAGTGAATTCCAGGACAGCCAGAGCTACATGGTGTACCCTGTCTCAAACAAAACAAAACGACCCTGAGTTCTAAACCACCACAGTTAGTATTGAAACCCACCCCACCCTCACCCCATCCCCACCCCCACCCCACATAGTTTTTCCTGTTCCTTCCTCATTTACTTTTCTACCATTGTGTTAAAAGATCATGACCAAGCATTTAATTGGAGCTTACAACCTCAGAGGGTTGGAGTCCATGATGGGGGAACAAAAGCAAGACAGCAAAAACAGCTGAGAGCTCACATATTGATCCACAAACAGGAGCAGAGAAAGGGCACACTAGGAATGGCAGTAACCTTTGAGACCTCAAAGCCCAGCCCAGCCCACCCCACCCTACCCCAGTGACATAACTCCTTCAACAAAACTGTATCTCCCAATCCCTCCCAAATGACTCCACCAACTAGGGACCGTGTATTCACTCATCTAAGCCTATGGGGTCACTCTCAGTCCACCACCCCTGTCTGCCCATGACAAAGTTTAATTTATATATTAAGCACAGGATAAGATAGTAATAATGCAATGAAAGTTATAGGAATAAGCACTCTCTCAGATCCTATGATACTGTGTTCACTATCTTATGAGATACTTACAAGGACTACCTGACGAAGTGTGGTAAGTGACATTGTACTATGGTCCTGGGCTGCTATGTAAAGATTTCTTAAAAGCAGCCACTGTGTTAAACAGCAGTAGATCTGATCGCTGAGCAGAACCAAGATAGCATGAACAATGTGAGCACACAGGACAAAGCGATGACTACCCTTGGTGGGAGGGGTGGGACATTAGAGTTCATAGTAGTTGTCAGTTGTGAGCAATTTAAAACTCACTAATTAGTTCTGGAACAGTTTATTATTTTTTTAACTGCAGTAGAGTAACAGCAACTTCAGAACACAAAACCACAGACATGGAGAGAGGACCACCGTATGTCTAAAATGGTTACACAAGACACATGTTCTAATCTCTGGTGCATGCTTATGTTTGATCAGCAGCTACCACTCCTCACTTAGCAGTCTGTGCCACAATAGGCTTCTAACGCTCATGGGTACCAATGTGTGAAGCTGCAGCCTGCCCTTTGACACAGCTGGACACTCTGACATACAAGCTTTTGCTCTTATTAGCATATAACTGTTAATGTTCTGATTTCCCAGTACCTCTGTAATGACTTGTGAGAATTTTTTTGTCTGTATGTGACCTGGTGACATTCTGCTGTACTATGTCACTCCTTGTTACATGGTCTTATCTCAAGTACTGTCCTCGTTTGCTTTCTGTTGCTGTGATAAACACCGTGACCAAAAGCGACTTATAGAGGAAATGGTTTATTTGAACTTATTGCGTGCAGTCCATTATAAAGGACAGTCAGAGCAGGAACTCAGAGCAGGAACCTAGAAGCAGGAATTGACACGGAGACCATGGAGGAATACTGCTAGTTGGTTTGCTCCCCCGGAGGCTAAATCTGCTTTCTCCCACAACTCAGGACTACTTGCTAAGGTGTGGCACCACCCACAGTGGGCTAGGCCTTCTCACATTAATATTAATCAAGAAATGGCACAGGTCAATTTAATAGGGTGTTTTCTCAGTTGAAATTTCCTCTTCCCAAATACCCCAGCTTGTGCCAAGTTGACAAAAAAACTAATGACAAGGGTGGTATCATGATGCGGGCAATGATGCATGGGCCTGTCTTGCCCTGCAGACTGTCTCCAGGGCAGCAGCTCCATCTCCCTCCAGTGATTCTGTCTTCACCTATGCACTTGAAGATTGGAAACCAGCAGAGCTCATACCTGGGGCTCCCTACTAAGCTATGTCCTAGTCAGGTTTAACCCTTCTCTTCCCAGCAGTTGAGGTTGCTTGAAACCTTTTTCTCTGGTTCTTAGAGCCAAAAAGACTAGCATTTTCTGCCAGAGTTTTAATTCCCCTGCATGGTTCTTACTGAGACAGTCCCCAGGCTTAAAATGATGTCAAAAGGAACAGCTGGATTCTATAGTGTCACTTCATCCCAAGGTCATTTTCCCTCTGGAGTCTCCCCACTTTTGGTCAGTTCCCCAAACTATAAGGTGGGATCTCACTTGTTTTTTGTGGAGTTTGTTTGATTATGTTCAAAGAGCATACCCTTATTAATTAAATATGACCCACCTGGCAGGTGTTGACTTGAATAAGTGCATCTTTAAATAATAACAATGTGAATATTTTAAGATATGGAAAATATTTAATTTTGAAATAATGAATTTTAACTACTTCAAAATCCTTTGCCTTAGGAAAAAATCTAATGATGCTAATAACTGTGAAAGAGAACTTAGAAAACTGAAGTTTGAGTCCATTATCTCTGAGTCAAGGTATATACTGAAAACTTTTAATAAACATTTTAATAACTATACTTAAGCCATATTTTAAAGATCATCTTATTAAGAATGTGCGTGCTATTTTCTTGCATATGTAATGCCTAATTGTACCCCTAATACTTCACAGTTGTTCCTTGCTTCTGTCTCCGCCTACAGTGGCATTGCTACCTTTTTCGTTGCGGTGACAAAAGCAACTTAAGGGGAGATGAGTTTGTTTTTGGTTCACAGATTAAGAAGGAAAAGTGTCAGTCCATAGGATGGCGGACACATGAAGTGAGTAGTCACGTAGTCAGGAAACATAAATGCTGGTGTTCTGTTTGCTTCTCCTTCTCTCTCAGCATGTGCTGTGATAGTGCTGGGGTAGTTCTTCCTCCTCTATTAAACCTTTCCCAGAACAGCCTTATAGATACCCTAAAGAAGTCTTTCCATGATGACTAAGTCCTGCCAACCTGACCTGAAGATGCACAGAAGCAGCTCTGCCCCGTGCTAACTTGATCTCCAAATGCATTACTGTTAACAGCTTAGCATTCCACCCTGTCCCCTGAAGTCACTTTTTCATCTTGGGATGCATACCCTAGTCTTTAAAAATCCCAAGACTTTCCCAAAATCCAAAATCTTGTGAGACTTAAGGCAGTTAGTCTGGTTAAGAAAGCAATTATAAAATAAGAAACCAATTTGCATGCTTCTAATATATAACACCACAGTGTAAGCATTCACATTCCAAAGGGGGAGGAACAGAATTGCGGCAAGGTAAAACCTAACTAAAGTAACTCAAACCCACCAAGACAACACCACATCCTACAGTACCACGTCACGCATGTGGGGCTCGTGATAGAATGATCTGGCCTTCCACAGCACCCGTCCCTTCAAGCCTACCTCCTACAGTACTTGTAACCTTTCTCCTTCCAGGCTTGCAGCTTCCTCAGCAGGCACCCTAGGATCCTGGCCTCTCTAATACCGTGCAATCTCCATGGCAACATAGGCTTCACCTTCACAGCTTTGCCCAGAGTCTCTTGGTGAAAGCCTCCAAGACCTCCCGAGAACCCTTGTATTTTGCGTGCCTATAAGCCCAGTACCAGGTAGATGGCACTGCCTAGTTCTGCTGCTAACTCTCTTTATCACATGTCCGAATCTGAGAAAGTGTTTTCCAAACTTATTGTTTTCAAACTGGGAATCCCTTCAGGGGCCTTTTCAGTCCAGCTTCTCTTCTAAGTGAATATGCATTTTCACCATTTGACACCTATGATGTGGGTGCTGGGGGCACCGGTCCCATTTTCCCATGAGTATAGTTTGAGGCTTGTCTTGAATGGTCTGAGTCTCTAACAGTTACAACTATTGTGTCTGCCGTTGCCTTGCCAGCGACTTTAAACTGACAGTCCTTCACAAAAGCACACGTTTTTATGTTGTTCTGCTTGGCTTGTCATTCCTTGTCACAGTGAACAGTGACCACGGCACAGCCTGACTCTTCTTCTGCCCTCACATTTTCTCAACCAAATGAGTCTTTGGTTTTGAATCTGGCCTCCTCCAAGTTCTTGGGGCATGAGGGAAACTGTGTTCTTTTCCAGAATCTTACATGAATGGCCCATTCCTTGTTCTTCTCTGAGAGCTCATGATCCAAGGTTCCACTGTCTGCATTGTGAGAGTTTTGTTTTCTGCTAGAGTGGTTCCTTACATCTTGCTCATAGCACTCACAGGTCCCTCTTGTCCTAACTTCCAGACTCTTTCTCATTCTTTCCACAAACCTGTCCCCAACCCTAAGATCCACACGCTCAGTTTACCTCACTCTTTGAATCCAATTTTCTGTCCCTTTTCCCATTGTCATGAACAGAGTAAGTATTCCCATTCCAAACAGGAGGAACAGAATTGTAGCAAGGTAAAATCTAACCAGAGCAATTCAAACCCGCCAAGACAACACCAAACCCTACAGTACCACATCACATGTCACCTTTAAAAAGGTAACTTAAGGATGCAAGGGTTTGTTTGAGCTCATTTTTAAGAAGACAGGGCTCATTATGGCAGGGAAGACATGGTAGCAATAGCATAAGGCAACTAGTTACAGCTTACACAGTCAGAAAATAGAGAGCAGGGAATTATGGGAACTCAGATTCCATTTTATTTTTTCAGCCTGGACCCTAGGTCATGGAATGGTGTTGCCTATGTTCATAGTGTTCTCTATATATCTTCCCTCCTTGCTTAAAACCTTTCAGGAACACCTTCATAGACACATGCAGAGCCCATGGTGAGTCAGTCCAGCCAAGTTGGCAATGAAGATTAGCTATCACGATGGGGAGAGCACCACAGAATTAGCCATGTTCTTAGCATCTTTGTTTGTTTTTTTTTTTTAGTTATACTATGATCAAACTTCAAATGAAAGTTCTATAAAATATAAAATCATACTATAACTATGAAATCATAGTATCTAATGCATGTTTGAGATATTTTTTATTCCTTTTAGGCACAAAAGGCTACTTAAAGAAAAAGAAGACTCTTTAATTACTTGTCAACAACTATATAAAACCGTACAGGAAGAGCTGACTACAAAAGGGAGACAAGAGGAAGATATAAAGCGAAGAATCAACCTTGCCGAAAATGAACTAGAGATGACCAAAACGCTCCTGCTTCAGACACAGGAAGAAATTTTAACGCTGAAAAATGAAAGGTGCAGTCGAGAATACTTCCTTAAAAATGCTACCTTTAGATAAGTATTCACTATACATTTAAAACCCCAACATGGATGTTACAATGACATTAAATTCAGGGCTTAAGACACATTTCACACGTAAGTTTATTGAACTTCATTACCACACTTCTAAGTGATCAAGCTGAGGCTCGGCCTCATTAACTGCTGTATGAAGCCTTCAGTTGGACAAAGCACAGATGGGGTTCGGGTCGTATGGCTCTCAGAATTCTACTCAGCATTTGATCATTTGTGAACATTTATAATGTTATCAAACATTGGTGGAGTCTGTTTTTAACAAAAATGTTTGTTGGCTTTTTACCACTCCTCCTTTTTAATGGTTCCTCTCTAGCTGTCCTTCTGAGGTTTCCATAAAGGCAGCGTCACTGGGACTGAAAGCATCCGGCCCAGACTCTCATGATACTTTGTTCAGGTCATTTGCCTTGGAATTAGCATTTTCTGTAATGACATTTCAGCTCTGCTTTCTTTCTTGTTTAATTTGCCTAGAATGTCTTCATTCATCCTTTGTTTTAATTGTATGTCTAACATATAGCACAAAATTTGAGTTTTCCCTTTGATTTTTTTTAAATAGGGATGAAGAGAACATTCTTTTGTACATATTGATCTAATTTTTACATTCTAGAATAATACAAGCTTTACACAGACAGAAGAAGGCCAGAAGATGGTTAGTAAAGGCCTGGCAATCTGAAGGTGTTGTCAGTGGGACTGATTTTTACTTTTTTATTATTCTTTATGCATAGGAAGCTGATGATTGGTTGGCTGTTTGTCATTATATAATTTAAAATTTTTATTTATTGCGTTTGGTGTGTGTGTGTGTGTGTGTGTGTTCATGGTTTGGGGTTTTGTTGTTGTTTGTTTGTTTGTTTGTTTTTGGAGCACTAACTCCTCAAAGCATCATTTTTATAGCTTGTTGTCACCATGTAGATACTCAGCAAACATCTGTTGAATTCAGTATTATCTGATTATGTAACAATTAATCCTTGGAGTCATTCCATTTTGATGTCATTATCAGAGTATAGCATTACCAGAGGACGGGCTTAATACTATCTTCAATAATATAACAAAACTTTCTCCCCAGACTCACCATTCTCTCTGGTTTCCCATTCATCAACAGCTTCGAGAACGACACACTTGCCCAGCTTCTTGTGCCATCGCACACGTGCTGTTTTTAATGGAGGCAGGAGCTGTGGCAAAATCAAAATTATCTCTTTGATTGACAGTGTGAAGACATCTCTAAAAGAACAACTTGTGAAACGGGACTTAAAGCTGTTGTTTTGGCATTCTGGTTTGACGTTTGTTTGCAGTTACATTTTTAACTGTAATTAAGGGAATCTAAAATTTTGCATTTATATAAGAAATTAGAGTCTCATTTTCTCTTGAGGCCGAGAATTTAAAAGTTAGCTTTTAAAATAAATATCCTTAATTGCAAGTATATCCTAATTTGCGTATTGTGTCAACTCTGAAAATGTTAATTTAAAAAAAAAATGTGGAGAGATTGAAGGGCAGAGTGGTGGAGACGGCCACAGCTCCATTTGAGAAGCTTGCAGAAGATCATCATGACTCACTGCAGACACTCCATACCGGCACAGCTCGCACTAGCTCGGCCACTTGTGAATCGTATCACCTCAGGGATTTGCTCTCTGGCCTTCATTTCTTCTAACATTGGGGGAATTGTATAAACATATTTCTAAGGTGTGATAAGAGCCATTGCATCAAACTCGAGCAGCTCCTGACACACAGCAGGCACTCGGTACTGCTAGGCAGCTAGGTATCTGCTAACTGGATGAGGGTGTATTTCATCTCCATCAAACCGCTGATTACAGGATTTGAAACTGGGAAGCTCCTCCCAGTTTTTTAGGGCTTCTGACTTGCTGAAAATAGGAGCTGGGAGTACAGTGGCTAAGCAAGATTCTGATGGAAATCTCCGTTATGTGATTCTTAGTGAACTCAGGTTTAAGACTTAAATCTGTGGTGTTTCCTCTAACTAAAACATCATCATCTCTGGAACCAGTTCTGAAGAGGTTCGGTATCTACTTGAGTGCAGCTTTAGCTTTTGAGAGACAGATGGACCTTTATAACTGATATTATTCTCTTCCCCAACTCCTCTAGGTTTCTAACAAACTGTGGTCAGAGTTGGTCCTTTTAACTTGTTTCTATACAAGAATGCTTTCCCTTTTCACTGTGTTGTAACCTTAGTGTGCAAGTCCCTCCATGGGTATACTGCCTGAGTGTGGCTCATTTGGGGAGTCAGAATTGATCACCATTATACACACTATTCTTTTCAAATTCTATTCTAATCAAGGGAGTTCCTAGAATGCCACGTATATGCCTTCTCTCTTTATCCCAATAAAGACTTCTTTCTTAGAGCCAGTAACAGAGACTCAGGAATCAAAGAGGTAGAAAGGTCTTTATTCTAGTGAGCACAGGTTCAAATAAAATTTCCCTCACAGTTGTAAATTCATAGGATAAGAGTTTACTTAAAACTCCTTGTTCTTTGTTCGACTGTCCCAACAGACTTCCCAATTCCTTGTAAATTTAGTACATCTTGTTTACTTTTTAAAGCTTTTTTGAACCTGGTCCGATTTCAGCTGCTATAGCCTACCAAACCTGAAGGCTTTGTTGTAATGAGCAGTGTTTTGTTCATGAGGAGACTGAATATGGAATGTATTTTATTAAAACTGGTTTGAGGGAGGCTGGAATCTAGACATCTCAGATACTCAGTACTATAAACTGATGACATGACTGCTTCATGGTTTGGGAAAGGGAAGGGATTTTGTTAGAGGGGGGGCTGGGGGAAGGAGGCAGGGGCAGAGGCAAAGAGAGGCAGAGGCAAAGAAAGAGGGGCAGAGAGACAGAGAGAGGCAGAGGGGCAGAGGGGCAGAGAGGCAGAGAGGCAGAGGGGCAGAGGGGCAGAGGGGCAGAGGGGCAGAGAGGCAGAGGGGCAGAGAGGCAGAGGCAGAGAGGCAGAGAGGCAGAGGCATCTGGAAGAATCCAGAACAGAGAGAGAAAGATGTAGACTGAACATGGTCAGCAGAGTAGAATTAACCATGAGAGAAGCCAGAGCAGAAGGAGGGCCATGGAGACATAGAGAAAGGGAGAGTAAGGCAAGACAAAGAGAGAGGAAACTGGGAGAGACAGAGGAGACAAAGAGAGGGAGACACAGAGGGAGCATAGCCAAAATAGCTAGGTTATAAGGAGAATAAGTTGATGATGGAGAGAAAAACCTATGAACTGGGGAGTTTAGGGTAGGAAGGAGGTGAGAGCTAGGATGTTAGCTCTTATGGACTTTGGAATGTATAACATGTACTTGTGATACTTGTGATGCTGTGGGGGCCTGGAGGTCAGCATGCATTTTGATGCACTGATAGGTACCGCTGGTAACCATGTCCCTTCTGCTTTTTGGAGTTTGAAGAAGTGGCATTTCCTTTGGACCTAACAAGTACCCTTTGTAGTAGAGGTTACATCTAGTGTTACTCATGGGCACTATCTAGAAATGTTCATTGGAATTTCTTAACCAACTAAACCTGTTCAAAGAGAAAACCTGATTTTAGAAATAAAGTGTGGAGGCTGAAGAGATAGTTCGGCAGTCTCTGCTGTTTCAGAAGACCAGAATTTAGTTCCCACTACCCATGTTGAGCGGTGTACAACTCCCTGTAACTCAAGCTCCAGGGCATTCTGGGCCTTCTTTTGACCTCTGCAGGCACCAGTACTCAAATATATAAATCCACACACAGACACAAATGTACACATAAATAAAACTACATATATGTGAAAAATGAATACAAAACAAAAGAGAAGAAGGAAATTGTACCAGATTGCCAGAACTCTTCCATCTGGTCACTTTCACTTTTTTTTTTTAAAACAAATCCATTTTTATTTATTTACTCTCCATTAGTTTAGGTCCGGGATAGGTACAGCATCACACGGATTCTGTGTCCAATGGCCTTTGCAGGATCGTTGCTTTGGAATTTGGCATGAACAATACCACTGTTTCCATGGGCCCAAGTTACTTTTCCCCAGATCACTCTGGTTTTGTTTGGTTTGCCCCCAGGAGTCACTGTATTGTTTTTTGCTTTATACACATAAGCACATTTCTTGCCTAAGTAGGACTCGATTTCATCTCAGGCATAAACTCCTTCAATTTTAAGAAGAGCTTCGTGCTCCAGACATACTTGCTTTTTTTTTTTTTTTCAGTAGTCCTGTTCCCAGCAGACCTCCACAGGTGCCAAGGTGGCAGAAAGACCCATTTGGCCACTTTTAGTGAACACATGGACAGACATGTCTACTCTATGATCCTGACCTTTTTGATATTCAGTGCCATTTTAATGAAAATGATTCTTTATTTCTCATTTTCTTGATCAAATTTACTATAATATGATTTTAGGGTTTTACCTAGTTGAATAGTATTACTTAAAAAGTATACTTGTGTACTGTTGATTAAATAAATAACCATATATTGAGTGCGAAGGAAACAAACATGCTATCTTACAGTTCTTCTACCTTATTAGAAGTTCAAATGACTTAACCACTATTAATAACATATTCACTAGAAAACTAAGAGACCTAAAAGGCAACTCATAGCTTAAAGTAACATATTTGCAAAAAACATATTGAATAAAGGATTTGTTTCCAGAATGCAAAAAGAATATTAGAAACTCAGTTTTAGAAACTTAAGCAACCAGTAAGCAAAAGATTTGTGCAGACATTTTACCAAACAAGGCCAGTGAGCACACAAGGAAATGTGACATTGCATGTCTGTACACTTACCCAAGAGACAGGAAACATGCAAACATTCATAGGTACAGTGGCTTTGTTTGTGGTAGTCAAAGTCTGTGGCTCAATCTATGTATCCATCAGTAGATGACTAGAGAAACGGTTCTGGTTGCATTTGTACAATGGAACACTACTCAGAAAAAAAATAGACTAATGATGCACCGTACAGAATAGATACATTTAAAAAGAATTGTGCTGAATTAAAGATGCTAGAACAAAAGAGAGCATAGATGTATTCTAAAAATGGAAAATCAACAGCAAACACACTGTAGATTCACTGGAGACAATACAAGAAACAGTAGAAGAGACGGAAGTGGGGATGGGGAAATGGCTATGCTGTTTACACCCAGTTCTTACCAGACTCCGTTACTTGACATTGAACTGTGAACAGAAGTTTTCAAATGTCCATTTTGATCATTTATCTTTTCTGTCTGTCATAAAGCACCATCCTCAGGTAAAGTTGCTCCTGAAACAATTCCTGTGGAGGAGAACAGCAGATAGCACATTCTGTGAGCAAAAAATAAGCATTTGTATTGTAAGACATGAAGTTCCAGGTGTAAGGCTTGAGAAATTATTTCAATAAAACAGAAGTCAGGTGGAAAGCTGGGTCCATGAGTCATACTCAAATTTATCTGAGCTGCAGATAAAATTTAGGAATTGCCAGCACCTCAATCAAATTAGAAGGTGAGTCTGCAGGTAAGAAATGTCCAGGAGGAACACCACACCCGTGTGTTTCCTTTTGTCACCCCTCCTTGCCACTCTGAACTCACCCATTTTGCTTTACTTCCTCTGCTCCAGCAGAGATAGCTATGCAATCAGAACCAGCACCTCTGCCTCACACCAAAGATGACGTTCTTTTTTAATTCTCTAGACTTTAAAGCATAGCTGTACTGACTGACTTGCCTGTAAAGGAACAGGTGGCACTACTGTGTCCAGAGAGAGCAGTGACGCCCTCTGCGCAGGACCTGCTCAGACAGCACCTTGGTCTTGACCTGGAATTCTCCTCATCCCTACACCCTCCTCCTCTGTGCTACGGCTCTATTAGTGATTTCCTTTTCTTCACAAGTTCTTAAAAGACCTGTAGATACCTTAATGAACATTATCACCAACTCTCAGTCCGGAAAGGAGAACCTCTCTGTTAGCCCCTTGTGCTTCTGCACAAGCCCATCTGGTCTAAGGCTGTGGTAATCTTCTCAGCAAACTAGGGTAGAAAGGAACACCCTCAAATTGATAAAGAACATTTTCAAACCTACAAGGCTGTTATGCCCTGCTTTTCTGAAATTTTTAATTAAGTTTCTAGCCCTAAAGATGCTAGACTTTATATGTGATTTATCTTCATAGAAATAAATTCATGGGGCCAGGGATACAGCTCAGGGGACAGCACTGCCTTAGCATATGTGGAATTGTGGTTTAATGCCCAGTGCACATCCTGAACTTGCATTGTTCAGTGTTCAGGTCCAGAGATTTAGGCATAGTATGTAAAGGACCTTCTGTTTCCTGATCTGTACTGTAACCTGCGGGACACCACGATTTATCCAATCTGGTCCATCTTTCCCTCACAGGTATTGATGTATGCAGAACTTTCATTGTTGTTTAGTTTTAAGTATATCTAAATACTAATTATGATTTTTAGTTTGACCTATAGCTTATTCAGAAACATTTAAAAAATTTTTCAAGTACACAGAGGTATCTTACTTATACTTTGTAACTATATTTGTTTTTACAGAATGTACACCGTATCTTATTAGGAATATAATTTAAGGTATATGCATTTAAAAATTAGTTGCCATATTAATAACAAAATAAATAGATGAAATAAAATTTAATGATATTTTATTTAACCTTATATATCTACAACACACATCAAATGTGTAATCTTTTGCAGACAATGAACAAGAGTTATGAAAGAGTATGTAAAGCAAATTGTTTTTCTAGTAATAACTCTTACATGGGTTTTTAATTTCTGGTAGTGGTTAAGTACATAAAAGTATATTATATAGTGACAACATATATAAAGTCCAGTGTGAGGCCCCTCAGCTTCTGTTCCCAATGGCAGCTGTAACAGTAGAGAAGTTCATTGAGGCTTTGGGTGGCTCTGCTCAGTTGTTTTTTTTTTTTTTTTTATTTTGGTTTCTTTTTCAGGTTATAAGATGTAGTTCTTTATTTTCCCAGTAGATCTGTTCAGTTTTAATATGTGCTTTTTTGCTATGTTTTTATAATATTCAAAATAAAAAATAAATATGCAGACTCTAAAGGTTGTTGTAGGTATTTTAGATTATTGACGTTCAAATCTCACATGTCTGTCACACAGCACATCTCAGCTGTATTTAAATATCTAATACTCTATGGTATTAGACAGTACAAGTTATAGTAAAATGGTTGCCAATTTTTAGATTTGATGAAATTTATTTTTGGGCCTAGTATGTAGTCAATGTCATATGAACAAGGAAATAATTATGAAATTTTCCATAATTTGCATACAAGGTTCTATATACTAACCTCAAGTCAGCCTTATTTGCATCTCTCTCCTCCCTACATCCTGGAAGCTCACGCCTACTGCAGTCTGCACTTGCGCAGTCTGTGTTTACGTGGCCATGATCCCCGTATGAGACCCTCCCTCTCTCCATTACAGCTCCTGGAAGCTCACGCCTACTGCAGTCTGCACTTGCGCAGTCTGTGTTTCCGTGGTTCTTTGCAGCAGTCCTGGAATGATTTAACTAAAGGAGCTGTGTTGACTCTGTCCACAGTAGTGTAGAGTTGTTAGTTTTGCTTTAGAGCTATGCTAATTTCTTATTTTGAAGCTATTTTAAGGTGAAAAACCAAGTTTAAAATACTCATAGTAAAATAAGCCGATTATCAGTTTAGCCCCAGAGAATGACTTAGTTGTAGAAGTCTGTCTGCCTGGCCACACGGTTCACATTCTTCCCACACATTTCACCTCCACCTTTACCTGCACTTGTTTCAGGGCATTTTGTGTGAAGAACACAGAACTACAGTTGATTATTTAGTTTGTATTGCTTTCTCTCTCCTTTTACCATTATTATTGTTATTTGAATCTTTCTACTCTCCCTCTTTTTCTGTTCATTATTGACCTTTTAGGGAGAGGATTGTTGGAGTTTTATGTATTTTCTTGGTAAATTTTTTTCACTAGCAATTTATTTCTATTATTCTAGTTGTTCCTATTAAAATTCTATGATGCATATTTAATTATATTTAATTAAGACCAAAATTACTGTCTTGAATTCATTTCAAACAATGGGAAGAGCAAGGCACACTTGAGCATGATATCCTCTTGACACAGCCTACGTTTTTCTCAGTTTGCTAGAGATTTTTTTTGGTAGCCTCTCTATTGCATATAATCAGTTACTTTATACAGATAAAATTAACATACAGATTCTACATGCCAGCCTACTACATAACTTTATAGGCAAAGTGCAAAATAAAAATGTAGGACCTTTTATTCAGAAACTGGAAGGTTTTCCTGTGACAGTCTGCCCCTCAACCTGTTATGGTAGGTTTTGTTTTTATTTAATGTCACACTCCCTCGGACATGGCATTGTGAGAGTATAAGAATAGAGTCTTGGCTGGGTACTGGTGTCCTAGTACAAGTCCTGCTCCCACCTGAAGCAGAGCATGGCAACAGTGGGTGAAAATGGAGAATGTAGGGAGCTAGTGAGGGCTGACGTGGGGTTGGAATTGAGGCTCCAAGATGATAGCTAGCACATGCTTAGGTGACCTATTGTCTTAGTGTTCTGTTGCTGCGAAGAGACACCATGACCATGGCAACTCTTACAAAGGAAAATATTTCATTGGGGCTGGCTTACAGTTTAGGTAATAGGTTTAGTCCATTATCATCACGGCAGAAAGCATGACAGGAAGCATGGCAGCAGGCAGGCAGACATGGTACTAGAGAAGTAGCTGAGAGTTCTACATCTGGATCAACAGGCAGCAGGAAGTGATAGTCACTGAGCCGGGTTTCTGACCTTAAAGCACACCCTCTAGTGATGCACTTCCTCCAATAAGGCCACACCTCCTAATAGTGCCACTCAGTATGGATCTATATGGGCTGTTTTTACTCAAGCCACCACATTCCGTCCCATTCTTCCCATAGGCTTGTAGCCATATCATAATGTGAAATTTATTTAGTCCAACTTCAAAAGTCCGAATGTTCTATCATAGTATCAGCTCTGTTTAAAAGTCCAAAGTTCAAAGTCTCTTCTGAGACTCATACAATCTCTTAACAGTAATCCCCTGTAAAATCAAAATGAAAAGCATACTTCCAACATGCAGTGGCACAGGATATGCATCATAGGATACTGAGGGAATGCTAGACCAAGCAAGACCAAAACCCAGCTGAGCAAACTCCAAACTCTGCATCTCCATGTCTGATGTCAAAACGCTCTTCAGATCCCCAACTTCTTTGATCTTTGTTGACTGCAACACACTTCTTTCTCTTGGGCTGGCTCCACATCCTGCTACCAGCTTTTCCCAGCAGGTAGCATGACTCTGGGATCTCTAACCTCTCTGGGTCTCCAAGGCAATTCAGGCTTCACCTTCACAGCTGCACAGAATGGCCTCTCTAGGCTTCCATGCAGGAGCACATCTGACACATGCCTTGTCTCTAAAGCAAGAACCACATGGCTGAAACTGCCAAGTTCTGCTGCTCGCTGAGGCTGGAACATGGCCCCTCATTCAATTATATCTTCACTAGTTTTTGTTTTCAGTGGTTAACTTCATTGCCTAAGCTTGGCTATTGTAGAACAGGCTGCCCTTGAACTCCAGAGTACTGCTTGTCTCTGTCTCCAGAGTATTGGGGCTAAAGGCATATACCACTATAGTATTCTTTAGTTCTTTTTCATAAGTTGGAAGCCTAGCTGGGTAGGATCTTGCCCTGAGGTCACCACTCCCTTTATTCCATTTAATGACAGGTTTTTATTTAATCTGTGTATCCCCTTGAACATAGGATTTAGTTCCATTGCACTTCCTAGTACCCTTTTTCTCCATTTGTATTTTTCATTGTTCAGCTTGTTCCTTTCCATTATAGATATTCATAAGAGTAAACACTAAAAAGACACACCTCAGAGTCAATACTGGGTAGTTTTGAGATTTCCTCTGCCAACAGAATTAATACAAAACTCTTCACTTCAGCCTCGGGCAGATTTTTCAAACAAGAGCAAAAAGCAGCCACATTGTTAGCCAAAACATTATAAGAATAGTCTTTAGGACACACAGAACACACAGAAATATTCTTTTCCTTAAGAACCTCTTGAGCCAGGCCCCTGCGGTTGAAATCACCCTCCGCACCACTGTCTTCCTTGTTTCTGCCATGATTACCCATTAACCCTACTTGTGTTCAACTACTTTTCTAAAAGCCCAAAGTTCCAGAGTCCACATTCCTTCAAACAAAAGCACAGTTAGGCCTAGCACAGCAATACCTCACTCCTGATTGCCAACTTGTCTTAGGGTTTTTATTGCTGTGAAAATACACCATGACCACAGCAACTCTTATAAAGGAAAACATTTAATTTAGACTGAATTACAGTTAGGGATCCATTATTGTCATGGAGGAAACAGGAGCAGTGCAAGAGGGTGTGGTGCTGGAGGAGGGGCTGAGAGATTTACATCTTGATCCACAGGTGGAAGAAGACTGCGTGCCACCCTGGGAGTGGCTTTAGCATAGGAGACCTCAAAGCCCACCCCCACCATGACACACTTCCTCCAACAAAGCTCTACCCACTCCCACAAGGCTGTGCCCCTCCCTGTGACGCAACGGGGGTCATTTTTTCCAAACCACCACATCTATCTCATTTCACTTTGAAAATACAAATTAAGTTCTTATAAATTTCAGAATGGTGACTTAAATCATAAAAATGGGGCTTTTGGCATTAGGTCAGGGAAAATGTCTGTTTTACTGAGGAAATAGTCTATGGAGACTCACATCATCCCCCTTTCCTCCTTCCTATCCATGCTATGGCTTCTCTCCCAATACATGGACTCCTTCTCTTAACCATTATATCTATATATCTCTATCTCTATCTCTAGCTATATCTATTATCTGTATATCTATATCTATATATCTAGTTTGCTAGGGAAACTAATTCTCTCATCAATTGTTAAATGCTTGTAGCTTTTCATATAGGAGTGGGGCCTTATGAAATCCCTTCCCCGCACACATACACTCCCATCTATATTGGGTTGTCAACTAGCATTGGAATTGTTCAAGTTCCATTAGGCGGTCATGTTGTTTAGATGTGTGGGTGTAGCTTCCCTATAACTAGAAGGCACAATCTCACAGCAGACTTCCTGGTCCCCTGCCTCTTCCCTGCACCTTTGGTGCAGTAGTTGTGCTGTTAAATGTATCAGTAGTGGCTGGGGAACCCACAGTCAGTCATTTGCTGTTGCATTAAATATTAAAATGGGTGCACCATACCTTGCTAGCAGCAGCTACTCTCTGGCCCCATCGGTCTCACTGCCTTCGTGGCTAGCCCCATGCAGTGACCTCCCATCTCGCAGTTAGCTGTCACAAATCCATGTAACCCGGTAAAACCAAAACTAGAGGCTTGTAATTTTTCAGATTTATATCAGTAAATTCTCAACCCACAAAATGCCAAAACAAAGAATTCAGAGCCAATTGATATTGATATAAGCTGCCCACTTAGATTCGACAAATTGTCCTGTAATAATCTATCCCTTAAATGATACTCATAGCTACCTGTGACGATTTAAAGCCACATGGATCTGGGTGGTCCTTCTCTTCCCCCATCTTCCTTCCTCTCCCTCTCCCCATCTATCCTGCCTCTCAAAAACTCTCACCGGTGCTCCTTTTCTACTGTCCAATCACAGGCTCTAGCCTGTCTTTCACCTACCCCCACCTGTTTACAGACAGCAATCTACAGTTTGCATTTTTGGCTAGTTATGGTTTTTTGTAATGTCTCCTTCTGCTTCAAAGAGAAACTTCTTCAAGAGGTGTGAGTTACATCATTTGTGGGCATAAGGATAAATATTTAGAGTAAAGCTAGGAATTATATTGGTTTAGGAGAGCGGAAGTAGAAAGGGAGTGGGGGTTAAATAATGCTTAGGATGCTTGAAAACCATATAGAGAATCATTGTTTCATATTTACCTAAAGTCACATATAATACATATATGTGAATACCTATATATGTACTTAAGTGAAGTTATATGCCTTAGGATGATAAGACTCCTTCCAAGAGCCATAGATTATCTAATCTAATAACCTCCCCCAGCCCAGTACCTGATGTGAGAAACCTCCTTTCAAGATGTTGGCCAGGGGAGCCCAAGAGAGTCCCCCAAACAATATAGGCTGTTGTGCTTGGTTGCTTCCCCAGAAGTTTTAGTTACTAAAGACACTATGCACTTTGAACATAGACTTGGGGGGTGGGGAGCCAGCCAGAACTGACTTAAAAGCCTCCCCCCCCCAGCAGCTTTCACAAGTGAAAAACTGCAGTAGTGATGCTTGTGTGTTGGCAATAACTGACAGCTTTACAGTTGAACCTGAGGCTGGCTTAAAAGAGGGAAATCATACCTCGGGAAATTATAACCCTCTCCAACTACACATAGATAGCAAGACCATGATATTAGATCAGATCCCACTTACCCTTTTAACTTTGATTTTAGATATGTGGCTAGGTTAGACACAGGAATTTCTTCAAACATTTATCATGTCCTTGTGATGAAACTATTCAGAATACCTTCTTCGAACTTTTGGAAGTGTGCCTCACAGTTAACATTAGACCACCAGACCTTCTTACTCTACTGTCGTCAGTCATCACTGAGCAAGTGCTTCACCTCTCTCTACTCCCAGCCTCTCTCACCTCTGGAGCCAGTATTCTATCCTTAAACCTTATTGGATCAGCTCCTTGCAAACCACAGATGTGTGAGTCATGCAGCGCTTGCTTGTCTTTGTGTGCCTGGCTTATTTCACTTAACACAATGCTCTCCAGTTCTAACCATTGTCACAAATGGCAGGAGTCCATTCTTTGTAATCGCCATAGTATGCCATTGTGTTTTACCAACCTTTTTTCTGTATTCACGTGATGGGTACTAGCTTCTTTCCATTTCTTGGCTATTGCTGCAGTGCACATGGGAGTGCAGATGTCTCTCTGACATACGATTCCCCACCCCCTTTGATACATACCCAGCAGTGAGATTGCTGGGCCATATGGTAGTTCTATTTTTAGTTTGTTAAGGACCTTCCATCTTGTTCTCCAAAATGGCTACACTAATTTACATTCCCAACAACAGTAAGAAAGGGCTCCCTTTTCTCCTTTCTGCAGCACTTCTCGCTTTGAAGTAGCCACTCTTACTGGGATAAAGTGGTATAACTCATATAAGCTTTGATCTGAACTTCCTAGTGATTGGTGGTATTGAGCACTTTGCACATACCTGTTGAGTCATTTGCTTGTCTTCTCTTCAGAGATGTTTACTGTACATCATATCAGGTTTTTGCTGTTACTTGAATTTCTTCTATCTGGATGTTGACTCCTTATCAGCTGTGTGGTTTACCAGTATGGCCTCCCATGGTGCAGCTTGCTTCTTCAGCTCAATAGCTGCTTCCTTTGCTCTGCACAAGGTCTTTGCTTTGTCATAATCCCATTTGTCGATTTATGTTTTTGTTTACCGTGATTTTTAGGTCTTCTCTAAAAAGACTGTGCCCATTCAGATGCCCTAGTCTCCTTCATAATTTCTCCCAGTAGCTTCGTTTTTCCAGTCCTTACCTTTGAGCCTTTAATTCACTTTGTTTGATTTTGCAGCTGGCCAGTTAAGGGATCTCATTTCATTCTCTGTCGACTCAATTTTTTTGATCATTGTTTATCAAATGACTGTCCTTCCTCCTCGAATGCTGGGTGTTTGTTAAAAGCCCATGAGTACAGTGTGCGTCCACATGCACATTCCCTGTTCTATTCTAATGCTGGTCGAGTCTGTCTCTGACAGCTTCCTGCTGTTTGATTATTATAACTTTGCAGCTTATTTTGAAATTATTTAGCATATTCTCTCTGCTGTTTTTCTTTGGTAAACACTTGTTTATTAATGCTCTTGTAGGTGCAAATATGTGTGTGTGCTGTGTATGTGCATTAGTGTGTGTGTGTGTGTGTGTGTGTGTGTGTGTGTGTGTGTGCATGCACATATGCATGTGGTCCGGAGAACTTTCAGGATTGTTCTCCCTGATTCTCTGAAGAATGTCTTTGGTAGGGATTATAACTCTATAAACAACTTTTGGCAAAATGTACATTTTAAAAGTATTGATTCATCCAATCTATAAACACAGAATGTATTTCAATTTATTGTGTGTTCTCTTTGATTTTTAAATTCAGTTTTATCTAATTTCATTGTAGAGAACTTTCACCCTTTTTGTTAGACGTACTCCCATTCATTTAATTTTTTATGGTTACTGGAAAAGTGGAATTGCTTTCTTGGTTTCTATTTTAGATAATTTGCTATTGGTATTTAACAACACTAATTTTTACATTTTGTATCCTGCAACTTTCCTAAATTTGTGTATTAATCCCTGTAGGTGTTTGGTGGAGTCCGAGTTTTTCTCTAGGTAAGAGCATGCTGTCTGCAAATAGCGCCACTTTCCCATCCTCATTTCCAGTTCAGATGCCTTCTTCTCTCTCCTTTGCTCGATTGCTCTGCCTGGAGCTTTCAGAATTGTACAACTGGTGGTCTTGCTCTGGATATTATGAGAGAATACTCCCAGCTTTTCCTTATGCAGTACAAGATTAGATGTTGCTTATTGTATTCTGTTGAAGTTTACGTATGCTCCTTCAATGCCTAAATTGTTCAGTGTTGAGTTGAATTTAGTCAAAGGTATTATTCATGAATAGAGTTGATCAAATAGCTTTTGTCCTCCATTTTGATGGCGTGCTTTATTTTGTTTGTGGATGTATATATGTTTAACTATCGTGGATAATGATAATAACCTTTTAATTTTTGCTAATGTTTTGTTGAGGCTTTTTGTATCTATGTTCATCAGGACTATCAACCTTTTACAACTGAGATGTTCTTGTGTGGTTGTGCTGACAGTGGAATAAGACTGGCATCGGTGGCTGTGTTTGGAGAGATGCGCTTGTACTGAATTTTGTGGAGTAGTGTAAGAAGAACCTGACATAAGTTATTCTTTAAATGTTTGGTAGAATTCAGCAATGCAGGTATCTTGCCCTGTGCTTTTCTTTGGTGGGAGACTTGTTTTTTAAATCACAGATGGAGTTTCATTACCTGTTATTATTCTCTTTGGGTTTCTTCTACAACATGGTTCAGCCTTGGGAAAGCATGTGGGTTCAGGAAGTTATCAGTTTCTGTGTTACCCATTGTGATGGCTCTTTTCATCTCTCTCTTTTTTTTTAAGTTAGGGACTCACTATGTAGCCCTGGCTGTCCTGGAACTTGCTATGTAACAAGACTGGCTTCACCCTCACAAAGATCCATCTGCCTCTGCTAGGATTAAAAGAGCATGCTACCACATATGGCCATATCTTATTTCTTCAAAGTCTTTCTTATGTGCACAGAGGACAGAGGGATGTACACATAAGTTACAGGCCTTCTTGGGGGACAGAGGCAGACACTGAATGTCATAGAGCTGCAGTTCCAGGCAGCTGTGAGCTACCTTATGCTGGTTTTCAAAGCCAGCTCAGGGCTTCCATATAAGCAGCCACATTTAACAGCCCCAGCAGTGCGTACTTGGATTTTTCATGTTTGTGCTGATTTGGTTTTTGGGTTGTTTTTTTTTTTGTCAGTTTGACACATAACAAGGTTACTGGAGAAGAGGGAACCTCAATTGAAAAAAGAAATGGCTCTATCATATTGGCCTGTAATCAAGTCTGTGAAACATTTTCTTTTTTTCCCTCAACATATTATTTGTACTAATTATTTGAGAATTTCATACAATGCACCCCAATCACACTCACTTCCCATTCCCCCCAAGTCCTCTCTCCCACCCTTATGCCCACCCTCTGCCAAAATACACCAAGTTCAATTTGTGTTGCATGGACTCAACATGGTCTCCAGCAGCAGCATGGTCCTTGGACATCCACACGAACTGCAGCTGCAGCATGAACCACTGACGTCAACATGGCCTCCTGCCACAGCATGGACCAAAGAGGTCTTTTGAGGAGGCTTAACTCAGAAAATACCCACATCTTTATCTTGGATATCTTATTGTTCAGAATCAGGAACGGGACCTTTGAGAGCTTCAGGCTGCAGTGCCCTGGGCACCAGCTGCCCTGCAGTTACCCAAGCTCGACAGTTGTATTTGCAGCAGCACCCTGTGCTCTCTCCTTCCCAGCAGGAGCCAGAGTGGAGACACCCATGGCTGTGTTCCCACATCTGTCACCACCACGTCTCTAGTTCCGCTTCTCTTGGCTGTGCACGCCACTTTTTGTCCAATTTCATGAAACCACCTTTACAAAGCATCTTTCTGTAAGACTGCCGATGTTGTTGTTGTTGTTGGTGGTGGTGGTGGTGGTGGTGATGGTGGTCCAGAGCACTCGTAAGGCTAATCTTCCATGGCAGCACCTCCCCTCAGAGCCTCTGTGGGTCTCTCAGACTCCTTGGAGCAGCATACCGCTCCCAGCTGTCTTGAACTGAGTTTCACATTTTCTAGCTTAGTTATGGGTGTGTGCAGTGGGTCTGCAGGGTTATGGTACTGGCTGTGTAAGGAAGTAAACTGACCAGTCCATAGGGAACACAAAAGGGCCAGCGTTCCTCCGAGGTCTCTGCTTGAGTTCCTGTCTTGTCTTGTTCACGATGGACTGTGATTAAGACATGTATGTCAGCTGGAGAGATGGCTCAGTGGTTAGAGCACTGACTGCTCTTCCAGAGGTCCTGAGTTCAAATCCCAGCAACCACATGGTAGCTCACAACCATCTGTAATAGGATCTGATGCCCTATTCTGGGGTGTCTGAAGACAGCTACAGTGTACTCACATTAAATAAATAAAATCTTTAAAAAAGGGGGGGTTGGGGATTTAGCTCAGTGGTAGAGCACTTGCCTAGCAAGTGCAAGGCCCTGGGTTCGGTCCCCAGCTCCGAAAAAAAGAAAAAAAGGAAAAAAGAAAAAAGAAAAAAAAGAAGACATGTATGTCAAATACACCATTTCCCCTATGAGTTACTTTAGGTTATGGTCCTCATCATAGCAACCGAAAACAAACTATAACCGCAGTTTACTATTTCATTTTCTTATTATCTGAAATGCATTCTCTTTCCTCCTAATTTTGTGTTTGGTTTGTTCTCTTTTGTTCTTTGACATGTAGCCATTGATGGCATATTTAAGCTTTTCTGTGACTGTCACCCACTTATTGATTATCATGAACTTGACTCTTAACACTCTATGCCTGCCCTGTCACAGAGTTTGGTGTATGTGTCTCCACTCTCATTTGTTTCAAGAAAAAATTAAATTCATTTCTTGATCATTGGTCGTTCAAGAATAAGTTATTTAACATACACTTGCATGTAGAGTGTTGAAATTTTTCTTACTGATTTCTAATTTTATTGCAATGTGATTGAAAAAAAATACTTGATGTGACTTCAGAGCTTTAAAAAATCTTGTGTACATGGTAGGAGGTGTGTGTGTGTATGTGTGTGTGTGTGTGTGTCTGTGTGTGTCTGTGTGTTTGTGTGTGGGGGCATGCACGAGCCATTGCACATATGTGGAGATATATGGAGGACGGCCTCAGGAATTGAACCTCGCCTTCCACTTCATTCGAGGCAGCTCCTTCTGTTCTCCACAGCATATATGAAGCTAGCAGGCTTGAGAGCTTCTAGGTTCCGTGTGTCTTTGGGGTTCTAAACTCAGGTCCTCACACTTGTATGGCAAGCACTTTACCCACTGAGCATCTCCTCAGCCCTTGGCTTCTGGCCAACTGCTCTTGAATGGATGTGACAGAGCAACAAGTGACAAGTCAGAGGTGACTGGGTTTCACTCCAAAGCAGTATCTATGCTGCTGAAGAGTAAGCATCTTGTGTTGTGAACAAATACCATCAGAGAAGACAGGAATTGGAACTTTGGATGATCATGAGGGCTGAGTCCTAACTCATATGTTGGGTTTGTGGTTTTCAGGGAATTGATGCTGGTTTCTCATCAGAAAAGCATCGAGCAGCTGCAGGAAACCCTGAGACAGAAGCTGCTGAGCGATGACAGCTGGAGGGAGAAGGTAAGGCTGTGGCTGTCATCTGCATGTGTCTAGCTTGCTTTTGAAATGTTGTATCCATCTGCCCAAAGACTGTTCCAGATAGGTGTCTTTGCTTTGGCAAATTCTTTTGAATCCATCTGGAATTTCCAATTCCAAATATACATAAGATATATGTACTTTCCAAAATATTAGACAATGTGGTAAAAAGTAAAAATGGGAAAATGAAAAAATAGATTTTATAATCCTGTAATCTTAGGACATTTCTTGGTTCTTATGCAGAAAACATTTTAATCTTTAAATATTTACTTTTTTCCAGCAAGTATCAGAATCTGAATTTGATCATACTTGTTAAACCACAGAAATACCAATAACTCTCATTTCTTTGCTTCAAAGATAAGAGAATAGAAATGATTTAAAATTATTAATTATGAAATTTTGATCATTTTACTCTGGTAAAGTTAAATGAGCAAATATTCTCCTACTACTAAGAACTGTTTTCTCTCAGAGGATGAAAATAGTCCACTGTGGTCTTTGGACTTTGCTATATTTTTCAAGGATTCAACAAAAAACGACTTAAATGTGTCTAACATCGCAAGTCAGGCTCTTTAAGCTGTTAGTTCCTTCTTTCTCAGCAGCACAGTGCCTCCCTGACCCAAGCTTCAGCCCTCCTCACTGACCCCAGGCCCTCTCCCCTAGCTGTATCATTTGTTGCAACAAACTGGGGTAGTGCTGGGTTTGGAACCCAGAGCTATGAACGTGCTAGGCAAAGCACTACCTGAGAACTACACACAGCCTCCAGCACACTAATTCCTATGGCTTACATTTTCTCCATAACTGGAGCTTCCTGCTGAAATCCAGGGCGTGGAGGGGGGAGGTAGCTGTGCTCCTTGTGATGTGTTCAGCTACTGTCAGATTCTTCTTGGGGATTGGATCCTACTGCTTGTAACCTCAGCCTCTTTCCAGCTGTTGGCTCCTCTTGCCGTTCCTCCCTATGCCGCCCTGCATATTGAAACCCCTTATGCACCGTTAATGGCGTTGCTGGATTCTAAATTTGCTACTTCATTTCTTGTGGTCAGACATTCTCAACCAGTACTAGCCTGTTATGAATCAATACTTTCTCCTTTGTCCTTAGATAGTCGGATTAGAACTATAAAATGACCATCTGGTTATGGTATTAACACACTTAGTACCTAATGCTGAGGCTGATGCACAAAGAATATGACTTTGAGGTCAGCCTGGACTGAAGAGAGCCTGTGTGAGGAAGGAAATCACTATTGTACATAGGTGGGAATAAAATTTGAGACTGTGGGCTGGAGTTGCTGTAAATGCCTTAGTCTTGCTTCATAGAGTAGACCTATTCCTTCTTGTGTAACTCTCCCACTTAGAGTTTTTGATGATTCTTGGTCTAGTTAGATGGTCTGTTCTTGTTCATTTCCCTGATCCTTATCATTTGAATGTTTTAATACTCAAAAAGATGATCTCCCAACATGCATAAGGCCTTGGGTTCCATTCCAGCACCACCTAGCCTATCAAGCAAACAGTCTAAAACAGGGAGCATTTTAGTGACCAGATGCTAGAGTAGTCTGGGCACTGTGGTGAAGACCTGGAGAAAGTCTGTCATGACCGTGAGTCTGGAGATGGAAGCGGCTCGTTGGGAAGCAGTTGTGGATACTTATTATGAGACTGCCTAGACTCAGACCGCTGTGATAGTTACCAGGCTCAAGAGACGGCAGTCATCTTCTCCAACCCCAAGGTCTCATGGAGTGGACGTCCTACCTTTCCTGAGAAACCTTCCTGTTCACACCCCACTGAGGGTTTTGGGGTGCATTCTATTGAAGAAGAGCCCTTATGGATCATTCTAGTCCTGCTCAGAGATTAGGAAAATGCTGACTAGCATCTGACATTAAAAATTCAATGCTCTCACTTTGGACAAAGTCAGCCTGGTGGTATAAAGAATCCTGTGCAGTATCAGGATGGTTCCTCCTTAGTGCTTGCGGTCTCCACTCTGTGTCGCCGACCTCATGATGTCCTCCGTCCGGCATGTATAATCTCCTATAGTATAAAGTTGAGAAAACGTCACTCCATAATGAATGTTGCTATTTAACCAGCAGTAAATCATGATCAGACCAGTAAAACCAGAGAATAATAAGAATGTCTTGACTGTGTTAGCTATTAAGACTATGAATAAAAAGTTTCTTAAAAGTCCTCTCATGAGAATGGAGAATCACTCATGTGACATTGTCATCTCTCTTGGGTCACTGTGCCTTTGCATAGGAATGGAATGTTCTCTTTACAAATATGTAACATGCAAATTAGAAGAAACTTAATAACTTAAATGCTTTTAACATTTTTAAAAAGTAGATAGCAATTTGTGCCTGTGCTTAATTATTTTAGAGTATGTAAAAAACACATAATAGAATCAATAGTTGCTATGCAACAAAGAGAACACATTTTAACATAACTGTTTACTAATTGTCATGAATTTTTGTTTATTTTAAGTATTGCTTGGATACAAAGAAAGCAAATTAATGGGCATGATGAACCTTTGAAATTGGTTCCAAATGTGCAATATTGTTACTATTCATTTAAAATTTTATGAAGAAAAAACCCTCTTGCAGCTTGAATAATTACATAACTAATTCATATCACTTGTTGACACTCACTTTTCAGTATAGCAGACCAATTACAACTAAATATTTTCTTAGATTATTATTAACATATTACAGTCTAGAAACATTTTGGAAGTGTATTAATGACCTCATTTTTAGAATGTACACCTTTTGAAAACAAACAAAACCTTATTTCTTGACTAGAATAATCAAGTTGACAGTGGAGTAAACTTCAATAAATAATCATTTCTAAGTTTGTCAGGTTGACAGCTCACATTTTTAATCCCAACACTGGGGAGATAGAAACAGGAGAATCTCTGTGAATTTGAGGCCAGCACAGTCTACAAGAAGTGTTTCAGGTCAGTCAGGGCTGCATAGTGAGACCCTGCTCAACAAACAAACAATCGACGAGATAATCAATTCCAAATTAGAAGGAACATAGAAGAAACCTTGCCAATAGACAGTTCAAGCGGCCTAATGATTCCAAATGTGTTGTAATATGCTATCATCAATGAAGGAAAAAGTAGCACACAAAATACAAAGTTTGACAGGGATGAAGTTATTTATACATAATGCCACTTTTAATTGTCCCCAACAAACATATAACTAAAATAGTGAGGGCATAGTCTAATTTTTACAATTATTTTATTGATTGCTTTGATAAAATTAAACATTTTAGATCTAGAATCATCTGCAAGGAATGTCTGACACAAACCATTAATCCAGATAATGAAATGGTCCCCATTCTTAGCATGCTTACTGTACACCAGGCTTTGTGCTCAGTGCTTTTTATAAGTGTAATTTTTATAAGTTTAATTTTTATGACATCATTGTTCCAGTTCTACAGATGGAAATAAACCAGCCTGGGAGAAGTTAGGTAATATATCAAGGCTATAGAGCAAGAAAATGAGGTGGCATTAACTGCATCCTCCAGTGTCTGTGTGCAGTTGCAGAGATCAGTTTTACTCTTCCGTCTGAACAAATAAAACCCCCAAGGGGGGGAGAGAAACAGAAAACAGTGGTTCAAGGCACCTGACAGTGAAGGATGCTGGTGACAGTCCTGTGACTGTAGTAGTGTGGTCCCTCAACAGTCTGCAGGAGACTGGGGACAGGTTAAGCTTGGCATCTGCCTTGAACTGAGGAGTCTGTGGAGATTAAAGTAGCAACAGCTCTCAAAGTAGTGTGTGCAGAACATTCTAGAGAGGAGGAGTGCTGGTGGGTGGTCTAGGACGTGCATGTGGGCAAGCTTTAGCCAGGAAAGGCCAATCTGAGAGAAATAAAGAACCAAACACTCACATACGACCAGGCCGTAGCCTCTTTTCACGAGACAGAAGCTGGCATTCTGTCATTGGACATTGTTAGGCCGAGATTCGATGGTGGTCTGATCCTAACAAATGTCAAATAAAGACCTAAAGTAAGTTGATTCTAAGACACTCCGCCATTCCCCAAGTAGATACTACACATATTCATAGGAACACCAACCCCTCCAGATTCTGGAAGACAAACAGAAGTGAGCACAAGCAGTTACCAAGGTAAAATTCACAGTGCCTGGTGTCTAATCCATCATTCCCATACACAGAAAGAACTGGAAGAATAGATCTCATAATGAAAAGAAAAACCAATGAGTACAAAACCAACCCAGATGGGCTGCAGAGTTGGCCTGGTCTCCCAGAGGACTCAGGTTCAGTTCCCGGCAGCCACATGGTAGCTCACAGCTGTCTGTTACTCTAGTACCAAGGGATCTAATGCTTTCTTCTGGCATTTGTGGGTACTGCATTTACATGCTACACATACACTGACATACATGTAGCATACCACTATACTCATAACATAAAAATAAATATTTTAAATGACTCAGATTCAGATGCAAAAATGGAAGAATGTTAAAACAGTTGATGTGAGTGTTTGCCATGTCTAAGAGGTAAAGGGAAATTTTATCATGTTTAGTTAATCAAGTTTGGTCATGCAAGCCATAAACGGGATGTAAATTGAAAACTGTAAGAGCACATTAGACAACAGTACATTGGATTAATAGACAGTTAGACGTCTGACAGGAAAAGTACAGTGCACCTGAAAACACATGAAATAGAAAGAAACGCTTTTCTATTAAGATAAGATTTTCTTTTAAAGTCTCAAAGAGCAAAAAGCGGAGCATGGGGGGTGGGGGTAGTGAGATAAACCCAGGTGGCCTGATACCTGCAGTTAGAATCCTTAAAGAGCAGAGAGAGTAGAGACACAAGTATCTGAATAGATGATGGTGAAATGTTGGTGAATTAAATGAAAATAGGTTTACACAGCTCAACAGACCATAAGCACCAGAAAGCAAACACATCAAAGGACATTGTAATCCAAATTCTCTGCCCCACCCAGATAAATTTTCCTTCCTTCCTTTCTCCCTCCCTCCCTCCCTCCCTCCCTTCCTTCCTCCCTTCCTTTCTTCCGAATCAGGAGACTGGAAAGTTGGAGAGAGGTAACAAGTATTTACCACTCTTCTAAAGGGCCAGGTTCAGTTCCCAGCACCAGTGCCGGACTGCTCACAGCCATCTGTAGCTCTAGCTCCAGGGGATCAGACGTCTGTGGCCTCTGCAGCCTCCCATGCTTACGTACACAACCCCACATGCAGATACATTGACATAAGTAAAAATAAAATATATATTGATTATAGTTCCCTTCCCTCTACAGTATTCCCTTCACCCTAGCAGTATTGAATATGAGTTCCATGTCATGGGGTGGGCCTTAAGTCAAATCAGGTGTGATTGTTTGAATGAGAATGGCTCCCAGTTTCTCCACACTTCCCATCCAGATGTCATCTCTTTCTCTCTCTTTCATTAGTAAAACTGACTTCTAAGGGAGTATAATACAATGTAATATATAAAACAAAAACCAACTCTGTGGAGTTGAATGAAACAAACAAACAAGAGAGACTCAAAAATCAGAGATCCACTAGTTCAGTTATTCAGGAATCCAATAAGAACACTAAGCTGGAAGCCATAATATACATGTAAAGGGCCTGGTGCAGAGCCTGCCTGTGTATGCTGTCTCAGTCTCTGTGAGTTCAGATGAACTTCTCTCGTGTTGAGTTAGAAGGATTTTCCTGACGTCCTCCATGCCCCTTGGCTCTTATACTCTTTCGACCTCATTTTCCTCAGGGTTCCTGAGGGGAGGGATTTGCTAGGAATACCCCATTTAGGGCTCTCATCTCTGCATAATGTTCAGCTGGCGAGTCCTTAAAATTTGTCCCCTTCTGCTGCAGGAAGAAGTTCCTCTGTGATAGCTGAGCAAGGCACTGAGCTATGAGTCTAGCATTAGGAGTAATTTTTATCAGTACAATTTGTTTTAGTTTTAGTACAGTTTCAGTTTTGCCCTAGGTCCCTGGACTATCTAGTGTCAGGCTCTTGGTCACCCTAGCAGTATTGAATATGAGTTCCATCTCCTGGAGTGGGCCTTAAGTCAAATCAGGTGTGATAGTTTGAATGAGAATGGCTCCCACAGACTCATATTTGAATGCATGGTCAGCAGGGAGTGGTATTATTTGAAAGAATTAAGAAGTACGGCCTTATTAGAGGAAGAACACCACTGTGGGTAGGCTTTGGGGCTTCAGAAGCCCACACTGGGTCCAGTGGCTTTCTTCCTGCTGTCTGCTGAGTCAGTGTAGAACTCTGAAGATAGTTTTTCAGCACCATTCTGCCTGCAGGCTTCCTTCCCACTCTGCTGACAAATGCACTAAGCCTCTGACACTGTAAGCAAGCCCAACCAAAAGATTCCTCTAAGAGTTGCCATTGCCATAGTGTCTCTCCACAACAACAAACACAGACTGTGACAGTCGGTTACTCACACAAGCACTGTGCCACCATTGCACTAGCATATCTTACAGGTAGGGCACCATTGTCATTCTAAGGGTTTGCAACAGGGTTGATTTTTGTTTCTTTTTTGGTAGTGAACAGAGTATCTTCCTCTGTCAAAGATGCTAGAATGTATGAGTGAAGGTTCTAGGTAGGCACCAGCTCAACTTCTCCATGCTGGATGAATTGTATAGATGACGTCTTCAGCAATAAAGGCTTAACCATCAATTTGTAGAGAGCAACCTATAGTCTTGGCAGCAGACTGGATTGTTTGGGGGTTCCCATGGGACGCATTTGGCCAACAACTCAATTAGCTGTAACCCAGTCCTGTATCCAGAAGCTTCGTTTGGTGACAAGAGATGGCCAGTTGGGACTCTTGTCTCCCCTATTATTTGGTGATTTCCGTTAGATCACCTTTGTATAAGTATATATTTTAGGAAGGTTCTCCTCTACTCAGTAAACATACTACCTCTCAAATGCACCTTAATTTCAGCTGTCTCTAAAGTTCTCTCCCTCATACCCCTTCTCCCCTACCCGCTCCGGCACATACATCTATAGCTATGTATTCTATTCTCCTTTCTAATGAGAGCTATCTTCCCCTTAGTCCCGTGGGACTGTGAAAGCTAGGAGTGGTCCCCGGTTGAGCTAAGGAGACCCTGAAGGGACAGTAGGAGCTTTGCCTGCTCCCAGGTACCAGGACCCTGTCACTAGCTGTAGACACACACACACACACACACACACACACACACACACACACACACGAGATTTGTGACCATTAGCCAATAAGGCAACGCCCCCAAGCCCCTCTACATGTAGAGGACGCGTGACCTGTGCTCTAGGTAGGCTCAAAGACAGATCTTCATTATAATGAGGTACCTAAAGGCCTGGAGGCCTAGCCAATCACCTTTCCTTCAGACACTCCTCTCTGCAAAAGGTGTTTAAGCTTGGGCCCACCCTGAGAAGTGGGGTATGGCTTTACACATCCACTTTCCACCATGATAATAAATGCCTTAAAACCATGGACTGCCTCTTCTCATTGGAGTCCTCCGTGGGGAGCAGTGGAGAAGGCCTTTGCCTACAGAGCCTCTAGTCGCCCACAGAAAGCTCCTCTGCACTCTCAGCCAGGACCACCACTGAGCCCACGCCTTAAACTAAGGACAACACTGGGACTTGCTGGAGCCCTCCTTCCCCTCTCCCCCACTCGGCCCCAGGCTAGATCCAGTGCAAAGGCTCCCACTCAGTTCTCAGCTCTTCCAAGGCTCCCAGCAGCAGGCCCGGGAACCCCTGTGCCAGCTCCAACTGTCCTGTGTCTCAGACTTAGACTGTGCTTCCCTACCTCTGGAACGATGTCACAGGGCTTCTCTACAGCCCTACACCCACCCTGTGACAGCGTTGGGTAAGCTCGATCAAAACTTCCCGCATCCCACCTCCCTGAGTGGCCGTGCCCTGTGGCAGAGCAGACTCGGGACCCATAACCCTACTTAGCTCCTTACTCTACATCTAGTTTCTTGGGTCTACAGCTTGCAGCTTGTCATCACTGACTCAATAGATAATACCCACATCTGAGTGAGTACATAGCATATTTGTCTTTCTGAGTCTGCGATACCACACTGAGGATGATTTTTTCCCTAGTTCTATTTACCTGAGAATTTACAATTATTCTGTTGTGTAAAGGCATCACATTTTTTTAAAATCCATTCTTCTGTTGAGAAGCATCTAAGTTCTATTTTATTTCTGTCTATTATGGCTATAGCAACAGTGAACATGGCCAAGTGTGTGTGTGGCAGGATGAAATGTCCTTTGGGTATATGCCCAAGAGTTGTATAGCTGGGTCTAAGGCACATTGAGTGCCATCTTCCTAAGAAACCACCACACTGATTTCCACTTGCGCTCCCACTAGCAATGGAGTGTCCCTTATGCCATGTCCTCACCAGATGAGCTGTTCTACTGGTCTTAGCCCTTCTGACAGGTATAAGATAGACTCTCAAAGTCATTTTGATTTGCAGTTTCCTGATGGCCAAGGTTGTTGGATATTTCTCAGCCATTTGAGATTCCTGTTTTGAGAATTCTGTTTAGATCTGTACCCCATTTTTTAATGCTTTACATATTTTGGATATTAGTTAACCCACAATGTGATGTGTACCAGTAAAAATCTTTTCCCATTCTGTAGGCTGCCCACTTTGGATGACAGTGTCCTTTGCCATGCAGAAGCTTCTTGGTTCGATGAGGCTCCATTTATTAATTATGTATCTAAGAGCCTATGGTAGTTCATAGGCTGTAGAGAGGCTTTTCCTGTTCCAGTGAATCCAAGGCTATTCTCCACTTCCTCTTCTGTCAGGCTCAGTGAACCTGGTTTTATGTTGAGGTCTTTGATCCATTTAGAGTTGAGTTTTGTGCAGGGTGATAAGTTTGGATATATTTGAATTCTTTTACACGTAGTTCCCAGTTTGTCGAGTGCCATTTGTTGAAGATGTTGGCCTTCCCCAGTGTATCTGGCTTATCTGTCAAAACTCATGTGTCTGTAGACATATGGATTTATGTCCAGATTTTCAATTCTATTTCATTGATTGATATGTCTGGTTTTATGCTGACGTCATGCTGGTTTTGTTACTATAGCTCTGTAGTACAACTTGCAAATGACAAAATAAAAAACAAAAACAAAAACAAAACCCTAGTGGTGCAGCTCAGTAGTGGAGTGCTTACCTAGAAAGAGCAAGACCCTGGGTTCCGTCCCTGGGACCACAAAAGATACTACCAGGGACAAAAATCATTTCATAATGATAAAGGGTCTCTTCAGTAAAAGAACATAATAATCCTAAATGCTCAAATGAGTTCAAACCCCCAGCACCCATGTTAAAAGCTAGGCCTTGCTTCTCACTGTGGGATGCAGAGGGAGGCGTTTGCTTCAGCTTGCTGACTGCCAGCCTAGCCCCAAATTCATTGAAGGATTCTGCATCAAGGGAGTAAGATGGAGAGCAGGACACTCCATGTGTCTCTCTGGGTTCTGCATGTGTCTCATGGGTGCACCTATATACCATACACAGTCATACACACAGAGTATATATAAAGTTACATATAAAATGATATACACCGTATATAAGTACATGAAGCAAAACCTGATAGAACTACAAGGAGAAAATGAGATGCACAGTCTAGAAGTTAGAATCTTTCTCTTAATAATAGATATAAAAACAGTCAAAACCCAGGAGGAATATATAGTTTGGGACATTGCATATGAATTCATTTTTAAAAGCTACACTGAAGAATACTATTAACAAACTTGACACAAGGCGTCTGTGGTATCCTCCACTACCCAACACTATACACATTCTTCTCATTTGCACACAAAGCACTCACCGAGAAACGGACCATAGTTGATGTTACACATTTTAAAGGAACTAAGACCAAGTATTTTCTCCGACCACAGTGAAGTTAAATGAAAGTCATTAATAGAAATATTTTAGTATTTTGAAACTAAAAAAAGAAACCAACTTTAACGGCTTGCTGTGTAGGATGCGGGGAGACAGGCTTTATGGACGTGTCAAGCACTGGAGCCACTGAGCCCAGAAGCAGTGGCGTGCATACCTGCCCGCTGGTCATCTTGGTGGGTGGCTTAACCTCCTCGAAGCTGTTTCACGTGTTTTCTCCTTTACCAATGTTTTATTAGTGTGCAAAATAATGGGTTTGATTATAGCAGTTCATGCACCCTCTGAGCCTCCTCCTCGGTCTAAACAGAGGGAAATAAGGCTTTCAAACAGCATTTGATCTTAACATTTGGAAGGTATTACAACACTTTATTCTGGGAGACATGTTTTCCCAAATGATCTGTGCATTGTCAGGCAGAAATGATTGGTCTGACTCCTGCTCTGGCATCTGAAATTCTAACTGGTTTGAACAGTAGTGGCGAGTAACTGTCAGTTCCGCCATCACAAGGGCATTGCCTCCTGTGGATGACAAAGAACAACAGAATCAGCTACAAAACTTTCACTTAGGAAATAGTGAAAAGATAGTACTTTGTACATCAATATTAGATACATATTGTAAAAAATATACTAATAATGTTTTTCAGTTACAAACACAAAAGGAACTCCAGAAGCAACCTCTAGAGTGTTCTGGAGTCCCCTGGAAGCCTTTAGCAAGGATGGGGGTTGAACCAGGAGAGGACACAGATGAATGAAAAACAAAATTAAAAATTAAAGCCTGGGCATTGTACCCAGGTTTTACTTTGTGTAATTTCTGAGTTTGCATAATATTATGCTATTTTTTTAGAAATCTGTTTCCCCACAATTGCTAAAAATAACTTAGTTATTACATAAAAAGTAATTTGTGCTTTATTTGAACACCATCAGCAAAATGGTTTAATTTGTACAAAACCTGTCTTGCCTTCTAAGTAACTCTGCCTGTTTATATGAAAACATAAGCAGCCACTTGCCTGAATTCATCTCCTCAATGGTTAGTAATAGAGTTAGGTAATTCACTGTGTCATATTCCTCTCATGACAGAGTTGGTAGCCTTGTGCTGTGGCGACACCCGGTTGCAGCTTCCCTCAAGTTTGTGCACACTGGAAGCAAACTGGTACTGGTCGGCTACTCTCTTCCTCTTTCCCAATCCCCATTCATCCTTTCTCTCTTCCTCCTTTTCCTGTAATAGCCCTAAGGTGAGAGGATCCACATGCGGAAACAGGACGGAGCCCTCTGCTCACTCAGGAGCCGGCCACCATCAACCTTTCCTTCCTGCTCCAGCTCTTTAGTCCATCTACAGCCAGGACCCACTGATGTCCTACACAATTGCTTGTCTATGAACAGAATTAAGGAAATTCCTTCCTGAAAAAGCTCTTCCAAAGCCCTTGTCATCTAGTTTGTAGTTTTTCCTGTCCCTCTTACTTTATGTAATTTTACAAGATATATATAGTCTGTCCTAAAACAATCACTGACATCTACCAATCAGCCATACGAGTTTACAAGATAGAGTCTGTCCTAAAACAATCACTGACGTCTACCAATCAGCCATACGGGTTTCTTTTTCAATTTACCACTCGGTACTTAAATGTTTGAGGTGCTGAAGATAGAGTTTAGTGACAGAGCTCGTTCTAGCTCACATGAAGTCCTAGATTCAACCCCCAACCCCAGTGCAAAGATTGGAGAGAGAAGAGTGGGACGGGAAAAGGAGAAGGGGGGCATGAAGAAAGGTAAGGAAGGGAGAAAAGAAAGCACTGGGCAAAAAAGAAATTCGAGTTGCTTTTTAAAACACAGTGAGTCGAAATGTATATAAGAAATACTCAAGTTAATAAAAAAAAAAACAAAAAACAAAACAAAAAAAAAAAACACAGTGAGCAACTTATAAACTAGTAACACTTAAGGTTGTGCCTCGAACTTCTCATGTTTTGGAAAGCGTTTCTTCCTCTCGAGTTGTTGGCTTCTCCATCCCCACCCAGTCTGGCTGAAGTGCAGTAGTCAATGTTTAAAGCACTGGGAGCCGGGATGGAGAAAGCCAAAAGATGCTGAGTTCAGGCTGCATCTGGTAGAGTCCTGGCCAGGGAAAAGGGAGCCAGAATCCAGCCTGCACATGCTTACCAAGCACACACCCTGTGTGGGATATTTTCACCTAAGGAAAGGGATTCCCTGTCAGCCCACATGAAGGAGTCCTGTAGGCTGGTGGTAGACTAGGAAAAAGCTCATGTGAGAAGTTCTGTTTGTTTGTTTGTTTGTTTTTAATTAATGCATTAAGAAACCACTAAGAGTCCCAGGACCCAGTGGGGATGACATTAGCCTAAATACACAACAAAGAGGAGAGAGAACCTATAGAGACCATATCCAATGGATAGGCACTGCCCCTGGTTTGAGGGATGGGACCATCCAACTCAAAAATATCAATCCAGAATGGTTCCTGTCTAAAGGAAATACAGGGACAAAGAGTGGAACAGAGACTGAAGGAAAGGCCAACCAGAGACTGCCCCACCTAGGGATCCCTCCCATCTGCAGACACCAAACCCAGATACTATTGCTGATACCAAGAAGTGCTTGCTGACAGGAGCCTGATAGCTGTCTCCTGAGAGCTTCTACCAGACCTGACTAATACAAATGCAGACACTCACAGCCAACCATCAGACTAAGCACAGGGCCCCCAGTGGAGTTATGGCAAAGACTGAAGGAGCTGAAGGGGTTTGTAACCCTGTAGGAAAAACAATATCAACTAACTGACACCCTCCCCCCCGCAAGCTCCCAAGGACTAAACCACCAACCAAAAAGTACACATAGAGGGACCCATGGCTCCAGCTGCGTTTGTAGCAGAGAATGGCCTTGTCAGGCATCAATGGGAGTAGAGACCCTTGATCTTATGGAGCCTTGAAGTCCCAGTGTAGGGGGAAGCGAGGGAAGTGAGACAGGAGTGGGTGGGTGGGTGGGAGAGCACCCTCATAGAGGCAGGGGGAGTGGGATGGGATAGAGTTTGTAGAGGAGAAACTGTGAAGGGGAGCATTTGAAATGTAAATGAATAAAATATCCAATAAAAAGAGAAACTAAAAGAGAATAAAATAACATATACTTTGTGAAGCATGCTATGTCATACAGAACATGGACTGGAGAACATCCTTTGTCAGGAGAATTAGTATAGTGGAAAGAGAGGCATAATAGAATGGGTTGAAGACTTCTTTTTTTGGGTGTATATGGGAGGGAAATAGCTGGGAAGATGCTGTGCTGTGTCCAGACATAGGGAAAGTGAGGAAGAAGTAGTCCTTAGGGCCACTGTCAAGACTCCTACACCATGAAGTCTACTTGGAGTTGTCCACCTAGAGGCAGGCGGTAATGAGCATCTGATCTTCAGCAAGTGCTGACCCCTCAAGGTCACTAATAACCTTTCCCCAAACAATGTAGACATTTGTTTTCAGAGAGTCAAATATCTCTTGTTGTGTCTACATTTTACCAGTTCTGTCCTCTGGGCAGTAAATACTACTGATCCTGGGTCTGGTCTCTTAACTCACATGATTATCTAAAGGGCTTCCTGTAAAGTTTGTTAACAAACTTTCTATGTCCTGGTATCTCAGTTCAGGGATCCCACTAGAAATTCAGGTTGCCCTCATTCCTCCTTCAAATGACCAGAATCACAGAAACAGTAAGGGTCAACAGTCTCTTCCCAGTTTACCTGGCATCCACCACACACCCCAGAGAATTTGTCAGTTTGGCATGGCAGTGTCGACCTGGAGCTGACCCATGCTGGGATTTCATCTCTGATCCCAGAAGATGAAGTCTGTGAGTGAGTGACTCCGTTCCTCACAGGTTTCTTGTCTCCTGCTCTAGTAGGCAGAGCCAAAGCCAGTAGTTAAACCCACATGGAGGGAGATGTTGGCTGAACCACAGGAGAAACTGCTTAATGCTTAGAGATGGAAACGCCTGCTGGGGAAGGAGTAAGTATGGTTTCGTGAGGTTGAGGTACCGTGGGACCTCCTTCCATGTCAGTTCTCGGGCAGAGACTGGGGCTTGAACGTGGAATCAGTCTCCATGGGCTGTTGGGTTCTTGCCCATCCGACAGCCTTACAAGGACGCTTGGCCTCATTTAATCCTCATAAAGGCCCCCAAAGGAACTGGTTATAACCCCACCAGGAGAGCTTATGGTCACAAGCTGAAGGTCACACCGCCAGCAAGTGTCAGGTCCATCTCAGACTAAAGTCCTTATTGTTTTTTCCACAGTTCCTGAGGCGTGAGAGACTGAACCAGGGATTTCTAAAGTCCCTTCCAGCCCCGGGATTCCATCGGAATCTTCATGTGCATGGATGACTCTTTTCCACTCACTCTAGTCTCATTCACATTAACATGTCAGCCTAGGGCTCCACACTGCGCTGTCACCGGCCATGTGACAGAGCCACTCGACACTCCAGCTTCTGTTCTGTCGTCAGCGGAGCACAGTCTAACCTCAGTGTGGGGTAGACGGTGTTCGTTAAGGTTTTGGTTTTTATTTTGTTTTGTTTTTCAGGGCCCCTGATGAGGACTGAGTTAGCAGTGTAAATGAGTAAGCTTTTGGTTGTTTTAAGTATAAATGACTCAGCTTTAGTTCTAAAAACTGTCCTCTCTACTGAGTTTCTATTTTAGTTAATAGAATATTTGACCCAAGGTCAACTTGAAGGAGATAACTTCTAAGTTAACATTTTTAATACTAAAAATTGTAAAGTACTTTAATTAAAAACTTTATATTTGGCTATTGTGTTTTAAAAAAAGTAGTCCGAGAATTCATTGAATGTACTTATTTCAAGGTAAAATGGCTTTGCATGTTTTAACATGCTGTTTTCCAGATTGAAGCTGAGCTCAGCAAGGAAAGAGCCCGGCATCGCATTGAGTTCCAGGACCAAGCTCTTCTCTTTAAGGAGGAAGCTAAACTGGAACTTGACATTGAAAAAGAAAAGCACCAGGAAATAATCCGGAAGTATCAGAAAGAACAAGAGGGCCTGCAGAGCAAGGTTGGTCAGCACCGCTGGTGGCTGGTGCCGTGCTCCGTGCCACACGCCGTGCCACACGCCGTGCCACACGCCGCATGCTCCCCGCGGGCATGTGTTCCTTTCCGCACAGACACATTCTGTTCTCCAGAAAGGGTGCTGGAGATAAATCACAGACATCCACAGCCAGGCTCTGTATGCGTTCGTTTTCTACTGACACCAACTTACCTCTAAAACTGACTGCCCTGCATGACACATAACTAGCATGGCTACATAATCCAATATCAAAAGATAACAGTATTCTACACAATTAAAATTTTTCTTCTTAACTGGAGATATTTTAATTCTAACTAATTTTAAGCATCTTTGGATGAGGAAAAATACTATAGAATGCTGTAAGAAGCAGAGAGTCTGTTGAAGTAACCCTGTTTGGTTGCTTGGTTGTTGGTTTTACTGAAGGACGTCTTCCTGCCTCAGCTTCCCAAGGGTTGGTGTTACAGATGTGTACCACCAAGCTAGGCAAGTTATTCCTGCCCTTATATAACTTAAGTGTAAAGAGGGAGGACAGGATGGAAGGAAGGGAGGGAGAGAGACGGAGGCCAAGGGAATGAATCAAAATTCAGTGTGAAACATACTTTGAAAAAAACTCATTAAGAATCCATGTTGTGGCTACTAGATGACTCAGCAGGTGAGGGTGCTTGCCACTATAAAGACATGAAACCAACCCCGTGGTGCAAGTAGGGAACTAATTTCTACATGATAGTCTCTGAGCTCTCCATGTACACCATGGCATCATGTACCTGTGTACACAGACATACAAACACCCACACATACACACAGAGATGGGGGAAGGTCACTAAAGAGGGAGTTCTGCATTAAGAGCATTTATTCTTCAGAGAACTGAGGTTCAAATTCAAGCACCTACACAATGGCTCACAACCTCCTACAACTCCAGGTCCATAGTTCTGACAGTAGGCATGCACATGGTACACATAATAATAATAATAATAATAATAATAATAATAATAATAATAATAATAAAGCATCCAACAGCCTAAGGGCCTCTGTTTCTGTGTGAAGATGGAGAGTTTGGCCACTCCAGCGTCCACGATGACCAATGAGGACCAGCCACGAGAGTCCAGGATACAAGCAGTTAGTACCTGGCCCAGCCAGGAGGCTCTCTCTGTAGGTGCTTCTGTCGGGAAATTCTTGATGATGTCATCTTTGAATTTGTGAAAATTTTAGGTGAAATCCCATTGAAACAATGACGTGTGTGCTGGGAACTTGGTGTCTCTGCTCTCCTGATGGTCCAGTCTGTCTGGGACAGATCCTGACTTCTTCCTGCAGAGCTCCTGGCACCAAAGGCTCCCCAGAGTGGCCATTTCCTTTCTCCCTTCAGCTCATGACTATAGTTGCCCTGAATAGTTTGGAACTTCATGGACAGTGAAATGCAAACAAAATAATGCCAATTACTTATGAAAGTAAGTGGCTGTGTGAGGCTCCTGTCACAAGGACAGCTTGCTCTGTGTCTTTGTCAGTTCTGCTCTGGGAGGAGGGAAACCATTGTTCAGACCCGTGACCCTCTCTTCCTTCTTCTGGATTAGTTGAAAATAGTAGAATATTAATTTCTGAAATGACTCATGGTGGTGGACATATTTCTTCCCAAAGTTGTTCCTTATGTAAATTTAACATTTGAAACAAATTTTAGATGCATACTGTTTGTAAGCAGTGGTCCAAAGAGCTCTGGGAATTCTCATTGTGGCATTTCCAGATTTCCATGGCTCGTTTCCTGTTAGAGTGTAAGCAGGGGATCTCAGATGAGCTTCTGCAAGCCTGCTCTGCTGTTGTTTGCCTGCTGATGTTTAACTTGTTTTTCTTTTTGGTTTTTGGAACAATAACTCATACTGGTTTGGCACTCTGCATGAAAACATGGCTGACTGTAGTCCCATAGTGGTTTTCTTGCCTTGGTTGAAATTTCAGGCATGAGCCGCCACACTTAACTTTTTGGTTTTTTTTTTAAAGATTTACTTATCATGTATGTATACAATGTTCCGCCTACATGTATGCCTGCACACCAGAAAGGGGCACTAGACCTCATTATAGATGGTTGTGAGCCACCATGTGGTTGCTGAGAATTGAACTCGGGACCTCTGGAAAAGCAGTCAATGCTCTTAACCTCTGAGCCATCTCTCAGCTCAATTTTTTGTTTTCTGAGGAGAAAGAAAAGTCTTTTCTGTTCTGAAGGGATGCTTTGGGCTGAAGGTTCCCTGAATTATTGTCTCATGTTCTTGCGTAAGGTGAGAGACGACACATTTGTGCTGTGCCATGTCCTGGTATTCTCTAGAACTTCAATACTGTCACCACAGTGGCCAATTGTCTTTCAGTTCAGTGCACTCACATTTAATCTTACTTTTTCTGTCATACTGGTTGCTCAGCCAGCCCTGGCTTTCCAGAGCCTACTATACATGTCTCTTCCCAGCTAAGTTACCAGTCGTGACAGATTAGGGATAGTGGCAAGGGGATTTCACCATTAAAATTAGATTCAAAGTTGACCTGAGAGAGATGGGGATATTCTTAAACATTTACTGGCACCTCCCTGTTATTACATGTAGAACAGTGCAGAGTGTCTGTGATCACAGATGTGGGAGAGTGCAGCTCTAGAAGGCTGAGCTAGTGTCTGGGGTACATCTATCCACATATAAGAAAGAAAAAATATGTCCCGGGTGAAGCTGGTGTTCTGATGTGAGCGGAGCACAACCGTGGTGTTCTCTCGTGTCTCCAAAAACCAGTCAGGCACCTGGAGGTCCCAGAGCCCAGCCAAGCCCTCTCCCATCTGTTTGTGGAAACTTGAGTTACTTTTGGCAGCTAGATTCAGTCACAGAGATTTAAATATTCCGTAGGATGCCCGAGTAGTTATTAGGATACCATTTTAGGAAAAAAATAAATAAAAGTCTGTGTTGACTTAAAAAAAAATCTGAAGGCCTATACATGTCATGGGATGAAAGCACACTTGTTTATTAGAAGAAACTTAACAACAGCAGGAGCTCTATGGTTCCCTAGAAACATTGTCTATATACTGACATGAGATTTATCTTACAGATAGCTGACCTAATCGCAGATGCTACAAAAGACCTGAGGCTGGAAGTGGCCTCTCTCCAAGAAAAACTCCATGAGTCCCATGCGCGGTACACAGAAGAGTCTGAGTCAAAGAAAAAAGAAATTGAAGACCTGAAAAATCTGGTTGCAGAATTGGAGTGTCGTTTGAAGGAGGAAACTGGCCATGATGATTCAGTTTCCAAAGAGTTGAAGAAGGAAATGAAACAGAAGTCAGATGAGCTGGAAAGAGTAAGGCTGGCCCAGACACAGCTGCTGCAGCAGTTCAGCCAGTCACAGGAAGAGGTAGGAAGCAGATACCCACTAGTGAGGAGCATGGCCAGCTAAGAAGCAGACAGACAGACACAAATGTGACAGGCAGTTGGAGGTCAAGGAGAGAGCCACAGCCTGGCTACCAGGCATCCTTAGCTTCTGTAGGTCAGTTCTCTTAAAGTACAATGTATTCTTTGAGAATCTCATACATACATACATACATACATACATACATACATACATACATACATACCATATATCTGTCTCTGTTGGTCATATTCATACACACACGCCACTTCCCTTCTCTGGATTTATGAATACCCTTCATGTCCTCTTCCCAACCTGGTGTTTGGTGTTTTGTTCTTTACTAACAGTCTGGTTAATGCTGCATATATATGGGCCTGGGGCCACACCCCTAAAGAAAACCTGTCTTTTGCCTAGCAGCCATCAATTGTCAGCACTGCTTCTTGGCTAGAGGTGGGAGGCTCACTCCCCCTCTCCTATGCTGGACCTTGGCTGGCCTGATCCTGTATAGCTCCTGATAGGCAGCTTCAGCCTCTATAGAGTTCGAAAGTACAAGGGTCTTGTTGTGTACTGGAGAAAACCCAACCCTATTTCTTAGACTTTTTCTGTTCCTTCTTCCACCAAGTTCCGTGAACCATGGGGGCACTGGTGTAATATTGATGCTCCATTTTTGGCTGAGCCCTTTCGAGGAACCAGTTCTGTGCAGCAAATAATCACTTAAAAGCTCCACACTTAGGAATGTTACAGATTAGGTCTTACTTGCTTTAATAGTAAATATTTGCCAAAAGAATTTCCAGAGCACATGTTACTAACATTTAAAAAATTATGGACAACATAAAGATAATTTGAGTTTCATGTTTTACAACCCTGTCAACCTGAACTTGTAAGTCTTCTGTCTTACATATGCACAATTATTTCAGTAGTGTTTTCTTGGACTGAAGTAGGCTTATTTTTATTGAGAAAGTTTTATCTCTGGCATATTTATGATGAATTGCTAAACATTTTAGAAATAGTGTTAACAATTAACACTATTTATTTAACACTATTTAATTAACAATTAACACTGTCGGGTGAAAGGAGAGAAAGGCCAAGTCACTGGACCAGCAAGTCTGAAGCCAAAAGAATGGCAGTGTAGAAAAATAAGAAGTGACACAGCCAGAGGACAAGTAGAAAATGAACAAAATCAAGTTTTTATGAAATGCAAATTATCATATATGTGGGTACTGAGCACTATGCTAGCTAAATAGTGGTATAATTATGGAAAAATGGTAACTACCTTCTGGGAAATATTAAAGAAATTACCTACACATAAATTAATCACTTGAAAAACCTAGACTGAAGGGTAGAGACACCCTACATTACAAGCCTATAATTTATCACTACTTGATAAATTACCCTCAAGACAGTAACTTCAAACAATAAGAGTTCGTCGTCTCATTTCTTTGTTGAAAGATTTATTTACTTATATTTATGTGTTCATATGTGTCTGTGTGAGTATATGTCTGTAGGTGCTGGTGCACACAACTGTTCGCCAGTGGAGGTCACAAGAGGGTGTCAGGTGTCCTTTTCTGTCACTCTTAGCCTATTTTAAGCAGAATGTCTTCCCGAACCTGGGGTGGTCAGGGAGCTGTCCTCGGCTAAGCCAACCAGCTCCCACCATCCTCCTATCTCTACCACCCATGGAGATGGAATTACAGGTGTGTGCAAGACATCCAGCTTGTTGCATGGGTGATAAGGTACAAACGCAAGCCCTCATGATTGTACAGAAAACATGCTGAACCACTGAGACATCTCATTTCTGTGGAAAAGGAGGCTGTTATGCTTTAGCTGGCTGACCGTGGTTGATGTCTCTTATGAGGTTGGTGTGAGGGTGTCCAAGAGGCAATGGTCTCAGCTAGAGGCTCAGCAGTGATAGGCTGGGCTTCTAGCTAACTAGGATGAGCAAAGTTATATTAACAGGTTGATATTCTCATGGACTATTAATAGAGAACCTGTGGCTGTTGGCTGTAACATCCTTCAATTCCGCGCCACTCGGGTCTCTCCAAAAATGAGCTCACATTGTCTGCTGGCTTCCCTCGGAACCAGTAGAGAAAGCATGCCAAGGCAAAAGCCACAGTCCTTAGGTAACCCAGAAGTGATGGCTCATGGCTTTCTTTGTATTCTATTCATTACAAATGAGCCAGTAAATCCAGCCCACGTGCATGATATGTAAGTACCCGAGATGTGACCATCAGAAATGTGATCCTAGGCCATCAAAAGCTTCTGTATGTGTTACTTTTGCTGTGATTTGTTATCCGTTGCTGTAGTTAAACACCATGATCACAGCAATAGAAGAATAAATTTAGTTGACCTTACACTTCCAGAGGGCTAGTGCTTTTGGTGCTTGGAACAAGGGCATGGAGATGGTGTGGTAGAAACATCAGCAACCTCGAGTTTTTCTACCTGTCTACATTGTTCCCAGAAATAACAACTCTGTCTTTTTATATATAAAAAGATGTTTAAGCCAATAACTTTGGTTCTGTTCCCTGACTTACTCATATCTTAATTACCCTTTTCTTTTTCATTTAAGTCCTGCCACATGGCTGGTTACCTGGTCCTCAGTTTCATATGATAGTCTTTTTCTGTGTCTGAGGTGAATCTCCATTCTGACTCAAACCCAGAATCTCCCCTCTCTGTGCTGGATAGCTGACCTTCTAATCCTGCCTCAGCTCATTGGCCAATCAGCCCTTTATTGACAACCTTTGATTCAGTACAAGAGATTATCTCTATAAGATAGACTGCTGAAGCAGCAGATCTTGATCCACAAGCAAGAGGTAGAAAGAGACATTGGGAATGACACAAGTCCTTTGAAACCTCACAGCCTGCCTCCAGTGACACATCTTCTCCAAGGCCACACCTCCTAATCCTTCTCAAGTATTTCCACCAACTAGAAATCAAGTATTCAAACATGGGTCTACACTACATCTTCTGACCACACCCTCTGGAGGTGATGTTAGCAAAACCAAAAAATGAAGGGTGGATTTCTTTACAGATAAGAGAGCTAAGGAGAGCTCATCTCATATGGTTCCTGGTTGGGAAAGGTATTAAGACAGATTTCATTTTTAAAAATATGGACTTCTGGACCTGGAGAAGTCCATGGCTCAACCTAGAAGCCAAGGTTGTTCTTCACAACTGCCTGTAACTCCAGTTCCAGGGGATCTGATGCTTCTTCTGACCTCTAAGGACTCCTACATACATGTAGTGCACAGACATACACTAAAAACAAAATAAAATATGAATTTCTAAAACATAAAAATATATTAGGATAGTATAAAAATAGTCATGGCTGATTTCTAGAGGGGAGAAACTATTATTCATAAAATAAAGCTAATGAAAGAATTCAACAGGACAGTTTCTTTTCATGGAAGAGACAAGTAGACTAGGCTTTCCATCAGAGGTGACCAAAATATCACCTCAAATTAAGTAATGAGACCTGAAATATAAGTAAATATCTAAGGCTATTTCTCTGGGTAAACATGCCAAAGTACAGCATATGCTTACAAGGCAGGAAATGAGCCGGTGACAGTAGTGCAGTTTCTCAACAGGAAGAATGTGAGCTGTAAAGAAAGTCCTAGCGAATCAAAGGCTCTATGTGTTTTTCATCATGCTCTTCAGACACTTTAAGTTCCTTGGATTCTGGAGAATTAAAAGCTATAGTTACTTGGAAAAAAAATCCCATTAGAATAAAGATAAGTAAATGCTCTCCTAAGGAGGCTAATGAAGGTCAGGGAGTCCTGTGCTCTCTCAGGAGGCCAGAGTGTGAGTGGAATTTGTTCTCAACTGTAGGAAAGGATTAGAAGGAAGCTGGAGCCTCTGACAGGCAAACTGGGCCATCCTCCCGGTAGTAGTTTGAGAAGTGACTTGGTATCATAAGGCAGGACAGTAAGAAGGAGAAGAAGTAACTCACAAGACAGGGTTGGAAAACAAAAATACCGGAAATGCAAATTTAAACAAGACTCCAGAAAGTTCTTTTTTTTTCCAGCGATTTTTTTTTAATTTATTTAATACTTAATAATTATTCTTTGGTTTCCGGGCAAACATCCCCCTCCCCCCTCCCCTTCCTTATGGGTGTTCCCCTCCCAGCCCTCCCCCCATTGCCGCCCTCCCCCCAACAGTCTACTTCACTGGGGGTTCAGTCTTAGCAGGACCCAGGGCTTCCCCTTCCACTGGTGCTCTTACTAGGATATTCATTGCTACCTATGGGGTCAGAGTCCAGGGTCAGTCCATGTATAGTCTTTAGGTAGTGGCTTAGTCCCTGGAAGCTCTGGTTGCTTGGCATTGTTGTACATATGGGGTCTCGAGCCCCTTCAAGCTCTTCCAGTTCTTTCTCTGATTCCTTCAATAGGGGACCTATTCTCAGTTCAGTGGTTTACTGCTGGCATTCGCCTCTGTATTTGCTGTATTCTGGCTGTGTCTCTCAGGAGCGATCTACATCCGGCTCCTGTCGGTCTGCACTTCTTTGCTTCATCCATCTTGTCTAATTGGGTGGCTGTATATGTATGGGCCAAATGTGGGGCAGGCTCTGAATGGGTGTTCCTTCAGTCTCTGTTTTAATCTTTGCCTCTCCCTTCCCTGCCAAGGGTATTCTTATTCCCCTTTTAGAGAAGGAGTGAAGCATTCACATTTTGATCATCCGTCTTGAGTTTCATTTGTTCTAGGCATCTAGGGTAATTCAAGCATTTGGGCTAATAGCCACTTATCAGTGAGTGCATACCATGTATGTCTTTCTGTGATTGGGTTAGTTCACTCAGGATGATATTTTCCAGTACCAACCATTTGCCTACGAATTTCATAAACTCGTTTTTGATAGCTGAGTAATATTCCATTGTGTAGATGTACCACATTTTCTGTATCCATTCCTCTGTTGAAGGGCATCTGGGTTCTTTCCAGCTTCTGGCTATTATAAATAAGGCTGCGATGAACATAGTGGAGCATGTGTCTTTTTTAAATGTTGGGGCATCTTTTGGGTATATGCCCAAGAGAGGTATAGCTGGATCCTCAGGCAGTTCAATGTCCAATTTTCTGAGGAACCTCCAGACTGATTTCCAGAATGGTTGTACCAGTCTGCAATCCCACCAACAATGGAGGAGTGTTCCTCTTTCTCTGCATCCTCGCCAGCATCTGCTGTCACCTGAGTTTTTGATCTTAGCCATTCTCACTGGTGTGAGGTGAAATCTCAGGGTTGTTTTGATTTGCATTTCCCTTATGACTAAAGATGTTGAACATTTCTTTAGGTGTTTCTCAGCCATTCGGCATTCCTCAGCTGTGAATTCTTTGTTTAGCTCTGAACCCCATTTTTTAATAGGGTTATTTGTTTCCCTGCGGTCTAACTTCTTGAGTTCTTTGTATATTTTGGATATAAGGCCTCTATCTGTTGTAGGATTGGTAAAGATCTTTTCCCAATCTGTTGGTTGCCGTTTTGTCCTAACCACAGTGTCCTTTGCCTTACAGAAGCTTTGCAGTTTTATGAGATCCCATTTGTCGATTCTTGATCTTAGAGCATAAGCCATTGGTGTTTTGTTCAGGAAATTTTTTCCAGTGCCCATGTGTTCCAGATGCTTCCCTAGTTTTTCTTCTATTAGTTTGAGTGTGTCTGGTTTGATGTGGAGGTCCTTGATCCACTTGGACTTAAGCTTTGTACAGGGTGATAAGCATGGATCGATCTGCATTCTTCTACATGTTGCCCTCCAGTTGAACCAGCACCATTTGCTGAAAATGCTATCTTTTTTCCATTGGATGGTTTTGGCTCCTTTGTCAAAAATCAAGTGACCATAGGTGTGTGGGTTCATTTCTGGGTCTTCAATTCTATTCCATTGGTCTATCTGTCTGTCTCTGTACCAATACCATGCAGTTTTTATCACTATTGCTCTGTAATACTGCTTGAGTTCAGGGATAGTGATTCCCCCTGAAGTCCTTTTATTGTTGAGGATAGCTTTAGCTATCCTGGGTTTTTTGTTATTCCAGATGAATTTGCAAATTGTTCTGTCTAACTCTTTGAAGAATTGGATTGGTATTTTGATGGGGATTGCATTGAATCTGTAGATTGCTTTTGGTAAAATGGCCATTTTACTATATTAATCCTGCCAATCCATGAGCATGGGAGATCTTTCCATCTTCTGAGGTCTTCTTCAATTTCTTTCCTCAGTGTCTTGAAGTTCTTATTGTACAGATCTTTTACTTGCTTGGTTAAAGTCACACCGAGGTACTTTATATTATTTGGGTCTATTATGAAGGGTGTCGTTTCCCTAATTTCTTTCTCGGCTTGTTTCTCTTTTGTGTAGAGGAAGGCTACTGATTTATTTGAGTTAATTTTATACCCAGCCACTTTGCTGAAGTTGTTTATCAGCTTTAGTAGTTCTCTGGTGGAACTTTTGGGATCACTTAAATAAACTATCATATCATCTGCAAATAGTGATATTTTGACTTCTTCTTTTCCGATCTGTATCCCCTTGACCTCCTTTTGTTGTCTGATTGCTCTGGCTAGAACTTCAAGAACTATATTGAATAAGTAGGGAGAGAGTGGGCAGCCTTGTCTAGTCCCTGATTTTAGTGGGATTGCTTCAAGTTTCTCTCCATTTAGTTTAATGTTAGCAACTGGTTTGCTATATATGGCTTTTACTATGTTTAGGTATGGGCCTTGAATTCCTATTCTTTCCAGGACTTTTATCATGAAGGGGTGTTGAATTTTGTCAAATGCTTTCTCAGCATCTAATGAAATGATCATGTGGTTTTGATCTTTCAGTTTGTTTATATAATGGATCACGTTGATGGTTTTCCATATATTAAACCATTCCTGCATGCCTGGGATGAAGCCTACTTGATCATGGTGGATGATTGTTTTGATGTGCTCTTGGATTCGGTTTGCCAGAATTTTATTGAGTATTTTTGCGTCGATATTCATAAGGGAAATTGGTCTGAAGTTCTCTTTCTTTGTTGGGTCTTTGTATGGTTTAGGTATAAGAGTAATTGTGGCTTCATAGAAGGAATTCGGGAGTGATCCATCTGTTTTAATTTTGTGGAATAGTTTGGATAATATTGGTATGAGGTCTTCTATGAAGGTTTGATAGAATTCTGCACTAAACCCGTCTGGACCTGGGCTGTTTTTGGTAAAGGGAGACCTTTAATGACTGCTTCTATTTCCTTAGGAGTTATGGGGTTGTTTAACTGGTTTATCTGTTCCTGATTTAACTTCGGTACCTGGTATTTGTCTAGGAAATTGTCCATTTCCTGTAGATTTTCAAGTTTTGTTGAATATAGGCTTTTATAGTAAGATCTGATGATTTTTTGAATTTCCTCTGAATCTGTAGTTATGTCTCCCTTTTCATTTCTGATTTTGTTAATTTGGACACACTCTCTGGGTCCTCTCGTTAGTCTGGCTAAGGGTTTATCTATCTTGTTGATTTTCTCAAAGAACCAACTTTTGGTTCTGTTGATTCTTTCTATGGTCCTTTTTGTTTCTACTTGGTTGATTTCAGCTCTGAGTTTGATTATTTCCTGCCTTCTACTCCTCCTGGGTGTATTTGCTTCTTTTTCCTTTAGAGCTTTTAGGTGTGCTGTCAAGCTGCTGACATATGCTCTTTCCTGTTTCTTTCTGCCGGCACTCAGCGCTATGAGTTTTCCTCTTAGCACAGCTTTCATTGTGTCCCATAAGTTTGGGTATGTTGTACCTTCATTTTCATTAAATTCTAAAAAGTTTTTAATTTCTTTCTTTATTTCTTCCTTGAATAGGTTATCATTGAGTAGAGCATTGTTCAATTTCCACGTATATGTGGGCATTCTTCCCTTATTGTTATTGAAGACCAGTTTTAGGCCGTGGTGGTCTGATAGCACGCATGGGATTATTTCTATCTTTCTGTACCTGTTGAGGCCCATTTTTTGACCAACTATCTGGGCAATTTTGGAGAAAGTACCATGAGCAGCTGAGAAGAAGGTATATCCTTTTGCTTTAGGATAGAATGTTCTATAAATATCTGTTAAGACCATTTGGCTCATGACTTCTCTTAGTCTGTCTACGTCTCTGTTTAATTTCTGTTCCCATGATCTCTCCATTGATGAGAGTGGGGTGTTGAAATCTCCCAATATTATTGTGTGAGGTGCAATGTGTAGTTTGAGCTTTAGTAAGGCTTCTTTTTTTTTTTTTTATTAACTTGAGTATTTCTTATATACATTTCAAGTGTTATTCCCTTTCCCGGTTTCCGGGCAAACATCCCCCTCCCCCCTCCCCTTCCTTATGGGTGTTCCCCTCCCAACCCTCCCCCCATTGCCGCCCTCCCCCCATAGACTAGTTCACTGGGGGTTCAGTCTTAGCAGGACCCAGGGCTTCCCCTTCCACTGGTGCTCTTACTAGGATATTCATTGCTACCTATGGGGTCAGAGTCCAGGGTCAGTCCATGTATAGTCTTTAGGTAGTGGCTTAGTCCCTGGAAGCTCTGGTTGCTTGGCATTGTTGTACTTTTGGGGTCTCGAGCCCCTTCAAGCTCTTCCAGTTCTTTCTCTGATTCCTTCAATAGGGGACCTATTCTCAGTTCAGTGGTTTGCTGCTGGCATTCGCCTCTGTATTTGCTGTATTCTGGCTGTGTCTCTCAGGAGCGATCTACATCCGGCTCCTGTCGGTCTGCACTTCTTTGCTTCATCCATCTTGTCTAATTGGGTGGCAGTATATGTATGGGCCAAATGTGGGGCAGGCTCTGAATGGGTGTTCCTTCAGTCTCTGTTTTAATCTTTGCCTCTCCCTTCCCTGCCAAGGGTATTCTTTTTCCTCATTTAAAGAAGGAGTGAAGCATTCACATTTTGATCATCCGTCTTGAGTTTCGTTTGTTCTAGGGATCTAGGGTAATTCAAGCATTTGGGCTAATAGCCACTTATCAATGAGTGCATACCATGTATGTCTTTCTGTGATTGGGTTAGCTCACTCAGGATGATATTTTCCAGTTCCAACCATTTGCCTACGAATTTCATAAACTCGTTGTTTTTGATAGCTGAGTAATATTCCATTGTGTAGATGTACCACATTTTCTGTATCCATTCCTCTGTTGAAGGGCATCTGGGTTCTTTCCATTTTCTGGCTATTATAAATAAGGCTGCGATGAACATAGTGGAGCACGTGTCTCTTTTATATGTTGAGGCATCTTTTGGGTATATGCCCAAGAGAGGTATAGCTGGATCCTCAGGCAGTTCAATGTCCAATTTTCTGAGGAACCTCCAGACTGATTTCCAGAATGGTTTTACCAGTCTGCAATCCCACCAACAATGGAGGAGTGTTCCTCTTTCTCCACATCCTCGCCAGCATCTGCTGTCACCTGAGTTTTTGATCTTAGCCAATCGCACTGGTGTGAGGTGAAATCTCAGGGTTGTTTTGATTTGCATTTCCCTTATGACTAAAGATGTTGAACATTTCTTTAGGTGTTTCTCAGCCATTCGGCATTCCTCAGTTGTGAATTCTTTGTTTAGCTCTGAACCCCATTTTTTAATAGGGTTATTTGTTTCCCTGCGGTCTAACTTCTTGAGTTCTTTGTATATTTTGGATATAAGGCCTCTATCTGTTGTAGGATTGGTAAAGATCTTTTCCCAATCTGTTGGTTGCCGTTTTGTCCTAACCACAGTGTCCTTTGCCTTACAGAAGCTTTGCAGTTTTATGAGATCCCATTTGTCGATTCTTGATCTTAGAGCATAAGCCATTGGTGTTTTGTTCAGGAAATTTTTTCCAGTGCCCATGTGTTCCAGATGCTTCCCTAGTTTTTCTTCTATTAGTTTGAGTGTGTCTGGTTTGATGTGGAGGTCCTTGATCCACTTGGACTTAAGCTTTGTACAGGGTGATAAGCATGGATCGATCTGCATTCTTCTACATGTTGCCCTCCAGTTGAACCAGCACCATTTGCTGAAAATGCTATCTTTTTTCCATTGGATGGTTTTGGCTCCTTTGTCAAAAATCAAGTGACCATAGGTGTGTGGGTTCATTTCTGGGTCTTCAATTCTATTCCATTGGTCTATCTGTCTGTCTCTGTACCAATACCATGCAGTTTTTATCACTATTGCTCTGTAATACTGCTTGAGTTCAGGGATAGTGATTCCCCCTGAAGTCCTTTTATTGTTGAGGATAGCTTTAGCTATCCTGGGTTTTTTGTTATTCCAGATGAATTTGCAAATTGTTCTGTCTAACTCTTTGAAGAATTGGATTGGTATTTTGATGGGGATTGCATTGAATCTGTAGATTGCTTTTGGTAAAATGGCCATTTTACTATATTAATCCTGCCAATCCATGAGCATGGGAGATCTTTCCATCTTCTGAGGTCTTCTTCAATTTCTTTCCTCAGTGTCTTGAAGTTCTTATTGTACAGATCTTTTACTTGCTTGGTTAAAGTCACACCGAGGTACTTTATATTATTTGGGTCTATTATGAAGGGTGTCGTTTCCCTAATTTCTTTCTCGGCTTGTTTCTCTTTTGTGTAGAGGAAGGCTACTGATTTATTTGAGTTAATTTTATACCCAGCCACTTTGCTGAAGTTGTTTATCAGCTTTAGTAGTTCTCTGGTGGAACTTTTGGGATCACTTAAATAAACTATCATATCATCTGCAAATAGTGATATTTTGACTTCTTCTTTTCCGATCTGTATCCCCTTGACCTCCTTTTGTTGTCTGATTGCTCTGGCTAGAACTTCAAGAACTATATTGAATAAGTAGGGAGAGAGTGGGCAGCCTTGTCTAGTCCCTGATTTTAGTGGGATTGCTTCAAGTTTCTCTCCATTTAGTTTAATGTTAGCAACTGGTTTGCTATATATGGCTTTTACTATGTTTAGGTATGGGCCTTGAATTCCTATTCTTTCCAGGACTTTTATCATGAAGGGGTGTTGAATTTTGTCAAATGCTTTCTCAGCATCTAATGAAATGATCATGTGGTTCTGTTCTTTCAGTTTGTTTATATAATGGATCACGTTGATGGTTTTCCGTATATTAAACCATCCCTGCATGCCTGGGATGAAGCCTACTTGATCATGGTGGATGATTGTTTTGATGTGCTCTTGGATTCGGTTTGCCAGAATTTTATTGAGTATTTTTGCGTCGATATTCATAAGGGAAATTGGTCTGAAGTTCTCTTTCTTTGTTGGGTCTTTGTATGGTTTAGGTATAAGAGTAATTGTGGCTTGGTAGAAGGAATTCGGTAGGGCTCCATCTGTTTCAATTTTGTGGAATAGTTTGGATAATATTGGTATGAGGTCTTCTATGAAGGTTTGATAGAATTCTGCACTAAACCCGTCTGGACCTGGGCTCTTTTTGGTTGGGAGACCTTTAATGACTGCTTCTATTTCCTTAGGAGTTATGGGGTTGTTTAACTGGTTTATCTGTTCCTGATTTAACTTCGATACCTGGTATCTGTCTAGGAAATTGTCCATTTCCTGAAGATTTTCAAGTTTTGTTGAATATAGGCTTTTATAGTAAGATCTGATGATTTTTTGAATTTCCTCTGAATCTGTAGTTATGTCTCCCTTTTCATTTCTGATTTTGTTAATTTGGACGCACTCTCTGTGTCCTCTCGTTAGTATGGCTAAGGGTTTATCTATCTTGTTGATTTTCTCAAAGAACCAACTTTTGGTTTTGTTGATTCTTTCTATGGTCCTTTTTGTTTCTACTTGGTTGATTTCAGCTCTGAGTTTGATTATTTCCTGCCTTCTACTCCTCCTGGGTGTATTTGCTTCTTTTTGTTCTAGCGCTTTTAGGTGTGCTGTCAAGCTGCTGACATATGCTCTTTCCTGTTTCTTTCTGCAGGCACTCAGCGCTATGAGTTTTCCTCTTAGCACAGCTTTCATTGTGTCCCATAAGTTTGAGTATGTTGTATCTTCATTTTCATTAAATTCTAAAAAGTTTTTAATTTCTTTCTTTATTTCTTCCTTGAATAGGTTATCATTGAGTAGAGCATTGTTCAATTTCCACGTATATGTGGGCATTCTTCCCTTATTGTTATTGAAGACCAGTTTTAGGCCGTGGTGGTCTGATAGCACGCATGGGATTATTTCTATCTTTCTGTACCTGTTGAGGCCCGTTTTTTGACCAATTATATGGTCAATTTTGGAGAAAGTACCATGAGGAGCTGAGAAGAAGGTATATCCTTTTGCTTTAGGATAGAATGTTCTATAAATATCCGTTAAGTCCATTTGGCTCATGACTTCTCTTAGTCTGTCGACATCACTGTTTAATTTCTGTTTCCATGATCTGTCCATTGATGAGAGTGGGGTGTTGAAATCTCCCACTATTATTGTGTGAGGTGCAATGTGTGTTTTGAGCTTTAGTAAGGTTTCTTTTACATATGTAGGTGCCCTTGTATTTGGGGCATAGATATTTAGGATTGAGAGTTCATCTTGGTGGATTTTTCCTTTGATGAATATGAAGTGTCCTTCCTCATCTTTTTTGATGACTTTTAGTTGGAAATTGATTTTATTTGATATTAGAATGGCTACTCCAGCTTGCTTCTTCTGACCATTTGCTTGGAAAGTTGTTTTCCAGCCTTTCACTCTGAGGTAGTGTCTGTCTTTGTCTCTGAGGTGTGTTTCCTGTAGGCAGCAGAATGCAGGGTCCTCGTTGCGTATCCAGTTTGTTAATCTATGTCTTTTTATTGGGGAGTTGAGGCCATTGATATTGAGAGATATTAAGGAATAGTGATTATTGTTTCCCTTTATATTCATATTTGGATGTGAGGTTATGTTTGTGTGCTTTCATTCTCTTTGTTTTGTTGCCAAGACGATTAGTTTCTTGCTTCTTCTAGGGTATAGCTTGCCTCCTTATGTTGGGCTTTACCATTTATTATCCTTTGTAGTGCTGGATTTGTAGAAAGATATTGTGTAAATTTGGTTTTGTCATGGAACATCTTGGTTTCTCCATCAATGTTAATTGAGAGTTTTGCTGGATACAGCCCAAATGCCTGGGCTGGCATTTGTGTTCTCTTAGGGTCTGTATGACATCAGTCCAGGATCTTCTGGCCTTCATAGTTTCTGGCGAGAAGTCTGGTGTGATTCTGATAGGTCTCCCTTTATATGTTACTTGACCTTTTTCCCTTACTGCTTTTAATATTCTTTCTTTATTTTGTGCGTTTGGTGTTTTGACAATTATGTGACGGGAGGTGTTTCTTTTCTGGTCCAATCTATTTGGAGTTCTGTAGGCTTCTTGTATGTCTATGGGTATCTCTTTTTTTAGGTTAGGGAAGTTTTCTTCTATGATTTTGTTGAAGATATTTACTGGTCCTTTGAGCTGGGAGTCTTCACTCTCTTCTATACCTATTATCCTTAGGTTTGATCTTCTCATTGAGTCCTGGATTTCCTGTATGTTTTGGACCAGTAGCTTTTTCCGCTTTACATTATCTTTGACAGTTGAGTCAATGATTTCTATGGAATCTTCTGCTCCCGAGATTCTCTCTTCCATCTCTTCTATTCTGTTGGTGAAGCTTGTATCTACAGCTCCTTGTCTCTTCTTTTGATTTTCTATATCCAGGGTTGTTTCCATGTGTTCTTTCTTGATTGCTTCTATTTCCATTTTTAATTCCTTCAACTGTTTGATTGTGTTTTCCTGGAATTCTTTCAGGGATTTTTGTGTCTCCTCTCTATGGGTTTCTACTTGTTTATTCATGTTTTCCTGGAATTCTTTCAGGCATTTTTGCGATTCCTCTCTGTAGGCTTCTACTTGTTCTCTAAGTGAGTTCTTCACGTCTTTCTTGAAGTCCTCCAGCATCATGATCAAATATTATTTTGAAACTAGATTTTGCTTTTCTGGTGTGTTTGGATATTCCATGTTTATTTTGGTAGGAGAATTGGGCTCCGATGATGCCATGTAGTGTTGGTTTCTGTTGCTTGGGTTCCTGCGCTTGCCTCTCGCCATCAGATTATCTCTAGTGTTACTTTGTTCTGCTATTTCTGACAGTGGCTAGACTGTCCTATAAGCCTGTGTGTCAGAAGTGCTGTAGACCTGTTTTCCTGTTTTCTTTCAGCCAGTCATGGGGACAGAGTGTTCTGCTTTCGGGCGTGTAGTTTTTCCTCTCTACAGGTCTTCAGCTGTTCCTGTGGGCCTATGTCTGGAGTTCACCAGGCAGGTCACTTGCAGCAGAAAAGTTGGTCCGAACTGTGGTCCGGAGGCTCAAGTTTGCTCGTGGGGTATTGCCTAAGTCCACTCCGCGGCGGCAGCAACCGGGAAGATCTGCGCCGCTCTTTCCGAGAGCCTCCGTGCACCAGGGTTCCAGATGTCGTTTGGTGTTTTCCTCTGGCGTCTGGATGTGGGCAGAGTGCAGTCTCTTCTGGTTTCCCAGGCGTGTCTGCCTCTCTGAAGGTTTAGCTCTCCCTCCCATGGGATTTGGGTGCAGAGAACTGTTTATCCGGTCTGTTTCCTTCAGGTTCTGGCGGTGTCTCAGGCGCAGGGGTCCTGCCGCTCCTGGGGCCTCCCCTACGGGATCCCAGAGGCCTTATACAGATTCTCTTGGGCCAGGGATGTGGGCAGGGGTGGGCAGTGTTGGTGGTCTCTTCCACTCTGCAGCCTCAGGAGTGCCCACCTGGCCATGTGGTGAGGTCTCTCTCCCACGGGGTTTGGGAGCAGAGAGCTGCTGTGGGCCGGGTTCCGAGGGTGTGGGCCAGAAAGTTCTTATTGGGAAAAAGGCACACACTAAAAAACTGGAAAATCAAAAACAAAAAATGAGAACAGGAAGTTAATATTAGCAAATAGTACACTGTTATTTATGCCAAATTAAAATGAGACGGGTTTCTGGTAACAGTGATCCCCTCCCTCATGTGAGTTCCACATGGATTCTTTTAAGACAGTGTGACCCAATGTAAGGGGCTTCATGATGATCATGGGATTTAGAGGGAGAGGGTAATTTGTTTAAAGTAGATCCAATGGAAAACAGAGAACTCAAACTTTTTGTTGTTTTAAGACCATAGAAAAGAGAGTAAGAGAGGCAGAGGTTTCAAATTCTGCAGTTCTTATGGCCCATCTAATGGTAGTTTACAAAGTTTGAAAATAGAAAACAGTGCTCCTGGTTAGGCATGGAGAATTCCATGGAGAGTGGAAAGGCTGTGTTTGTCTCTACCTTACTGCCCTGCCCCCAAATAAAAAGTGAAGCCTAGGACCCATTGTCGGTGAGGGGATCCCAAAGAAGAGACCTAATTACATCCTACCACAAGGAGGCTCAGAAAAGGGAGACAAAAAAACACCTCTGAAGACAGGAATCAAGGAGTGGAGCCCAAAAAAGGAGAGTAAAAGGAGCAAATTAATTTTCAGGGACAGCCACCACCACCCCCCACCATATCTCCTGCACCTGCCTAGAAAGAAACCTGACGTGTTCTCTCTAGCAGAATGAGAAAGACACTGTGTGAGAATACATCAGAGCAAGGAACAGACAAAGAGCTGTAAAGAGCAAGTGGGAGATAGCCAGTCCTAATCACAAACTCCTTTTCCATGACCCAGACAACCAAGAACTTAGAAGAGCCTATGTATGCTGGCCATTGGGGTATCTAGTACAGTGGCTATATCCACGCCCAGTCTACCAGCCCAGAAACGTGCTAGGCAATAACCGAACACACACACACACACACACACACACACACACACACACACACACTCACCTGTCATTTGGGAACTCAGTCTTCAATCACAAACCAAAGCTTAATTATTAGAACTGTCTCTAATATGAAAGACGACAACCAGAAATAAATGAATACATAATTAGTCCAGCCAGATTCAGTCACCAAATGTGTTGACTTGCAGTGTTTTCCTTTTTGGAGCATTCAAATGTCAGAATTGTGGCTGAAGGATTGTCAGTCTGTATTTGCATCAACACACCTGTTTTTATTGCTAGGTTGCTTTGCCTCACATCCTGTGTTTGCTTGTGCTTAAGAAACAATAAAAGAAAGTAAAAGTCGAAGCGATGTGCTGCCGACTCGGGAGAAGGAGTCTCCAAACTGTTAGCACAGTGGTGACCTGTGGGGAGTCAGAAGAGCTGAGTAGGGATCTTAAGTAACCTTCTAAAATATTGGTCTCATGGGTGATCTTAAACCTTTTGATATCTGAAACTGCTTCCAAATATGAACTCTGCTTCAAAAAAGCATTTATGTAGGAGAATTTGATAAAACTCGGTGATGATGGATTTATGTAAACCTGTAAGGTAGAATTTTATGGATACATAGCATTTGCAAGCACAAATGGCTTATTTTCAAAAGGGATTTCTTTCATTTGGGAGTATGTATTTACTTCAAATGCATATGTAGTTGATGTAGAGAAAATGGCACGTGCCTCTCTGGTAATTCTATGTAGGAGAATAAGAAACCCAAGTCTAGTCAGTAAGTTATCAAACAAGTGATTCTCAACCCTGAGACACAAAATTACAGCATCAGTCTCTCTTCCAAAGAGTAAAGCTTTCAAGGATCTTGCTTACTTGGCTGCCTGACAGCGGGGACAGATGAGCTGAGAACCCAAGAGTTTGGCCATGGAGCATGCGCAGATGTGGGCTCAGCAAGGGCATCTCTACTTGTAAAAAAGGAAGATGTCAGGACAGCGGCACGTTGGGAAGACATATGGAGACATCGCTTTGTTACACTTAATTAACAGTGACAAGATATTAAAATTGGATTGTTGATTTAGAAGAGGAAATCCTAAATAATGTATCTTTTAGGCTCTTCTCCCTTGTCTTGAAAAATTGACTCTTGAAGACCATTATTCTGAGGAATTTTGTTATTTCTATGACTTTTATTCTGAGAAGCTTAAAATAGTTGGTTTTTATTGTTTGCAAGCCTGAGTATATAATTTTAATATTTCTGCCTGACATCTGTCTTGTTTCCTAAAATTTTATTTAGTTTCTCATTCCTAGTTTACCAAAAAGCCATGTCCATTGTCCTTCTGCAGTGCTGGGCCGACTGGCTGGCTGGAGGCGAGCACATCTTTCACTAACTCTTACTCATCTGTCTACTTTCCATACCTTGTCCATAGAGACTCCTTCACCTCAATTGCACCTTCCTCCCCAACACAGCTGGCTGGAAACCCACTTTCCTGAGTTCTGTCTGGTTAGAGCTGGCAGAGACTGTGTCCTCTCTCATCTCGTGACTGGTCGGGACCTTGTTAGTGTAAACCATGAACAAGGGCATCTGTGTTTTTTCTTCAGTGAAGACCTCTTTCCTGGCATCTGCCCACCTCTGCCCAGCTATGCCAGATACAGCTGACTCAGAAACACCACAACCAGGATTCTCCCTTCACAATAACCAGGTCACACAGCAAAGCCTTCTCTTGCTTCTTCTCTGTTTACAACTGAAAATACTCAGTTGTTTCTAAGGGTAAAATGAAAAGATATAAACCAGTCACTCTTACCTTTCAAAAAGTAGGGAAGCAGCTACTTTGAATATTAGAAAGTTTAAATGCATGATGAGCTAATTTAATTTTTTTTTTACCTACTGACTCAGTGGGAGTTCAATTAAGCAATTAATTATTTTAAGTCCAATTGAAGTGGCCTTTTGTCTGAGACAGCATAGACAGTGTTCAGCAGCAATGCATGGGCTTTAGGACCAGAGCAGTAATTCTCCCTTCCCTAGGCCACACTAACCCAGCACTCAGGACAGAAAGAACCTCCTCTATAAAAACTTTGAGTCCCTGCTATACTCTTTCCCACCTTGCCCCTTGCCCCACCCTGCAATGTCTTTCACAAAGCTGGCCTGGTGAGCTTCTTTTCATGCCAATGTGGCCGTGCCAGTGCCCTGCTTGAAACATCTCCTCCTGATCCAGCTGTTCCTCTCAGAGCCAAGTAAAATCTCCAGCAATAACATACTGCCAAAGTTCTCCTTCTCTGACTCGCTCACTTCTTCCCACCTCAGTGCTGGTCTCTTCTCCTGTGTCTGTAAGCTGAGTCTTCTAGCAGCCATGCTCCATTCCTGGATGTGTCTCTCTTGCTGCTCCCTTTGCTTGGGAGCCCTACTTTGCCTTCTTTACCTGGTGCATGCCTGCCACTTCATTTTGACTTCTAGGTCTGTTGCAATTAGGTAATAATTACTTGACCATGCTAAGGTAAAATGTAGCTCAGGATCGTCTTGTCTCGGACACGTAGAGTACAGTGACCTCACTGGTCATCCTCAAGTTGGCTGCTGAGTTCCAGCCTCATCAAGCATATTCTAGCTTACATATTTTTTCATGTTACTCAGTAAAAATACATATTAAAAGTCTGCCACAGCCAGATGTAGTAACACATGTATGCCTTTAGTGTTGGCGTTTGAGAGGCAGAGGCAGAGAGAGGCAGAGGCAGAGAGGCAGAGGCACGAGTGATCTCTGAGCCTGAGGCCAGCCTGGTCTAGAGAGAGTTTCAGGATAGCCAGAGCTACTACATAGTGAGATTCTGTCTCAAAGCCAAACCAACCAACCAATAAGCAAAGAGAGTCTGAACACCCCAGCCCTTTTGCCTAATTTCTGCAAACTATACAGCCTAGTTCCTGACTCTCCTCACACAGGATGGAATGTTCCACTAATGTGTCTGCTGTGTCACATCCACATGTCCTCTCATAGTAATGGCACACTCCACTCCTCAAATAGCAATTTCCTAACCTTTCCAAGGTTCTGTTTCCATATCTTACACTATAATTGAAGACATTATAACACCTACACTATTTGTTGGACAAAACTGTGTTGTAGTATTAATTTAGGGAAAGACATAGTAAAGTCAGCAGAGAAAAGGAGGGCATTAGGATATCCACCCAAGAAATCTGTGTTTTGGCACAGGTCAAAGTCCCAACCGTGGATCCTTTCTTCAGTTCCGAGGCCCCCTGGATGGGAAATAATAGAAAGAGAATTAATCCTTTGTTCTGAAAGCTAATAATCTTGAAGGATGGTTGCAGTGGCGGGCCTCATGCTGAGACAGTCACCAGCCCTTTCCCTCTCCCCTCACTGATCTTCTCTGCTGGACTGTGGCCAGGAGGAATTGGAATGTGCAAGCTGAGAACTTGCTGGCTGGCTCGACCTCGCTGGCGGAAAGCACAGCCTGGAGTCTGCTGGCACCACGCTCCAGCTGCACCTGCTGCTGAGGAAGCCTTTCTCTCGCTCTACCTTCCCCGTCCCTTGCCACTTGCCTGAAGCCATTTTCTAAAGGACTTGCCTCGGGTGTGTTTTCTGTAGAGTATTACTTTCCTTTGAGGCTCAAATTCAAGTGCAGTGAGTTGATTAGATCTTATTTTTCTCTAGTGAGTACCCCTGCCATCCCTCCTCTCGTGACTTCACATTGTACACCTGTTACTCCTGTGTGTGTGTGTGTGTGTGTGTGTGTGTGTGTGTGTGTGTGCATGTGTGTGTGTGAAAACTAACTCAAAGTTTTCTTAAGCTGGGGTATTTTATACAATTAATTAAAAACAACTTAAATTTGATTACTTCTACACATTTTGCCAGCTTATTGCATGTATAGATAAACAGTGTATATACATATAGATAAATATAGATGTATATAGTACTGTACATATAAATACTGTAAATAGATTAATAATACAGTAGTCTCCTTTTTAAAAGTAAGGTCAAATTAATAGAGCTTAGAATTCTTGGGAAAATAAGATGAAAATATCTTACCAGTTTTTTCTCCTAGACGTGAATGTGTATGCCTACATTATGACTAAAGTACACGCCTCACACAGGCACAGGGCAAGAGGCAGCAGGCCTCTGCCACTTCAGGTCCAAATTGCTCTCAACGAGTTATGTAACTGACTGTGGCTTCTGGGTCTTTCTGTGGTGGATCTGTCAGGAGCAGTAAATGCGATGACTCTAACACCGCACCTTATCAATCAATCTTCCTCGCTAAAGGCTTGATACTTTCCCCACCCCTGACTTCCAACCAGTATTCAGGTGGAGTTGATGAGAGCCAGATGACAAAGCCACAAATGCCAGTGGTTTCCAGTTCCTCTAAAAATTAAAAACAAGCAGAAGCAAATAATAGACCAATGGATATTTCAATGAGTGGGGACCATGTGTGTATGCAGTGTAAATAGATGAGGACCTCTGACCCAGTTCCACCATCCGTTCCCTGGAACCCTGGACGCTCATTCCCCCACCTACAAAGGCAAGGGCTGAACTAACCGTTCTGTTCGCACCCTTTCCCGCTTCACACTCTATTTTTCATTTCTCTGTCTCATAGGGTATTAAAAAGACTGGGAATACAGCCTCTGACCTGCAGCTCAGTTCTGATTTAAATTGTCAGTAACGCTCCACTTACATAAACTGTTTAAAGCCAGGGGTGCTTTTTCCTCGTCTCTTTGCAGAACACTTTTCTCCAGGAAACAGTGCGCAGAGAGTGTGAAGAACGCTTTGAACTGACAGAGGCTTTGAGTCAAGCCAAAGAACAGCTCCTGGAGCTTAAGAGGAGCGGAGGAAGCTTACGGTGTTCCCTCAATAAGGGTGCCCTAACCCACCCTGCCTCGGCAGTCAGTAATCACCGCGAGCTAAGCAATGTGAGACACAACTGTGGACGAGGCACCAGCTCGGCCAGCCTGCGCGGACTGCCAAAACCCACCGCAACCCCAACCCCAGATAAACTCAAGAAGGTCGACAGCTCCGGACTGCCTGCCCTTTCCCAGGCATATCCTCCCAGGGGCCGAGCAATTTCAGTAACCGAGGCCAGGCAGAGGTTGACAGCCATCATTCGCAGGAGGCTGAGTCAGCAGCGATGACCTGCTTGGGAGGGTTCCACCCTCGGTGTATACCCCCTTGCACAGCAAGGCAGTGACTCACTGTAACCGGGTGCCAGGAAACAAACATGTACGAAGCTAGAACTGTGAAGACACAGTTTTCAAAGGGCCTCAGAGACTGCAACAGATAATGAAGCTGGTACTCCAGAGATCTGACTTCTACGTTCATGTATATATTTTATACTCTTCAAATCTGGCCCTTAGAGACCACAGGGAAAAACTTCTCATCCTGGCGAGTTTTTCTCTTCCTCCCTCACTTCCTGTCTTCCATCCCCCACCCTTCCTCTCCTTTTTCTACCATAGCAAGTAGCATATCGACACAAAATAGATTATATTGGCTTTATAGCATTTTTTCATTTGTTTATTGAACTAAATAGATGTAAGCATTCCAACTAGAAAAAGAAAGTCCTTAATTGATTTCCAAAGTCCTTATAATATTTACAGAGCTAATAATCATCTTCAAATGCTCAGCGTACCTGGTTATCTGACTGCTTTGTAGACTGGGTCAAAAGTAAGGATAGCCTTTTAGAAGACTATCTGCTGTGGGTCTCGGACCTCGTACAAAAGACAGTGATTCCCATTCAAGGAAAAGTAGTTTGAATCTCTAATTATGAATATCACTTTAGAAAACGACATGACCATGAAAATACATCTTAGTGCATATTTCTGCATTGAATACTTTTTGGTACACAGCTGAGTTCTATTGAACTTGTATTTTCCAGCCATGGGGAAGAGAACTAACACAAGGTCACTTAGTAAAAAAAAATACAAGGCTAATTTGGATTCAAAATTGATTACCCTTGAAAGTGTCTAACTGATTAACAGTTTCTATTCTCAGTGTGAGAATGTAAAACAAGATACGCTATTTAAAGTTACCAAGCTCTGGCTCATGTAGCTGATCTTACCTCCAGCAACCATTCATCTGTCTTTTCTCCATCTGATAGGACTGTATTTGTCTTTATAATGGGGGAGGGGGACCAAATCTGATATATCATGGACATTAAACTTTCCTCGTCTCATATAGGAATACTAGTAACTTGTGATTATAGCACATTTAATTATCTATTTGGCTGCAGTGTTGATGAGAGAAAACAGTGGTTCTAGCATCCTAACCATGGCATAAAAGAGTGACATCACTAAACAAAACCACAGTTATCTCCGTCTTTTTAAGACTTATAAACCGCTTTAACCTTAAAATGATTCCACATTAGCTCCCTGGCTACTTTAGGTAAGATATCTCTGTGTTAAGGATTAGGATGCTGTCCGTTGTTTACAGAGGGGCCATTCTTCATAATGGCTTTGCACGAGAGAGCACAAACTACAGAAGAGTGGCTCAAGGATTGCCCTCGCCCTCTCCACAGATAAGAAGCAGACGAAAAGCATGTTACTTGGCTAAAGGAGTATACTTAGAGACAGAGTCGAACCAGGACCACTGTCACTTAATCCCAGTCTCTCCAACCTTAAAAGCTTCCCAGGCTCCACCATGACTGTTGTCAACAGCACCCACACTGTAGTTAATTAACATTGTTTCCTCCTTAAGTGCACCGACTTTTGAAACTTGAGTTGTATAAGAAGGAAATTGATTCAGGGAAGAGTAATGATAAAGTAACAAATGTCCTTTGCTAATTATACTTTTCTAGAGAACTCTAAGTGTGCATCTATTAAAACAAGAAATGTTAACTGGTATTCCCCTTCCTTGATAGCATCTTGTATAACACGGCAGGGACCACTGCACTCGATCTCCTTGTTCTGAACTTTTGTTTGCACATTGAATTACAAGGACCTGTGACATAAGGTGGATGGTAAAGGAACAAAGGCTATCTTGGGCAATGATCTCTGTCATCAGGTTCAACATGCTTTTTCACTGTTTTGCAATCTCAGCATACAATGAGTTTCTTTTTTTTTTTTTTTTTTTTTTTTTGGTTCTTTTTTTTTGGAGCTGGGGACCGAACCCAGGGCCTTGCGCTTCCTAGGTAAGCGCTCTACCACTGAGCTAAATCCCCAGCCCCAAGTTTCTTTATTCTTACTGGGAATACAGGTCAGTAAGAAAAGTCACGTGTAAGCTTTTCTAAACTGATAGAAGGACTGCCCTTGCAAAACATGGTTTCTTAGATTGTTGATACACTCTTGCTTTACAATGAAGGACTACCTCTGTAACTCAGACAGGGACCATTGTTTGCCACGTGGCTGTGTTATATGCTACAAAGATATCGGGGAAGTATAAACAGAAAAATGGTAGTCACATTTAGTTTAACCTACACCCTCTGAGCAGTACCGCTTGAGCTGCAGGAATAAGTATTTGAAGAAGGAAATCCTTAAAAGTGGCACAAGAACTGGTTAACAACAAATCTCCTTTATTTTTCCATGGATGAACTCTGAGCGTGAAAGAGTATCAGGAATTAGCAGTGAAGGGCTAGGACGGCTCGGCCATTAAGAGCACTTGCTGCGCTTGCAGCGGACCCTGCTTTGTTTCCTGTCCTCACATGGCAGCTCAAACTGCAACTCCATCAGAACCTGATGCCCTCTTCTTACTTCTAGGGGCACTGCACATAGGCAGTACCCATACATTCATCCTGGCAAACCACACGTACAAATAAAGTAAGGAAATAACTTAAAAATAATAAATAATTGTTCCAAAGTACCAGAGCATCTTGAATCACAGGTTAATCCTAAAGCTATCCACTTGCTTCTTTAACAGATATGGATACTATCATAAAAGATTATGGTGAGAGCTAGAAAAGGAAAAAGGAAAAAAAGACGTCGATCCTCAAGAACTGTATAGTAGGGGCCAATAATAAAGTATATGCGGACACGAAATAGAAGGGAGATGTCGAGCAAAGAGTTGGAACAAAGTAGTAAAGGAATCTCAGAGGAACCAGGGATGCTTTAAAACACAATTGGCCAATTCAAGTTCTCAAAAAGAGGAGTGGAATTGTACAGAAAGGGGGTATTCTAGGTAGAGAAGTGTGTAAACTGAGGCCCAGACATGGGGATCACATGAGCATTTGATGGGGGGAGCTAGCAGCAGCCTGAGTCCCAGGTAGACTGATGTCATTGCTAGGGGGTGTTGAGTAAGGGCCAGTGCGTGCTTTTAGCTGGAGGTGGATGTGCTCGGCTGGAAATTGGGAGCACTGCCCTGGCACTGCTGTGCTGTGCTATCATGGAACGGGAAGGCTGGGGATGCAACAGCAGCTGGCAGACAATGAGGAGTCCAGACGAGTTAATGAAGTTCTAATGAAGACATTTGTGTTGGGAATAAATAATAGGCATCAGATTAAAAACCTATTCAGAGTAGGGAAAAGATTTTTTTCTCCTGCTGACTGCAGCTTGAAAGTATTGCCAGCCCTTGACACGTTGGCAGGAGCCCCTTTGATGAGTCTGGCTCTAATCAGAGGATCATCTCTATTTAAGAATATTATAACCCCTCTGCATAATGTGGAGGAGGAGGTGCATGTCGCTTGGGAAATGCAGGACCCCACAGACAGCTACCCGTAAGAACTCTCCTTACAGGTCCGAAGGGTGTTCTACGAATTATGGGAAGAGTGAGAAATGGACATTAAACAGAAGCAATCATCGTCTTGACTCAAAGAATGCAAGGGCAACTAAACAGGAAGACTCTGGAGTGACGCGTGCAATAAAACCTCCCGATTCTCACACTTGGGAAGGGAAATATAAAAGACAATGCTCAAAATAAGGGTTATCTTAATATCTTTACATTTTATAGGACTGAAGAGACCTGGTACATCACCTGGTCCAGATTTATATCTTATGTGGGTAGATAATAGTTGACTTAGTTAATTACTTTTCTATTTGCATAACTGTGTAACATCAGACTGAATGAAAGAACCTGGGCTTCAACTTCTGGCTTACATGTCTCATTTCCAGACAGAGAATATGCCCCATGTGCCAGGTTTTTATACTCAGAGTCAGCCTTCCAGCAAGATCAGGACCTACTACCTTTCGAAATGCAGAATTTCAGGCCTCACACCCAAACCTATGACTGAACTATTCTCTCCTCTCCTCTCCACCCTTTCTCTCCTCCTCCTCTCCCTCTCCTCCCCTCCCCTGCCCTCATCTCCTCTGCTGTCCTCTCCCCTTCTCTCCCCAGCTCCTTGCATGCACTACACAATCACTCTTAGCACTGAGCTAGATCCCCAGCCTTAGGTCTTAGTCTCTGGTGATTGTGTTTACATTGGGTTCGTTGCCCATGGTCCAGTATTCCACATCTACTCACCCCAAGGTAAACAAAATAGCCTTGCCTTATTTAGTCCCTGTGCCTAAGGACAACAGTGGGCTAATGAGACATTCCCCCCACCGTGTGCCACATGGACCCACTAACACCTTCTCCCAGTGCATTAAGATTCTTCTGTGTGGCCATTGATTCAGAGTCCATAACTCTCTAGGGAAAATAGTGGTTAAAGAAAATCAATATTCATCCCTAAAAATCCTAGAACACATCTCAACACCCAAAGCTGTGAGCCACAGAACAGTTGGAGAGTTTATTGTTTTAATCTGATAGAGGAATTCTGGTTTAATAATTGGCAGCACACTGAATAATCATAAACTTTAATCTCATAATAACATGTATTTGAACATCTGTTTACGTTTGTAATGGTGATATCAACTCATTGTCTTCTGAGACTTGTGAAATACAGACTTCTTGGGAAATTTTCTAGGGAGATAAAGTAAATGCATTGAAACTATTTCTCCTGGAAGTAGTTTTGAACCAGTAGATTATTATGATTTAAAGACAGAATTAACACTGGCTAAATGGAATTCAGTTCAGATTCTCAGTTTCACAAATCTGGACAGCACAATGAGGTGTTAAACACACTTGCCTGTGAACACGGCATTAAAGGACAGTCTTTAAGTGTGCTGTCCTTTCTTGTCGGCATTGTGCTGTGCGAGTGAGCCTGAGGAGAGAGCCTGAGGACAACCAGACAGCTCGTGTTGTCCTGAGCTGCTCACAGCTCTGCTGCTGAGCCTGTTCTCCCATCCATTCTTTGAATGTTTTTAATTAAGAAAAGAATGAAAGAAGCCAGTTGTGATAGCACACAACTGTCATTGCAGCACCAGGGATGTAGAGGCAGGAGGATCACTAAGTTCAAAGCCAACCTAGGCTACATGGCACATTTGAGGCCAGCCGCATATAGAGACTGTCTCAGTCAACCCATCAATCAGTGTGAAGATGATAATGAGATGGATTGAGTCCATTTGCCATTTAAAATTTTAATACATCATATTAGTATATTTAGTGCTGATACTTGCATAGTTAGAGTTAAAAATACTTCTCTTAGTTAAGTGAGTCAAACTCAACAATTAGACGTGTCTAACCGAGGACAGTGAAGCATTTTATAGGCCTTTGTAAGGCATCTGTGTGAGGAGGATTAGCTCTGGCAGTAGATTTATTTGCTGAGGATGTGAGCAGCTGGTCCTGCCTCGCTGCCAGCGCTGTCTCCATCTCCCAGGCGAGCTCCATGCGGCCCACCACATTAATCTAGAGAGATCTATCTGTCCTCTGTCTTCTTGAAGCAAATGAGTTCTCCAGTCATAATTTTCTATCCACAGCCTTAAATTTCTAGGGAATTAAGGTCACTGCCAAAATTCAAGTGACTCCTTTTTACTTATTGAAAGCAGGATTTCTGAAAGCTCCTGAGTAGTCAACTTTTCCACCCACTGTTTCCAGACTTTAACATATTTGTGTATTTGAGGCTTAAGCTTGGGTTGCAAGGATCTCAAATCTGAAATCCTCTCCATTTCCCATGTAGTGTACAATACTTAATATAGAAACTGAGATACGTACTTTTAGTGAGCTAGAGAAAAAGACCCACCTCTGTACCTGAACAGTCCTCTTGCACATATTTAGGTTGGAATCTTAAACAATCAGAAGTCCGAGTAGCTGTTTTGGGCATTTTGAAGATAGCCAGAATGTTGTAAATATTGGCACTTGTACAAAAATTTTTATGACTGCAAAATCTTTATTGAACTACCATATTAAGTTACTATAAATACATAATCTTTTGTAATTTTTCTATTTTGCACTAATATAATAGTTATTAATGCTATCACCCTTATAATGACATAAATATATTTTAATGAATAATTAGAAATAAAAATAAATTTTATTAGTAGTCCATTTTTATTTAATGTATGTAGTTATATGAGTGTATGCCTGTGTGCATGTACCATGGTGTTTGAGTAGAGGTCAGAGGTCAACTTTGGGAATTCAGTCCTCTGCTTCCACTGTGGAATCTGGTCCTCAGGCTCGCCTAGCAATCGCTTTCATCCACTGAGTCACCTTACTGGCCTTGACAGCGCTTCTGTGATGAGTTGGATCATATCCTTTTCTTTAGATTTAGTGGAAAATTAAAATCTAAGGATAGTAACCTATGCCTATAATCCTAGCCGTTGAGAAGTTGGAGCAAGAAGATGCTGAGTTCCAGGCCAGCATAATGAGTTATTGGCCAGTCTGGACTGTGAACTATGAGGTGCTGTCTTCCGAAGATTAAAATGACATAAGAAGAACAGGAGGGAGAGTAAGAAAGGCCTTTGTAGGAAAGAAGGCAATTGACTGGTCTTTATGTTGGATATTAGTTATTTTGAGAAAAGTTCAACTATGTAGCCTAGTCTGGCCTTGAACTCATTATCTTCCTGCCTCAGCTTCCCGACTGCTGGGATCACGGGTATGCTCCATCATTCTGAGAATGTTTTATGTCTTATTACTTGGTGTCTTATTAAGTTAAATGTTTCAAAAACTTTTCTCTGGCATATCTGTAATATACTCAATAAAAGTATATCAATAAATGTTGATAATCTATATATTTGAATAGTACTTAAAAGAATTGATGATACTAATGTTTACTACATCTGTAATGACTCTGTATAGCTTGTTTGTGCCCTGGACACACACCCAAGTAAAAATGAAGAGTCCGTATGTGCAAGTGTACTGTGGGAGGAGATGGCTGCAGCCTTTCTCACTCACATCACGTTTGCCTTGCTGAAACGAAGCTGCCTCAGACACACACTTTGGCATGGGATATAAGGAAGATAATCGTAGTGTCCTGAATTGTTTTTATCCCACCCCTATCCTTTACCTTGAACCTGAACTCAGGAGATTCCACCATGTAAAATGTTGCATGTCTAAACTGCACCCACCTCAACAGGTATGTTTGTGTAAGGGAAATACTCAATCCCATATGTATGCATTCTGCAAGCTAAAGACTGCTGACCAAGTCAGGATAGCCAGGATCCTGTTTGCACCCAACATTAGACCTGAGCAATGCCCCCAGACCCACAATCCAGTTCAGAGACTGTTCTGCCCTCCCTGCCACTACTCAAGAGTGTCGGATGACATTGCACTGTATAGATTTATGCTTGAGATCCAGCAACTCAAAGTTTTCCCTGCCTCATCCGAATCAGTTCCTAGACAACCACAGAGGAAACAATCACAAGAACTACTGATATTGTCCCTGGGTTTCTCTGTAGCCACTCCTCTGTGGAAACCCTGGGAATATATTTAGCCACAGAGACCCCACAGCCAGCCGCACCTATCCACTTAGCGTCTTTAGGTATACAAGCGAGGCGAAGTATTTCCAGCCACTCGCAGTAGGAAGAGAAGTACAGTCATGAAAATTGAATTTGAGGTCAAACAGTCTTACATTCTTTGTGGCTTACATAGTGTGAATTCTAAGCTAATTATAGTTACTGTCATCAAATTCTTATTTTTACAAATCATCTTGGAGCAAAGACATTGTTTATTCCCTCCATGCCCTGAATATAGTACATAGAACAGAAATGTTACAGGGTTTGGTGTTATACTTAAGGATTTAGGTGTCGTTTGAAGGCCTTTAAAAGTGTTTTTCTAACCATCCAATATTTTTTTTTCTGCTATCAGGGATTGAATGTAGAATGTGCTGGTCAAGTGCTTTGCTACTGAGCCAATCCTGTAGCAATTAATGATTTCTACTTTAATGCTTTAAATTGCCTGGCACGTTTAAGTGGTGCTTGTGTACCGTCTGTGTCCCTTATCTCTGATGCTCTACATCCTGACTTTAAACTTCACAGGCAGATTCTTAATTGCCAAAGGTCCTTGGATACCTTGGGCTCCTACAGCCATCTCCACCTTCCTGGGAGCTGACACACCATGCTCTTGCTAGGGCACAGGACAAGGCATCTCATTAGGTCTGAGGTCATGTGCCCCAGTTCACATACTAACTTCACTTCAACCCAAAGTCTTTACGAATTATTAATTTTTATTCTTCTGGCCTTAGTAATGTGAAAGCAGCTAATCCTGACAACTGTATGTTCACGTACTATTGAAGTCCAGCCATTAATGGGGTACCAGAAATTCCTTTTCCAAGTTCCGTGCCATGGTTTTAACACAGAGCTCTCATTAGAGTTCTGAATTTTCTGGAGACATGGCAAGGGTTTTGTCTCAGCCATCTTCCTTGGCCTTTGGATTTAGTTCTAGCACCCTCCAGGGGATAATTTAGCCTCCACTCTCCCAATTTATCTAAATATATCAAAAAGTGGGGCCTATTACACTCCCCTAGCCGACTCAGTCTAGCATCACAGTGTCCCTTCAGGTCACAGAGGAATTTCCCTTTATTATCAGAAATTGTGAATGAAAAGGCCAGGGGCCCTCTCGGCCTGGTTGAAGGGCTGTGTCCTTGCATTGTCCTTTAAGTTTGAAGGCAGAATTGTAGATGCCATGATGACCTCTGGCTACCGTGTCTAGGGGCAGCAGTTAGCTTTCATACCATTAAAAACCTGGTAGTTAAAAGGGAAAGGGTCAGACGCAACAGGTAGGCAGCAAGATAGCAACAAGAATTTGGACCCTTCTAGGTGCCAAGGATACTTTGTTCAGAATATGTAGAGATGTCAACTCTTTAAGATGGCTGGAGGGAACTTGTGTGACTGGCAGTAAACAAAGAGAGCTGAAGGTGTCACAATCTGGACAATGGAGCTACTCTCCAGGACAGCACAGGTATAGCACCAGAAGGAACAGCACAAAAAAGTCCCAAAAGTGAAGCTCTCTGTGGCAGGATGGTACCACACCATCATAGGATTAACAGAAACAATGACAGCTAATATTTCCAGTGATAAGGGGTACAGCTCATTGCCAGAGGTCTGAAGTGCACCAGAGCCCAGGAACTAGTTATATTAGCTTCTTCTACAGACAGAGGGACAGAGAGGCTAATCAACCCTGTAGCATGGCTAGTCAGTGGCAACTCTTGGCCTAGAGACTAGGCTACAGAAGAGGAATGGCAGTATGGTCTCTGCATGTCACATCCCAGAACAATCTGGATGCTTCGTGCTCTGTCTACTGACAAAAAACCTTCAGCCTCATCCAAAGACAAGCATTCAATGAAGGGCAATAAAACCAGCTTCAAATGAATGGAGAATACATTTATGGAACAAAAGAACGCATGCAGACAGACCTGGAAATCATCTTAGAATCCTTTAGGGGGTCCTATAGAAAGTTATTTATATCCTATAATAATGAAATGTAGCCCTTATATTCCATTTAAAAATAATTTCCAATATTAAATCTTTAGGTACTGTACTTTCATATGTATTTCTAAACAATGCTCCCACATGGGAGCAACGCTTCTTCCCAAAGTCATAAGGTTTTCAGCAAAAATCTCAGTGCCAAGTGTGTAATACTTTCCCCCTTGAGTTGTCAAAGAGGTCCCAGAGGGCCTCCAAAGTAACATCAACAAGTACCATTGCTCCTGGTTGTCTACTGAAAATTGATGGTGAGACTGCTGAAGACATCACCCAGTCACGGGATATGGACAAACCACAGTGGACCTGAGCTGGAAGGCGTCTCTCCCCTAGATAGGTACCATATTTATGTTGAGTCCTATAGAGGCTGCTGCAGGAGATGCCCATGAACTGACTCATCTCGCTGTGAGCTACAGTGATGAGCGCCTGGAAAGGCACACCTGTTGGTTTAAGAGGCACAGATGGTGTGTGGAGCAACCAGTCACTTCCTAATTGGATCTAAGCCCCTCCACAAAAGGAACCGCATGTTGCGAGCTCTAAGTCTGGTTTATCACCAGCTTGAAACTCTGATCTATGGTTGGTGTGGTCACAGGCTACAGGGAGGAATCTACTAACTTGCTTTGCTAGCTGGAAATACATGCTAACTATTCACCTTTATGCTCATCATAAAAATTAGTGAACCTCTCAGCTTTCATCAAAGAAGCTTTTTGCAGCGGATTGTCTATTAAACAGTTGGGGAAAGTACAGAAAATGAAGTGCTTGCCCCTAAGTGGGACATCTATGTTGTCACTAAAACCCCACTCCAAGGCTCAGGGAACATTGTAGAAGAGAGTCAGAGGTTGAGAAGGATGCAAAACTGTCATCTGGACACGCTGTGGCCATGACTAACTCACTCTCAAACTCAGCAGACCTGCACAAGATCAGTTTCCTCATCTCAAGGGAAGAGGAAAGGCTCACGAGGGCCTACCTCTTCCTGAGACACAATTCACAGTCAATGGAAACTGGAAGGGATGTCACTCACTTCCATGTTAAGTCACTGATAGTTACCCACACTCAAGTGCAAAACTAAACAGAAGCTCTGATCCATGCTCATTCAGGCAGCTCTCTAAACTCAAGGGTCACACAGGAAAAAGCAAAGTCAAAGGGAACTTGTCAGGAAGACGCTTTCGGCAAGAGAAAGAAATCCAGGTAATGCAGATTAACTGGTTGGGAGGAACAGAGTTTATTATTTACATAATAAAAATAAAAGTGTGAAACTGTCAAAAAATTATTTAAAAAATAAAAGTTGGAGAGAGGGCTCAATGGTTAAGATCATCCTGCTCCCCCAGAAGGCCTGAATTCAGTTCCCAGCACCCACACCAGGTAGCTCACAATCACCTGTAATATCAATTCACCCTTTCCTGGCCTCTGTGGGTACCTAGGAGTGTGTGTGCACGTGCACGCACGCACGTGCACGCACACACATATACACACACATCCATATATATCTTTAAAAATAAAAGAGAACAGAGCTGGAGAGATGGTTTAGCAGTTAAGAGCACTGACTGCTCTGCCAGGGGTCCTGAGTTCAACTCCCAGCAACCACATGGTGGCTCACAGCCATCTCTAATGACATTAGATGCTCTCTTCCAGTGTATCTCTGAAGACAGCTACAATGTACTCATAAATTAAGTCTTTTTAGAAAAATAAAAGCAAGCAGAGTAGAATAAGGCTATGGATATGCTCAATAGGTGTACATATGCCCAGTCAAGCCCCAGATTGGGAAGGATAAAAAAAATTAACAATGAAAACTGACAAGGGGTATAACCACCACCACCCACCAAAAAGGAAAGCCAGGTTCTCTAAAATATGAAGTAAAAGTGGGCAACAAACAAAATTTCTCCCTTTTTTTTCTGGTCACAAACTTTGCTTTAAAACACAGCAGACTTTGACTGGAGCTGTTGTTCAGATGGTACGGGGCTTGCCTCATACGCACAAAACCCTGGCAGTAACACCTAGGAGCAAACTGGTGTGGTATCACACCCAGGACTCAGGATGTAGATGCAGGAATAGGGGGAGTTCAAGGTCTCTCTCTGGGTCCAGCTTTGCAACCTAAGACTTCCTGTGAGTCTCAAATTTGAGGCTTGACTTGCTTGAGGGAAGGAGAGAATGTGGTTTTTGTCTGTTTTGTAGACAAGGCTTCTCTGTGTAACTGTCCTGGCTGTCCTGGAACTCACTCTGTAGAAGAGGCTGGCCTTAAACTCAGAGACCTGCCTGCCTCTGCCTCCCAAGTGCTGAGATTAAAGGTGAGTAACACTATGCCCAGTTTGAGAATGTGTTTTAATGTGAGCTTGTGCTGTTGGACTTTTATGCTAGAAGAACCCACTGAGCTTTTGCAGAAAAGATTTGCGTTTACCTGGTTGATTATACAAACACTTGTGGAGGTTTTTAATTAAAAGTCTCTTAAGTTTTCATATAAAGGCTATGTAAACTCACAAAAAGCCAGGGCAGCCAGACTGTGATTAACAGTAAATCATACTTAGAAGACGGTTGTTACCTCCTAGCACCATAACCAAAGGCGTGTGCTGCCCCTTTTCCTTTTCTCTTCAGGACCACAGCAAGGCCCGGGATTTGAAGCAGCCAGCTGGGCTGGGTGTATCATTGTGGCTGTCCCTGAAGTACTGTGGCACCTGTGTTTCCCGTTTCAGAGCAGCCGGACGTTGGACTGGTACAGAAACGCACTTGAAGCTATGGTGTAGATGCAGCAGAGATCACTGAAAAAGTTGCCGCATCTTTTGCTTGGCTTGGAGAGATCTCAAACATTCGTTTGCCATCTGTAGATGAACAATATTTTGATCTTTATTACTTTACATGGCAATTAGGCAAGCAACTTTATTCCCGCCTGCCTTTGCACATGCTGATGGTTATTGTACCAGGGCGTGAGTTTTCCTTTTAAGCTTGGGCCAGTGATACTGAGCATGTTGATTCTCTTCTGTTAGCACAGACCAGAGTGAACCCCATGCCCAATAGTGAAATGACTGTATTTTAAAAAACGAACGAACAAGGGGCTGGGGATTTAGCTCAGTGGTAGAGCGCTTACCTAGGAAGCGCAAGGCCCTGGGTTCGGTCCCCAGCTCCGGAAAAAAAAAAAAAAAAAAAAACCAAAAAAAAAAAAAAAAAAAACGAACGAACAAAACCACTCAGAACTTCCTGCATCTGTTACTTTGCTGTGCTGGAGATAAACAGAATCCCCTTTATTAACCTTTGAACAATTTAAAAGGAATGAAAGCCCGAGTTTATCAAGTTCATGTTACTATCTTTATGTGCTGGCATTTGGCAATGTCTTCAGCCATTGTTTTTCATTATCACTCTGGCTTTTAGAGTCTTCAACATAGTCATTTTGGCAAACTCGTGAATGCCAGCAGCCGCGTGAAGACAATGAGCGTCACTCTGTAATGTGACATGGGGAAATATTTTTCAATTTTCTAGCAGGTGCTGAGCTATGAGTCTGACTCATAAAGGTAGTAATTATCTTTTCCGAAGTGAAGCGGGGGGGGGGGGGGGCGCTGCTAAAACTAATGAAGAAAGCAAAAGTTAGGTCTATTCTCTCTAGCTGAGGATCTCAGTCCCTGGGGTTGCTTTTCTCCTCTGTACATGGATTGTGGCCTTGTGAAAGATAGCGTCGGACAGGATATTTGTCTCAAGCAGGGACTGCTGCTGAGCTGAATCCCTCCACCTTTGGACAATTCAAAAAAGATGTAAGGTAGAAAGGCTTTAAAGTGCTGAGTGGGGATGAAGCTTCTCGCAGACTGAAAAGAAATTCTTACCAGTTGCAATTGACAGCAGAAATACCTTCCCAAAAGGATTTCACATCAAGAATTGTTTAACATCAGTCTGCTTCCTACAGGGAAGGTGACCGTGTACATGTGCTGTGTTAAGTAGAAGCGGAGTTGATGGATTCCTGTACAGCATGTATTGGTGATACAATGAATTAGACCCCATGATGGTTCTCATTCCCCAGGTGGTGAAAGTGAGGGATAGGGATAGGAAGGCGGGGGAGAAGGCTGGTTTGACTGTGAGATGATGTGAGAAGGCCAGCTGACAGTAAGGGGCAAATGCTGTAGGACAGGTGTGCTTGAAGTAGCAGAGGGCAGATACCAGACCGGTACGTTTGCTCTGTGCCTTCCGTCGGCAACTATAGGTCATAGTATGGGCATAAAAAGTCCCAAATGTGACATACACAAAACCATGATTTTATGTATCTGTTTAAAATTTAGGAATTAAAGAAATTGTCTCTGAAGAGACAGCATTTATTTGAATGACCTTGGTGATCCATCCGGGGACGGGTAGTCAGTGGAGCCAAACTCCAGGCAGAACTCCGCAGCGCTCAGGGAGCCCTTTCCACAGCAAGGGTTACAGTGGCCCCACCCACATCGTCAGAAAAGTATAAAGGCGTCAGCAAAGTTCTACAATGAACACATTTTTTTTTTCAAAATTTGTTTCTCGCTTTCCACTGCTTTGCTTAGTCTTCTGTAACTAGATTTTGGGGTGTGGTCCCATGAGGCCCAGCCTGAAGGACTTCAGTGATAGAAGTGGGAGAGGCCCTGTGAGTCTCACGACAAGAATGAAGAGACTCCTGCCTAAAGATGTTAGTCACTGAAAGTCATTCCTTTCTACCCACAGTGCGTCACAAGCTGACCCCTCAGCCTCGCCTGTGGAGCAGAGGCTAAAGAACCAAGAACAGTTCACGCACATGTAAAGGTACATTTGGGGTGGACCATGACCGAGGGTCTGCCCCGAGCTCAGCTTCCTCCAGTATCCTCAGTCCTGGGGGTAGGGGTGGAGGTGGGGGGGTCAGAGACCAAGCAGGAAAGTTCTTGCCCCATCTTTTACTCCTCTTGAATGACTTTCCCTGCTCTCCCTGTACCAGGTCATCCACACTCTGCACACACCTTCCCACCTCAGTGCAGCCAGCAGTCAGCTTCTACCATCGGCATTTACGAGGCTCTTAAAGTCTCTTGACCAGTCAGATGTGCTGTTTATCCTTTCAATTTCAAATTTCGTTTAAGGTCATGTCCAAAAGCTGCTGTTTGCTCAGAGGGACAAAGGTCACATTTCCTTTCCTTTCCTTTGTTTTCCTTTCCTTTCCTTCCCTCCCCTCCCCTTCCCTTCCCTCCCCTTCCCTCCCCTCCCCTTCCCTTCCCTTCCCTCCCCTTCCCTTCCCTTCCCTCCCCTCCCCTTCCCTCCCCTTCCCTTCCCTTCCCTCCCCTTCCCTTCCCTTCCCTTCTCTTCCCTTCCCTCCCCTCCCCTTCCCTCCCCTCCCCTTCCCTTCCCTTCCCTTCTCTTCCCTTCCCTCCCCTTCCCTCCCCTCCCCTTCCCTTCCCTCCCCTCCCCTTCCTTCCCCTCCCCTCTCCTCTCCTCTCCTCCCCTCCCCTCCCCTCTCCTCCCTTCTCCTCTCCTCTCCTCCCTTCTCCCCTCCTCCCCTCTCCTCTCCTCTCCTCTCCTCCCCTCCCTTCTCCTCCCTTCTCCTCTCCTCTCCTCTCCTCTCCTTTCCTTTCCTTCCCTTCCCTTCCCTCCCCTTCCCTCCCCTCCCCTCCCCTCTCCTCTCCTCCCCTCTCCTCTCCTCTCCTCCCCTCCCCTCCCCTCTCCTCCCTTCTCCTCTCCTCTCCTCCCTTCTCCTCTCCTCCCCTCTCCTCTCCTCTCCTCCCCTCCCTTCTCCTCCCTTCTCCTCTCCTCTCCTCTCCTCTCCTTTCCTTTCCTTCCCTTCCCTTCCCTTCCCTCCCCTCCCCTCCCCTCCCCTCCCTTCTCCTCTCCTCTCCTCTCCTTCCCTTCCCTTCCCTTCCCCTCCCCTCTCCTCTCCTCCCCTCTCCTCTTTCCTCCTTCCCTTCCCTTCCCCTCCCCTCCCTTCCCCTCCCCTCCCCTCTCCTCTCCTCTCCTCCCCTTCCCTTCCCCTCCCTTCCCTTCCCCTCCCCTCCCCTCCCCTCTCCTCTCCTCTCCTCTCCTTCCCTTCCCTTCCCTCCCCTTCCCTCCCCTCCCCTCCCTTCCCCTCCCCTCCCCTCCCCTCCCCTCTCCTCTCCTCCCCTCTCCTCTCCTTTCCTTTCCTTTCTCTTCCTTTTCCTGTGCCTCACACAGCAAGTGCTCCTCTCTCCTCTCTGCTCCTTTTGCTTCCAAAGTCCGTGCTGGCCATAGTTTAACTGGACACTTATTACACATCGCCTTCACAAGGTCCCAAGCAGTGACTTAACCTTGTAAAAGTGCCAACATTCTCTGAAATTACAGTAGAAGACAGGACCTAGCCCCTCAAGAGGACACACATAAGCACGTACAAGTGCTTCATGAAAATGCCAGGCTTCACGACCCTCTCGAAGGCTGTTCAGAGGGTAACTCCAACCTAACAACCCTTGTTAAACTCATTCTTCCAGCTACTCTGTGAGGTCACTGTATTGTGCCCCATCGGAAAAACAAGGGCTGGTGAGTGGGACTCACGGCTGTCAGTAGCTTGCCTGGAGTGGCTTCTGGCTGGGTTCCAACCAAGTCTCCTTTGACGCTGGTTTGTGGATTTGTGTTTAGCACAAAGCCAACCCGGGAAGTAATTCTTCCAACAGAGTCTGCGCATCAGAGCAGAGATTGGCATTCGTGGAGTTCTTGCCCCTGTGATGATAGCTCCTGTCTGACAAGACCAATCTACAGAGGCCCACTTCACCTCCCGAAGCAAGTTACCTTTTCTGGTGTTAGAGAGACACACGTAGGAACAACAATCTCCTTGTTGTTGCAAATCTTTGATTTTCTTATCAGCAGTCCCCAGCTGTCTCCCCAGGTCCTACTGTGCTGCCAGCTGGGCCATGAGCGTGCAGCCATACTGGACAAGCAAGCATCCTGTCTGAGCAGCCAGGACAGTCGTTCTCATGCCTTGACCTAAAGTGTTCCACACAAATCCCAGGCCCTTTACTCAACTTTCCCCGTGGATCTGAAGGCCTCTGTGTTCTAGTGTGTGAATGATACTTTGGGAAAGAGTCTAAGAAAGACGTTGAGTGAGTGCTTTATGTAACAGCTCCAGTTTCAACTGTCAATACATGATATGCAAGATGAAAATCCCCTTGTAGCTATTAATTCATAATGCCTCAGCCTCTCCTTCAGAAATCTTTTATTGCCTCACCTCAGGGTTGTTGGGGGAAGGGGACAACAACCAGTCCAATAATTCCCCCAGGCTGCGGACTGTGAATCTACCACTGCCTCTTGGCCATCCCTTGGGCTCAGCTCCCTGACATGACAGAGGGTGATAGCCTCAAAGGAAATTGAGGAAGATGGTTTTTTCAAACACCGTTTTCCATGTTTGAACAAATGTGTTTCATCACAACTCTGTCTGCTAGTAAGATGCTCTGTGGCTGACGGATGGTCCCAGCCAAGGAGATCTGGGCAATGATAGCAGGGAGGAACTACCTCCCGGCACACCAGAACCATTTGTCACAGCACCAGGGCTCACGGCATCCTAGAACGCACCTTCCCCATGTTTTCCTGAGTGAGTTGCCCAGGTATTTCCTCCATGCCTCAGCCCCACTAAGCCCAATCCTACTGCCTTCATGTATGACTGCCTGGTGTCTCAAATGTGTTAGTACACTATTTAAATATTTTTTCTATCATAAAATTTGGTAAAAGTCCTGTGATTTGGAGGTAAACATTCCTAGTCCTACTAGTGCAGCTCACCAGCAGTGAGACCCCAAGGAAAAAGCCAGAGGAAAATGCTTTGTGAGCCTAAGTTCCTCTTTGAAGGGTATGGAGAAGTTTCTCAAATGGTGCAGGAAAAGTGTTTCTGATATTATAAATATGACTCATGTGCACAACACCGGTTTATCTAAAATAGGTGTCTTTCTTGTTGGCTGCCTCTTTTTCACTTTCTTTCCTGTGGTTTTCCTGGCATGACCCCAGACAGTTACTAATGTTGTTCTCAAGATTACAGCCTCCCAAACAAGATATTCTTATTCTAAGGGTGTGAGACCTTACCCTGTTCCCTTTACCCCCACTCCCTTTCAACCTTATAGCATTTGACAGGAGGCACTATTGGGGTGAGATATTTGGCCAGAAGGTGTGAGTTTCTACTTCACATTATATTCAAATGTGTTATGTAAGGGGAAATTTCATGGAGCCTTCACTGGGCAAGGTCTCAGTTCTCTTATGCTGTATGTCCTTGGTTCTCCACCGCAGGTAGTTCTGTCCCTGGGGGATATTAGCAATGTGTGCAGCTATTTCGAGAGTCTTGGGAGGAGAAGGTGCTACTGACATATTTTGGGGAGAGGTCAGGGATGCTATTAAGTATCTTACAAAGCACAGAACAGCCAAGAACTGCCTAGTCCAGAAGTCATGATGCCAAGGCTGAGTAACAGTGACTGTACCACTTAAGATCCCCCAGCTTCCTCAAAGCAGCCAAGAAATCTGTGGTATTACTATATGTATCTGCATGGGGGTGGGGCATGGGGGGGGGACTTGCCAACTTTTTCTAATTCACTTATATCTCATACAATTGTTGATGGCCTTTAGTAATAGCTCCATCTTCCAGAAGCTCAGGGCCAGCAGGGGAGAGATACAAGTGTGGACAATGGGGGCAGGACGGGGAGTGCTCTCAAGACAACAGGGCTGGGAAAGGGGAGCCCCAGTGAGTGCACAGGGGGACAGTCAGGCACCATCTTTAGAAGGAAGTGATATCATGGGAGATCTTCAGATGGCATGCCAAGGGTGCATGGAAGACTGGGAAAGGACAAGATGTGAGGAAGGAAGTGAGGTACAAATGCTGCACAGTAGGGAGAGCCATGGGCTGTCCTGGGTGCTCGCCCATAGCTGCTTGATGCACGCTGATGGAGGCTGAGCCAGCCTCTTGCTTTTGCTGCATTAGCTTTTAAGAGATAATAGGCTGGGTCTCACAGCCCTGGGGTGGCCAGAAAAAAGACCCCCACCCAACTCCCACCACCGCTTCATCCCCACCCCAGCCCACTCATTTCAACGAACACTAGAAAGTAAAGCTGTTTGGGAAAAAGGGCCTACTGTGTTACACACCCTGACACACTACAGCTGCCACGGCCAGATGTTTTGTTTTGTTTGCTTGTTTGTATTTATTTTTAGATTTTTATTCACTTTACATCCCAATTAGAGCTTCCCTCCCTCCTCTCTTCCCAGTCCCACCCAGTTCCACAAATCTCTTGCCTACGGGTACCACCCCACATGGGACACCTAGTCCCAGCAGGACTAGGCACATCCTCTCCCAGCGAGGCCCAACCAGGCAGCCCAGGTAGGCGAAGGGGATCCAGTCTCAGGGAACAGAGACTGAGGCCGCCCCTGCTCTGCTTGTTACAGGACCCACACAAAGACCAAGCTGCACATTTGCTACAAATGTGTAGGGAGGGGCCTAGGTCCAGCCCCTACATACTACCTGGTTGGTGACCCGGGATGTGTGAGCCCCCATGGTACCAGGTCACTTGACTCTGTGAGTCTTCTTGGGGTGGCCTTGACCCCTCCAACTTATTCACTTCTATCCCCCACTTTCTACAAGACTCCCCTGGCTCCACTTGATGTTTGGCTGTGGGTCTCTGCATCTGCCTCTATCAGCCGATGTATGGCCCCTCTCAGGAGACGGTTATGCTAGGTTGCTGTCTGTAAGCATAGCAGAGCATCATTAATAGTGTCAGAGATTGGCTCTCTCACATGGAATGAGTCTCACATTGGGGCAGTCATTGGTTAGCTGTTCCCTCAGTCTTGTAGGCAAGTCGAGTTTGGGGTTAAAGGTTTTGTAGGTGGATTGATGTCCCCTTCCTTCCTCTGGAAGTCCTGTCTTGTTACAGTAGGTAGCCACTTCAGTCTCAGTATCCCCCTCTGGTAGGAATTCAGCTAAGGTAATCTCCATAGACTCCCTGTATCCTCCCCATCCCAGGTCTGCAGCTAGTCACTAGAGATGCACCCCACTGATTCCCATCCTCCCTCCCAATCCCCTTTCCTAGCCAGTCCCCCCCCCTCCACCTTCAATGACTAGTTTCCCTTTCTGAGTGAGAGTCAAGCATCCTTCCTTAGGACCTCCTTATTCCCCAGTGTGTTTGGGTTTGTGGATGGTAGCATGACTGTCCTTCATTTTAGGGCTAGTGTCCACTTACAAGTGAGTACCTACTATTTGTGTCTTTCTGGCTCTGGGTTACCTCACACAGGATGATATTCTCAAGTTTCATCCATTTGCCTGCAAAATTCCTGATGACTTTGTTTTTAAGAGCTGTATAGTATTCCACTGTGTAGATACATCACGTATTCTTTATCAGTTCTTCAGTTGAGGGACATCTAGGTTATTATTACAAATAAAGCTGCTATAAACACAGTAGAGCAAGTGTCCCTGTGGTGTAGTGGGTGTCTTTTGGGTACATGCCCAGGTATGTGCTGGGTCTTGAGGTAGAACTACTCCCAGTTTTCTGAGAAACTGCCAAATTGATTTCCAAAGGGATTGTTCAAGTTTGCGCTCCCTCCAGCAATGGAGAAGTGTTCTCCTTGCTCCAGATCCTTGCCAGCCTGTGCTATCACTTCTGATGTGGAATCTCAGGGTCATTTTGATTTCCCTGATGACTAAAGACATTGACCATTTAAGTACGTCTCAGCCATTCGAGACTCCTCCGTTGACAATTCTCTGTTTAGCTCTGTACCTCATTTTTTTAAATTGGATCGTTTGGATCGTTGGTGCCTAACTTGTTTAGTTCTTTATTTATATTTTGGATATTAGCCCTCTGTTAGATGTAGGTTTAATAAAGATCCTCTCCCAATCTGTAGGTTGCTGTTTTGTCCTATTAACCTTGCCCTTTGCCTTAAAGAAGCTTCTCAGTTGCATGAGAAGTTCCATTTATAAATTGTTGAGCTTAGAGCCTAAGCCATTGGTGTTCTGTTCAGGAAGTGGTCTCCTGTACCAATGCGTTTAAGTCCATTCCTCACCTTCTCTTCCATTACATTCATTGTATCTGGTTTTATATTGAGGTCTTTGATCCAGGGGGACTTGAGTTTTGTTCACTGTCATAAATATGGGTCTATTTGCACTCTTGTACATGTAGACTTCCAGTTAGACCAGCACCATTGGTTGAAGATGCTTTCATTTTTTCCATTATGGTTTTTCCTTGTCAAAAATAAAGTGTCCTGGGTTTGGGGATTTAGCTCAGTGGTAGAGCGTTTGCCTAGCAAGCGCAAGGCCCTGGGTTCGGTCCCCAGCTCCAAAAGAAAAAAGAAAAAAAAAATAAAGTGTCCACAGGTGTGTGGGTTTATTCCAGGGTCTTTGATTTGATTCCAGCAATCAACCTGTCTGTTCCTATGCCGACACCGTGCAGTTTTTATTACCATTGCTCCATAGAACAGCTGACATCAGGGACAGTGATTCCTCCAGAAGTTCTTTTATTATTCAGGATTGATTTAGCCAGCCTGGGTCTTTTTTACTTTTTCATATGAAGTTAAGAGTTGGTCTTTCAAGGTCTGTAAAGAACTGTGTTGGCATTTTGATGGGAATACATTGAATGTAGATTACTTTTGGTAAGATGTTCTATTTTCACTGTGTTAATCCTTCTGATCCATGAGCATGGAAGATCTTTCCATCTTCTGAGATCTTCAATTTCTTTCTTCAGAGACTTGAAGTTCTTGTCATACAGATCTTTCACTTGTTTTGTTAAGTCACACCAAGGTATTTTTTTTCCTAATTTATTTTACAGCCTATTTATTGTTCGTATAAAGGAGGGGGGTCACCGTTTTGTTTCCTTTTTTGAGTTAACTTTCCAGCCACTTTGCTGAAGTGTTTCTCAGCTATAGCAGTTCTCTGGTACAATTTTCGGGGTCACTTATGTATACTATATCATTCGCGAGTATTGATACTTTGACTCCTTCCTTTCCAATTTGTATCCACTTGATCTCCTTTTGTAGTCATATTGCTCTAGCTAGAACTTCAAGTACTATATTGAATAGGGTCAGAATGGGCAGTTTTGCCTTGTCCCTGACTTTAGTGGAATTGCTTTAAGTTTTTCTCCATTTAATTTGATGTCGGCTATTGGCTTGCTGTATATGGTTTTTAATAGGTTTAGATATATGCCTTGAATCACTGATCTCTTCAAAACCTTTATCATGAAGAGGTGTTGGATTTTGTCAAAGGCTTTTTCAGTATCCAATAAGACGATCGTGTGATTTTTTCTTTCGGTTTGCTTATATAGTAGATTATGTTGATAGATTTTTATATTTTGAACCATCCCTGTATCCCTAGGATGAAGTCTGCTTGTTCACGGTGGATGATGTTTTGGGTGTGTTCCTGGATTCAGTTTCCAAGTATTTCATTGAGTATTTTCATATGAATGTTCATAAGAGATATTGATCTTAATTTTTTTCTTTGTTGAGTCTTTGTGTGGTTTAGGAATCAGGATGACTATGGCTACATAGAATAAGTTTGGCAGAGTTCCTTCTGTTTCTATTTTGTGGAATAGTTTGAGAAGTATTGGTATTAGCTCTTCTTTAAAAGTCTGGTAGAATTCTTCACTAAAACCATCTGGCCCTGGGTTTCTTTTGGTTGGGAGATTTTAATGACTGCTTCTATTTCCTTAAGGGTTCTAAGGACTGTTTAAGTAATTTACCTGATCTTGATTTAATTTTGGTAAGTGGTATCTGTCTAGAAAATTATCCACTTCGTTTAGATTTTCCAATTTTGTGGAGTACAGGCTTTTGGAGTAAGACCTAATGATTCTTTAAATTTTCTTATTATCTGTTGTTATGTCTCCCTTTGCATTTCTGATTTTGTTTGTTGGATGATGTCTCCTGTGTTTTAGTTAGTTTGATTAAAGGTTTATCTACCATGTTGGTTTTCTCAAGGAACCAGCTCTTGGTTTCATTGATTCTTTGTATTGTTTTCTTTATTTCTAATTGATTGATTTGAGTCCTGAGTTTGACTATTTCATCATCGTGGTCGTCACCATCTCCTCCCCCTCCCTCCCACCTTCTCCCCCTCCTCCTCCTCCTCTTCTAGAGCTTTCAGGCTAGTATTAAAAACTCTAATTTCCTTATGGAGGCACTTAGTGCTGTGAACTTTCCTCTTAGATTTGCTTTCATTCTGTCCCGTGGAATACATAAATGGCAACCCCGTGCTAATGGCGGCCTGGAATGGTGAATAGGCCGGCCTGTTCTCAGCCCAGCTGACTCTCTGGCTCAAAGCTCCAAAAGCACTCTCTCCTTCCCACAGCTGGCTGCTGCCAAACCCATCAATACTCCCAAGTTTCCACGGTTAGCTGGGCTGCACTTCTCACAAACCAATGCCCTGCCACTGTACCTTTCTCTTCGGAACCCAGAAGGAAGTTGCTTTGTGAAAGAAAACACCACACAATCTTAGTTTAGAATCATCAGGTAACACAATCGCTGGGCAAAGAACTTAGCATCCTATTTTAAGTTATAAATCCTCCATGGCAGATATGCCAACTAAACCAGTGTGTGTGTGTGTGTGTGTGTGTGTGTGTGTGTGTGTGTGTGTGTGTGTGTGTGTGTGTGTGTGTGTTTCAGGCTACCTACACTGTGTCTCCAAAACCTACACTGTGTCTCCAAAAGGTAGATCATTTCTCCTGCCTCCCTTCTTCCCCTCTCCAACCTGAAAGTCCCACTTTCTTCTTGCCCAGTGATTGGTCCCTTGAAATCTTTATTCATTAGGGGAAGGTTCTATCACAATGTTCCATGAGTTTTGGTATATTGTGCCTTGATTTTCATTGAATCCTGGAGAGTCTTTAATTCTTTCTTAATTCTTCCCTGACCCAGGGATCACTGAGTAGAGAGTTGTTCTGTTTCCATGAGTGTGTAAGCTTTCTGGTGTTTCTGCAATTAAGTCCAGCTTTAATCTATGGTGGTCTGATACAAGGTGTTATTTCAATTTTCTTTTATCTCTTGATACTTACTTTGTGACTGACTATGGTCAATTTGGAGAAGGATCCATGAGGCACTGGGAAGATGCTATATCCTTTTCAGTTTAGGTCAAATGTTCTGTAGCTGTTAAGTCCATTTGAGTAACGAGTTTGTTAGCTCCATTATTTCTCTGTTTAGTTTCTATTTGGATGACCTGTCAACTGTTGAGAGTCTCTCACTATTAATGTGTGGGGTTTGGTGTGCAATCTAAGCTTTGGCAATGTTTCTTTTACAAATATGGGTGCCCTTGCATTTGTGGCGTAGATGTTCAGAATTGATATATTATCTTGGTAGATTATTTTTTCCTTTGATGAGTATTAAGTGTCCTTCCCCAGTTAATTTTGGTTGAAAAATCTATTTTATTAGATATTAGAATGGCTACTCCACCTTGATTCTTGGGTCCATTTGCTTGAAAAACGTTTTCCCAGCTCTTTACTCCTCTGATGTAATATCTGTCTTTATTGCTGAGGTATATGTTCCTTGTATGCAGCAGAAAGACAGATCCTGCTTTTACATCCATTCTGTTAGCTGTGTCTTTTTTTTAATTGGGGAATTGAGTTCACTAATATTGAGAGATATTAATGACCAATGATTGATAATTCCTGTTGTTTTGATGGTGGTGGTGGTGGTCGTGGTGGGTACTTCCCTTGTTTTGTTTTTGCTAGTATGGAATTACTTATTCCCTGTGTTTTCTTGCTTGTTATCCTTTTTGGGTTGGAATTTTCCTTCTAATACTTTTTATAGGGCCGGATTTGTGGATAGATATTGTTTAAATTTGGTTTTGTCTTGAAATATCTTGTTTTTTTCCTCTGTGGTGATTGAGAGTTTTGCTGGTTATAGTAGTCTAGGTTGGCACCTGTGGGTATTTTTAGAGGTTGCAAGATATCTGTCCAAAACCTATTAGGTTTTAGAGTCTCTGTTGAGAAGTCAGGTGTGATTCTGATAGGTATGCCTTTGTATGTTACCTGGCCTTTTCCCCTTGCAGCATTTACTATTTTCTTTATTCTGTAGATTTATTGTTTGGATTATTTAATTTGGAGGATTTTCTTTTCTGGTCCAATCTAATTGGTGTTCTATAAGCTTCTTGTATGTTTATAAGCATCTCTTTCTTTAGGTTTGGAAAGTTTTCTTCTATGATTTTATTGAAAATATTTTCTAGGCCTTAGAACTGGGAATCTTCACCTCCTCCTAGTCCCATTATTCTTAGGTTTGGTCTTTTTGTAGCGTTCCAGATTTCCTGCATGTTTTATCTTAGGAATTTTTTAGATTTAACATTTTCTTTGACTGTTGTATCAATCTCTTCTATGGTATCTTCTAAGCTTGAGATTCCCTCTCCCATCTCTTGTATTCTGTTAGCGATGCTTGTGTCTATTGCTACTGTTCTCTTCCCTAGGTTTTCCCTTTCCAGTATTCTTTCAGTTTGTGTTTTTTTTATTGCTTCTATTTCCATTTTCTTGAAGTTTTATTTATTTTATCACCTGCTTGATTGTATTTCCTGTATTTCTTTAAGAGATTTATTTAAAGGCCTCCATCATCTATAAAAGATTGGATTTAATGTCCTTTTTCTTGGGCTTCAGTTGTTTGAGGATATGCAGAGCTTGCTAAGGTAGGACAGCTGTGATCTGAGGGTGTCACATTGCCCTGGCTTTTGTTGATTGTGTGTTTATGCTACTCTTTAGCCATCTGGTGGTCCCTGGATGTTCTTAAGATAGCAGGTATTGGGAGGGGACCCAACCTAGATGTTCTTGGTGTGGCAGCCTCTGGTGGATATCCATGGGCTGGACAATGGAACTCAGGGGGCAGAGCACATCTCCCAGCAGTTGAGTGTGCCCCTGGGGACATGGAGGGTGAGAGGCTGGGCAGGGGAAGCAGACAGAGAAATAGCATTGATGGAACTTTGAGGGATAGTACACTACTCTGGACAGCTGGGCATGTGTCAGAGGATTCTGAAGGCAGGGGAGTGGGTGCAAGGAGGGGTTCTAACCTATACGATTCCAGATCAGCAGGTCTGATGAAGGTGGGTGGAGAGGTGGCCAGACATGGCGTGGGGAGGTGAAGCAGGCTGCTCAGGGCAGCTGGACATGTCCCTGAGGACTCCAAAGGCAGGGAAATGGGTCCTAGGAGGGAATCTCTATTTTTAACTTTTTAAATTTTACTTATTTTTAATTTTTGTTTTCTTTTGATGGGAAGGTTTCAAGGGCATAAGGCAGATATGAGGGATGGAGAAATAAGTGGGATTGGGGAACATGATGTAAAATGCACAAAGAATCAACAAAAAGTTTTTAAAAGAAGAGGAGGAGGAGGAACACAAGGGGAGGAGAAAAAGAATGGCCCATATATCCCTTTTAAATGTATTTGCTCTGTCTAGAAACATTAATATTTGGTAGTATATCTTATCATCTTTACTCAGTATGTAATAGAAAGGAAAGTTTTCACCTAATGAAAAATTATAAAATTCTTCCCAATGGCAGAACTATGAACTATCTGATTCAGCCACTAGTAATTTTGTTGTTTCATTTTAAATTTTTTTTAAATTTTCTTTATTCTTATTAAGAGGAGAGTGGGGAGAGAGAAAGAATGTGTGCGTGTGTGTGTGTGTGTGTGGGGGGAGAGAGAGAGAGAGAGAGAGAGAGAGAGAGAGAGAGAGAGAGGCCAAAAGGCAACTTTTTTTTTTAAAGATTTATTTATTTATTTTGTATATGAGTACACTGTAGCTGTCTTCAGACACACCAGAAGAGGGCATCGGATTCCATTACGGGTGGTTGTGAGCCACCATGTGGTTGCTGGGATTTGAACTCAGGACCTTTGGAAGAGCAGTCGGTGCTCTTAACCACTGAGCCACCTCTCCAGCCCCCAAAAGGCAACTTTTTATGTCACTTCTCTTCTACTGTGGGTTGGGAACACCTATATCTATTGAGTCACTCACTGGCTACCATTAGTAATTTGGTAAGCAACATTTATTTTTATAAAATAAAAAATTTTTAGTGCATATATTTAGAAGTATCTCAAATTCATAGACTCTTAAGATGGCAGAGACCTCAAGAAACCTTAACTTTAGCCTATCTAATGCATCCAGATAGGCTCTGGCATCCCCATGCACATGGGAAACAACTATATTTCTGCACATTTGAGACAGAGCATAAACTACTTACACCGTTTTAATCCCATGCATTTGCTGGGTGGGTAGAGGTCTCCATATCTGGGAGTGGCAGAGCAACTACTGTCCAGGAGCTTCTGCCCGGATTTGACTGCTCAGTTCTCCGGGGGATAGTGTTGAGGTGGGTAGGTGATTTGAGTCTTAAAAGCCTAAACATGATTAAGCAGTTGAAGGATTCAAGCTGGCAAGATCTAGAAGCAGAAAGCTGACCTGAAATCAGAAGTTCGACTTCCCTGGCAGCGAGCTTCTCTCTGGGGACTCTAGGGCAAGTGGGGATCTCTGGTTTATGAAGCACAAGCTTTACATGGAGCAGGTCCTTCCCTGGGGTTGGAGCAGACAGTGAACCTCCTTGGGGATCCTGTATGACATTAAAAACAACCCTTTCCAGATTTACCTAAATCGGATTCTCTGGTGACCTTCTCCCCCAGTTCAGAATCTCTGCCTTGATTTTAGAGGACTCCCTTCTCCTCAAAAATGGACCCTTGTGTGTGTGTGTGTGTGTGTGTGTGTGTGTGTGTGTGTAGCATTTGGCCCACTCTAGCACCAAGCACACTCAGGGAACCTGGTTCCCTCCCTTGGGACTACCTTGATTTATAACTGGAAGTGATCAATGCCCCTCCCTCCATACACCCCACCCCCACCCCCCATGTATGACTTGGCTTTCCTTTCACAGGGATATAAGATGGAGGGAACCAGGATGTGGTGATCCCAAGGCCTTGGCTGCTCATTTCCTAAAGCAAGCCTGAGCCCTGGCATCAAAAGTGACTCTGGCAGCTCTTTACCTGCAACAAACAAACGAACAGAAAAGACAGCTGTGCAAAAGCCAGCTCCTTTTTGTGGGTTAACATAAATGCTTTACGAGATCCTTTTACAGCTGCCAGCAATCATTCACTCATATTGTGCTCAAGCTAGAGATGGTCCCTCTCTGCTCAGGAGAAAGGCGACTTCCCATAAAACAAGAAGAAACAAGCTGTAAGACCATGCCTGAGCATGGCTTCCGGGGATAGATCATGATATTCTTGGAGATAACACTGCAGAGGGGCACAGCAGCTTCCTCCTTCCACCTAAAAGCCCAGGCTTCCCTGAAGACGTTCAGGCCCCTGGCCATGGACTTCAGGAAGAAAGTTTATTGGGTGCTTACACTTGAAGCAAATATACAGCTATCACTGTGTGGCTGTTAAAACATGGAGACATTTGTGCCTTCCTTTAAATTAGCTGCCGTTACATCCCCCACACTTCCCAGATCGTTATATATGCTCCAAACTTCCCAGCACCTGTAGGACTTTGGAATGGCTTGCTAAAGGCTAAGGAACTCTGTTATCCCATGGGTTTTGTTCCTCCGTGGACTTGTTTCCTTGTTCTCAGAAAAAGTGATCCCAAGAACACCCCCTCCTCAGACTGATCCTTCAAGGGACCCTGCTAGCTAACAGATGTGACATTTGACTGCCCATCCCTGGGCACTGTAGGGCATCCCTGTGGTGATGGCATGGCTGACTGGGAGCTGGGTTTCTCAGTGTCTGGGAAAAAGATCAAAGATCTTACTGGGAAGAGATCAAAATTTAAAATTCCTTATCATTCTGACACCATTGTAAAGTCAAATCATCATAGACAGTTCATCTATCCTAAGACAGAGACCATTTGTAATGATAACTGTTGGCAGATGACTTAAAAGAAAAATGAACCTTGCTTAGTACTCTAAACTGAGCCTCTCTGAGCTTCTCTGCAACTACTAGGGTGTGTTCTCTGGCTAGATTGAAAAACTAATGCAGGATATAATAGGACCAAGGCTTTTGTTGTTTGTTTTCCCTAAGAGATACTGTTTTATTAGAACATAGTAAAATTCCCTCAAATTAAAAACAACTCTAAAGTTACAGATGCTTGGGTATTTCTGTCACTGTGCTGTTTTCATATTAATACCTTCTATTCATACATCAGTTTGCATAGAGATTTGAGTCCCTGAATATGAAACCGGCCCCAGCTCCTCGGGCAGCTGTGGGTGGGAACTGTATTTATGAGGAAACGGAGGCTGAGAAAAGGTCAGTAACGATTTAAGACCCATGATTGACAAGATAGACCCTAACAGCCAGCTGGGGCCTCTGGAGTCTGGCTGGTCTTTGCATTCAATAAACCTCAGGTTGTAGTTTCTCCTACCAGCACCACTATGCCAAGGGTGTTCTTTCTATCTCACATAATATTTCCTCACCTTCCCGGACGGGAAAACCTGTGTAGGTTGGAGTCTAGTCCTTGGTCTTTATTAATACTGAGTCATAATTAAAGCAACATTCCTAAATCTGCAAACTACTGCTAAAAATATCTATTTCACCTGGCCATTTTGGCTATATAACCAGTCACCACCAACTAATGTTCAAATCCTATGTCACTGATGCCTTGCGACCACTGCTACAGTGTGGCTTCCTTCGAGACAGGCCTCTGCAGCCTTCCAGCCAGTGCTCTACTGTACAGTCTTCTGACTGCTTGGTCCCTCCTGAGAAGACCCTGTTCTACTGCAAGGAGCGTTGCAAAACCAGTCTGTGAGGCAACAGTCGCCTCATGTGAACCATCTCATGTCAAGAACATGTAAAATTGATTGCTTCTCGAAAAGTAAGATTAAGAATAAAGAAATGGCGTTTCTTTTGTTAAGAAAGCCATCTGGGTTGTGCAAGAATATTTGAACAGCAAGGACCTCTTAGCAGAGGTTACACAGAGCATGGGCTTCAGGCTCTCCTGCTGTGTTTCCTTTACTCGCCTGCATGGGACCCAGCATGCAGAGAATTGTTGTGATAGAGACACAAGGAGAACAGAAAGGGACTGCATTGGAGGTACGGAGTCTGGTGGCCTGGCCTGGACCCAGTTCTACACTAGCCCATAGTGAAATTAAAGTCAAGTCATCCTATCTGTCCCCGCCCTGAGAAATGCTCCAGAAGGGAAAAGACCAGCATCCCCAGTGTCCTTTGAGGACCTTGGTATCGTTGCATGGAGCCTCCCATTCATACTCATCCTGGTACAACCACGTCCTTGTCCAAGGACACCTGACCTTGAGGGAGGCGGCCTGACCAGAACCAAACCTGGGTCAATCAGACTCTGAGATCAAGCACCTTCAAAAACCAGTGCTTCTCAGAGCAGCCCCAGCAGAAGAGAAGCAAGTGAGTCACCAGCCAGGAGGCCTAAAGCAGTGGCAGTGCAGTGTGCATGAGCCCTGGAGACTGGAAATCCAACACCAAGGTGCGGGTAGCGTGGGGTCCTCAGGGGTGGGGGTGGAGGGCGGTCTGGGAGAAGTATCTGCTCTAGACTTCTGAACACTGCATTGCTGTCACTATGCGGGCAAAGGCAGGCACAAGGTAAGGTGCGAACCTGTGATTGGGCAGTGGAAAGAAGGTGGGCTGAGAATTTTAGAGTACAGAGAAAGAAGAGGAAGGGAAGGAGAGGAGAAGACAAGATAAATCCTATAGGGGAGGAGGAGGAGTCAGGAGCACACAGTCCTGAGAGCCATAAGTATTGGGGATCTCCTAGATAGATGATGAAATAAGTCGGCTGCATTCACCCCACCTAGGTGTGCAGCTTGTGTTTATATCAACTGAGTTTTGAGTTCATCATGCGGGAGTTTTGTGGATTGAGAATTTACTAATATAAATCTGACTGATAAATTATAAACCTCTAGAGTTTTGTTTTGACGGGGCTATGGGGATTTGTGACAGCTAACCACAGTGGGGAAGACGGCTGGGAATGTGAGCAGAGTTCTCAGCAAGAGAACTGCGAGATGGGCAGCCACCCACAGGACTAGCTATTGTGGCATGGAGACCACCGGGGCCAGAGAATACTGTGGAATGGTGCCCTTTTTTATATATCTCATGCAACAGAACCCAATGTTGATGGTTTGTCAAGAATCTTAGGTCACCCTTTGCCTTACCTGTTCCACCTGTGTCCATGTCTGCCCCTAACCTCTATTTGTGTTAAGACACACACCAGTCATTAGGGCTCCTCTCTTCATCCCACAAATAAGTTATTTAAGCTCAATTCATTGTATCTTCAAGGGCCCTTGTCTCCAAATAAGTTCATGTTCTGAAAGGGGGCAGGGATGTAGCACATCAGCACATTTTGGGACGATATGACTCAATCCAGAACATTACCCATCTCAGGGTCTGAGGGAATTACCTCATGACTTGATGTAAGTATGACAGTTTTCGTGTTCTTTTTAAGATTCGAGCAAACCAAACACTCAAGTCTATAATCAAAGCACTCTAACAGAACGCATATCTCTGAAGTGTGACACACACACACACACACACACACACACACACACACACACACACTGAGTGAAGTTAAGAATCCAGAAAGCGATTTTACATAGGCTCTCAAGATGCAGTACAAAGATGCCAAGTCCAGACCTTTTCATGCTTCTGAGTGTGTTCTTGCCGAGTGTAAAGGAAGCGGTGAGGCCAGAAAGCTTCTCCTGTAGCTAAGTGATCCAGACAGTGTTGCCTGAGGGCTCAATGGAGAGTCATAGCTCGGAACACCTGGATAGTCTCCAGTCTCCAGCCAGAGAAGCAGAAAAGTAATACACACACACACACACACACACACACACACACACACACACACACAAGCACTGTTCATCCTGTTTCCCTGACATAATAGCTTCTAAAGAACAAGTTATTGAAGTTCAGGTACCATAGTGTTTGGAGACAATGAAGATGGCCCTGGTATAGTAACGGGCTTCCTAACACACTGATCAGATTCATATTTTTTTTATGACAGCAAATGTGCCTCACGTAATAGAACTTACCGGCAGCACTAACTGTGGTCGTACTGTTCTTTTATTTCCTAAGAAATAACACTTTCAAAAGTGACAAAGGACTCTCTGACAAAGTCCCAGCCATGAGAGTACAAATGACTCAAGTGACAAAAGGAACTCAGTGTGGTTAGCTTATTGCCCCACTTGATTCCTGACACAAAAGCAGGTTGAGCCAAGGCATTTCCTCATCCTGAGTATCAGTGCCAGCCCAGCAGAGAAGCCCTCAGAAATGAACCAAAGGATGGGCAGGAGTCACCGACAACACCAGGTACCTTAGCCACTCACTCAAAAGACGTTTCTCCGAAGCATTAGCTGCAAACGTGAGTTCATGGCTCTCCTCCTTTTCCTATCTCACGATTCGGAAATCCGAACTTTCCAAAGGCAGTTGCTATCTACAAAACGATCTGTCAGCTGCACTACAAGCAAAGAAAAATAGCTCTAAAGGGAGGCCTTTGGAGAACTTGGGACCCACGCAAAGGCAGCAAGGAACTGTGGCCTTTGTTGGGGAGAAACCTGTGGAGTCACCAGGCTTTAAAAGCTAAGTAAGCACTGAGGGGGAGGGGGAGGGGCACTCACATGAGCATGGGATGACAAAAGAGAGGAGTCCACAGGGAGAGCAGCCCAGGGAGCTCAAGAACGAGATCTAGCCAGAGAGGCTCAGCCCCGTGAGTCATGAAGAGGCTCCCGTCTCTGAGGACATGTTATTTTGACAGGGTTTTCAAAGTCTGGAGAGACTATCTCCAGAGACTGCACCATACCCTCTGTCCTGATTCCACCTCTGCCTGGACATTACAGTCTCTTTCTTGTTCTCCCTCCTGAGAATGGAAGGTGCGCAATAGGGAGAGACAAGGGCGCTCTGCCCCGGGCCGCTGGCATTCTGTGGAACCAGCAGTACAGATGATTTCTGAAGACCGCGCAAGTCTTTAACTCTGTCTTCTTTGCCCCACCCCCACAGACCGAGCCCAGGCCACGGGGTCATCCCTGTGGCAGCTGAGATAGGCAAAAAGGGCCAGACATTGACCAGAGACCAGAGCTTGCTGGCCTGGGGGCCCTGTGAGCACTCTGGACTGCATTCCATGCTGCCTGCCAGAGCCTAGCAAGAGCTCTAGGGAGAATCAGTATTGTAACATCTGGTTTGTAGCCAGGTGTTGTGTGAGTTCAGATTGTGTGATTATTGTTCCCAAATGTTTATGAATCCTCAGGGAAGAGGAGGGTAAAAATCTAGTTCCTAGGTCAAGATAGTGGAGGAATCAAACCCCAAATATTGTCCTCGCCACCAGAGTTGCCCAGCTGTTTCCTCTTCCCGTGGTTCATCCTGTCCCTGGTTCAGTAAGCCACAGGGTTCCTGAAACAAGATGAGTCCAAGCCCCAGATGGAAGGATCCATCCCAGGAGCAGCAACTGAAAAAGAAAATGGCCCTGGGAGGACAATTAACACAGAGTGCTAAAATACTATATAATGTAAGTCCACTTAGAGAGACTTTCTCCCCAAACTGGCCAGGACAGACACTGGTTACATTCAAAAGAAAACAAAACAAAACCAAGAGTTGGCAAGATGGCTCAGTGGGTAAGGGTGCTTGCTGCCAAGTCTGAAGTCTGGACTTCAATCTTTTTCTTTTCTGGAGCTAAGGACCGAACCCAGGGCCTTGCGCTAGCTAGGCAAGGGCTCTACCACTGAGCTAAATCCCCAATCCCTGGACTTCAATCCTACAGCCCAATGATGGAATGAGACAAATGACTCCTACAAGTTGTCTTCTGCCCTCCACACACAAATGAATGAATGTCTAAAAAGAAAGCCTTCTAGAAAAGAAGAAAGCCCTCTGGTTCTGCAGGTCACACCTCTCTCTCTCTCTCTCTCTCTCTCTCTCTCTCTCTCTCTCTCTCTCTCTCCATGGCGGCTGTGGCCTCCCCAGAGGCCATCAGTCTATCCCCACTTGGACTCTAGGGACATTTGGCAATGACAGAGCAGGTTTCAGCTGCCACGGATGGGGGTTGCTACTGGAATTTAGAAGCCAGAGATAAGGAATGTTGTAAACCTACAATAGGCAGCAGACTCCAGATGTCAAAGAGCTGAAGAAGCCTTGCCTAGAGCAAGCCTCATCCTCTCACCAGCCCAGCTGTCGCTGACTAAACAGAAAAAAAAAAAAAAAAAAAAAAAAAAAAACAGAACAGAGCAAGGGTAACCGGAAAACCTGCACAGAGTCGTCGACCATCAAAACTTAATTTATTAGCCAGGAATAACGGCAGTACTCGTCTATAATCCCAGCACAGGAAAGGCAGAAGCAGGAGAACCAGGGGTTCAAGACAATGCTGGACTTATATAGAAAGTTTGAGGCCAGCCTGAAGTTGATGATGATGACGACGACGACGACGACGACGACAATAATAATAATAATAATAATAATAATAATAATAATAATAAACAATAAATAAATCAGTCCTAGTGATTGCCTTTGACTAGTCTGAAGTCAGCTACTCTGTGTCTCTTTCAGTGACTAAGGGCATAAGTGGAATCCCAGTCCCCTGAAAGCTAACAGTCTGAGATGGGCAGCAGTGACTGGGCAGAGGAAGAAAGGTGATGTAGACACATAGCTCAAATAAGAAGTAAATGAACCCAAGCCCTGTGCACACCAGGAGCTGAGCACTATGAGGGACAATGGGGGGTAAGGGGGTAAAGTTATCACAGCGGACTAGGTGGCATCAAAGGAATGTAAGAGGAAGGCTGGGAGAGCGTCCATCTGCACCTCCATTATCCACTCTCACTCAAATACGCAACCCGTGCTTCCAGGCACAGGAAGATAAAGGCGGCTTCTTCCCACTCTCTGAGCGCTGGCAGCCAAGCCAGGAGGATGAAATTCATACACAAAGAAGCGGAATACAAAAATGCCTTTTGGAGAGGAAAGTACAGCAGGTGCTGGTCACAATGTGTAGGAAAAGAAGGGATGCTCCCATGTGGTAGAACCACATGAAGATTGGGTTTTAGCCAGCTGATGGCCCTGCTGGGACCTGGGCGTGCCCAGGGCAGGGTTACAGTAGGGGTCAGCCATCATACTGACAAGAATTTTCATGCATGGGTAGGAGGGGGACTGCGGCAGGCAGGGAGTTCTGGCTCAAAGCATCCTTCCTGCCTGGTCTTTGGCTACTCAACAGAACTCTGAGCTTCGCTTTCCTTTTCATTCCTCTCTCCAAGCGACAAAAGTCTGATCAACCATCATTCAGGACCTCACACTACAGGAAGCCGCGAGGACATTAACAACAAGATGATCAGCATCCATTCGGTTCCAGAAGGACCCAGGAACCGTTACTCACAAGCTACCTAATGTTTTTTGCTCTCTTCATGTGCCTCTGGCTTCGCCGGCAACGGCAGCTACCCAGGTGAAAAGCCACTGGCTTTGAAGACGCGCTAATAATTTCCGTGGCCTAGCTGTTTTCCAGGGCTGCTAACAAGCATTCGGACTGACTGCCCCGTGAGCTTTCTCCTCTGACAATGAAGCAACAGAAAGGTCAGCGGCCGGACACAGAAAGAGGAGAAGGGTCCTGAATAAACACAGACAGTTTAATCAACCATGAAGAAACCCAAGAGTTGACTGAAAGTGCTTTGTCAGGGGCAGAAGGGAGGGCCTCTGCCCTCCGAGAAAGGCGAGGAAGGTTGGAGGTCACCTCTCTGACCACAGAGGCTGCCTTGGTGCAAATGTCAGTGGGAGACTGAAAAACCAGAAGGGCTTAGAGAGGGAGGTAGGGAGGGAGAGAGGGGAAGCAAGAGAGAGGGAGGGAAAGGGGAAGCCAGCATTTGGGCATTTTCCAGAGGACTGGGCAAACAAATGTTCCCTGGAAAGAAGACAAAAATATCTTAGCTCAATAGGAAGGGAAGACGCATCCAGCGTGAGGACTGGAGAATCTGTTACCCCTTCAGGCTTTCGTCCTTCGGGCCTGTCATCTCTGATTCCAGATTCCTTGGGTTATTTGAAAGATTGCTTTATTTGAATTACATCAGTGTCCTTTACTTACATCTAAAAAAAATCAAGGTCAAACTATGTTGATATGTGGAAGGGAATTTAGATGAAGGAGGGTAAGTCCTCTCTCTGGCCCTGTAATTACTTTCTTTGTAAGCCTGAATACCCAATCAGATGAATGTCTTCTCCACACATCTTGTCAGTTAGAAAACACCTTTAAACAAAGGAATCTGGAAGGCACAGCAACATCTGTGTCCAAATATATCCAAGCCTGTTTATTTTATTTTAATTGAAAATCAAATTACTTTAGATGAACAAGTCATTTAAAAACAGCACATTTTTAGGTAATTCTTAAGATCATTTTGCAGACCATGAAAGCAACTTGATGTCAGGCTCTGTCTTTATAGGCTATTTCTGAGCTGTGAAAATATCAGCATGAAATCGGGGATAGCATTCAAAAAAAAAAGTCTATGACTTGAAATGATTTGCATAAGAATTTCTATTCCACTAGAAACCCATGTTTTAAGGACAGGCTGATCCTTCCCTGTAAGTAAGCTCCTGTATTTTGCTTACTTTTTTCTCAGCACAATTAAAGATACATTAAAAGTCACAAAATATTGTTTTGACGAACATTTCTATTAAAGCTAGCAAATGTGGAGCCAGTTCTAAGGCAACGCCCTCAGCAAGCCAGAGGGCAACTTTCAGACCCTCCAATTTCATTTGAGTAACTCACATCTACGACGATCTTCGAGTCTGGGATCTGGTCTGACAAATGTTTACTCCTTTAGGCTCACTGTAGTTTCTTTTAGAGCCAAGCCCATGAGCCCAACTATTTATGAGAGGATAATAGGAACAGGAAGATAGTTGTGTTGTTTTCCCTCGACCCTTGAGGATTAAGAATAAAAAATTAAGCCAATTAAGGGGCCCTGATTGCCCTGGGTGTCTTAGGAGGAAATGACTTTTTAAGGCATGTGGGAGTTATTAAAAAATAAATTTCCCTTGAAATATTTTCTTCTGTGTGTTGATACACAAAGGGCTGTAGAATGGGGCCTCCAAGGAAACAGTAACTTGTATGGAAACCACGTTGCTGTTTTAAAGAAAGAGGTCAAGAAAGAGGCCAAATGCAGTTTTCTAGTTAGAAGTCACTGAATTCAGATACATCATGATTGCTCAGGATGAGGAAAGATCCCGCAAACCACATATGGCAAGAAAAAACATCAGGGATCTTTCTTTCCTTTTTTTTTTTTTTTTTTTTTCTTCCTATTTTTTTTATTCTATTTATTAACATTCATTCTGAACCATACATTTTGGTCATCATACTTTTCGGTGTCTAATGTCACAGGCAAACCATACACTATCAATGAGACTGTGTCAAGCCGGAAGAAAGGCCTAGCCTCTCCTCCTGCATAGCACAAACAGCCTAGTGTGTTGATGGGAGGCTGGCAGCGTTGTGAGGGACTGGGCTCCTGCCTGGGATGTTCTCTGGCCTCTGTCTGCCCCCTAGTGGAAAGGCTGGGGAATATGTGGGAGTCCTAGGGAAGTCTGAAGTAAGGTTTCTTAAGGCCTTCAGCAGCCCTTGTGTTCAAGCAGGGCCTCTTGTTTGCTCGAAGAATAAGAATGCCAGCTCGTTGAGTATTCTGCAGCCTCCCCAGAATGAATACCTCCATTTTAGTGTGTTTTCCTGAGGTCTTCCGTCTGCCTGTGACAACCCCAATCCCCACATCACGGCACTTTCCCATGTGTAATCAGAGCCAGACAGGTTTCCCAGAACGTGAAAATTATTCTTAGAGTCCCACAAACTAAAGAGTCCCACAACGCGGTACTCTGCTAGTGAACATGCTGTCACCACAAAAACCCTGTGTTTCCCAGAATGTGTCTCTGTGATTTGTCATTTATTCGCGAGAACCTGCCGGTTGCCAGACGCTATACTTGGTTCTGGAGACACATAAACACTTGGCCAAGGCACCTTCCTAGAGAAGCCTGTGGCCCAGAGAAGGAACAGTCTATCCTTGATTGCCACAGGATTCAGTCCATGTCCCTACATACCCACTCCGTGCTGCAGAAGCAAAACCCATGGGGGCAGAGCCAGGGGATTGGTTCCAAATTCTAGTCACAACAAAGCTAAGCCAGTGAGTGCTTTGTTCAAATGACTCAGGTAGATAAATGAGGCCAGCACAGGCCGTCCTGACACCGCACACCTCTAGAATGCCCTGGCTGTGCTAGGAGCCTCTGATGTCACCGGGTATTTTCATCCCTCCCCAAGTCGGAGTGTTCTGTGTCGGATATTGCTAAGGGGCAGCCAGTTTCACTGTGCACTCCCTTAGATGACAATCTCCATGCTCTTCCGGCTCCAGTGGTGCCCGGCTCTTGCCAGCCCTCTGCACTGCTTTGCTCATTTCAAGCCTCACTTCGGTTTTTGTTTTCTTCTTGAATCCCATTTTCTGCATTGCTGATTCCAAGATATGGACGAGCTAGAGAGGACGGATAAGCATTTCAATGACTCCAAAGCTCCCTGTGTCCTGTATATAGACTCGTACTTTAGACACTAAGGGAAATGGTGTTACTATCGGTGTCGGAAATGCTTGAAGAAAAACAAGATTGATGTTCTAGACTCCTGGCTCTTGGCAAGAATTAATGCAGAGAGGGTGGAGTCAGTGCTCACTTGATAGTGAGACATCTGATGCAGGAGGATGCCTGCACAGAGTCTGGACAAGGTGGCCTGTTTCCTGGACCTGAGGTGTTGTGTTCCTCTCTCACTGACACTCAGGTTGGGTGAATGGTCTTCTTCGCCAGTCCTCTCAGGCCCCCTTGAGAAACAGAATTGGGAGCAGAAACCAATTAACAGCACTATACTTTTAGATGTAAGCTATTTTAGCGGATAAGAAGAGAACATTTACCTTTAAACTCATAAAGCTGCTGAGAGAAATGGCAATCAATGAGAAGTGAGGCATAAAGGGAGGGGGAGGCCAGCTGATTACTGTCCCATTAGAGGCCACCTGAAAAATCTTCCACACTCGGAGGAAATTAAATCCCACTCTGCTGGGTGCCATACCAGACTAACAGGGGCAGGAACAGCAATGGCAGTCACCATATGCCTCTCTCTCCAGAGAAGGGCTGTGCTGTAGGCAAGAACAGGTGCTATGTAGGAGAAAGGTTACCAGGGCTGTGCAGATGGCCGCATTGTGAAAGCCTGGTGTCCCGAGAAAAGGGGCCTGGAAGACCTGCTCCCACTCGGCCCTTTCTCCCCTTCAGGGGAGTAGTAGTCTCCATGTGTGAGGCCTGGTGAGCTTGGTCAGGCATTGGAGGTTGAAAGCAGAGAGGATGACTAGAGTTGGCCTGAAACCCTTGGTTTGTCCCAAGGCTGTTGTAGCCTTGGTCAAGGGGAGCTTTTTTCTAACTGTAAATGTGGTTCTTTCTTCACATTTTGAACATAACCTCTGCTTAAAGAACACCCACTGCTGTTTAAGGATGGCGTTCTTCTAATTATCCTGTGTCTTAGTTACTGACCTGTTGATACCATGACTGAGGCCACTTATTAAAGAAAGCATTCTTATTTGGGGCTTACAGTTTCAGAGGGCTGGAGTCCAGGAGCGTCAAGGTAGGGAGCATGGCAGCAGGCAGGCAGGCAGGCAGGCAGACAGACAGACAGGCTGCTGGAGCAGGAGCAGAGAGCTCAAATTCGGATCCATAGATAGGTAGCAGGCAGAAAAAGAGATAGACTTAGAGGTTGGGGATTTAGCTCAGTGGTAGAGCACTTACCTAGGAAGCGCAAGGCCCTGGGTTCGGTCCCCGGCTCCGAAAAAAAGAACCAAAAAAAAAAAAAAAAAAGAGAGAGAGAGATAGACTTAGAATGGCCCTAGTGTTTGTTTGTTTGTTTGTTTGTTTGTTTGTTTGTTTGTTTGTTTAAACCGCAAAGCTGTCCCTAGGGACACACCTCCTCTGTCAAGGGTGCATCTCCTAATTCTTCCCGAACAAGTCTACCAATCAGGCATTATATATTCAAATATATGAGCCCATGAGACCATTCTCGTTTAAACTACCCCAGCCTTCCGGATTCCAGCTTTACTTTGAATTGCTCTGGTTGAGGAAGAGGAGGGAGAGGAAGAGGAGAAGAGGAAGGGGAGAAAAAGAAGAGGGGGAGAAAGAGGAGAAGGAGGAAGGGGTAAAGGAGGAGGAAGAGGAGGAGAGGGAGGAGGGAGATGGGGAGGAGGAGAAGGTGGTAACAATAAAATAAGTAACTCCAGGAAGGAAGGATTTATTTGGCTTGCACTTCCATGTCACCACCCATCCATCACAAGGGAAGTCAGGACAGGAAAGCAAGGCAGGAACTGAAGCAGAAGGCCTGCAGGAATGCTGCTAACTGGCTTGCTCCCCCTGGCTTCCTTAGTCAGCTTTCTCACAAACCCCACGACCACTGCCATAGTGAGCTGGGCCCTCCCACATCTATCATCAATCAAGAAAACGCCCTACAGACCTGCCCTACAGACATATGAAGGCATTTCCTAAACTGATGTTTCTCTTCCCAAAATTCTAACCAGGACAGTTCCACTAAACTTTCACTGATTCTGCATTTTCCTCTGTGAGTCCTCAATAGGACATGAAATACATTCATAAACAACTATTAATGAAATGTCCACTCTTTACCAGATCATACTATGCACAGAATACAGAGTCCTCAAAGAACCCTGTGGCTCTTGCCTTCATGGGACTTACAGAATAGAAAAACCAATTGGTCAAATACACACACAAAGTAGCATAACATTCCAACGGAAATCTGTGTGTGGAGGAGGGCGGATTGACTTAATAGGGGAAGCCTGGAAAGTCTTTAAGGAATGAGTAAGATGAAAGCTGGAGGAACAACAATAGGATTAACTAGGCCCCAAAGACCATGTTTATCCTCTGGAGTGGGACAGGACCTGTGTCCTCAAGGCTGTGAAAGGCATAAGTGAAACCAGAGGTAAGGGACTGTACCAGGCTATACACAGGACACAGTGAGTGCCGAACCAGACAGGCAGTAAGAGGCAACACATGTTTCAGAAAGACTGCCTTGGCTGCTCTGTGGAGAAGGGCCTGGAAAGGGTAGCAGGTGTAGTTAGGCTGATTTGGAAGCTGTTACAGATGGGTGTGCACTAGGAAAAGAACCAATGTTGGGTGATAGAACAGGCAGATTGCCAGTGTGGTTCACGCCTGTATGTTCTATCAGTTACCTTCCAGTGAGTGCTTGTCTTCAGGCCCTAGATCATCTGAGATACAGACACAGCCTCCCTCACTGCTTTCAGTCTGTGCCTAAAGACGTCCGTTGAGCTTGTCCCTATGGATGCCAGTGTATTTTCTTTCCAGCTTTCTCTAAAAATGAAGAGCAGGAGCGTTTGTGATGCCTGGGCTATTTCAACTCCAAGGTTACAGACTGAAGTAATGTCAAGTCAGATTATACAAGTGCAGACCTTCAAACATTAACTGAGGGGCCAGCATCAGGTTGAGAGGGCTTTACAGCCCTTCAGGCTATCTCTGTAGTTCAACGTTCGAAATGATGAATGGCCCAGTTAACCAAAGGAGGCTTCCCCGAGATGCTTCCAGCATCCTGCATGAGTGTGGAACTAGTCACTAGACACCCTCTTCTACCTAGTGTCCTTGCTTTGGAAAATAATCATTCATCTATTCTGAGAATGGTGTTCTAACATGGCGCTATACTAGACAGCAGGGCATGGGAGCTGATGTAGTCGTCTGCCCTCCAGGAATTGCAGGCTGTCAAAACCAATGCTGTCAATGTGGTTTGTCATATGCTGATGCTGGTACTATGTTCTTGAACATCTCAAACTGTAAGAAAAATCAACGTATTTCTTTATAAAGTACCCAGACCCAAGCACTTTGTGACAATAGTACAATACGGACTAAGGCACGTAACGATAAAAATAGTACAGTATAGGCAGCTGCGCTCAGTATAGGCAGAGGCAAAGTTCCATTAAGACCCCAAATGGGACAGAATAGTGTCCCGCACTGAGAGGTTCTTCTGAGAGCACGTTTGAGCCAGGCACCAAGACAGAATCTATTCTCTGGAGAAGAAAAAAAAAAGCTGTTCATTTCAGACAGAAGAAAAATTCCTATAAAGACATCTGAGGAAAAGGCATGGCCAAAAGGAGCCATGGGGGCTATACAGAGTCTGAGGCAGGTGAGATTAGCGCTCTGGTGGGCTCAGTATACCATCATACTTGGGGGGACTATACTGTATCAACCATCTATTGCTGCAAATTACCCCAAACTGAAGAGCTTAAGACCATTACCTCATGATTTCTGCGAACCTGGAACCCAGCTGTTGATTAGTGATCATCTGGCTCTGGATGAGCAAAAGTCAACCAACTTATCATTCTACTAAGTGAGGATCACCTTCCAGGCCCAGCACGTGTGTTTGTTATAAGCATCAGTTTCTTACCACATGGTGCTATTCACATTATAGCTCACATCACCCAGTGGGGCATCCCATTCAAGAGAAGCTGCACAAGAGTGGAATTAGCAAAAGATGGCTACTGGGGGCCATTTTAGAGGCCGTGAGGCTGTGCCATCCATGTACCAGGAGCCATCTGAGGTCTCATCTCAGCCTCACCCCATTTTGTATAAGCCATGAAGAGGAATGTATGATTTCACAGTGTGTTAGCTGGTGTTTGTTGAAGGCTACACGCTGGTCCCTGTGAGCCCCCAGGAGCAATGCCCTACATTTCACATATCTTGCTAAGGACTCTTTTACAACCCACTTGGCATCCACACTGTTACTATGAAGCAGCCAAAACAAGGTACCTGTGTGGGTAGAGACAGGCTGTAAGGTAGGATGGCAGAGAAAGAGGTAAGCAGGACTCCAAACTGAATAAAGGAGGGGGGAAAAGGTCATATGCCAACTGCAATAAGAAAAGAATCTGGTTGACAGATCACACACCATGCCAACTTGACACAGCTTGGCAGCGCCCATGGTTTTCCCACATGCAACTGAAAATAGGTGGCGTTCCTCCTGAGGAAGCACTACTAAAATAAGCAGCTACGGGAGCCTTGCCTCACTGCTCACTCAAGCTGGAAGCAGTCTACAATTATTTTGCTGAAATTAGATGCGAATTAAGTTGCCACTTCCGGAATTTTCTCTTTTACTATATTTACATAAAGAAAAGAAAAGCTCTCATATAGCTTAGATCTTGCTTTTTAAAAATAGAAATGAATTCTCATAGAAAACCAAGACGAGACAGATTATTGATAGTCATTTCCTGTGAGACCGAATTCCCTCACAAGCCAAGTTTCCTGGTTTCTAGACCTGGGTTTAGTTACTATGGATGCAAAGTGTCAGGACAAGGAACAGGATTAGGGATAGGAATTACTAACCCACATTGGAGATGAGCTGTGTGTTTCAGGTAGAATTAGGGCCATTGTGGAAGTTGGCCCCTGGGTGCCTGTGGATGGCCCTGCCTCCCTATTCTTTATGGGACTCCAAGCATCTTCCTAGGTTTACATCCATTTGAACAGGAAGTCAAACCTTTGAAAAACAAACCAAATATAATAATGGTAATTTGGGGATCTTCTTTCACAGGACTAGAAATAGCTGTCATGTGGAGGATACAGAGACTGGGATCCATGCTGAGGAAGAGCCTCCGGATTCTACCATTCCCTCAGTAAACCATCTTTTCACTTGCCTCTTGAATGGGCGGTAGATGTCTAAGAGCAAGCTGGTTCCCGGGGTAGGGATTCCTGGCCAGGCAGCCAGTTCCTGTCACCTTGGCAGCAGGCCAGGATTACTCTCCTCTCAGTCATGGATGAGGAGTATTGGAAGCTTCCAAACCTTGCCTCTCACGCACCCTACACATCCCCACCCTAGCCCTTATTCTGATCTAGTAAATCTTAGAAACGGCAGGTTAAGTGAAGATTTTCCAGGGTAACAGTCCTTTCTGGTGAAGTTTTTTGGAGTTTGTGGCATTCGTATGTACACATCCCCATAATCCTTAGATTAAAAAAAAATTGTTAAATGCTCACATGGAAGAATCCCTTGTACCCTGTTTAACTTTTAAAATTCTTTTCAGTGTCTCTTTTTTTCCAGATATTTTAGGATTTAGGGGAAAAATGAAATTAGTTAAACCAAATCACAGTAAGCTGGCTGATGAGAAATGAACTGACGTCCAAGAGGATTTCCCATCATGCTCATCGTCTCTCTAGAGTGCTCCTCCCTCTGTGGTGTAGGAAGCTCTCTCTGTTCCTTATCCAGAAGAAAACTCAGGCTGGAGGTCCATTCTGCCCAGAGCAGCAATGTACCCAGGACCTTATTCCTTTTCAAACTTACCATGGGGTGAAAAGCTCTGTTTAAAGATGGAATAATTGGGGGTTGGGGATTTAGCTCAGTGGTAGAGCGCTTGCCTAGCAAGCTCAAGGCCCTGGGTTCGGTCCCCATCTCCGAAAAGAAAAGAAAAGAAAAAAAAAAGAAAAAAAAAAAGACGGAATAATTGAAATTGCAACAGAATACCCTTAACAGTCAAGGTTACCTCTGCGCAGGCCTGTGTCTCCAGGGACTTGATCCCAGAAACAGAGCCGACCCACAATTTGGACTTGCTAAGGGGAAGGGAGAGTCCGTGGTACCGAGGTGCGCAAATTCAGAACGTTGATACTTCATTTATTGTCACTATTTGGGAAACTTTTCAATTAGTATCTTTATCCTTCTCCAGTTCAACAAATTAAATGCTTCAGTTCTGCACGGGACTCTGCAAGGGGATAAGCAATAAGCTGGCACAATGGGTGAAGAAGATAGCCCTCTCCCCTCTCTTGTCACCTGGCCTGTTTCAAACACTGCAAGAAAAAAAAGCAAATAAAAATAAAATTTAAATTTAAATTTAAAAAGGTTTCCAGATTTTCACATTCACCCCAAGCAGTAGTGAAGGGTCTGCCATCCTGAAGACACCTTTCAGAGGCATCAAGTTATCAGAACTCCATGCCTCCATTAGCGCCCCTCAGCCTGGATAAATTGTCTTTGGTGACCTTAAAAGTATTCATTTTAATCAGCAGTATCAGTTTTGAGAGAAAACTCTTTCTAGCTTTCTGAGACAGCAGGGTCCTGGCTCCCGTTCCCTCCCCAGGCTGTGCCTTGAAGCCTGGAGAATGTTTGCCTCCGTGATCGGGAGGACTGGCCTCTCCTGTGCTGCCCTGCACGTCCAGTGGTCCAGTGCACAGCTGCGTGGAGGAGGGGAACATGCTCTCTAGCACGGGAGCAGCTTTCCCAGAGGCCAGACAGAGGCTCTGGCCTTGCTAACGAATGCCGAATGCTGGGCGCCTCCCTCAAGAGCCTGAGGGTTCTTGGCAGGATGAACCCTATCCCTGCTGGGAGTGATGACTTTCTCAGGCCGTGCTGAGGCCAGATGGAAGGCCACAGGGTGGGCTACTAGCGCGCATGCGTAAGGAGAGAACAGCATCCAGGATGGAGTGCTCCAGGGCCTCAAGGGCTAAGCAGCTAGGGGCCCATGGTGAACAGAGCTCTGTCCTTCAGGTTTCTTGACAGCTTGCTAGGGACTCTGCACTGCCGGAGGACAGCCAGTGTTAAAGGCACAGGCTCTTTAGCGGGTATTAGGAAGCTAAGGAAAAAGCTGTGACTTTGGATTCTGCAAGCTGGTATCAGATCCAGATCTTGCTGGTATGTCTGTGACTGTTTCCCGGGCCATTTATCAGGTCTCTAGAGACCAGGCACTCAAAGCACATAGGTCTGCAAAAGAGAAATATCGATACATCAGTGTTGGTAACCACAGCGGCTCTGAACTTGGACAGAGTAGAATGGTTTGATCTGATGCTTAACCAAGTAGCAGCAGCTGAATGTCTTTAGTGAAGTCTAATTTCCTGTTCGGTGAAAGGGAGATTAAGATGGAGCCTAGCCCCTTGAATCCTGGCATTCCCACGAGATGAGGTACTCATTGCTCAGCACAGCTCCCGATGGTGAAAGGCACTCAAATATTTGAGCAATGTTCTGAAAGGGAGACAATCCCAGCAGTAGGAGAACAAGAGGAGAGGTGCTTTAGTGTGAGGATGATTAGGGAACCGATCTTGCAGGGTCTCCTAGGCAAAGGAAGGAACAACTGGGGGAGTTACCCCCTCCCCCAGTTCACTTGTATTCACACCCAGGCACTTCTCAGCAGCACGGACTGTGCTGGTGGTTCCAGCTATAAGTCCTGTTTTCTCTATCTTGTGTCCCTGGGTGGGGCAGGCTGAAGAAGGAGGAATGGCAGGAAGTGGATGCTTGTGTAAAGTGTCAGCATGGAGCATGTGAAATCATGGATGATTGAACATAAAGACCATGGACTCCCTCTGGTAAATGAAAAAAGAGTGAGAAACTTTGAAGGGTAGAATGATTTATCAAGTTTCAGACTTGAATTAAGAGGCCTGATGTTTGGAATCCCAGTAGTTCATTTCTCCCACTTTGGGCAGATACCTTACATACTAGGCACCAGTACAAGGTTTTACTGCACAGAGCAAAGAAAAAGGGGGGAAAGTGGGAATAAAAAAGGATTCCCTTTTTCTGCCTCATGCAGCTTCCTATGCAGTAATACCACTTACTGTGATCATTAGTTTTAAAACAAACGAAAAACATTTAAGGAGGCAGAGGGAGGTGGATGTCTGTGAGTTCAAGGTTAGCCTGGTTTACAAAGCAAGTCCAGGACAGCCAGGACTCGGATACATAAACTCTGTCTCAAACAAACAACCAAACCAAAGCAAACATTTAAATTGAACTGAGAGGAAGCCGGCAAGCTTTGATCATGTTCCGGATGTGCCTGTAGAATAGCCAGATGCATGTCTCCAAGAGGGGTTAGGGTCATAGGCACCAAGTATAAGAGTCTTAGAGTTGTCCAATAGGGAATATTCAACAAAAGGTGGTCTCCGAAATAGGGGCAGGGCTCAGATGGCCATAAAGTACAAGGACAGGTTGCGGGGTGTGTGGGGAGTATCTCATAGAATCAGGAGAACTGAACCTTCACAGATCTCTGCTTCAATGATCAAATGAGACATTTTGAGGAGATGAAGTGGAATGAAAGTCAGGGTGGAGAACAGCCTCACGAATTTCACACAAAAGCCTTCTCCGGGCTGAGGAAGTAGTCGTGAGTGAGAAATGCCTGTGATATCAAGCACATGAGAACTGGAAAATGTCCATTCAGTTTAGCAATGAGGAAGTTACTGCTAAGTTATGCAATCCTGGTTTCATTCATTCAGTGGAGCTCTGAGAGCAGAAACCAAGAAGCAAGGAGAATTGAGATAGGAGAAATCATAGTGGGTTTCAGGAGAGTTTGGACAAAGAAGGAGACGTCACAACAGAAAGAAGCGGAGTTAGTTTTCTGGGCGTAGTTGTTTTATTACTGTTTTTCTTTACACTGGCAAAAGCTTATAGAGGAGAAGAATCCTGACTCACTACAAATGCAGAGTAAGACTTTCTTACCCTCCTCATTCCAGAACGATGAGAAATGAGCACAGTTATTGATCAGGCAGAGAGAAACCCTACTATGGACTTTGCAAGCAATGCTAGGCTCCTGTGTCACCTGTCTGCCCAAATGCAAACCCAAGTCTGTGCTGCAGAGCCAAAGGTGATCTTTGCCTCAAGGTGACCCTGTAATAAAGGCTTTCAAGCCCCTAAGACCAGGGCTACCAAGAGGTCACAGCAAGAGATTAGATAGTCGTTTACACTCAAAAGGACAAAGAAAAGGGCAAGCCAATCAGGGAGCACTATATCAGACTGGAGGTTGGACCACAAGCTTGCCACCTTCAAACTTCCACATCACAGATGGACCAAGCACCCAAGACAATAAAAAAAAAAAAAAAAAAAAAAACACCACAGATGTTGCTGTGGAATAAGCACACACAGGATGGCTACTGTGAGGACCAGTGCAGGCCATGTTCTTTCCTCTCCACCCCATCTTGCTACATCCACCCACACACACTCTTCAAGTAGTAAGATTAAAATAATGAACAATTCTTACGAGCTCAGACACTGTCGAGTGGTGGTGCCCTGTTCTGTCTGGCAATAACTATTAGTTGGTGGATGGTGGAAAGTATAAAGAGAATGTCCCCAAAAGAAAAACGATGAAGGACACTTGTAGACTTCAGGGAAGCACCTATTTACCAAGAAGCCTGGGATACATTCAGACCCGAGAATTCATTATGAAGTGGGAGGAACAGAGGTTAAAAAATCAAGTAGACGGCTTGGGGATTTAGCTCAGTAGTAGAGTGCTTGTCTAGCCATCACAAGGCCCCGGGTTTGGTCCTCAGCTCCGAGAAAATAAAATAAAATAAAAAATCAAATAGAATGATAAGGCTATGTGGTGGTTTGAATATGCTTGGCCTATGGACCGTGGCACTATTAGGAGGTATGGGCTTGTTGCTGTGGGTGTGGCCTTGTTGGAGGAAGTGCATCACTGTGGGGGTGGGCTTTGAGGTCTTAGTTCAAGTTCCACCCGGTGTGGAAGGTAGCCTTTTGACCAGATGTAGAACTCTCAGCTTCTCCAGCACCATGTCTGCCTGCCTGCTGCCAAGCATCCCTCCATTATGATAACGGACTGCACCAAAACTATAAGCCCGCCCCAATTAAATGTTTGCCTTTATAACAGTTGCCTTGGTCATGGTGTCTCTTCACAGCAAGAAATCCTAACTAAGACAGACTGTTTAATAAAACTATAGCTGAAAAGTCCCCAAGTCTACAGGAAGAAGTAGGCATCCAAACGCGAGCCCTGTAGAACTCCAAACATGACCAGAGAGGAAACTCTCCACAACATATTATAGCCAGAATGTCAAACACACAGAGTAAAGAAGAAATCCCAAAAGCAGAAAAAGAAAAAGACAAACTCACATATAAAGGCAGAAATAGTCAAAATTACCCCAGACTTCTCTGTAGCAGCCCCCAAAGTCAGAGAAACATGAAGTGATGTATTTTAAGCTCTGAAAGTAAATAACTGTGAACCAAGAAAGCTATACTCTGAAAACCTAACTTTCAAAAATTGATGGAGAAATAAAGGTGTTTTTAAAAAACACACAAATCAAGGTAGTTCACGGCAAGCCCACATTACAGAGAGTTCTTGTCATCCTTTACAGGGAGGAAGAAAAAAGATAGCAGTTTCCACAAGGATACATAAAGGTGCTCACTCCACGAGGGCAACAGATAAGCAAACTAGACCTGGGAAGGAAGCAATGTGTCCAACATAGCAACTCAGAAAACCCTCAAAGCTGATATGAGAGAAGGAAAATAAATATCAACACTCTAACAAGACAGGACACCATCTAACAAACATAGGAAAGAGCAAATTCCTTTCTGTAATAACCTTAAATATACACGGCATCAACTCACTACACACACACACACACACACACACACACACACATTTAATTTTATTAAAAAAAAAAGAGGCACTGAAGCTCCCGGAAGGGGCGGCACAGGTCTTCCTGGTTGCTGCCGCTGCAGAGAGCCCGTGGGCAGCACCCCACGAGCGAACTTGAGCCCCGGGACCACAGGTAAGACCAACTTTTCTGCTGCAAGAAAGCTGCCTGGTGAGCTTGGGACACAGGGAAGCAGAATTCCTCTAGGACCGGGCACGTTCTGTGTTTACCGGAAGTCCCACACCCGCGGATCCCGGCCCGCAGCAGCTCTCTGCCCCCAGACCCTGTGAGAGAGAGACCCAACCGCCTGGTCAGGTGGGCACTCCTGAGGCTGCAGAGCGGAAGAGACCACCAACACTGCTCACCCCTGCCCACATCCCTGGCCCAAGAGGAAACTGTATAAGGCCTCTGGGCTCCCGTGGGGGAGGGCCCAGGAGCGGCAGGACCCCTGCCTGAGACACCACCAGAACCTGAAGGAAACAGACTGGATAAACAGTTCTCTGCACCCAAATCCCGTGGGAGGGAGAGCTGAACCTTCAGAGAGGCAGACAAGCCTGGGAAACCAGAAAAGACTGCTCTCTGCACACACATCTCGGACGCCAGAGGAAAAAGCCAAAGACCATCGGGAACCCTGGTGCACTGAAGCTCCCGGAAACGGCGGCACAGGTCTTCCTGGTTGCTGCCGCTGAAGAGAGCCCGTGAGCAGCACCCCACGAGCGAACTTGAGCCTCGGGACCACAGGTAAGACCAACTTTTCTGCTGCAAGAAAGCTGCCTGGTGAACTCCAGACACAGGCCCACAGGAACAGCTTAAGACCTGTAGAGAGGAAAAACTACACGCCCGAAAGCAGAACACTCTGTCCCCATAACTGACTGAAAGAGAGGAAAACGGGTCTACAGCACTCCTAACACACAGGCTTACAGGACAGTCTAGCCACTGTCAGAAATAGCAGAACAAAGTAACACTAGAGATAATCTGATGGCGAGAGGCAAGTACAGGAACCCAAGCAACAGAAACCAAGACTACATGGCACCATCGGAGCCCAATTCTCCCATCAAAACAAACATGGAATATCCAAACACACCAGAAAAGCAAGATCTAGTTTCAAAATCATTTTTGATCATGATGCTGGAGGACTTCAAGAAAGACGTGAAGAACTCCCTTAGGGAACAAGTAGAAGCCTACAGAGAGGAATCGCAAAAATGCCTGAAAGAATCGCAAAAATCCCTGAAAGAATTCCAGGAAAACATAAATAAACAAGTAGAAGCCCATAGAGAGGAGACACAAAAATCCCTGAAAGAATTCCAGGAAAACACAATCAAACAGTTGAAGGAATTAAAAATGGAAATAGAAGCAATCAAGAAAGAACACATGGAAACAACCCTGGATATAGAAAACCAAAAGAAGAGACAAGGAGCTGTAGATACAAGCTTCACCAACAGAATAGAAGAGATGGAAGAGAGAATCTCGGGAGCAGAAGATTCCATAGAAATCATTGACTCAACTGTCAAAGATAATGTAAAGCGGAAAAAGCTACTGGTCCAAAACATACAGGAAATCCAGGACTCAATGAGAAGATCAAACCTAAGGATAATAGGTATAGAAGAGAGTGAAGACTCCCAGCTCAAAGGACCAGTAAATATCTTCAACAAAATCATAGAAGAAAACTTCCCTAACCTAAAAAAAGAGATACCCATAGACATACAAGAAGCCTACAGAACTCCAAATAGATTGGACCAGAAAAGAAACACCTCCCGTCACATAATTGTCAAAACACCAAACGCACAAAATAAAGAAAGAATATTAAAAGCAGTAAGGGAAAAAGGTCAAGTAACATATAAAGGGAGACCTATCAGAATCACACCAGACTTCTCGCCAGAAACTATGAAGGCCAGAAGATCCTGGACTGATGTCATACAGACCCTAAGAGAACACAAATGCCAGCCCAGGTTACTGTATCCAGCAAAACTCTCAATTAACATTGATGGAGAAACCAAGATATTCCATGACAAAACCAAATTTACACAATATTTTTCTACAAATCCAGCACTACAAAGGATAATAAATGGTAAAGCCCAACATAAGGAGGCAAGCTATACCCTAGAAGAAGCAAGAAACTAATCGTCTTGGCAACAAAACAAAGAGAATGAAAGCACACAAACATAACCTCACATCCAAATATGAATATAACGGGAAGCAATAATCACTATTCCTTAATATCTCTCAATATCAATGGCCTCAACTCCCCAATAAAAAGACATAGATTAACAAACTGGATACGCAACGAGGACCCTGCATTCTGCTGCCTACAGGAAACACACCTCAGAGACAAAGACAGACATTACCTCAGAGTGAAAGGCTGGAAAACAACTTTCCAAGCAAATGGTCAGAAGAAGCAAGCTGGAGTAGCCATTCTAATATCAAATAAAATCAATTTCCAACTAAAAGTCATCAAAAAAGATAAGGAAGGACACTTCATATTCATCAAAGGAAAAATCCACCAAGATGAACTCTCAATCCTAAATATCTATGCCCCAAATACAAGGGCACCTACATACGTAAAAGAAACCTTACTAAAGCTCAAAACACACATTGCACCTCACACAATAATAGTGGGAGATTTCAACACCCCACTCTCATCAATGGACAGATCATGGAAACAGAAATTAAACAGTGATGTCGACAGACTAAGAGAAGTCATGAGCCAAATGGACTTAACGGATATTTATAGAACATTCTATCCTAAAGCAAAAGGATATACCTTCTTCTCAGCTCCTCATGGTACTTTCTCCAAAATTGACCATATAATTGGTCAAAAAACGGGCCTCAACAGGTACAGAAAGATAGAAATAATCCCATGCGTGCTATCGGACCACCACGGCCTAAAACTGGTCTTCAATAACAATAAGGGAAGAATGCCCACATATACGTGGAAATTGAACAATGCTCTACTCAATGATAACCTGGTCAAGGAAGAAATAAAGAAAGAAATTAAAAACTTTTTAGAATTTAATGAAAATGAAGATACAACATACCCAAACTTATGGGACACAATGAAAGCTGTGCTAAGAGGAAAACTCATAGCGCTGAGTGCCTGCAGAAAGAAACAGGAAAGAGCATATGTCAGCAGCTTGACAGCACACCTAAAAGCTCTAGAACAAAAAGAAGCAAATACACCCAGGAAGAGTAGAAGGCAGGAAATAATCAAACTCAGAGCTGAAATCAACCAAGTAGAAACAAAAAGGACCATAGAAAGAATCAACAGAACCAAAAGTTGGTTCTTTGAGAAAATCAACAAGATAGATAAACCCTTAGCCAGACTAAGGAGAGGACACAGAGAGTGCGTCCAAATTAACAAAATCAGAAATGAAAAGGGAGACATAACAACAGATTCAGAGGAAATTCAAAAAATCATCAGATCTTACTATAAAAACCTATATTGAACAAAACTTGAAAATCTTCAGGAAATGGACAATTTCCTAGACAGATACCAGGTATCGAAGTTAAATCAGGAACAGATAAACCAGTTAAACAACCCCATAACTCCTAAGGAAATAGAAGCAGTCATTAAAGGTCTCCCAACCAAAAAGAGCCCAGGTCCAGACGGGTTTAGTGCAGAATTCTATCAAACCTTCATAGAAGACCTCATACCAATATTATCCAAACTATTCCACAAAATTGAAACAGATGGAGCACTACCGAATTCCTTCTACGAAGCCACAATTACTCTTATACCTAAACCACACAAAGACACAACAAAGAAAGAGAACTTCAGACCAATTTCCCTTATGAATATCGACGCAAAAATACTCAATAAAATTCTGGCAAACCGAATCCAAGAGCACATCAAAACAATCATCCACCATGATCAAGTAGGCTTCATCCCAGGCATGCAGGGATGGTTTAATATACGGAAAACCATCAACGTGATCCATTATATAAACAAACTGAAAGAACAGAACCACATGATCATTTCATTAGATGCTGAGAAAGCATTTGACAAAATTCAACACCCCTTCATGATAAAAGTCCTGGAAAGAATAGGAATTCAAGGCCCATACCTAAACATAGTAAAAGCCATATACAGCAAACCAGTTGCTAACATTAAACTAAATGGAGAGAAACTTGAAGCAATCCCACTAAAATCAGGGACTAGACAAGGCTGCCCACTCTCTCCCTACTTATTCAATATAGTTCTTGAAGTTCTAGACAGAGCAATCAGACAACAAAAGGAGATCAAGGGGATACAGATCGGAAAAGAAGAAGTCAAAATATCACTATTTGCAGATGACATGATAGTATATTTAAGTGATCCCAAAAGTTCCACCAGAGAACTACTAAAGCTGATAAACAACTTCAGCAAAGTGGCTGGGTATAAAATTAACTCAAATAAATCAGTTGCCTTCCTCTATACAAAAGAGAAACAAGCCGAGAAAGAAATTAGAGAAACGACACCCTTCATAATAGACCCAAATAATATAAAGTACCTCGGTGTGACTTTAACCAAGCAAGTAAAAGATCTGTACAATAAGAACTTCAAGACACTGAGGAAAGAAATTGAAGAAGACCTCAGAAGATGGAAAGATCTCCCATGCTCATGGATTGGCAGGATTAATATAGTAAAAATGGCCATTTTACCAAAAGCAATCTACAGATTCAATGCAATCCCCATCAAAATACCAATCCAATTCTTCAAAGAGTTAGACAGAACAATTTGCAAATTCATCTGGAATAACAAAAAACCCAGGATAGCTAAAGCTATCCTCAACAATAAAAGGACTTCAGGGGGAATCACTATCCCTGAACTCAAGCAGTATTACAGAGCAATAGTGATAAAAACTGCATGGTATTGGTACAGAGACAGACAGATAGACCAATGGAATAGAATTGAAGACCCAGAAATGAACCCACACACCTATGGTCACTTGATTTTTGACAAAGGAGCCAAAACCATCCAATGGAAAAAAGATAGCATTTTCAGCAAATGGTGCTGGTTCAACTGGAGGGCAACATGTAGAAGAATGCAGATCGATCCATGCTTATCACCCTGTACAAAGCTTAAGTCCAAGTGGATCAAGGACCTCCACATCAAACCAGACACACTCAAACTAATAGAAGAAAAACTAGGGAAGCATCTGGAACACATGGGCACTGGAAAAAATTTCCTGAACAAAACACCAATGGCTTATGCTCTAAGATCAAGAATCGACAAATGGGATCTCATAAAACTGCAAAGCTTCTGTAAGGCAAAGGACACTGTGGTTAGGACAAAACGGCAACCAACAGATTGGGAAAAGATCTTTACCAATCCTACAACAGATAGAGGCCTTATATCCAAAATATACAAAGAACTCAAGAAGTTAGACCGCAGGGAAACAAATAACCCTATTAAAAAATGAGGTTCAGAGCTAAACAAAGAATTCACAGCTGAGGAATGCCCAATGGCTGAGAAACACCTAAAGAAATGTTCAACATCTTTAGTCATAAGGGAAATGCAAATCAAAACAACCCTGAGATTTCACCTCACACCAGTGAGAATGGCTAAGATCAAAAACTCAGGTGACAGCAGATGCTGGCGAGGATGTGGAGAAAGAGGAACACTCCTCCATTGTTGGTGGGATTGCAGACTGGTAAAACCATTCTGGAAATCAGTCTGCAGGTTCCTCAGAAAATTGGACATTGAACTGCCTGAGGATCCAGCTATACCTCTCTTGGGCATATACCCAAAAGATGCCTCAACATATAAAAGAGACACGTGCTCCACTATGTTCATCGCAGCCTTATTTATAATAGCCAGAAAATGGAAAGAACCCAGATGCCCTTCAACAGAGGAATGGATACAGAAAATGTGGTACATCTACACAATGGAATATTACTCAGCTATCAAAAACAACGAGTTTATGAAATTCATAGGCAAATGGTTGGAACTGGAAAATATCATCCTGAGTGAGCTAACCCAATCACAGAAAGACATACATGGTATGCACTCATTGATAAGTGGCTTTTAGCCCAAATGCTTGAATTACCCTAGATCCCTAGAACAAACGAAACTCAAGACGGATGATCAAAATGTGAATGCTTCACTCCTTCTTTAAATGAGGAAAAAGAATACCCTTGGCAGGGAAGGGAGAAGCAAAGATTAAAACAGAGACTGAAGGAACACCCATTCGGAGCCTGCCCCACATGTGGCCCATACATATACAGCCACCCAATTAGACAAGATGGATGAAGCAAAGAAGTGCAGGCCGACAGGAGCCGGATGTAGATCGCTCCTGAGAGACACAGCCAGAATACAGCAAATACAGAGGCGAATGCCAGCAGCAAACCACTGAACTGAGAATAGGTCCCCCGTTGAAGGAATCAGAGAAAGAACTGGAAGAGCTTGAAGGGGCTCGAGACCCCAAAAGTACAACAATGTCAAGCAACCAGAGCTTCCAGGGACTAAGCCACTACCTAAATACTATACATGGACTGACCCTGGACTCTGACCCCATAGGTAGCAATGAATATCCTAGTAAGAGCACCAGTGGAAGGGGAAGCCCTGGGTCCTGCTAAGACTGAACCCCCAGTGAACTAGACTATGGGGGGAGGGCGACAATGGGGGGAGGGTTGGGAGGGGAACACCCATAAGGAAGGGGAGGGGGGAGGGGGATGTTTGCCCGGAAACCGGGAAAGGGAATAACACTTGAAATGTATATAAGAAATACTCAAGTTAATAAAAAAAAAAAAAAAGACCCAACTATGTATTGTCTCCAAGAAACACACCTGCATATCACAGATACCGAAAATATTTTGTATCAAGGGTGGAAAACAAACTACCAAGCAAATGGACAATATATACAGGCAAGTGTGGCTATCCTGATATCAGGCACAACAAACTTCAAACCAAAATTAAGTAGAAGATGTAAAAGAGGATGCCAGATATTAATAAAAAGAACACTGCAACAAGAAGATATTAACAGTTACACATGCTTGTGAATCAAATATCAGAGTCCCTAATTTCTAAAAATAACCACAAAGAGACATAAAAGACCACTTAGGTTCTGATACAATAAAAGTAAGAAACTTCAAGACTCTGCTCTCACATTTAAATAGACCTTTCAAGACAGACAGAAACTTCAGAGCTAAAATATATTAGGATCAAGTGGACTTGACAGCGACATAGATAATGTTTCACCCAAGCAGGCAGGGAATACACGGTTCATGGAACCTTCTCCAAAACCAATCATATCATAGGACACAAATCAAATCTCAACAAATTGAAAACTTAGAAGGCAATTCTGTGTGTCCTATTAGAACACAATGGAATGAAACTAGAAGTCAACAATAAGATACACTATAGAAAGCACAAACATTCTTAGAGAGTAAATAAGATATTTTCGAAAGAACGGGGTCATCCAAGAAGATGAGTGAATTTAAAATTCCTGAAGACAAGTGATAATGAAAATACACCCTATCAGAAACTGTGGTGTGCAGCCAAGGCAATCCTAAACGGAATATCTATAAGTGATCGTGCTAAACAAATTGAAAGATATCAAATAAACAACCACCACAAAATGCTTGGGGGTGTGGGGGGACAAGAAGCCAATCTTTAACACAGAATAAAGATAATGGAAAAATTAATAAAAATCTAGATTAAAAGAATAATACCCACAAGGCAGTGAAAGCACACACCTATAATCCCAGCACTTGGGAGGCAGAGGCAGGCAGATCTTTGTGAGTTCAAGGCCAGCCTGGCCTACATAGTGCATTCCAGGACAGCCAGGGCTATATAGAGAAATTCTGTCTTAAAAAACATGTGAAAAAAGGAGAGTGATCCCAAAATCAAAACAGTTGGTTCTTTGAAAACATTAGTTAGTAAAAATTGGCAAACTCTTAGCCAGTCTTAACAAAAGGAGGAAGAAGACACAAATGATAAAATGAGAGACCGAAAGGGTGACAGTAAACAGACTTCAATGAAATATGGAGCACTATTAGAAATTACTATGACATCTTTTATTCTAAAGAGCTGGCTAACACAGAAGAAATGAAGAATTTCTAAACACGTGCCACCTGTTGAAATTAAGCCCAGAAGATAAAAAAGAACTTAACCAAATGGATTACAAGCCATGAGAAAAAAAGCTACAATCAAATAAATGTCTTTTCCCCAAAGAGAAGCCCAGAATCAGACAGCTTCACTGTTGAATTCTACCGACTTTCAAAGACCCCACATCGATTCTCCTTGTTCCACAAAACAGAAAGCAGAAGGACATTACCAAATTCATCCTACAAAGCCAGAATTATTCTAAGACCAAAACCAGATGAAGATTCACACACACAAAAGAAAAAGCCAGACCAATGTCTTTGATGAACTTAGATACAATACTTCTCCACAACATACTTGCAAACTACATTCAGCAACACATTAAGAAGATTCAACACGTTGTTGAAGCTAAGAACTCTCACTGTTCCTGCCTTGCAGTATTCTCCAGCTAGACGGCCAACAAGCTTCTTGGGAATGCTCCAACCTGCTTCCTACTAGGAGCACTGGGATTTCAGATGTGCGCCATAGTTGCGGAATGGTTCTAATGCTACTTGCGTTAATCCAGCTCCCAAATTAAACGGGAACCTGCACGTCTGTGTGTAAGACATGAGGGTCCCCACCCCCAGTTGGCTTCATTTGGTGAGTAAAGTTGCTGAAAGCCAGTGCTGGGCAGGGAGGCAGAGGTGGGGCGCTAGGATTCTCAGGCAAGGACACCGGAGGAGGAGGAAGACGCCATGCCAGGAAGTGAGCAGATCCGGGCCTGAGAGATGTAGGACAGAGAGACAGAGAGACTGCCTACATGTAAGAGTCAGGGATCGTGGCCTACACATGAAGACTGGGTCTGGGATGGCCAGGATGGAATATAGGTTTTAGTAAGTAATAATTTAGGAATTTCAGAAGGGAGAGTATGCTAGCAACATGGAGGATTGAAGTGGCCCAGACACTGACACTGAGCAGTTTAAGGCATATTAAAATAGAAGACTGTGTGTGTGTGTGTGTGTGTGTGTGTGTGTGTGTGTGTGTGTGTGTGTGTGTGTGTGTGTGTCTGTGTCTGTGTCTGTGTCTGTGTCTGTGTCTACGTCTGTCTGTCTTTCATTTAAGAAGTCGAGAATCGAGATTAATCAATTACAACTACCTACCACTGCATCCGGGTTTATTACATGGGTTCTAAGCAATGAACTCAGGTTGTTCAGGCCTTCAGAGCAAACATGTTTACCCGCTGAACCATCTCCACAGCCTTTATTTTCAATATCTGAAACACTCTTACGGTCTTTTGTTTAAGTAAAAAGAAGGTAGCTAGAGAAAGAAACTCTTGTGAATTTTACTATAAAATTTATGCTGTATCTTTTGGAAAGAGCATGATAGCATATGGAATATTTTGATATTTACAATGTACGAAGCTTTTGAGAATTCAAACACTTGTTTAAAAAAAATTACTACTCCCAGGAAGAGGAAATAAGCTCCTCGTTCCCTGGAGTCAGGCCATGGAATTCAGAAGGGCTGGCCTTTGCTACATGTGGGATCTCAGGTGTTTATTTACTCATCAGATATTGATAAATCCTGCACAGTTGCTCCACATGGTGCTGAGCAACAGGGGTGTGAGTAAGACAGGCTCATTTCTGGGAAGGAGGGAGAGAAGCTCATGCATACAGCTCAACCCTAGGGTGGGAAGGCTTGTACTCTGAGAATTTACAGGAGAAGTCAAATGATCATCACGGGTGGGCTCTGATAGCAGACCACCTGGGGCTTTGCATTCCCCACAGAATCCAGGATGGTGCTGGGCACTGGAAGGATGGTGGAGGAAGTTTGGAAATCCTCTTTGGCAGCCTTGTGGCAGTTGACATCTGTGACACCTAAGAAACAGGAACTGCTGGTCTTCTCAACACCTTGATACATGGGTTCTGGCATCAACTGCCAAGGCTCTTTGCATTCTGGCCATCATGTGAAGAGGCACTTCCTGAACAGCAGCCATGGGCCAGACACTGCTCAAGAAAGGCAGAGTCAATTCTCAAAGTGCTTCCTGTCGGGGAGATGAAGAGAACTCAATATGGAGATGAGTGCTTTGGAGAATGAGCAGGCAGAGGGTACAGGGACAGGCAGAGTGAGGTGGGGGTCCCATGATACAAAAAGATCTTTAGGAAGTCCAGCCTGGGGCCCAGAGATGGCTCTGCAGTTAAGAGACTTGCTGCTCTTGCATGGGACCAGAGTTGGCGCTCTCTCTCTCTCTCTCTCTCTCTCTCTCTCTCTCTCTCTCTCTCTCTCTCACACACACACACACACACACACACACACACACACACACACACACTTTAGTCCTATAAAGAATCCATCCTGAATACTCAGGTACATGAGCACTTGAAAGCTGTGGTTAGTGTTGCACGAGAATCTCATCAAAGAAAGTGGCCAGAATTCTGGGAAGTGGTCCCCTCGGGCAAGACAAGCTGATATGCATTTTCCTCTAGCCCCAACGAGATTTCTAATTTGATGAGTGGAACTGATTCAATTAGGGTGGGGCCACTAAGAATTCACACCAAGAAGAACAAATACTACATCACTGGAATGTGATAAGAGGGGTGGACATCACCTCAGTGGGCAACAGGGGCAACAGGCTACACATGGAGGAAACCACAGGGAAATCAAGGCCATAGGACTCTGGGCTAACTAGGTTATTGGTGCTTTCAGGATCAAGTAAAGCACCCTGTGATTTTCTCAAATCCAGTAACACTGGCTAAGATTACTACTCCTTGCTATTCCCCAGATATTCTGTTCTGTCATCTAACATGGAAATTATAATAGGTGCATGGGGAGAGCAGCTATGGTTGGGAAGGAGATGAAATGACAATATCATTTTATTTTGTCCTGGTACATACTTCCAACAAGGAAACCAAACAGAAGGAGATGTAAATGCCAGAGGAGAAGAAAAGGATGCACAGGAAGCAATGACTACCACAGTGAGTCCTCGTTTGTGATCAAGGGCAGAGCAACAGAGACAGTGTGCCAAGGGGAACCAAGAAGGTCATGGGATTAGGGACTTAACCTTGGGTTTGGCGCTAGCCTTTGTCATCTGTGGACTGAGAGATCTGAGGAAAGTTACTTGAATCTCTAATCTTCGTTTCTTTGGTCTGCTTAGATGCAATTGGAGCTCCTGCTACGATTCAATGCCAAGTGAACCAACAAGCCAAGTCCACAGGGGTTGGGAGACTCCCCTCTCTGGAGGAGCTGCACCACACAGCCAGGTGTGGTCACGAAGTGGCAGAATATCCAGGATAGAGGAAGGATGATTTTGAGAACATTGGAAGCTGTCCTCGGCCCTACTCCCTGTGGCAGGGCCCTCACAGGAAAGTAAAAGGGAGGTGTGTTCGCTACATTACACAGAGTAGCACCCCCACCCCAGAACAAAATGGTAGATCAAGGAGAGGAGTAGCACCAGGTGCCTAGACACTTTCTTTGTTGATGATTTTCTACCCCAGAGTCTCCCTAAAATTTCAGGATAGAAAACACCTTACTTAGGAGGTAAGTTCTGCATGATAAATGGGGAAGCAAATGGGAATTTGTTGCTGGTTTTCTCCTTTTTTTTAACTGAAAAAAAAAACAACAAAAAACAATATATTCTGATCACAATTTCTCCTTCCTCATTTCCTCCCAGATCCTCCATACCGTCTTACCCTTCTACTCTACGCCTCCTTTCTCTCTAGCTAGTAAAACAAGCAAATTTTCTTAAAAAGAATAAAACTAAATGAACAAACAAAAAAGAAAAAGAAACAAAAAAAGAGCATGAGAAACATACACAGAGAGATACACACAAAATCCGTAAAAACACAAAATCAGAACCCATAACATACAAGCAAAAGATCAGTAAGGGAAACAAAAGCCCAAACAAAGCAGTGTGTACCTTGGAGTTTGCTTCTGGTTGACCACCTTCCCCTGGCCGTGGGGCCCACCCTTGAGTGTGGTGTGTATACCCGAGACTCCCCTGGAGACACTATTTTTTCCTTTGGGGATGGGAGGTCATATCTGTCTCCCCATCTTAGTGCAGGGACCTCATCTGGTTTGGACTTGTGTAGGCTGTAAGCACGCTACCACAGTCTCTATGAGTTCATGTATGTGTCAGTCCTGTTGTGTCTGGAAAACACAGTTTACTTGGTGTCATCCACCACCTCCAGCTCTTAGAGTCTTCCTGAGTCCTGAGGGGAGGAGTTTGATGAAGATATCTCGTTTAGGACTCAATCTTCCAGTGTCTCTGCACATCGTCCAGTTAAGGTTCTCTGCCTCAGTTCCCATCTTCTACAGGAGGAAGTTTCTCTGATGATGACTGAGTGAGTACAGCAGAAGTCATTAAAAAATCATTTTATTGCTAGGTTCCATTACCAAAAAAATTGGTTTTCCCTTAGGTCCATGGCCTATCAAGGACCAGGTTCTTGGCCACTCAAACAGTTTCAGGCGTGGGTCTCATCTCATGGACTAGGCCTTCAGTCCAATCATAGGCTGGTTGGTGACTCCCACAACTTTTGGGCCACTATTGCACCAGTGTACTGTACAGGCAGATCACCACTGTAGACAGCTAGATTGTCATTTACACACCTCCTCTGGTATCATGCACAGTGCCCTCCAACACCGTGATGCTGTTCAGCTCTGGTTAGACACCAACTTGACCTCACCACGTTCAGTGAGATATGTCTTTCAGTCTGCACGCTCCACCTCTCGAACTATATACTTCAACTCCTCTTCCTTGGGAGATCCTACCCCGTCCTACTTTCTGCTTTATACCTACAATATACTCTATAATCTCTGTGGTTGTACTGATAGCAGTATATCTATTGGAGGCTTAAATGCTAACATCCATATATATATAAGATATTCTCTTCTACACACCATATTTGTCTTTGGGGGTCTGGGTTACCTCACTCAGTATGATCTTTGTCTAGCTCCATCCATTTACTTGCAAATTTCATAATTTTGAATTTTTTTAACAGCTGACTAATAATCCATTGTACACAGGTATCACATTTTAATTACACATTCGCCCACTGATGCAGGTCCAGGCTGTTTCTAATGTCTTGCTATTATGAATAGAGCAGTAGTGAGCATGAGTGAACAAGTGTCTGTAGTAGAGTGGCGAGTCCTTTGGGTAATGCCCCAGGGTACTATAGTTGGATCTTAGGCAGGTGTCTTCCCAATGCACAAGTTTATACTTCTACCAGCAATGGGCGAGCGTTCTTCTTACCCCATACCTTCGCCAGTATAAGCTCTGGTTTGTTTTATTGATCTTGGCCAATTTGGCCAAGATAAAAATCTCAAAGTAGTTTTGATTTGCATTTTCCTGATGACTGAGGATGTTGGACATTTCTTTGTCTCTCATCCATTCATGTTTTATTTTTTGAGAAGTTTTTGTTTAGTTCTGTATCCCATTTTTAAATTGAGTTATTTGTTTCCTTGATATCCAGGGGTGTTTTCCTCCTCCTCCTCTTCCTCCTCTACCTCCTCTTCCTCCTCTTCCTCCTCCTCCTCCTCCTTCAAATATTTTAGATATTAACCTTATGTCAGATGTGTAATTGGTAAATATCCATTCCTATCCTATAGCCTTCTGCTTTGTCTGGATGGGGGTGTCACCCTGCTCCAGCACTGGCCTGCCTGCTGTCTCGCTCTCTGCCATGATGGGCAGGGACTCACCCTCTGAAACTGTAAGTCCCTGTTACTGCCTTCTCCTATAAGTCTCCTTGGTCCTGGGGTCTCTTCACCACAATGAGAAAGCAACTAAAACAGATCCATTTGAAAGACGTGAAGTAGAGCCAATTAGCAGTGACTCACACCTTTAAACTCAGCACTCGGGACACAGATGCAGAGTCAACCAGATACCTGAGTTCCAGACCAGCCTGGTCTACAGAGTGAGTTCTGGGACAGCCAGGGCTGCACAGAGAAATGCTATCTCAGAAAACCAAAAAGGAGAAAACAGAGGTCGGCTAGAGGGGTAAGGGATGTGACTGGACTCAAGCCCTATCTCATTCCAGCATCATGTGGTAGACCAAAATACTGAAGCAGGTAGAATAACAGAAAGGAAACCAGCAAACACTGAAAGTTGAAGAGAAACACAGATCTTTGTGACGGACATCCAGAAGTTGTCAGAAGCCTGAGCCAGATCTGAGGAAATGGATGCTGCTGAGGGAAGGGCTTTAGAAGGAGCCTTGCAGCAAAATGAGCGAACAGCTGCCAGTGTGGCACCAGCTGGCACCCTGAAGTTAGAAACAACGTTTTATATTACAGAGAACTGCAATGGCTCTTCCAGAAGGAAACTACCCACAGGTTTCTGAAAGTTAGAGGCTTTGATTTTATAACATTATGAAGTCTATCTGAGCTGGCTAATTTATGTCATCTTGATACAATCTAGAGTCATCAGAGAAGAGAAAACGCCTCTGTACCATCAGGCTGTGGGCAAGACTATAGGGCAAGTGGTGACTGGTGAGATGTGTCTAGACCATTGTGGGTGGGGCCATCCCTGGGCTAGTAGTCCTGGGTTCTATACGAAAGCAGGCTGGATAAGCCATGAAGAGCATGCCAGTCAGCAGCACCCCTCCATGACATCTGCATCATCTCCGGACTTCAGGTTCCTTCCTTGTTTGAGTTAATACCCTCACTGCTTTTGATGACAAACTGTGAGTGAAATAAACCCTTTCCTTCTAAGCTGATTTTGGTAATGGTGTTTCATCCTAGCAATTGTAACCCTAAGACACCATCCAAATCACTCCTTGTGACTTTTACCACCAATGGTCTCAGGGTATTGTGTCCTGATCATCTATTTCTTGGGTAATTATTTACCATGTTCTAAAGGTAGGCAAATTCACATATGTAAGTATATTGATGTTAACACCATATAGCCAGAAATGGTGCTCACTCCAAACTATGAGAAAGATCCAGAGAGATAGGAAAAGGCACAAATATATATTGGCCTTGCTCTATACTGAATCTCTCCTTTTTATCCAGAAGATTTATTTTTATACAATGCATCTCGCTGTTTGCTTATAAAATCCAGAAGAGATTGCCCAATATTCTGAAGCAGAAGTTGCATGTGGACATGGGTGCTGGGCACCAAACTCAAGTCATCGGGAAGAGCAGCAAGCCCTGAGACACTTCTCCGGCCCTTGTACTTTCATGAGCATGCATGGCCTCTCCTTTTATTTATGTAATTTGAGGGACACTATTATGAAAAGTTAAGGAAATAAACATTCCAGGAGACAAAATAACCTGACTAAAGTCACCCAGCTAATCGTCAGTGAACCAAGGATTTGAATGTGACTCCCAGACATGTAGACCACAATATGCAGCCTGCAGAACTCAAGTAGATACAAGGTACACAGACACGATCCTAGTTGACAGTTCTTGGCAAATATTTCTTTTTACTGCTTTAACATTGTAAACTGTGTGAGTTCCAAGTCACCAAGTTCAGAACTTTTAATCATTTTAGTACATCAGAATTCATGGAATTCCAGGAACAAAACTGACTCAGAGGTGCACCAGAACACCACAGGCAATGGTGACTCCATGTGAGCTTTAGTATTTCAGCACCTGGCCCAAGTACCTCACACAGACTGAAGATGAGGAAGAGATATCCAGGCAAATCTCCCTAATTTCCCTGAACCCTGTGTAGTCCGAGTCCTGTAGCTTGACACATCCAAACTACTTTGCTTTCTTGGGCAATCACTGCTTTGGCAGAGTGAGAAACCTCCCTTGACAGGAACCGTATGTGAATGAAAGGCTTCGGGTACTGGGCTGGCTCCGGACTCCTCTGCAGAAGGAAGTGTCTCCCACTTGCTCTGCGCGATGGTACAGGTGAGTCACCACATTGCCTGCCAGGCAAGTATTTTAAGAAACGTGAAGTGTAAGCAGGAACCAGCAGAGAAAGATGAGGGCTGAAGCGTCGCCATTAGCTCCGAGGGTGTCTTGTTGTCATGGTGCTAGGAAAATCACTTCCATTTAGAAGCCCACTCACCAGCTGTTTTGCTGGAACTTTTGCACGGGAGGCTGGTAGCCACCCCGGCACAGGCGTGGGACACGGGTGTGCACACACGGACACCTGTAACAGACACCCACTCCAGAGGCCTTACATTGCTTGTCTGACGCGTGACCCTGCTGTTTTCCTACCTCACGTGACATAATCGGAAGCTTCGGAGTGGAGTCAACAACAAGAACCCAACACAACCTCTGTTTCCCAACCGGCAGTGGGCTCTGGAATGGCGCTGTTGCCCATCTTTTGAAACACTACTTCAGGGCTCAGGCCTTAGACCAATGGTTCTCAGCCTTCCCAATGCTGTGACCATTTAATACAGTTCCTCATGTTGTGGTGATGCCCCAACCATAAAATCATTTTTGTTGCTACTCCGTAACTGTAGTTTTGCTACCGTTGTGAATGGTGATGTAAATATCTGATATGCCGGTGCTCCTAGGTAACCCCTGTGAAAGAGTCGCTTGGCCCCAAAGGGGTCATGACCCACAGGTTGAGAACCACACTGCCTTAGACCATTGTGAGGGTAAAATACTTCAGGTTCATCCAGGAGCAGGGGTGAGGGTGGGATGAGGAAAAGTTCCCCCCCAAAAAAACACTGGAACTCCTTGTCAGCCTGCATTCCCATTCCGTATCGTGCCCCGTGCTAGGAAGATGCTTCCCATAGGCCTTTCTTGGTATCCACATTGCAACTGCGCTGAAGGGGAGGGGCAGATGTTGACTGCCTCCTGGAGGCTGGCTTTTATGGGACTGTTCCTTCTGTCAAAGCCTTAGTAGACAAAAGGTACCTGAAGCACCCTAATGATAAACGGGGATTCCCACTCCGACTTCACACAGTCCAGTTCTGCTTGTCCCTCAGTGACCCTTCCTTGGAGGCTACAGTGGTTATGGGATAAAAGAGAGTGTCTGCTGTCGGCAGCCATTCCTTACATTCCTCAGTTCAATGAAACCTTTATCTTAATGTAAAAACAAGCATGCACCATAGCTGGGTCCTGCTGTCCTCTCCCCAGATCATGATGTACATGTTTGGAGCAGGCAGATTTTGTTAAGCACTCAAATGGTTTGACTCTAAGTGGTCCTGGGCCTTGTCTTCACAGAGGCAGACACAAGCTGGCAAGCACGTGGCATCCATCCAGTAAGAATGACATTTCATTTAGTTTCTAAAAATAGTGTTATAGGCATCTCAAGTCCATTTATACACTGAAGGCCTAACTTCTAGTACCTTGGAATCTGACAGTATTCAGAGTTAGGAACTTTAAAGGGATAATTAAGTTAAAAATCAGAGAATAGGTCTGAATCCAACATCACCAGTGTGTTTTAAGAAGAGAGAACAAAGAAGAGAATGTTGAAGAAAAACAAAATAAAATGACAAACTCGTCCTGCCAATGACTGGGTCTTGGCTATCTATTCCCAGAACTGCAGGGCAGTACGTTTCTGCAGTTCGGATCACTCAATTTGTAGTACATGGCTGCACCAGCCATTGCAGACTAATACAACCTAGAAACACCATATCATTCGACACCCACCCCAGCAGGCAGAGGTTGCTTCACCGTAATACAAGTACAGGGCTAGCTTGAGAAGCCTGAGATATGAGCCCCAGACCAGGAGTCCCAGAAGCAGAATCACATACAACGGGCATGGCCCCTAAGACTGGGCATTTATTCCAGAACCTTCTTAAGTGCCTTACAACCAGAGACTTTAGACCAGAGAGTTACTATTGTGATTTTAACACGCACACACATGATACTTGTGTGCCAGGATGTATTCTGAAATGGCACCTATTCTTCTCCATAGCACTGTGGTTGGAGGAAGTGGAGAAAGCTCTGACACAGTGAAGTCCACAGTGAATGTGTCTTTTGTCATGAATATGTCCTGCTAAGGACTCCAAGACCATGGTCTATGGTAAATTGACAAAACCATTACCCATAAGGGTCAGGCACAGAGAGTTGGCAACGCTTTCCTTTAGAGTCTGAATAAAGGCCAGGAAGTGATGACTCATGCCTTTAATTTCAACACTTGAGAGGCAGAGGTAGGCAGATATCTGAGTCTGGGCCAATCTGGTTTTTAGAGTGAGTTCCAGAACAGCCAGAGCCACACAATGACATGCTGTCTCGAAACAGCTCCGCTCCTCCCTGTTCCAGAGACAGCTGCATCATATTGAGCAGTGCCAGCCTTGTCCCATAGACACAATGGGGAAGGTTGGTGTGAACAGATTTGACCGTATTAGGTGCCTGGTTACCAGGGCTGCCTTCTCCTCTGCATCCGGCAAAGTGGACATTGTTGCCATCAGTGACCTCTTCACTGACCTCACCTACATGGTCTACATGTTCCAATGTGACTCTATCCATGGCAAATTCAATGGCATTGTCAAGGCTGAGAATGGGAAGCTTGTCATCAACGGGAAACCCATCACCATCTTCCAGGAGCGAGATCCCGCTAACATCAAATGGGGTGACGCTGGTGCTGAGTATGTCGTGGAGTCTCCTAGTGTCTTCACAACCATGGAGAAGGGTGGGGCCAAAGGGTCATCATCTCTGCCCCTTCAGCTGATGCCCCCATATTTGTGATGGGTATGAACCACAAGAAAGAAATATGACAACTCACTCAAGATTGTCAGCAATGCATCCTGCGCCACCATGATATCCATGACAACTTTGGCATCATGGATGTGGGCTCATGACCATGCCATCACTGCCACTCAGAACTGTGGGTGTACCCTCTGGAAAGCTGGCGTGATGACCGTGAGGCAGCCCAGAGCAGCATCCCTGCAGCCACTGGTGCTGCCAAGGCTCTGGACAAGGTTATACCAGAGCTGAACGGGAAGCTCACTGGCATGGCCTTCTGTGCTCCTAGCCCCCAAAATATCTCTTGCCGTTGTGGATCTGACATGCCGCCTGGAGAAACCTGCCAAGTATGATGACATCAAGAAGGTGGTGAAGGAGGCATCTGAGGGCCCACTAAAGGGCATCCTGGGCTACACTGAGGACCAGGTTGTCTCCTGTGACTTCAACAGCAACTCCCACTCTTCCAGCTTTGGTGCTGGGGCTGGCATTGCTCTCAATGACAACGTTGTAAAGCTCATTTCCTGGTATCACAATGAATGTGGCTACAGCAACAGAGTGGTGTACCTCATGACCTACATGGCCTCCAAGGAGTAAGAAACCCTGGATCACCTACCCCAGCAAGGACACTGAGAGAAAGAAGAAGGCCCTCAGTTGCTGAGGAGTCCCTGACCCAACTCGGCCCCCAACACTGAGCATCTCCCTCACAATTCCATCCCAGACCCCATAATAATGGGAGGGGCCTGGGAGCCCTCCCTGCTCTCGTGAATACCACCATAAAGTTCGCTGCACCCCCCCCCAAAAAAAACCCAACCAACCAATTGTGCTTCCTCTTCTTGGATATTTGTAGCCTGAGACCGCTCACCCTCAGAGAGCTCCTACTGAAACCAACTAACCCCTCCCCTGTGCCATACCTAACACAGTGAGGTTTCGCACTGCAGCTGTGAGAGAGCCCCACCTGCTCCCAGCTTCATTGTAGGTGGACATTTGTACCTGTCCTTCCTTCATGTCCTTGTGACCCAGCCAGGGTGCCAGGATTCAAACTGCACAGTTCATGGTGGCAACACATGTACTGAAAAATCCACAGTCCCTAATTCCAATCTGGGGCCACCCCGGCACAGCAGAACTTGGAGATGTGGAAAAAGTCAGAGGATGTGCATATCACTGACTCCATGACACCCTCTGTGTCGGCAGCCACGTCCTGTATTCAGACCGATGACCATTTTTCTAAATGTATGCAGAAATAGGACGTAGGAAGTCTGGCCTTCGTCTCAAGTGTGCTCATTTCGGACATGTTTTGCTCCCAGATAGGTCATAAGTACAATTTTATTTTTGGTACTCAGAGCTCTTGAGGCTTTGAAACTGTAAACCTGCTTTTATCTTCATCTTAGAGACAAGCAAATGGAGGAAACACTTGCCACAGTTGTTAACCTGTAGGAGAGACAGGGCTGAGCTCCTTTATTTAATTTTTATTGGTTGTTTTATTTACATTTCAAATGTTATCGCCCTTCCTGGCTTCCCCTCAGCAAACCCCATCCCATCCCTGCCTCCCCCCTGCTTCTATGAGGGTGCTCCCCAACACCCACACTCCCACCTCCCCGCCCTAGCACCTATGCAGGGGCATTGAGCCTTCACAGGACCAAGGGCCTCTCCTCCCACTGATGCCCTACAAGGCCATTCTCTGCTACATACGCAGCTGGAGCCACGGGTCCCTTCCTGTGTACTCTTTGGTTGGTGGTTTAGTCCCCAGGAGCTCTGGGGGGGGGGTCTGGTTGGTTGGTGGGTCTTCCTATGGAGTTGCAAACCCCTTCAGCTCCTTCAATCCTTCCCCTAACTCCTCCATTGGGGACCCAGTGCTCAGTCAAATGGTTGGCTGCAAACATCCTCATCTGTATTGGTCAGGCTCTGGGAGAGACTCTCCACTATATCAGGCACCTGTCAGCAAGCGCTTCTTGGCATCAGCAATAGTGTCTGGGTTTGGTGGCTCTTGTCTAAAGGAAATACAGGGAGAAAGAATGGAGTATAGACTGAAGGACAAGCCATCCAAAGGTTGCCCCACCCAGGGCTGAGCTCCAAATGCCCAGCGAGGTTCTGGAGTCCATGCACACATGGAGTGCTGGCTAGTCTTGGTTGTCAACATGACTATATCTGAATTGAGCTACAATTCAGAAATGGAAGGTGGGGGGCAAACCTGTTAAAAAAAATCTTCTTTGTTTGAAGTGAGTGAATCTAATTCTGGACCCTTGAGGCACGAAGCCACACCTTTGATCTGGACCCTTGAGGCATGAAGACACCAGCCTTTAATTTGGATCTTGAGGTGGGAAGCCATACCTTTAATATGGGTCATACCTTCTGCTGCAAGTATACATAAGAACATAGAAGAAGGAAGCTTTTGCTTTTAATCTGTGTGCACTTGTCTTACTAGCACATCTATTCCTTCACTGGCATTGGGGCCAATTTCTTTGGGACTCCAGCATATACAGAAGACCAGCATTGTGGGTTTGAGCAACCTCTAGACTCTTAAACTTTACACTCACAGCTAGCCACTGTTAAATTAGCTGAACCACAGCTTGTAAGTCATTCAAATAGATTCACTCCATAAGTTCTGTGGCTCTAGAGAACCCTAACAAATGCACAGGCTTCTGGTGGGATGTGTCTCTGCTGCCTAGCTCACTGGGCCTGGTGTATCAGTAGAATGCAAATCATATCCAGCTTACATTCCTCCTATAAGGATCCAACACATTATAGATGATTTCTGTTATAGAGTATATACCAAATCCATACACTGAGATCCTAGTCTCAGTATCTCAAGATATAACCTTATACAGAAGTAGAGTCATTGCAGACATGAGTCAAGATGAGGTCATTGGAGTAGACTAATCCAGTGTGGGTGGTGTCCTTAATAACATGGGCATAGAAAAAGATGCACAACATTGGGAGGTGGTAGAACATGTCTCTAGTCCTAGCACTTGAGAGGAAGAGTTGAGACCAGCCTGGTCTACAGAGCAAGTTCCAGGACAGCCAGGGCTACAGAGGAACCCTGTCTCAAAAAAACAAAATACAACAACAAGAAGGTGCACATGTGCGGAAAGGAGAGATTAAAAATTAAAACAATGCTTCTACAGGATAAGAAGCTCCAGAGAGACTAGAAAACTACTAGCCAAGAGGGGCACGGAACAGAGCTTCCCTCAAGCCTCAGGAAACCACCCTGCCAATGCCTTGATTTGGACTCCAGAACCAGGAAACAACAAACATCTGTTGTCCAAGACATACAGTTTGTGGAACTTTGTAACGATAGCCCTTAACTAATCAGAACACAGTCCTTACTCAGTAGCAAATTTTCCCATCGGCGAGTGATAGCCAACCATCCTTAGTGTCGATCAGACATGTTTTGTTTGTCTGTTTGCTGTGATGGAGATGGCGCCCAGGGCTTGGTGCATGCTAGACAAACACTTTCCCGCTGAGCTAACCTCTACTACTCAGTGGCAGCACTGAAAAATGGGGAATTTGATGATTTCTAAGACCTCTCCCAAATGTTATCTGCTCACAGCAGCTCAGCTCAGCTCCTCTTGTAATAATGATCTGGTCCTTACAGACATTTCTTTGTTGTTGTTGCAAAGATAAGCTGATATGAAGGTGATCTTCAAGAACAAAACGACGTCACTTCCGGTTCTGTGAGTTGTGTCCCTCGACATTAGAATGAAACTAATTTAAAATGTGGGTCTTCATCTGCCTTCTGGTGAGGCAGCTCCTAAGGTGAACTCCCTTGAATCTTTTCTCTGTGTCCTCTGGTCTTTGGAGTTAAATCCATACCATGCGTTTGGGTTGCAAATTCTGCAGAAGAAAGCAGAAATCTAAGTTGGAGGTCATTTTCTGTGACTTAAAATTATGTCATGAGGCCCCTATGTAGGCCTGGAAATCTTGGTCTCTTCGTGCAGAATATGATCCCTCAATACCATTTCACTGAGTAGATAAAAAGCTGACCTAAGAAAGCTCCCAAAAGCTGTTGATTTTACTATATATAAACCAAGGTGTGACTAGGCCCAGTCCAGGGAAAGAAATCAAAATACTTAAAAGTTTGTCTCCAGCCTTAGTGGCAGAGTCCTTATTTCAGAGCTAGTCTGCAGCTTTAAGTCTCTGCCCTTACAGTTTGACCTCACCTACACAGAAGTGAGTTGCTGTGTGGGTGATCTTGTCCCCAGTCCTCATCAAAAGGCTGAGTATCCACAGGACAGCCCTGGCTGAGGCTGGCCATGTGGCAATTCTCTCAGGCTTCTCTCGCTTCCTGTCAGCCCCTCAGCCTTTGCTCAGGAATTTGCTCCCAGCCCCATTTCTGGAAGTGTTTCTTCACTAATCCGAGGGCTACAGCCCAGGCACCATCAGCTAACGTTTGTTTAAGGTTTTCACCCTTGCTCCTTGTTCCTCACTACTCTGTCACAATTTTGGAAGTGTGCTTTCTTCTGCCAGTGGACACAATACAGAACTCACTGAAGGGCAGAGAGTGTCACTTAGGGAATCTCATAATTGATGATTCTTTTCCTGGTCAACATCATATATACATAATCCAAGGGAAATGTCTAAATGAATGGAGCTGTTCGGGAATAGAGGCTACACTTCATTCCCTTTTGAATTCTCAGTGCTCAGCCCCCCTCCCCCCCACTTGGCACAGGGTAGCATGCAACAAAATTCCTTATTGAATGAATGAACATTAGTTTTCTTCTTTCTTCAGAGAGGTGCTCTGTCGAGTCCAATGCCAAGGCACCACAGCCACACACGAGAGTAGAGGACACGTACATTTCCCAATAGCTCTCATGAGACATGTCCAAGGAAAAGCCACTGGACCAGGATGCAGAGGGCACAAACTCCAGGTCCTCTTGGACCACTCCTAAGAGCCCAGGGTCTTTAGCCTCACTGCGTTGTCTGCAATGCCTACCTCAGCGGATGGTTTCAAGATGCTGCCAAGGCAGCACTGAGGATGTACTTAGTGGTAGAGACTTACCAGGCTTGTGGTCCTGAGCTTCATCTTCAGCATTGCAAGGGATTTTTAAAAGGAGAAGACACTGCAGGGAAAGGCTTCAGAGAATGGGCTGAAGTGCTTCCTTCTGTTATTTACTACAGAACAGGTAGTAACACTCAACTGAAGTTAAGAGGTTCATGAGTCATATTGACTACCCCAATATCTTTATTCTATGTGAACTCAAAGATGAAAACCAAGTTTTCTTCCTACTACAGCTAAAGATATATTCAACCTGGCGAAGTCCTGGCATCTTAAGAGCATAACCTTCTGCTTGGCTAGCAAACCTATTCTGCACCATAGATGGTAGGTAAAATGTTAAGTTATGGAAGGCTAGTTGAAGAATCATTGTTCCTAGACATAGTCCCTGTGCCTAATTATGCTTAGAAAAACGAGGTTTTCATATTCAGAGGACTGTGCCCTTCACAGTATCCTTAAACCAAAAAAACCTCAGACCCCAGGACAGGCCTAGGTTGTGAGAGGACTTGCTGTGGGTGGGTGGTCTGGCAGTGACCAGCAGAGCTCTTACTTCTGCCATTCCCCTCCCCTCCCAACTGAGACAGCAGCAGGTGGTCCTTTGCTTTCCCCTGTGTTCCAGTGCAGATGCCCTTGCCAAGGCAACTGGGTGAGCAGGTTCAGAAGCAACCTGTGGATCCTGCTCTCTCTACTTACATGTCCAGACAGTTTCCTATCCTAGCTTGAAAGTCTTATTCAATCTTATTGATCTGTATGAAGTAGTGATTTGGGGCCTAAAGAGAAAAGTCTGGTATGTGGGACAGCTCAGACTCCCTGGACATTCTTCCAGAGTAGGTTTCTAGACAAGGTGATAAAGAGAGAAGCAGAGAATGAGGATCTGAAGGTATACATGGATGCTAGTTGTCAGTGTGTGCTGATGGCCTAAGCCCAGTTTCCAGATACAAGTCCTTGGTTTGCCTGGAACATCCTAGAATGAAAGGGATTGGGGTCAACTCTATGTTCTGAGTCAGTCTGTGTTTTGTGCTGTTCCCCAGGATGGGCCCCCCCTAAGATTTCAGCAAAGCCTTTCTCTAGGAGCTATGTGATACTATGTATCTGAGTTCCTCTTGCTCCTGGAATACATGAGCTAGTGAGGGCATCACCAGAAACTTCCTTACTCTTTATTCTTATTCTTGGTCTTCCCTTAGAAGATCCACAGACTAGGTCTCAAAGGACAAAGGAGAGGATGCACTTAACCATCCAGTCTATCTACACTGACAATCTAGAAGAGGGAGCAGGGCATGGAGAGGAGAGGAGATTCAGTCTAAGTTACAGAAAGGGAGGGAAGGAGCCCGAGAGATTGCTCAATGGATGATGTCATTCATTCGAGGCCAAAGCAACCTCTTGATTTCGGGCTGAAATCAAGCCTGACAACCTGATTTCAATCCTTGGAAGCCACCTGATTAGAAGAGAGAACCAACTACTGCAAGTTGACCTCCGACCTCCATGCACACACCTCAGCAAGCATTAATGCTCACAAACACACACAAATAAATACATGTTTAAATTTAAAGAAAGAGAGAGGATAGAGGCGCAATGTCTGCATTCCTGACTCTCATTGTCCCCTAGAAGAAAAAGAATATCTACAGCTATACTTCCTATATGGGCTCGGTGGCTCAGGATCTGACTTTCCTAATTGCTATGACAAAATGCCTGACAAAAGTGACTTAATGAAGAAGGTTTTCTTTGATGAAAGATATGTTAGGGCAATAGTGGTACAAAGTTATGGAAGTAACCACCAATACTGAGTTGATTTAAGGACCATTTCATAAGATGGAACCCACACCTGACACTGCTTGAATAACCAAGAACCTGACACTAGATAGCCCAGGGACCTAGGTAGAACTAAATACTACTGACCTAAACAACAACAACAACAACAACAAAGGTAATGGTAAAGTGACTCCCAGTGTCATTCTGCTGTACTCATAGATCAGTGCCTTGTTCAGCCATCATCAAAGAAGCTTCCTCCTGCAGCAAATGGGAACAAATATAGAGAGACCCACAGCCAGACAGTATGCAGAAAGTGAGAGAACTTAGAACACTGTGGTGGTTTGAATAAGAATGTCCCCTCTAGGGTCATATATCTCTGATGAAAAGGTCTGGTAGGTGTTGCATCATTAGAGAAAGTGGGGCACTGGGGATGGGTTTTAAGGATTCAAAATCCCTAGGCAAGCCCAGACTCTCTCTCTCTCTCTCTCTCTCTCTCTCTCTCTCTCTCTCTCTCTCTCTCTCTCTCTCTCTCTCTCTCCCCTCCTGCTGCCTACAGATCCAGACGTAGAAATCTCAGCTACCTCTCCAGCACCATGTCTGCCCGAATGCCACCATGCTCCCTGCCATGATGATAATGGGCTAAACCTTTGAAACTGTAAGCCAGCCATAATTAAGTGCTTTCTTTTCTAAGAGTTCCTGTGGTCATGGTGTCTCTTCATAGCAAGAGAGCACTGACTAAGATACTGACTAAACGCTCTGTGCTAAGTGGGATGTCTCCATCAACTTCCTCCCCGAGGAGCTCAGGGAGTGCTGCCGAGGAGGTGACAGAGCCAGAGGGGATTGAAGACGCCAAGAAAACAAGGCCTCCTAAATCAACATAAGCAAAACTCATATGAATTCACAGAGGCTGAAGCAGCACGCACAGGCCTGCATGGGTCTGCAGCAGGTCCTCTGTGTACACATTAGAGCTTCCAGTTTTCGGGATTCCTGGGTGTGTGAATGAGTAGGTCTCTGATTCTTGTGTCTTCTTTTGGGCTCCTTTACTTCAGTTGGTTTGTCTTGTTCATCTTTGATGTCCTAATTATGTTTTCTCTTATATATTATTTTATTATATTTTGTTATTATCCCGTAGACACTAGTTTGATTTCTAATGTGAGACAGAAAGGGAGTGGATCTGGATGGGAGGGAGGGAGGGACAAATAGAGAGAGGGGAAACCGCAATCAGGATATATTCTGTAAGAATCCATTTCCAGTAAAAGAGAAAATCAGAAGCAAAAGAAAAAAAGTTTCAGTTGGCTCACAGTTTGAGGATGCACAGCCCATCCTGATGAGGTCGCTCACCTTGACTGCAGCGACGGATCACACTGTGGATCACCTTGCACCTGCAGCCCCGAATAGAGAACAATGGATGCTGTTGTTCATCTTCCTCTCTTCTTTTTACTTCAACCCATGAAATGATGCCACCTCCAGTCAAGATATGCTTTTTGCATTAGCATAAGCTAGAAACTTTGTTCTAGACATTCCCAGATTTCTCTCCTGGGCTCGTGACAATAACAAGCAACAGTAACCATCACAGGATCTTACTATTACTGAATTCTTTAGGGAAGTGGGTTGGAAAAAGCAGGTAATCGGTGGGTGCTGGTCAGAGAGCGTTGGCATCTTAGGGTCCAGGAGAAGCATGGACCATTGCTGTAGGCTTGAGACTCAAATCTTGAAGCTTGAATTCTGCCAATTGACCACCCCAACACATATATATCACCCGACCCCTCCAGCCAAACACACAGGTCATTTACTCCGTTTGTTCTTTCTTAGGGTATTTGAGTTACAAGTTCAGTTCCCAGATGAGTTTGAACGAGAGCTATGCCAGATATCATAGCAACTGGGTTAGGACCTTGAACTCCACCATAATTCTTCAGCTCCCTTTTCCTCCCCTCCTCATCAAGTGGTCATAGCATTGTCTCTCATGACATGCTGATTTCTTCCACGAGGTAGCAAGTAAGCTCCTCGAACTGCCTGCTATCATCTGGAACAGCTCCTGAATTTCGAGCTTCCACCAAAGACATTTCTAACCTTAAATAAGAAAAATCCAGGGTCTGGAGAGTTGCCTGAGTTAAAGCACTTGTTATTCTTACAGAAGCCTGAGGTTTGCTTCCCAGAACTCACACAGGAGCTCACAAACATCTGTAACTCTATTTTCAAAGGATCCAATACCCTTTTCTGGCCTCCACAGGCACCAGGCATGTATGTAGTGCACATGCACACATGCAGGTGAGACACTCATGCACATAAAATAAACAAATCTAAATAGAAAAGAGAGCTCTGGGTAAGAGTCTGAGTGTCTAGGGCTGGTCCAGTGGTAGGATGAGGTGAAGAGATCTGACAGTAAAGTCAGAGCAGGCAGCCCGCTGTAGGCCACAGAACGGAGAGAGAGGTGACCCAGTCTGTAGTATATCCACACCTGAATGTGTTCGGTCCTGTTGGACCTTGGAAACTGAGCAGGATGAGATTTGGCTGGTGCATGGATGGCAGAGAAGAGAAGGTGCTGAGCGGATGACTTCCCAGGCTACATTACAAGGTCACACTTCAGCAACAACAACCTTGTCCAACAGCCCCACCTAGCTCAGACATAGCACACTCCTCTCCACCTTCCAGAACGTTACCCGTACCTCCTCATGCGTGTAGCACATGTTCATCATGCAGTCACCTTTTGAATAACTTGTCTTATACAAATATTAATATGTCTGACTGAAAGAAAACTTAGAAACACAGGTTAAAAGACAAGCCATCCACAGATCCGCCACATAAAATATTAACTTAGCATTTGCAGACTTTGGCAGAATTTCAATTCATGGCAACTAGTTTTTCTCCCCACCTCCTGAATCCAGCTCTTTAGAATCCAAATCCAATACATACAAAACACAAAAGGAGAAGGGAGACTGTTTGGAGGGAAGACAGGGAGCAGCAGAAAGAACAAGAGGTTAACGAACGACAGGGTGAATGTGAGCAACGTCCAACTATAGCCAAGTGTGGAGACATCGTGATGAAATCCATTATTTTATATGCCGAGTTTAAATCTCACGGCTCCCGCACATTTACCTCACAACAAAGGCTCCATTGGTGTAGCTTACATAAGCAGATGAATAAAGGAAAGCATAACCAGATGAACGAGTTACCGTAAGTTTGGAGAAAAAAATCCTTATGCCAAAAGTTGCTGCGGAGGAAGAAATGGGGAGGGGAAATAGGAATCGGACTGCAGAAGGCACGTGCATCCCCACCCCCAGTCTTCTTCAGTTCTCTCTGCCCCCCCCCCCCCAAGGCAGACTCAACCACAGAAGAGAGTAGTGCACAGTGCACACGCCAGACCTGGCCGATGGCCATTAATGGAAATGTGGGGTCTGGAGCTCTTTTCCTCTGTGTGACTTGGAAGTGTCAGTTGTGACTTAGGGAAAGAGAACTCATGGAAACAGCCAAGCCAGGGTCACCACATGGCACGCAGTATTTTAGGCCCAGCAAGCAATCTGGCAAGTTCAAAACCTCTGGTGAATGGGCTCCAGGAAATCTGATTTTAGCAGTATACCGTGGATGCAGGAGAACACCCCCCATGACTCGCCCCTCGCTGAGTTAAAGATTATCGTTGATTTATCTGATCCAGAAACAGCAGGGTTTCACATGATGTCTTGGAAAAGAGCCTGGGAAAAGACAGAGAATTGGACAATCTTTATTATTAATTCCAATAGCACACTTCCCTATGGGTCTGTGCAGTAAATCACCAGCTCTCTTTATGGGAGTTTCTCCCTGGTTAAAGGGAGCCAACAGCTTTTCATGGAGCCTGTCTACAGACTCAGTTATAAAGACAACTAGAGGAGAAATGGGAATTAATTACGCTCAAATCAAAAACATCTAGGAGATGCAGGAGATGCAAAAGATCTAGAGCCACCATATTTCATGCTTCCATCAACAGATATCTACTAAGGACCTTCCATGTGCTGAATCCATGCGTGCTGGGCTCTGGGCTTTGCTCTGCATTACTGTTAGGGCCCCTTTCAAAGTGAAAAAGATTAATCTGGGAAAGGTTATTAAAAATTCATATCACATTGTGTTTGTGCATGTATGTGTGCCTATGTGCCTGTGTGTGTGTGCCTGTGTGTGTGTGTGGTGTGTGTGTGTGTGTGTGTGTGTGTGTGTGTGTGTGTGTGTGCATGCGCGCGCAGTGCATACAGGAGGTGTGGGAGATTGCCTTACCTCTTGAGAAAGGCTAGTGTATGCAACACCAGAGATTCATCTGTCCTGGGCCTCTGCTTGTTCCCAGGGCCAACAGGGATGAGCAGAAAAGCAAGTCCTGGTCCTTTAGCAGGGTTCTGACCTTGTCAGTCTGGAAGCAGCATCAGGATGCTGGCAGGAACATCTTGGATCCTGGAATCTTGAAGATAGAAACCCAAACTTGACCTCTTAGAAGCTTGGACATAATTCTCAGCTTCTCTGAGACTTCATTTTCCTCTCTCACTAAGTGAAGGGGAAGCCTATGGTACAGCGAGGTTTAATGCAGGCAATGCCTACCCTGCAGAGAGGTTCAATTAGATACCATATGTACAATGTCTGCATTAGTAGCTCAATTGATAATAGCCCTGGTTATAGTGCAAACTAAATCTCACCCACAAAGTGGAATCATGTTGTTGTTGTTTTTAATCCCTGATATTTATTAACAATCTATTCTAGGAAAGAAAATTGGTAAGTAGTGAGAATACCTCTATTCCTCTACCCTTCAGCTTCCTTCTCCCACCCTTCCAAAGATTGAGGGATCTAGTCAGGGAGTAAAGAAACCCACTACAAGAAACACTCTCCAGCAACTCGGCCGCTGAGATCTAACCATTAAGAGATAAAGTTAGCCCAGTGTCTGCGACTTTGGAGATGAAAGCAGTGAGACCCCGGGGGCCCAGCCCAGGTGGCCACTCTTAGGCCTGTTCCCACACTCTCTTCCTTCTCTCCCTTCCACAAAGTGCACTCTTCTGTTTGCACAGGTATTTTAAATTTCCTGAGATCTACAGAAGACCCAGAGCATCCTTAGGTTATCTGTCCCTGGGCCTGCCAGGCTGCTTGCTGGGTTCTGACCTCAACTCTGGCGTCAGCCTTATCAGGTGTGGACAGAATCAGCTCCATCGGTTTCCCTATTCTGGGAACTCCAAGCCCAGATTCCCCACCCTCCCCACACACATACCCAGACCTCTTCCTCTATGGTGGCAGAGGGCCAGGCACCTCTGAGACCTCACATGGTGGTCATTTTCCAAATGAGGAATGACCACAGGGATCTGAAAGCCAAGCCCTGAGGCCCAGGGGAGGGGAGGAAGGGTGAGGTTCCAATGACTGTTGACATAGAACAGAGCAGATGCCAAACTCGGCCTGGAGGCAGAAAGTATAGACTTTGTTGGGACAAATTCTCCTGAGCCTCGGTCTACATGGGAAGCTAGCGAAGGGAACAGCTGTCCATGATGAGGAGTATGGAGGTTACAGACCCTGCTCAGCCTGTAAAAAAGTGACTCTAAAAAGTGGGACCCTCCCCCCAAAAGGTAACCAAGGGGTGGTGGTATATACCTTTAATCCCAGCACTTGGGAGGCAGCAGCAGGTAGATCTCTGTGAGTTCAAGGCCAGCCTCGTCTATAGATTGAGTTCGAGGACAGTCAGGGTTATACAAAGAAACCTTATCTAGATCCCCGCTACAAAAAAAAAAAAAAAAAAAAAAAAGAACAAAGACAAAAACAAGTTGGGGATTTAGCTCAGTGGTACAGTGGTAGAGCGCTTGCCTAGCAAGCACAAGGCCCTGGGTTCGGTCCTCGGTTCCGAAGGAAAAAAAAAAAAAGATCAAAAATCAGGGGCTGGAGAGATGGCTCAGTGGTTAAGAGAACTCATTGCTCTTCCAGAGGTCCTGAGTTCAAATCCCAGCAACCATATGGTGGCTCACAACCATCTGTAATGGAATCTGATGCCCTCTTCTGGTGTGTCTGAAGAGAGTTACAGTGTACTTATATATAATAAATAAATCTTTAAAAAAATGTTAAGACAAAAAAAACAAACAAACAAACAACAGCAACAAAAACAAAAACAAAAACAAAAACACCCAGGACTAAAGCAGAAAGGGAGAGACCTCACTAGGAAGCAAAGAAACAGACAGGCACCTTTGCTGGGCACTGGTAGCAACTCTTCTACGTCAACTTTAATCCATACCTCCTTTGTTCTGCAGCTCAGATGTGCTTAGATTTGTCAGCTTGAGTTGCCTACCGGGTTAACAACTTGAGGTGGGTGGAGCGATTATTAAATTAGAGTCATTCCATAAAGTGCCCTTTGCCCTGCTGAGGTCAGCTCCAGATACTTGTTCGTTTGTACAAAGACCCTTGCATTTATTGGACTTGTCAGTGTCTGTAAGTGAAGCATAATTCACGGGAACTGTCTCCTGAACCGGCGATTCTCCGAGTTCAGAAGGCAGTGTTTCACACTGGAGTGCCTGGAAGAGCAGAGGTTAGAAGACCCCTCACAGCGGACACAGAGACAGAGAGCTGGCAGGAACCTGTGGCCCTGGCCTCAGCCTTGGTGAGATGTGCAGTCCCGCAAGGGCTTTCTTTTACCAGCTGTGTCCCTGTCAGCCAAAGGTTTAAGGGGGAGTACTGTGGGAAGAAGTAGCCAGACAGCTGTGGCCCAGGGGAAAAGACTCTCCAGTAACAAAGTATTGCCTTCCTCACAGGGAAAGCTTTGCTCAGCCTTGCTGTACTGACTTTCCCTTGTGAGAGCCACAGCTGGGGATTCATCCTTCAGAATTCCACACGCCTGTGCTGAATAATGGATCACAGGGTTGTTCATCGCATCGCTGCATGCAATGGCAGAAGACTGGGAACAGTCTAAACGCCTGTCAGTTAGGACTAATTAAATAATTCATGGTCACTGCGTAGAATGGCATACAGAAGCAATCTCCACCCAGTACATGTTGTTATCTCAAATACACTTAGATCAGGGATTTATGTATTATCATTTTTCAGTAAAAGGTTTGAGGGAAGTGGAAGATATAAAGATAGAGATATATAGATATTGTGTGTGTGTGTGTGTGTGTGTGTGTGTGTGTGTGTGTGTGTGTAAATTCATGTAGTCAAGCCCAAGGTGAAGATGCAGAAATGACTCCACTTTTTAATTGGCGAGATATAAATTATTGTCTTATTGTAATACAAGGGTGGGGATAAAGGGGTCAACAATTCTCTTTTTAACTTTTGTACCTTTACAATTCAAGTTATATGAATATTTATATAATATCTACCCAACAAGAAAGGAAGCCCAGCCTGATGTTGGAGTTGGGAGGTACTATATTCCAACTCACACCCGAAAGAGCATTCACAGTAATACTGTTTCTCCAGATTGCATTTGTGGCTTTGCTGGCATGGCTAGAGCCTTCCGCCATGCTCCACGCTCTTCATATGACAACAGACATGCTCCAGGAGACAAGCAAGCAAACCCACGATCCCATCTTAAAACATTATTGAGGGATGCTTGTTCAAGTTCCTTTGGCCAAAGAAATTCCTGTAGCCGAGCCCAAGGTGAAAGTGATTCCACTTTTTAATTGGGGGAATTATAAAATATTTGGGGCTTTTTTTTTTTTAAGAAAAGGTTGAGGGTAGAAGAAATGATTTTTTTCTTTGTAATTTTTTGTATCTTTATAATTCAAGTTATATAAATATTAGTTATTAGATAATAACTAAAATTTTAAGAATTAAAACGGATTCACTGGCAGTAACTTTAAAATCAGTCACTGAAGGAGATGTATCGGGGAGAGGGAAGATGTAAATACAAACAAGACGCGCCATGAGCTGGCAAGTGTCGATGCTGGGCGATAAATGCAGGAGGGTCCTTATTCTCCTAAGTTTTCTCCTAAGGAGAAAGTTCAACTTTCCTGTCACCATACTGTTTTAAATAATAAAGCAAATGAGACTGAGAGCAAACGCTTTCATACACTGGGGCTTCCGTACCTGCTGCTTGATTTCCCTGCACTGCATTTTCCCTCTGGCCAAGATCCTTTGGCCTAGTCATCGACCTTTCTGAGAGTGCTGATTCCAGGGCGGCGGCTATAGACAGGGTCATAAGCAGAAAGAGGCCAGGCCTTGAAGAATTGTCTGGGAGCTGGAAAGAAGGGAATTTGGGGAGCTGTGTGCACAGTGTGGGTAGCACTGGCGGCTGAGAAATCTAAGGTTGGGGGTGGTGGCAGCAGAGGAGAAGTAAATACATGATTGTTTCACAACATAGGCAGAGCTATGAGAGCTGGACAAAAAGAAGGGAATCTTTCCAAGGCTTAGGGATGAAAAGTACAGGCAACACAGGCACGTCTGAAGTGATATAACTCAAAAGGAAACAAAGTACACAGACACGATGTACACAGGCACCTCTGAAGTGATACAACTCAAAAGGAAACAAAGTACACAGACAGGATATACACAGGCACATCTGAAGTGATACAACTCAAAAGGAAACAAAGTACACAGACACAATGTACACAGGCACATCTGAAGTGATACAACTCAAAAGGCAGGGCATTTTCTTCCCCCTTCCCTACTACTGTGTGTTAGCCTCCATGTACAGGAACACCTCTGACTCTGAAGAGACTTGATCTCCTGACAGCTCAGGGAATGCTAAGAACTCCAGGTGGACTTTTCTGAAGGAATGTGGGAGAAGATTATTATTATTATTATTATTATTATTATTATTATTATTATTATTTCATTTATTTATCCATTTCTAGGGAAGGGCATGAGAGCCACTACACTCAGGTGGAGGCCAGAGGATAACTGGTAAGATTCGTTTCTTTCATTCCACCATGTAGGTCCCCAGGGATCAACTCAGCCCTTCCAGCATGGCTGATGTACCCTCTGAGACATCTCGCTGGTCTGGAAATCTTTTCTATTTGCCAGGTTACTAGGACTCCTTGCTAATGCAGGAACCTTTCCCTCTGTCCCAAAGGCAGAGCTTTCGGAAGTCTTTCATGGTGGCCTTGTGGATCTAGCTGTATGCACCTGTGAGTACTCCCATGCCTGCTTCTGGGAAGTTCTGTGGGCAGTTACCTGAAGGGAGAAACCAGGGCACTTTCTAGGGATCCAGCTATGTCCTCTCATCTCCACTGTAGGCCAAATTAGGTGCCCTCTTCCCATCAAGTCCAATACCTACCTTTATTGAAGAATTATTGCCAAATTTACACAGTTTAAGTTTATTATTAAAAACTTAAAGAAATCATTAAGGTTTTATTTTTTCAGTGTGTATGTGGTGGGTGCACATGTGTACGCCTGTGCCTTTGAGTGAGACATTCTTATTCCTTGAGACGGAGCCTCTCCTGGAACCGGAAGCAAGCATTTTCAGATAGACTGGTTGGCCATTGACCTCTGGGGTTCTCCCTCCTTCTGCCCTACAATGTTGGGGCTACAGGTACCCACAGCCATGCCTGGTCTTTTACCGGGTGCTGAGGATTTGAACTCAGGTCCTCAAGATGGTGAAGCAAGCACTCTTACCCACTGAGTCATCTCCCCAGCCCTGAAGAACTGAAGCATCTCTCACAGCTTGTATAGATCCAGAAACACAGCAGTACCAACATTAAAGTGATGCCCTTTTTAAAAGAACCTTTGTTTTTTTTTAGTACAACTGTTAAATATCTACATGTAAAATTTTATGATATTTCATGAGAAATAACTCACAGATGTCAGACAGTGCAGAAAAAGGAGATAGGTACATGCCTTCATTAGAGTTTCTTTGGCTGTGAAGAGACACTATGACCATGGTAACTCTTACAAAGGAAAATGTTTAATTGGAGCCAGCTTACAGAGGTTTAGTCCATTATTCTTGTGGAGGAAAACAAGATGACATGCAGACAGACATAATGCTGGAAAGATAACTGAGAGTTCTACATCTGGATGGACAAGAAACGGGAAGTGAACTGGCTTAAGCTTCCTAAACCTCAAAGCCTGCCTCCACAGTGACACACTTCCTCCATTAAAGTCACACCCACTACAACAAGGCCACACCTCCTAATAGTGCCACTCCCTGAGGGCCTGTGGGGGACATTTTTATTCATAACCATTGATAATCCTGCAATTTGCCAGAAAACCCACTCCACCATTTGGGAACAAATATGAAGCAAGCTTTATTCAATATGAAATACTGACCAAAAGATGGACTTTGGTCAGGGACATTCCCCAGAATTTCCCACTTAAGAGTGGCCTCAAACCACGTGTTGCAGGGGCTTGTGAGAACTAACTTATATACCACTATAGTATCCCATGAGGCTTTGTTATTCACCAAGAACTACAATTCCCAGCATTCCAGGAAGTTATCTGATTCCTGGGCAGGTGGAGCTTACAGGTTAATATTGAGCATTGTATCACCACAGTATATACAAATGTATATATTTGTTTGTTTATTATTGCTGAAGGCTGGATAATGTTACATAAATGTTCTATGTAATCTTCCCATCCCCTTTTCATATTTAAAACTTTCATGCTATCAACATCCAGTCACGGATAGAGGGAAGGGCTCACAAATCTGGCAGCTCCTCCCTGGGTAAATATTGTCTCCTGGGAGAAGCATCTAAAGGGAAAGTCAATGCATCTAGACACCTGCTCAACTATGTTCGTAGCAGCTTTATTCATAATAGCCAGAAACTGGAAACAACCTAGATGTCCGTCAACCAAAGAACAGATAAAGAAAATGTGGTACACTTACACAATGTAGTATCACTCCGTTATTAAAAAACAATGACATTGTGATATTTTCAGACAAATGGCTGGAACTGGAAAAGATTATCCTGAGTGAGGTAACCAGACCCAGACAGACAAACATGGTTTGCACTCACTTATAAGTGGACATTAGCCATAAAGTAAAGGATAACCATGCTACAAGGCACAGACTCAAAGAGTCTAAGTAACAAAGAGTGACCAAGGGAACACGTGAATCTCACTGAGAAGGGGAAATAGAATAGACATCGTGGGGGGGGGGTTGTTGACAGACTAGACGGAGGGGAGATGGAAACAGGGGGGATCATGTGGAGGGAAGACAGAAGGGGAGAGTACTGGGAGAGACAATTGGAATGGGGGAAAGGGAGACATCTCTGCCACCAGCTAGAAAACTAGTGCAATGGAAACTCCCAGGAATCTGTGAGGGTGACCCTAACTTAGATCCTAGCAATGGGGGATATGGAGCCTGAACTGACCATCTCCTGTAACCAGACAAGACTTCCAATGGAGGGATTGGGACACCAACCAGATACAAAACCTTTGACACACAATTTGTCCTACCTACAAGACATGCTGGGACAGGAACCTAGCATAACCATCCTCAGAGAGGCTTCACCTAGCAACTGATGGAAACAGATGCAGAGACCCACAGCCAAACATTCGGCAGAAGAGGGGGAAGAGAGATGGTAGGAGCCAACGGAGTCAAAGAAATCACAAGATATCACAAGCCTACAGAATCATCTAACCTGGACCCACTAGGGTTCACAGAGACTGAACTGCCAACCAAGGAGCCTCCATGGGACCGACCTAGGCCCTCTGTTACATAGGTTATAGTTGTGTAGCTTGGCCTTCCTAACAGCAGGAGCTGACTTTGTCTCTGACTGGGACCCTTTGCCCCTACTGGGCTGCCTCATCTAGCCTCAACAGGAGAAGATTGTGCCTAGTCTTTCTCCAACCTGGTATGCCAAGACTGGTTGATATCCATGGGATGCCTACACTTTTCAGAAGAGAAAGGCAGGAGAAGTGGATGGGCAGGAGGGGTAGTGGTGGGTAAGGAACTCAGAGGAGAGAAGAAAGTGGAGACTGAAGTCAGGAGGCAAATTAATTCATTGACTAATTAATTAATAAAACAACAGTGTTTGCTACATTGGCTTATGTCCCTCAAGAATACATTTTTTAAATCACCTTTTCTGAAGCAAACAGAGCTATGATTGTTCCATTAGGAAGGGCTGAGTGAGGTACAGGCTGTTTTTTAAAGGAATGAACTCTCTGAAGTGTTTCTGAAATCTGAGTCAATTTTAAAACTTTCCTCTGCATCTTGCTTGTTAGGACCAAAGCAACTGTATAAAACCCAGCGCAGTGTAAGCCCCAGTCCTAACCCTGTTCTGTCAAACTGCCACAGGGGTTGTCCTCAGTGTCAAGCCAAAACATAAACAAACGGGTTAAAGATAACACACCAAGACTGTAAATAGTGGGAACCATCCACTGAAGCATTTTATAACGTTGTAGCCACTTCTCCATTTAATTTTGTTAGTTTTCAAAGTAACATGAACATAGTGGTCTTTTGGTCAGTTGTATAGCTTGGTCATATTCTGGGCTTTTTGCATGCTGAAGTATTTTTTCCCCTTCCAAGCATCTTGTGACACTTCCATTGCCCTGCCTAACAGGGTGGCTGGATTTATTTAAGAGGATTGTGAAGTTGATCCCCTTTATATAACTCAGAAGACTGAGTAACAGAAAAGAGCACAGCAGAGAAGATGTCAAGGAGAGAGATTACAAACGAGCTGCACCCCAGAGGTGCTCTCTAAGCAAGGAGAGGTCAAAGGTGTTCTTAACTGACAGATAAAACTGGAGCACAAGGAGTGGTGTGGCTGGTATCGTTTTCCCAAGCAAGCAAGGAGGTTAGCTTACATCCATTCATCAAGGGTTAAGCTTTAAGCCCAAGAGCTTTGGGTGAATCATGGCCAGGGTTTGGCAAAGAATTGCAACACCTTATCTCTAATCAGCTCTGCCTCAAAATAGCTCTGTCTTCCCTCAGGCAGAGACTCATCATCCTGGCAAAGCGTGGTGCCGCGAGGTGCTGAGCCCCACTTAATCAGAAAGTCTAGCAGTGCATGTTATTCATCTCTTACACAGAGTTAGCTCTCCCTGGGTGGAGCAATGCATAATTTAGCACAGCCGAAAATGGCTTGCACAGAATCGGGATGTCCCAGCCAGGAAAGACCTTCCAACATTCCTGGGCCAACACAGATGGGAAGACTGAGACCCAGAGATAAAGGCTATCCCAAGAACACACAGTCAGTCGGCAGGGGTGAGGGAGACCTTCTCCAACAGGAAATTAGTGGCAGGGGTAAGGGGGTCACTCTTTCTCCTGGCTGTGCAGCTGAACTCTGAAAAAAACAAACAAAAAAACAAACAACGTGGTCCATTTTCTTTCAGATGTTGAGGAAGTCGTTTCCAAATCAACACTTTTACAGGTAGCACTTGTTAAACTCTCACTGGGGCCTCTCAAACCTCCCTTTCTAGCTTCATAATCCAGACAGCATATGACTGTTTGTTCGTTTAACATTTGAGAGTAGGACAGATGGCCTGTCGATGTTTCCATGTTGTTGCCGGAAGAGCGCGTAACAAACAACAGTTAGAGTTCTTGTGGGGTGAGGAGGTTCAGACTAAAATGCCCACTAGCATTAACAGCTGCTTTCCCCTTACACACACAGCCAACGCCCCCACCCCGGCACTGGGCATGAACAACACTCAGGTTAGTTCTGACTCGGGATTTGACCTCCCAGAGGCCATGTTCGGAGATGGCTTTGCTGGAACATTCCTCCCCATCAGTTTTTGTACCCTGTGCCCACTGTGAACTCTTTGCACGGTCTGGGCCTCGTCCAGGCTGTCTGGGGCACATAGAGTCTAAGGCACAGGGCTTGCAAAAAAGGCTGCTGGAAACTCGACGGGATAATGGAGATTTAGAATTCAGACAGTTCCGGGGCTGGAATGTGCTGGTAGGAAAATGCCTGGCTCCCGCTAGCTTCTAACAGTTTTGTTTCAGGTTGTTACTGTCCAGGACTTTATGTCCAAGACTAAAGAGAAATAGAACACTAAGAGAAAGGAAATTGGATTTCAATTCCCTTCCATTTCTCTGTGATTGTCATCTCTTAAGCGTTACCATTTATTTCTTGCCTGAATCACTCTGGATGAACTTGTTGAAGCTCTTGAGTAGAAACTGGTCCCTGGTTATTCTTCAAGGTGGGATTTATCCCTTCTACTGAAACTCCAGGCTACTTCCTAAAGACCCAGAGCTCTCTAATTCCCACTACACTTCTTACTGAAAGCCGAATGAATGGCAGGTGCTTAATAAATTCCTAAAAACACAGGGCCAGCATCATGCTTCCTAGACTGGTTTCAACCTATGACGAAGGACTCACGTCACAATCAGGAAGAAACCACCAAATAGCGGAAACCCAAGGTTCACACACACTGCACAACAGAGCCAGATCTCAGGCTCACAATTTCTAAAATGACGTCTGGTTTTCACTCATATTCTGTCCCATGACACGTAAAATATTGTGCTAAAGATATTTAAGTGAAAGTCAGCAAAGAATGAAATTAGCACTAGGACATTTTGGAGGGGACTTTACAATATAGTCAATTAAAACAAACAAACAAACAACAACAACAACAAAAAAACCCAAACCAGAAATAAAACAACAAAAACAAAAAAAACAGGAGCCAGATATGTCGTGCACAGAGCCAATCCATAGTAAATTTCAGGACAGTCCAAGTTATGTAGAGAAACCCTGTAGCAATAAATAAATAAATAAATAAATAAATAAATAAATAAATAAATAAATAAATAAAATTTTAAAAAGCTTTAATAATGTATTCCTAAGCTTACTATAATTTTTAAAATTCTAAAAAAATTTCTTAAAAATCATGTTCTTGTCAACGTCTGTTTCTAAAGCATGAGCTTAATCCTAGCTGTTTAATCAGAATTAAAACAGGTTCCTTTAGCTGAGAACTGAACGTGGGAGGTAAATTAGTACTTAAGATAAGGTTTTTTGGGGATTGGGGATTTGGCTCAGTGGTAGAGCGCTTGCCTAGGAAGCACAAGGTCCTGGGTTCGATCCCCAGCCCCGAAAAAAAGAAAAAAAAAAGAGATAAGGTTTTTTGGCCTCATCCATGCAACATTGACTCTGAACTGTCTCACCAACTAGGGTTTAAATGTGACATATGCCTGAAGGTCCATGTGTTTGAACACTTGCTATCAAGTTAGTGGTGCTGTTTTTGGAAAGATGTAGAAACTCTTGGACCAGAAGCACAGCTAGCAAATGTAGATTCAAATGCAGGGCCTGGGTTAAAGGCCCAGACTGACCCATGGAAACATGACAGATATGCAGCAAGCATTATTCAGTGCTTACTGGGTACACAGAACAGTTCTGACGAACTTCTCGTTTCCCTTTTAGACAGTTGTGAAACCTTAGGCACATGGTACTAATGGATATGGTATTTCTGAACATCAAATCTTTGGTGCCAGGAACCTTGACGTATTACATATGCCGTGATAGTTAACCCTTGTGCAATTTACCCCGCTGTGCTTAACAAGTGAGGTCTAAGGAGCGGAGAGGCCATTAACAAACTTAAAATCCCATCACTAACAAAAGCCAGCAATGAGATTTGATCAGATATCAAAGGCTCTAAAGCCCCAGTTTTTCTGCTACGTCCACGGTTCTCAGTGCTTACACATATTAATAGCAGCAGAAAGCGTTCGTGCAGTAGTGAAACGGGGTCTTGCCTCAGACTCCTTACAGCTAAAGGGGCGAGCCTTGAGTCTTAGATTCTTACCAATCATTGTAAAGGGCTGGATGTGGTGATGCAAAGCGGTACTATCAACACTTGGGAGATGACAGCAGAAGGATCCAGAGTTCAGAGTCATCCCTGCTACATAATGGAGTTTGAGGCAAGCCTGGACTTCGTGAGACTGTGCCTCAAAACCAAAAGTCAACAAGACAAAATCTCCATAACTAATTCTCGGATGCAATTCCAGGCTTAGGAACTGTATTGGCTGTATGGAGCCTCAGTTTTTTCAGGTGTTTAGATGGAGACTCCTCAGAGTGCTGGAGTTACCAGGACTCTGCTGACTCTGGGTCACTAAGTGCTAAAGAACCTCAGTTCGCCCTGGAGATGTGCAGTTCACTCTGCCTGATACTCTCCCAACTTCCTGCTTAACTACAAGCCACGAATAAAGCTCTTTAACATTTTGGATGGGTCAGATCCATAAAGAATATGGGGTGGTAGTCAAGCGTTTGAGAAATGGCTCAGCAGTTAAGAGCCTTAGCTGCTCTTCAGAGGACTGGAGTTCAATTCTCAGCACCCACAAGACAGCTCACAACTGGCCATAGCTCCAGTTCTAGATCCAATACCTTCATCCATGGAGGCACCATGCACACAGACTATTTCATGTTTTCTTGTTGGTGGTGGGGTTTTGTTTTGTTTTGTTTTGTTTTTGTTTTGTTTTGTTTTGTTTGTTTTAAGATCAGGAAAAGGCCTGGTGCTCTAGGGAGTTGCCACCTTTCTGCCTTTCTTTCCAGCTATCATTTGAAGATATTTGGTGACATTTCCAACAATCCAAAGTGTTGAATGTTTAGCTAGGAGTGATGGCCCATGCTTGTCACACCAGCATATCAGGGATTGAGGAGGAAGGATTCATGCGTTCCAGACCAGCTTGGATTACACGATAAGATCAAGTCTCAAAAAAAATTCATAATCTTTGACCTAGAACCCCGCTCCTAGAAATCTATATGCTAAAGAATAAGCCAATGGCCCTGGAATGGCTGGCCTAAGGCGGTTAGCAGAAAGACACCCAGGCATCTGTTGCTAGTGCCACTGTGATGGACAGTGTGTGCTGGAGAGATGGAAAGATGGAGTTCAGGGGGAGGGACGGAAGACAAAGCAAAGCTGAGAGGTTTGAACACTGAGGAGAAAGATGGACCTCGAGTCTCCACCTCCAGAGGTGAGGAACGGGCTGACATGAGGAGCCAAAGGCCAAGCTGATGACTGTGATCTGGACTGCCACCAGAGACAATATGGATATCTGAGGGCCATGCTGCCCTGGGAGGGGGCTGGGGACGCTGATCTGAGTGGCTTGAGTCTGCTGACCTGAGGCCATGGGGGCATCTGGACCCATGTTGCTATCAGAGGCCATGGTCCTATGGCAGCTTGTTGTCTGTGTTGATGTCCCAGGGACCCAAAGGCCATGCAGATGTCCCTGGCCAAGACTGTTACCTGAGGCACTGTGCTGATCTGGCTCCTCACCCTGCCAGCCACCAAACTCAGGAGAGCTGGCCCAGCCCCTTGCCTGGGCAGCACAGTAGAGGTGGCCCTGATGGTCAGGGAATAGGTAAGATGGCCTCTAGGGCATGAACACTGGACAGTTGGCCCCACTCCTACCAGGGAGCACTCAAGAGATCAGGTTCTGCACCTCACCTGGGCATCACAGCACAGCTGGCCCAGGTGGCAAAAGTACAGGTGAATCAACCCTAGGACACCAGAGCAGGAGAGCTGACCCCACAACCGGCTGAGTGCAGCGTTAGGTGAGCTAGCCCAGGCGGTTCTGGAGAGCTCACCCTGGTGGTGCTGACAAAGAAGAGCTGGCAGGACGACCAGCTTGGCTACCTCCCAGGTCCAGATCCAAGGCTTTGAGTTGGCTACACAATGTCTATTCCATCTATGATCTGATGGATCATGTGAAAGGATGGGTCCTACAAATCCAAATCTGTAGAAGCTCCATAACACAGGGCAACAAGAAGATATCAGAGAGATCCCATGAGGATTCAGGATTGATAACGTAGCAGAAGCCAGAGGTCTCAAAACAGACCAATGATTTATTCCAATGAACATTTGCAAGTAAAGATGTGTGGACAGAGGGGATACTGTGGGACACTGTGACACACTACAGCCTTCACGAGATTTCTTGTTGTTGTTTTATTTTATCTTTATTTTATTTCGCAGGGGAGATTGCAAGGGCAGAGGGCTGATACAAAGGGATGGGAAATGAGTAGGATTGGGGTGCATTATGCGAAATTCACAAAGTATCAGTAAAAAGTAATAATTTTAAAAAGACTAAATCAAGAACAGAAAATGTTTTAGAATGAAAAATGTTCATTTCAATATTCTTCACTATAGTGGAAACTAGAAGTAACTCGTAATCTAACAGTAGAAGGTCATGATTTGGTAGAATATGATAAAAACAATTGAATGGGAAATGGCTATTATAAGTGATGGTTGTATAGACTCTAAAACAGTATAAAAATTAACACACATAATATGGGATAAGAAACTAAAGGGCCATGCCTTTAATACCTGCAAAGAAATACATCGGGAGATAAAGGCAGATTGATCTATGAGTTCAAGGCCAGCTTGATCTACATAGTGTGTTTTAGGATACCCAGAACTATGTAGAAAGACCCTGTCTAAAAAGGAAGAGGAGGAGGAGGAGAATAAAGAAATAAAAAAGAAAATGCGGGATGAAAAATTATACTCTGTGACTTATTACACATAGAAAAAAAAAAACAAAAAAATCTTCAAAAGTTAAAGTACCTGAAGTTGTCTTTATAATCAGCCCAGTTTTAAGTATGTGAGACCAGAGTATAAAAGTGAATCTAAAGCAGATTGGAGGTGGGGAGGAGGCATCAAGACAGGGTTTCTCTGTGTAGCCTTGGCTGTCCTGAAACTTGCTCTGTAGACCAGGATGGCCTCAGACTCATGAAGATGTGCCTGCCTCTGCCTCCCGAGTGCTGGGATCACCACCACCTGATTCAGAAGCAGATTTTATCTGTGTAACTTGTGCCTAGGTCCAGATCTGCAAGCCAGTGTATACTGAAACCTCATAGCGAAAACATGAAATCACAAACTGAAATTTTTTAGGAATGAGAAACTGTGTTGGTTAGGGTTTCTATTGTTGTACAGAGACACCGTGACCATAGCAACTCTTTTTTTAAACTTTTTATTAATTCTTAGTGAGTTTCACATCATCCACCTCAATCCCACTCGTCTCCCCTTCCCTTTGTATCCTTTCTCTGCCCTTGCAACCTCTTCCCACAAAGAAAATTTTTAAAAAGTAAATAAATAAAGCAAAGCATAGAAAACGTCTTGTCATGGAAGCTGTAGTGTGTCAGTGTGTCTTACCTACAGTGTATCCCTCTGTCCATATATCTTTACTTGCAAATGTTCGTTGTAATGAGTCATTGGTCTGGTTCGAGGCATCTGGCTTCTGCCATAGTCATTAATGGATCCTGATAGGGACTCCTCTAGGTTATCCAGTTGTAGCCCTATGTTTCAGAGATCTTGCAGATTTGGATCTGCAGGACTGGCCCTTTCAAGTGCTCCAGCAGTTCATAGACGAAGTAAATTTTGGGGTGGGCCAACTCCGAGTCATAGATCTGGGCTTGGGTGATAGCTAAGTTGGACAGCCTACCAGCTCTCCTGTATCCACACCACCAGGGTGAGCTATTCAACACTACTCCTGCTAGCTCACCCAATTCTTCAGGAGGGGGCAGGGTCAGCTTTCAAGCTCTCAGGGCCAGCTCACCCTCACTCATGCCTCCAGAGCCAGCTCTATTGTGTTGCCCAGTTGAGGTTCAGGACCCACTCTCCTAAGAACTGCAGCCCCTGAGGAACTAGGACTGCTCTCCTGCTCTAACAGACTCAGGGCTGCCTCACCTGTGCCTCCATCATCAGGGCCAATTCTTCTGTGTTGCCCAGGCCAGGTGGGGGTCTACTCTCCCAAGTGTTATAGCCACTGAGGGGCAGGGCCAGCTCTCTTGCTTATATGACCTTGGAACCAGCTTGACCACAGCAACTCTTCTTATAAAGGAAAACATTTAACTGAGGCTGGCTTACAGTTTCAGAAGTTTAGTCTATTATTATCACGGTGGAAAGCATGAAGGCATGAAGGCAAACATGGTTCTGGAAAAGGTACTGGGAGTTCTACATCTTAATCTGCAAACAGCAAAAGTAACTGTGTGCCACACTGGGCATAGCTTGAACATTTAAGACCTCAAAGCCCACCCCTGCAATGACACACTTCTTCCAATAAGACCATACCTCCTAATAGTGCCACTCCCTATGGGCCTATGGTACCAATTGCATTCAAATTACCATAGAAGCAAATATGGATTTAAAGTTAGAGACAAGGTAAAGGAGTGATGACTTCTTGCTTATGAGTCATTTATCTTCTTTAGGAAGATCACTCCAAGTCCCTGATGTCTGTGGTCTTGGCTACCACGGAAGACTATGTGGATATCTGAGGACCATGCTGCCCTGGGAGGGAGTTGGGGACATGCTGATTTGAGCTGTAACCTGAGGCCATGGGGAGATCTGGATCCATACTGCTGCCATGTGGGTGCTGGGAACCAAGTACAGACCTCTGCAAGATTCAGAATAAGTGCTCTTAACCACTGAGCATCTCTCCAGTCCGTAGTAAGTTATTTTAAAAATCTCTCCAGATATTCTTCTGTAGGGGGAGGTGCTGATTCCCTAATTGATTCTTGGTTGGGTCAATAAAGACAGCAAGAGCCAATTGCTGGGTTAAGGGTAAAGGTGAGACTTCTGGGTCCCAGGAGGAAGAGAGAGGATGGAGGAAAAGCAGGGTCTTTTGCAGCCATGCACTGGAAGAAGCAATAACCATGTAAGGTCTCAGGGTACCTAGGGCCTGCAGCCATGGGTGGTGGCGAGGAGGTTGGTGAGAGCTAGCTGTTAGCTGATAAGATTAGGACTAGAGATTCTGCACCCAGCCATTGTGTTATCTGGCTAGTTTTAAAATAATAATTGGGTCAATTGTTTTTTCATCCCAGAAGCTAGTGTGGGCAGGAGAAAGAGAAGATGGGGCGGTTGATGGTGGCTAAGCAAAGCTAGCCAGAAGGAAGAGGTGGAGCTTGGACAGCAGCTAACTCCTGGCTTTCCTGGGTTGGGGATTGGTTGCGTTCAATCCTGGGCTAGGCCTGAGGGAGCAAAGGGAACCAGGAGAGGTCGGAGCACAGGCCAAGCTCCTGGGAAGGTGCTATCACGTTTTTTAAAATTGCACACAACGTTCTTCCTCCATCTTTCAGGTGGGAAGACTCAGAGAAGAGAGCGAGTTGTCAGTACAGCCACTGTCTGGCCCTAACAGAATCCCTGAAGTAAGGAGATCCATGGAAATTAACAAAATAGCTAGCACCACCAGGATGTGGAAAACTGGTACCCTGTGACAAGTTTTGCAGAAAAAGACACACTTGTGAATTAGATCAGCATAAATTCAAATCTTGCTACTGTACTACGAAGGCCATCTTGCCCACTAGTGTGTGGCCTTGACAAAGACCTCAGTGATAGTAAAGTGAATGGGGGGGGGATCATAACTTTAGTCACTCAAAGTCTCATGTACATTCTTGAACAGAACAGACACAAGATGTCCAGCAGGGAAATAACTAGTTTTGTGTAGTGTTGATGCTTCAGTCTGCTGTTGTCTGGCAGTGCTTCAGATTAACAAACAGGCTGCACCATGCTAGAGTGATACAGCAAGGCAAATCCCAAGACACAGAATTAGAACAGTTGATGACGTGGGTCTGTGGAGAGCAAAGGAGAGACGTGTAGACCTAGGGAGCAAAGCTCTCCAGAATTATAGAACAATCCCTGAGTAGCGTCATTTGGGAACCGTCTGAGAGATTTTCTCAGAATAATTAGAGGTAGTATGAAAAATCCAGGAAAGGCCAAGGCAGAACACCATATACAAAAGAACAGACCCCAGACACCATTTCCTCTAAAGAGGTCATGACATACACGTTTAGCATCGGCATAGGCAAGATTCCAACAGAATGATTGCCACCACTTTCCGCGTGGATGTCCAAAATGCTTGAAGCAAGTCTAAAGTGGGGCACATGCTGTCTGTGGCCATGACCTTCAGCCAGTCAGGGACATACCTCACGCAGGACTCACTGTACTTCAGATCATCTCTTCTTCCAGAGGCTTTGCTGTGGCTTGTTGCGACTAGCTGCGTCCTGATACCACTGCTGCCGCTGGCATTGGTGCTGCTATGGCAGCATAGTGGGAGAGACCAGGGCTACCTGCCCTGCACAGAGAGAAGGATGCAGGTTGGAGAAGGGAGCTGGAGATGATACTAGAATAAAAAATGCATAACCCCATAGATCAGACTGAACGGCAGAGAGAGAGATCTAAGACTTGGCAATACAGCCTGGAGGAAATACTGGAACTAAGTGTACAGGATTTTATAGGCGGTGATAAGCCACAGAGAGAAGAAGGACGTACAGAAGAGGAGAAAGGAGAGCCACCATGGGTTACCTGAGCCTTAAAAATGTGGCCATGTGGGCTTGCCAGTTAAAGCTAAGAATAACACAGATAAAACATAATAAGTAATAATGTGGGTTACAGATAAAAAGGTAGATCCCAACAACATAGAAGATAGTTGCCCAGCTATCGTGCTGCCTAAGACATATTTTAAAATATAAAGGCTATATATGTCTTTCATCCAACAACATAAATGGTCTAAAAGCAGGGAAGAAACCCTACACCAAGATTTTTAAATTTTTGTTTTATTACATATGGCACCCAAAGTAGGGTGCAAATTTCTTGTTGGAATTTCTAAGCCCATATAAAAACACACACAAGCTAGTTATTATAATTATTAGCTATATGGGCAGATCTAACACTATACAAACTTATTCCCTAGCTATAAGACTCCTTCTTCTTTGTGTTTTCTCTGGCCACTTGGTCACATGGCCTCATCACAATGTCCCTGTGTTCTCCTGACTGAGGGACCATCAGCACAATACTGGGCGCAAAGCAGGCCTGTGCTCTATATCAAGCTATGGATCCCTAGGCCAAGTGTCAGGGCACAAGACTGTCTGAAACAAGTCAGGAGTCTGTGGCCACCAGGGACTCTAGGTCCAGAATGTGGCAGCCAGAGGAAGACCACAGCGTATGTATGTGTGGCAGGTTTTCTCAGGTCGTTCCTTACACATCTCTAGACTGCAGACAGTTCTTCAACCCCTCTGTCTCTCAAGCTGACATAAAGGAGGCACGGGGACAAATGGACATTGGTTCTCATTCTAGTCCCACCACTGTGGTTCTGAGTTCCACTTTCTCCCTCACGGTGTCCAGGCACCTCTGCATACCAGGCTGGGCAGATGAAGTAGAGTGCAGAACTGGGGGAGTCTGCAGGATCCTGGTCTGACTGGCAGTGTGGCTGTGTTGGGTGTGTGTGTTGGGGGGTTGGGGAGGGATCTTCTCCCAGGATTTAGTGTTATAGCTCTTTTAGACGGTACTCAGTGATACAGCTCTCTTAGACAACTTTCAATAAAAGTTTGTGCAAGTGCATTATATATTCGTGGTGACCAAGAGCTATATATTAACTCTGGAGAGTGGGGTGGTGTTTTCAGCGTTAATGTAGATCACTGGCTGGAGTTTAAAGTACTAGGAATGCCTCCTTTGCATGGAATGGTACTCCAGTAATCCCAGGTACTTGCTGGGAGGGTTCTTATCTGAAAAGAGGAAGTTGAACTTGTAGGTTTGCCCAGGCGTTCAGGACCTTCCCTAGGTAGAAGGCGGGGCAGTTGGGCTCCTCAGATACGGTCAAAGAAGGGGAAGATCTGCTGGTAAAGGGAGTCCTCTGTTTTGCTCAGAGATCAGAGCAGCTATTCAGCCAGATATGGTGGACTAGGACCTTAAGTAGCAGGGTTCCCCTACATCTCCCTCTTTTCATTTGTAATGGAAAGATCTCCTAATGGTTCTCAGCCTCAATGTTGGGAATGTTTTGATATTGAGCCAAAACCCGATTGGCAGTAATTTTTGTAATACTACTTATCTGCCATTTTTAAAATTGAACAAGGCAGAATGCCAGAAGAGGCAGGGCTCCAGTGGCCAGTGCGGGGCCAAGGAAGGGAAGAAGCTAAGCCATAAGGGAGGTTATGTGCTATGGGATTGGGGTGTTGGGCACAGAGTGTGCTCAGAAATCCTGGCAGAGATCTTTGAGTATTTGTACATTTTGTTCTACCAGGCAGGTTCACTATCATAGAAACAGCATTCCTCCCCCAGTTTAATACAAGTCCTGCCCTGTTGAACACTCATCAAGTCCAGAGCTCTCCGGTTTTGGAGATCAACCCCAACTAGGGAGTTTAATATGTCAAGGGTGTCCGTAGTCTAAATCATCACCTGGTCAAGCTTGTCTTTGCTTTCAGTGTCCTCCCAGCGGCATGGTGTGTTCTTTGGGTTCATAGAAATAAACCTGGGGAACAATCATTATGGGGTGCAAAAGCCTTGGGAAGGGGGTTTAATGTAGTCGTCAGTACTGTTACTACACCAGAGAAAGATAGGGGGTTAGCACATAGAAGTACAATGTTATGGGAACAGGTAGGATGGGATCTTCTTGACAAGGTAAAGGGGGGAGGGGGATGTAGACTCCTGTGGTTTACAAAGCTAGATGTTAATGGGAACAGCAGCCAATAGCTGCTGGAGAGGGAAGCACTGAAGGAGCATTGAGAGGGAGGTGGGGTGGGTGGTTAGAGGAAGGAGACTGGCTGTATGTTGGATGTAACTGTGGCCAGGAAGGGGTGGTTTAGACCTCCTTCAGAGTTTGATTTTCCTGTTGAAGGATGTTAACATGGGTAAAGACTGGTTTGGAGGCAGGGACAAGCTGGCAGGAGATGTGTAGGTCGGCCAAGAGATCAGACTTAAGAACCCAAAGACATGTAAGGATCCCGGTGAAGTCTGATCTCCTCTACCTCCCCAGCATGGCTATTCTGCTCCTTCTCTCCTGTGTTTCCTCTCAGGAATCCTCAAAGTCCCACCTCTATACCCCTGCCTAGCCATTGGCCATTGACTCTTTATTGAGCAGTCAAACAAACAAAAAAAAAAAAAAAAAAAAAGCAAAAAACAACAACTGTTGGCAGGGACCTGCAGTGGACACGCGAATTCCCATGTAAGCACAAATCAAATCCCCAACACACCATCCTACTAGGATAGGGGGAATTATTCGTGGCGCCTGTGCCAATGGACTGAGGTAGGAAAGTATTTGGAGTTTTTGTAAACATTGAATATATTTAGGTGATTAGAGCCATCATTAATTGTATATTAGGGGGTTAGGCATTTGCCTTTTGTTTTATAAGTTGGGCTTTTAGGGTTTGGTGTGTCCTATTATCCTTTGGCCTTGGGGGGTTGTGAGGAATTCCTGTGAACATAATACTTCAATCTCTTTGGCCTGTCCTTCCTGGAAACTGGCAAGATGACTCACAACAGCCATTGGAGTCAAGGAGAGCATGAGCTACAGCCAGGAATAGTTTTCACATCTGCTGAAAGGCCATTTCCACTGACGAGGCCTTATCCTGCTTTATGATACCCATGGGGTCTGGTCTTACGGTGAGCCTGCATACAGGTCATAGGCCTTCCTACTGTCCCCTTAGTTCCAACTGTCATTATTTTCTGCTGCTGTTATATGGTCTTGATTTTCCTTACTTGGCAGATTGAAACTTACACTTTCCCAAGTAATGAGGGCTGCTTAGCCATCTGAGCGACAGCAAGGTGATTGCAGGTGGTGAGGTCTACAACACTCTTGAGGATGAAGGGATGCCTTGGATTCAAGAGACCTGCAACCTCTCTGGGATGCCGCTGCCTTGGGCTGAATGTTTTGTGCTAATCCAGAAGAGAAGCCAAAGCTTCTGGAAGTTGATAGATAATGAAACTGGTGACTTGGGACATGCCTAAACTGGTCATTACTAAATTTTGGCCATTCAAATGCTTTCAATAGCTGAAAGAAGGACTAATGAATTCAATGATGATGATAATGATCATGATAAATTTAGGGACTGAGTAGTAGCAGTAGCAGTAGCAGTAGCAGTAGCAGTAGCAGTAGCAGTAGCAGTAGCAGTAGCAGTAGCAGTAGCAGTAGCAGTAATAAATGTAGGGAGTGAGAGAGGTTTAGTGGTTAAGAGAACTTTTTGCTCATGCAGAAGACCCAGGTTCAGTTACCGGGACCCATGGACGCTCCCAATAATCTATAACTACAGTTTTAGGGCACCTGATGTTTTCCTCTGACCTACACAGGTACCAAGCACACACATGGTGCACATACATACAGGTAAAACACTCATACACATAAAATAGAATAAATAAATCAAAAAACTATGTAATAAACTTAGGAAGATGGTTTTCATCCTTAATTTCTTTTTTTTAAGATTTATTTATTTATTATATATAAGTACACTGTAGCTGTCTTCAGACACACCAGAAGAGGACATCAGATCTCATTATAGATGGTTGTGAGCCACCATGTGGTTGCTGGGATTTGAACTCAGGACCTCTGGAAGAGCAGTCAGTGCTCTTAACCACTGAGCCATCTCTCCAAACCCTCATCCTTAATTTCTATCTTTGCTTCTTTAAATTCAAAGCAGGTATTCTTTTTACTGCTGTAAAATAGATGTGGGGTTTTTGTTTGTTCATTTGTTTGTTTGTGTTTTGTTTGGTTGCCTTTTTGTTTTGTTTTGTCTTTATCATCAAAACCCAAAACTTGGCACTAGAGAGATAACTCAGTGATTAAACCACTTTTAACACCCACTCCAGAGGACCCAATATCATCTTTTGGCTTCTGCAATCTCCTGCACTCACAGATGCATCCCCAGCATACATACAGACACACACACACACACAGACACACACACACACACACACACACTCACACACACACACAGACACAAACACACACACACTCACACAACACACACAAACACAAACACACACACACTCACACACACAGACACACACACAGACACAAACACACACACACACTCACACACACAAACACAAACACACACTCACACAACACACACAAACACAAACACAAACACACACATACACACACACAGACAGACACAAACACAAACACACACATACACACACACAGACACAAACACACACACAAACACAAACACACACATACACAAACACACACACACAGACACACAGACACAGACACAAACACAAACACACACATACACAAACACAAACACACACACAAACACACACACAAACACACACACACTCACACAACACACACAAACACACACACACTCACACAACACACACAAACACAAACACACACACTCACACACAAACACAAACACACACACACATACACACACACAGACACACACACAGACACATACACAAACACAAACACACACACTCACATACACACACAGACACATACACAAACACAAACACACACACTCACACACACACACTCACACAACACACACAAACACAAACACACACACACTCACATACACACACATACACACACATACACACACACACTCACACACACACAGACACAAACACAAACACAAACACACACACAGACACATACACAAACACACACACACACACACACATATATATATATATATATATATATATATATAGAGAGAGAGAGAGAGAGAGAGAGAGAGAGAGAGAGTTAAAAATAAACCTTAGGGGAAAAGTCAATGCAAACATGCCTTTGTCTCAGAGCTTTTATTCACAGAAGCACAGTCGTGTGCTTGCTCTGAATTTCAGAGGATGACTTTGAGCTGTGGGACACTGTGTACACACTGTCGCAGTCACATGAGACAATCCTAATTAGGCACTGTGACGGTTTGACTGAGAATGGCCCCGAATGGCTTATATGTTTGAATATATGGCTCCCAATTGGTGGGCTGTTTAGAAAGAACGGAAGTGTAGCCTTGCTGGAGAGTATGTGACCAGGGGTGAACTTTGAGGTGTCGAAGCCCATCTTGTTCATTCTCCCTGTCTTCATCTTGTGGATAAGATGTGAGCTCTCAGCTGCTGCTCTATACCATGCCTGCCTGCCACCATGCCTCCTGCCATGATGATCAAGGACCCACCCTCTGAAACTGTAAGCCATCCCCCGACTAAATGCCCTCCTTTATAAGTTGTCTTGGTCATCATGTCTCTTCACAGCAACAGAACAATAACTAAGAGGTGTTATCAAAGCATCCTTTAAAATCTACCTTTGCTTTTCAAAGAGGGTTACACCTCGCCAGAAATACCAGCAGAGGCAGCAATGACCACAGTACTTTGCAGTTTTAGTATTTTCCTTGCTGGAACAGAACTGTTCTTGTCCAAGGTTCGATAACCCTGGTGCTAGACAGAGTTTGTTTGGCTCTGCACCCCTAAGCTTTGAGTCAGGGTTCCTATGTTACTTCCTTATTTTTGTGAGAACAGCTATTTAAAAAAAAAAAAAAGCACCTTAAGAAAGGAAGGGCTTATTTTGGCTCACTGTTTGAAGTGAAGCCGTCCCAGTGGGAATCCGTGGTAGCTGTGGCAGAAGGCAGGTGTGTCTACAGTCAGGAAGCAGAGAGGTGTGCCCCAGCCTGCTGTCTCTGTGTTTCCTTTTCACTCAGTCAATGGGGATCATGCTTCCTCAGTTTAGGATGCATCTTCTCTCCTCAAGGAAATCTCTCTGGAAACAAACTCACAGACATACCTAAATGTGTCTCCTAGGTGATTTCAAATCTAGGAAGGTTAACTCTGCAGTACCCACACAGGTACTTTAAGAAATGGTTAGATGAAGAACTACTTTAAATTCCTGTAGAACTCTCAGAGATGTACATTCATTGTGCTTCTTATACAAACTTAACCAAATCTGCCAGGAATCCATTTTTTGGCTCAATTTCAAGAATCTCCTCTTGCACAGCTTTCTGGCATGGTTTCACCCTGTAGCCCCTTCTCTCAACCACCCCCAGGTCTTCCTTCTCCGTTATTTCTCTTAGCCAGTTTTAAGGTACATATATCTTCTTTTATGGTCTTCTGTAAATATTTTAACAAGTGGGGGGTTATAAAAACTAGCTATGCTTCGTGCACAACGTTCTTCCCAGTCTGCTACCTCAAATGCCCACATAATCTTTCTGACCTTGGCATTTCTTCAGATGATGGTATCCACTTAATTGCAAAGCACCTTACCAAAGGCCTACCCCAAATGTCACACTGTCCTGCCCAAAGACCTTCTGTCCCGTTTCCGCCCCTCTAAAAAGCAAATCTTAGTCAAACGTACTACAGCTCTGAGTCACTGAGGGTGCCTTCTCTTTCATTAGCAACTGCTGACTCAGTCACAGTACACCTTCCGGCTCTGAAAGCCCCAGCCCAGCCTAGACCAGTGCAGGGCAGCTGCTGTGGGCAGGCTGGGCACCGCAGCTCGTGAGTCACTCCTTAGCTTCCTTCACGCGGATTTGCAGATTTGCTTCATTCTAAGCATCATGAGTTGAACCTAAGCATCAGTGAAACCTAACGTCTGTGCCCCTTTCCATGCCACAGGAAAACTCCATCCCCTCGGAATTTATAGCTGCAGTCATAGTACCTGTCAATCATGAAGAGAGCTTTATTTCAAAAGATACTCAAGAATCAACAGGGGAAAACTTTTAGATTTTGAAAACCCTATAGGGAAGGAGAAGAAAGAGATGGGCATTTCTTGAACCTTGACCTTGTGCTAGGCTGTACATCTAGAATTTGGCAAATTGCTTTTTTTTCTTTTTTTCTTTTCTTTTTTTCGGAGCTGGGGACCGAACCCAGGGCCTTGTGCTGCTTTTTTTTTTTTTTTAAACTGTTTCTAGTCTTCCTCTGAGCAGGGCATATTTATGTCCAATTTCCAGATGAGAAAACGGGACCAGAAGAGATGACAAAGGACTTGTTCAAGTTGTTTGACACTTACTTAACCGTTTGCTGCTGCTATAACAGAATACCACAGCCTGGCTCGTTTGTAAACAACAGCTGTGTAGTGATAAAGACCAAAACGCATGCAGGTGTGGTTTCTGGTAAGGGTCAAATGTTGGCTTCAACAGTGCAGCTTGGAATACCCCACCCTCCAGAGATGGAAAATGCTACTCTTCATGTGGCAATAGAAAGGAAGAGGGTCCATGGGAGTCCACATGGGTCCACAGAGCTGCATGAATCAGTGTTCCCTTCTTTGTGACTCAAACACTTCCCAGTTCCACCGCACTGGGGATTGTTTCAAAATACATCTTAGAGGGAAACTCAAGCCATAGCCACCACTAAGTGAGGGAATCCGGAATTCTAGCCCGGTAGACTAGATAATGGGACCATCTCATGTCCATGTGCTCAAAGGCCACGTGTAGTGGCTCATGCCTGTAATCCCAGCATTTGTAAGAGCAAGGCTGGTCCTTCAAGGGTAGCCAGGATTACACAGTAAGTACATGGCCAGCCTGAGCTACATGGTGAGATCCTGTCTAGAAAGAAGGAAGGAAAGAAGGAATGTAATCATATATACAATAAATAAATTTAAAAAAAAGAAAGAAGGAAGGAAAGAAGGAAGGAAGGAAGGAAGGAAAGAAAGAAAAGAACTAATAAATAGCCACTCATGGTAGCACATGCCTTTAACCCCAGCACTTTGGGAGGCAAAAGGTGACAGATCTCTGTGAGTTCAAGGACAGTACAAAGCCAAGATTATATTATACTCTGTGTGTATGTGTGTATTACATACTATATTTTATAGTGTACATAATTTATTATACTATAACATAATAATTTATATTATATTTATTATATATTGTCCAGGAATCCTATGTGTACAGGCTTCTATAGTGAAGACCCATAAAGGAACTCTATGTCAGAGGACCTGGATTCAGGTCCCAGCCCTGTCGCTTGGCCCAGTTGCATAACTTCACGAAGCACCTGTTTCATCACCTATGAAATACTCATGACTGTTGGAAGGAGAAAATTAACCGGACGCAGAATGATGAGCAGTAAACAAGTGTTAGCTATCACTATCCAACTGTAGCCTTACTTTCTCACTATTTCATTACAGCATCCATACTTCATGACCGAACAGCAGTGCTTTTATTTCCCCTGTTATTTGGAAACCCTTCACATGGAATGGTAGATATGATCACAGAGTCATCTTTAGAATCACTGAGTTTTAAAACATATTGATGCTCCAACCCCTGGAGGCTTTGATTCATTTGGTTTGGGAAGTAAGCTCAACATGGTTACTGGATGGTCTTAGTGGCTCTTGGTGTGTCCTTGAAGCAGCAGTGTCAATTACCCGGGGCCTCAAATCCCCAGGCCCCACCCTAGACCAACCTAACAGGATACCTAGGAGTATGTGTGCATTTGACAGCCACCAAGATCTGAGAACTGTTGTTGTAAGGGAAGGCAGGGTGCTATGAGAGTGCATCATCTCAAATACGAGGCCCAAAGACAGACAGCCCCGACAGAGGTATTGATCATAGAGGGTAGCATAGCTCCAGTGTGCCCGGTTCCCCCCGAGCCAGGATATGTAGGTTCTCCATCACTCTAACCTGGGCTAGCTCCAAGGAAAGTCATATTTGCAGCATAACCCTCTCTGTTAAATGTTGAAGCACATCACATTAAGACTACCAAAAACATTTCAATGAGGAGGGTCATAAAGCCAGGAGCCCATGATACTGAATTCCCCTGTGTCCCTCAAGTTCCCCCAGAAAGGCCATGGCTCCTGATATGCCTTCACTTGGATTAGCTCCACCACGGGCCTCAAGGCGTTGAGCTTGCCTACCTTATTCTCTGTAAAGCTGCCGTAGACATGTTTTGTGTTTCTTAATATAAAACCTTAACATAATAAAATCTGCCAGGAATCCATTTTTTGTTCTGCCAAGATTAGGTAGTCAAGGTGACCTCAAAATAATCCTTGAATGTCTGCAGAAGCATGTTACAGAAGCCAAGCCTTCAGCAGTTAGTCACATCGTAACAAACAGACGGGGTACATTTCTGGGTGGGGTCAGGGACTCAGGGTTGTCAGGAACTTATCATCCAAAAACTTGAGTCAGACAGGCCGTTCTTACCAGATCTTGATACCAAGATGGATGCCTAGCACAAAATGGAGTTGTTTGAGTCACCACAGATGGTCTGGGCCCCTGAATAGAGTGTGCAGTGGGCATATACTACCTCTTATTGTCAGCATCGAAGGATCAGAGGAAATTAAAACCTGCTCTTAACATCCTATCACAGATCAGAATTTGCCTTGTTCTCTTTTTGTCTTGCCAAGGCTTAGTTAGTTAATTAGTTAGTTAGTTGGTTAGTTAGTTAATTTTTGCTAAAGTTTTGAGTCAGGGTTTCACCCCTATCCCAGGTTCATCTTGGAAATCCCTGGGTAGCCCAAGCTGACCTTGAACACTTGCCAACATTGAGTTTAACGCTTCTCTTACCCTGGACTCAGGCCCCTCTGGATTCATCTATCCCAACTTTGTCCGCTTCTCCTCCCTGATTACTTGACTTTTTCTGCTTCTTCCTTATCTTTATTCTCTGTTCTGGGTCTTTGACTCTTGTTTTGATGATTTCATGGCTTGTTCCCTTGCTAAAAGGCAATGCAAAGTTATCTAGGAGTAAATAGTTAAACCTTATAAAGTTTTAGTGTAGGTTTCCTAACGGGTGTTTACATGTAGCCCCAGTAGGAAAACAGGAATCCTTTTCCTGTGGGCATTTAAAACAGTAACAAAGTAACAAAACACAGGCTGCATTCATTCCACTAGAGACTACATTGGCATCGCTCTACGATCAGACAAAGGATAGATTGTGTAGAGAGACATCTCTTCATAAATTCCATAACATCTGGAGACACAACCAAGGCAAAGCTTAATGCAAATATTATTTTCCAAAGAGAGAAACTGGATGGAAGAGGTTGGCAGGAGGGAGTCCCTGTGCTGAAGAGCAGGACGCCATGGGGAGCTTTCTCCATAAGAAAGAGAAATGGGTACTGACCCTCTGAGAGTGTTGGCATGCCATCTGAGGTCAGGCAGAGCCATGCAAGGTCACATAGAAGGGACAAAGTGTCCTTACAGCCTGTATGCATCAACTGGGTATAGTCTGGCGGGAGTCCAGCCCCTTAGAGCCCCGGGAGACCTGATTCTAAATGCTTCTGTAGCTAGTAACATCCAATTACACCCAACTGCCTTGAATCTTTATTCTGTCACACTACTATCATGTTTTCCCGAAATGAGCCTTAAAAGCAGGGATGTTTTATGATGACCCAGCTGCCTTGTTGTGAAGGAAAAGCAGCCTCATGTATGTGCACGCCTGCTGGCAGCTACTACGTTCAGTCACTGACAACCCAAAATGGTTGGGCTGGCTGCAATAGTCTGGGCTGATCATAACAAGAACACAAACTTGGAAATACCTAAAGTGGGACCCTGGACCTGCTTGGGAGAGAGACATGGAAAGTGAGGAGAAGGTGAACCCTTCAGTGCTAGGTGAGGCTAGGGTGACCGTAGACAGAGGGGAGATTTTTTTCAAGGAAGAGACTCCACCCAAAGAGACTAGCTCTGGCGGGGGAGAGGGGTGACCCTAACAGAAGGTTGGGTTTGGACGAGCAGAATGTGTGGTAGCCAATCTTGGTTAATCACCTGATGGGATTAAGGTGGGAAGACCCTCCCTGCGTGTGAGAGGCACCATCTTATGGGTATTCAATCCTGGAATGAGTGAAGAGGAGGAACCGTGTGCTGCAGACCCCTTCTATCTCTGCCATGAATTCAATGTGACCAGCTACCTCACACCTCACAGCTGAGAGACGAGGCTCTAGTTCATTTTGAGACAGGGTCTCTCTTTATCATGCTGGGGTGGACTGGAACTCACTCTATAGACCAAGCTGACCTTGAACTCACAGAGTCCACCTGCCTCTGATTCTCAAGTGATGGTGCACAGGGCACCACACCCATAAATAGGCCTTGATTTCTCCCTCACCATGATGGATTAACCCCTCAAACTGTAAGCCAAATAAACCCTCTCCTCAAACTGCTTTAGGTTGAGTATTTTATCCCAGCGAAGAAAAAGTAACCAAACTAACCAGCCATTATGAAACACACACACACACACACACACACACACACACACACACACACAAACCAAACAAAAAACCTGTGAAAGTTCCCATGCCACCCCATGCAGAGGGAGGCTTGGGTATCCATATTTGGAAGCCTCTGGAAAAGGCAGGCAGACTTCTGCTTTCCAAAAGGCAGAGGAGGGACAGACCACTCAGGTGGGAAGATCAGGCAGAATGATGCTTCCAGCCAGGTAATGAGCCATCTACCCTTTTTCTGCTTAGTCAGAGCCCATAGAGAGGGCCAAACAGAAGTCCTTCAGTGACTGCCAGGCAGCATGGCATAAAATGGTGACTGAGTCACAACTGCCTGAGGGGTCATGGCCAGACCTTCCCAGGCTTGCTAATCTCAAGTCAGCACAGAGATTCTCTCTGATCTCCTTGGAGCAGTGAGTTTTAGGGAACTGTCACGGAGCACTAGGAACAAAAGGAACCTCAGACATGGTGTCTCCGATGTTCTACCTCCAACCTTCTCCAATATGTGACCTCTCAGGCTGTTTGGCCTAGCTCCACCAGTCCTGGTCACGTTCAGAGCTAAGGTTTCCTTTCTGCCTACACCCTCCTAGGCCCTGGAAAGGTGCTCCAGTTTCCACAGACACTTCCTGCTACTTTCATCTCCGTTCTTTGAGGTAGCGTTCTTGGCTTACCAGCAAGAGCTGTAGATCATTTACGCAGGAAAACAGCACTTCCTGTTTCTGGCCTCCAATGTTATTCAACATGGCGACCCTTGCTGAGATTTGACAAACTCCTCCCAGGTTCTTTCCAGTGCCAGTACAAGGAGTCCAAAATCATCTTCAAATCCCCCTTTAATTCTGGAGGCTGTCACCCTCTGAGTCTGAGGCCTCAGTTCGAAGCTGACTCAGCTGCAGAAAGCTGGATCAGGGCCTGCCTGACTGCCCTCACAGGAAGGTGCAGAACACAGCCTCAGGAATGCCAGGCCGTCTGCCAAGGGCTCCTTTCTTTTTCATGATCTAGTTTCTTAGTTCCTCTTCTCCCAATCTTGAACTGCACCCAACAGTCCCCTGAGGGTGGTGCTGGAGGCGGGGAACTGAACTGTGTCTCCTGTCAGGTATCCCTTCTGACAGTTCCTCCCACAGCTGGGCCTGCTTGGTCAGACCAGCCCTAGGTCATTCGGCGTGACCCTGAGCAGGGGTAGTGCCCATCGGTGGCTGTCACCTCTGACCCTTGAGGATGATTGGCAGTGTTTAGGATGCCATCTACCTGGCTCACCTTCCTAGGCCTCTTGCTGAAGCTCCTCCACCTGCCTCAGGCCTGGCTCTGCTTTGCCACCAACTCCTTCCTCCCACAACTTTTTTGACTCCTTCTTTTAAAAAAAATAATAATAATGAAATGGGTCTGGAGAAATAGTTCAATGGTTCCCAGCACCCTCATGGTAGCTCACAGCCATCTATAACTCCAGTTTCAAGGGTTCTGATATCTTTTGGCCTCCAAGGGACTGCAAACATGTGGTGCACAGCCGTATATGCGCACAAAACACGCACACATTTTTTATCTAGAAACTCAAGGGCTGGAGAGATGACTCAGTGGTTAAGAGCACTGACCGTTCTTCCAGAGGTCCTGAGTTCAAATCCTAGCAACCACAGGGTGGCTCACAACCATCTGTAATGAGATCTGATGCCCTCTTCTGGTGTGTCTGAAGACAGCTACAGTGTACTTATATATAAAATAAATAAATCTTTTAAAATATTAAAACATCTCTAAGTATTCTGTAGTGTTCAAGTTGAAAAAAAAATCAAAACAAACTAGCCTAGGCTGCTTCTTGCTGTACACACGTCAGAGTTAGATGACAGTTATGTACCCCCTAAGGAAATAAACAATACTACTTTCATTTTTCGTGTAGGTTTAACATCCCCTTCACTTTCTCAGAAAGAAATTAAACACTAGTATCTGTGTGGTAAGATAGCGTCTCATAGTGTCCAGACTCCGGCAAGGATTTTGCCCTTCTTGCTGGTTTTCCTATCTCCTGGGTGTGTGTGCAGCTGAGAGAGAAGGGGTGGGGGTGGGGGAGATGACACTCCGAAGAGGAGAGGGAAAATTGGGGGAAGAGGCACACACACACACACACACACACAGCGCAGACCTATTGTTCCAGAGGTGGCGGCTACACTCTTTGGGGCAGTACCCTGGATCTTCCTTTCAGGGAGCAGAGAATTGCTTCCCCATTTAGTGCCTGTGTTTTGTTTGTTTTCTGGCCTTTTCTTCTTCGTAAATCAATCGCCTTTCCTGATCACTCGGCCTGTGCAACACATATTCCTCCCTGTCTGGTCAGCTAAGTGAGCTGCCCCCTTTGTGCTCGGTTCCTGAGGGAGGGAACTAAGCGAATCTCCCACCTGCACAGGGTCAGAGAAAGCGTGAACAAGAACAAGGACGTGCTTGGCCCCGAGGGAGGCAGAGTGAGGGGGATCTGGGTCTGAGTCTAGAACACAGTCTCCTCCGGTGAAGTGTAAAGGGTAGAGCTAAGCCGTGGAGCCCTTGAAGCTACGGCTTGCCGGTGTGCAAGGAAGGACTGAGCTGGGCGACATTATAAAAACTACCGCTGTCTGCCTGGTTTCTGCGCTCACCTACCTCACAGAACCCGGCTTATCCAAGGCTCTGAGAGAGGAGTTTTCCAGGAGCAGCCAGGATCCTGGTGGGCTCCGCCTCTGCCACTCTGTGACCTCATATAGCACTAACCCTCCCAGGGTAATTCTCCAATCCTTGGCCCCCGGAGTGGGGCAATAACTCCTGCCCCACCCTCCAGTTTCCTGGGACTGAAGTGAGAAGCAAAACCAACACTGTGAGGAAACACGGTCTGAAGCCAAAGCCCTTTGTGAGTCAGAGGTGGAGTCTCCTGTCTTTCCCCATAGTTTACCAGCCAACCCCCAACCCCACCCCAACCCCGTCCAACTAACTAGCCACAAGCAATGGTGACCGCGTGCTGTCCCCTAGTGGCCAAACTGCACCCAATTCATTTCAGTAATCTTTCCAAGTCCCCTAAGAATACAAGAACACTTGGCGTGTATCTTTTTCTGTTAATACTGAGCCATCATTTGGAGAGACGCTCGAGTAGATCAGAACTGTGTGGCCCATAGCTGCTGGGAGCACTCCGAGAGCTTCCTCAGATGTGATCTTACTAGCTGCTCACTGCCTCGAGCTAGGACTGCCTCGTGTGAACCTGGACTGTCACATACATGCTGGGAAGGGAAGAAGAACAGCTTTGTTTAAAACAAAACAAAACAAACAAACAAACAAAACAAAAAAAACCCACACAATAAAACAAAAAACCAAAACACGCAGCCTTTGCCTTCACATCTGTGCGATAATCTGGTCAACAGTCGCCCTCTAGTGTCGGTGAATGTAACTGAAAATTCATGCCCTTTGACCGGATCACGTGCTTTCCCTTAGCCTCTGAAGTAGATTTACAGTGAATCAACCCCCTCTCCTCACCTCCCCTTCCCTCTGCTCCACCTTTTCCCTTTCCCTCCTCTTCCTCATTCTCTCCCCCACACACTTGTTGTTGTTTTTAAGTGCGGAGGGAAGTAAGGTCTCATTATATAGTTCACGTGGGCTTTGAACTTTCCTCAGCCTTGAGAGAGCTATGGTCACATGTGAGCATCACCCTGTCCAGAACAGTCACTTCATTATACCCCTTGTCATTCAATCGATTCTCAGATTTGAGTAGTTTCCTTTTATTTGTTTTGGTTTTGTTTTGTTTTTGTTTTTTGTTTTTTGTTTGTTTGTTTGTTTGTTTTTTCCGGAGCTGAGGACCGAACCCAGGGCCTTGCGCTTGCTAGGCAAGCGCTCTACCACTGAGTTAAATCCCCAACCCTGAGTAGTTTCTTTTTAAAACTCTGCTCCTGGCCTAATGACTGCTATGGGCACAGGCTCTTGAGCAGATAGCATCATGGGCTTCAGATACCCATAACAGATCAAGGGAGAATCTTGTCAACTTGGTGCCAAGTATTGTATGGCCTTCATAACAACGGCAAGCACAGCACAGAATAGCTTGAGAGGGGCTGACCGAGATCCCAGGGACTCACCAAAGCATCTCAACAAGCCATTGCATTGCCCGTTCCAGGACTGGGTTCCTGAGGACTCCTGTTCAACCTTTTTTTTTTTTTTGTTTTGTTTTGTTTTTTTTTTTTTTTTGGTTCTTTTTTTCGGAGCTGGGGACCGAACCCAGGGCCTTGCGCTTCCTAGGTAAGCGCTCTACCACTGAGTTAAATCCCCAGCCCCTGTTCAACCTTTTGATGTTGTCAAAGACATTTAATCTCAATCAGGGGCTTCTATTCAATTCCCAGATAAAAGACACACTTGACCTTTAATTTATAATAAGCCTTTATGAGCACGAAAGCTGGGCAGATATCTACCTATATGCCTTTAATCTCTGCTTTCCTATTGATAATCCCTACTTATTACTGTGTTCCACCTGGTTTTCTCTTAACTCCAATTGCCCAGCCCTCACGGCCATGATTTTAAGATTCTTACCTGGTGGTATCTTCCCTCCACCTCCCTCTCTCCCTCATGGTTCTCCTCCGACCCTAAGCCTGGGCACCCCCAAGCCCTGCCTATCTCAGTTCTGCCTAGCCTGATTTGTTCACCAATCAGGAAAAACTTGGTGGGCAAGGTTGCATAGCATCAGCTGGGTCTACGTGCAGACTCTCTCATCCCTGGAGGCAGTTAAGCCTCATGGGCCAGTATTTAGCATTACGATACAAAGCCGGGTCAGACCAACCCTCTACACTTTGCATTACAGCACAACATTATCTACAAAGTTCACCCTATGATCCAGTCGGCAAAAGTAATTGGCAGATGAAGTCAGTTCATAATCATCCTGGGACACATGTGGACAATGGGCTGCATGGTCTGTGCGTGTGAATCATGACAGTTCCCATAAGAAAGCCTTCTTCCGGCTCCTGCCTCTCAGAGAGGCATTCAGTGAGGTCATGATTGCGTCCCTGCTCAGTCTTCTCAGGTTGTGAAAACATGTTTCACCAACATCTGTGTGCCAGACACTGGGCTTTTCACATGCACCATTTCACAACCCTCGGGAAAACCTTGCAAGGTCGGATGATTTGCCCTGGTGTAGGTCTGAGTGAGGACATTGAGTTCAGAAAGGTTGAGTCTTGCACTAGATCACAAGGTGAACAAAGAAGAAAGGGTCAGTTCCTAGTAATGACAGTGTATCTGACCAAGGACAATTCTGTACATTTCTGCTTTGGGGTGAAGGATGGCCTCGATAGCATCTTAGGTGAGGACCTATGCCTCCACAGATTAGACTTGCAAATCAAGCCAACAGGTAACTTAGCTATGCATAGGTGTGACTGGAGCCAGATTTGCTCATTGTCCCAATTTCTCCTTCCATTCCTTTCCATCGTCAAAGGCCAAGTCATGACCAAGTCATCCCTGTGGCTGCATTTGTCTGTCTGCCACAAATGTGAGAGCAGCTGTGGGCTAACTTACCAAGAGAAGAATGCAGAAAACCCAGGTTTGGGGGCCAGGTGGTTTAAATTCCACCTCTGCTGGGCTGGAGAGGTGGCTCAGCAGTTAAGAGCACTAGCGTCTCTTCATGAAGACTGTGCTCTTCCAGAGGACTGGGTTTGATTCCCAGCACCCACATGGTGACACAAAACCTTCTCTACCTCTAGTTCCAGAGTATCTGAAACTCTTTCTTTCCTAGCCCCCTTGGGGGCTGAAATGCATGTAGTGCACAGACAGACATACATGTTGGCCCCAAAACCAACCCACTTGTGCTTTATCTCGGTGGTGGGGGGAAGCTACCTAACTTGTAGGATTGGGATGGAAATGAGAAGTCGAGAGGAGGCAGTGAGTGCCAGGGTCACTTCTCTGTGTCCTATTCACCAGTCTCTGAGGAACACTCAGGTGCAAGGTGTCGGCGCCTGCGCCGCCAGTGCTTGAGTATCGGGCGTAGGTCTGCGGGATTGAAAGAAAACACGTACACGGGTCACCCTTTTTTCAGCAAGTGCCACCAAGGCTTTACTGAGATCTCCTTATATACCCGAGGCAAAAGCCGTAGAAAAACAACAAGGCAGGTGAAAAATCCCCAACCAGGAAAACAGGAAAAGTCTGTGTGGTGAAAGTTCCAGCCCAATCAGGGGCATAAACAACTTCTTAACAACAACAAGCAGGAAGGCTCGGTTGGGAGGAAGGGTGCCATGGAAAATCCCAGCCCCAAATCAGGGGCTAAGAGCAGCTGCCAAGGGTGTAAACAATTTCTTGCTATAGCAGGTTAAGAGGCTCATCGAGCGGGGGGAGGGAAACACTAAGGTAGGGCCCAACAGCAAGGCTGCTAGCTGGCAATCCTAATGCGAGGGACAAAATTTCAGAGGTCTAAAGAGGCTCCCATACAGTGCTTTAAAACTGTCTTTTAAGGGTTGGGGATTTAGCTCAGTGGTAGAGCGCTTGCCTAGGAAGCGTAAGGCCCTGGGTTCGGTCCCCAGCTCCGAAAAGAAAAACAAAAACAAAAACAACAACAAAAAAAACCTGGCTTTTAAGCTGACCGTGGCCGTGCACATCTTCAATCCCAGCAAAGGCAGGTGTATCTCTGAGTTCGAGGGTAGCCTAATCTACAGAGTGAGTCCAGGACAGCCAGGGCATGTTACACAGAGCACCCTGTCTTGACAGACAAAAACAGGGCTGGAGAGATGGCTCAATAGTTAAGAGCACTGACCACTCTTCCAGGAGTCCTGAATTAAAATCCCAGCAACCACATGGTGGCTCACAACCATCCGTAATGGGATTCGAGGCCCTCTTCTGGTGTGTCTGAGAAAAGCTACAGTGTACTCAAATAAATAAATCTTTTTTTTTTTTTAAAAAAGACAAAACCAAACAAACACTTGGCTTTTATGGCCCTGGCCATGAGTAAAACATAACCATTCCTAGGAGGGGATACTTCTTCACATTGTTTAGAGAGAGACAGTGTGGAAAGGAGGAGCCTGTGCTGTGAAGCAGGAGGGTTTCTGTCTGTATGGTATGTGGTCGGGGGTGAATCTTAGCTAAGCCACTCATAGACTAGCCAACCAGGTAACAATGTAACACTATGTAGTACTAGTCTATGCACTTTTACAATGTAACTCTATGTAGTACTAGTCTCTGATCTCACATAATGCTTGCAATAGCCCAGTTTCCGTGTTGGCAGTGAGATAGTAGTACCCAGTTACAGGAGTGTCTGGCAGACCTCTCCTTCCCCCCTCCTCCTCCCCCTCCTCCTCCCCCTCCTCCTCCTCCCCCCTCCTCCTCCCCCTCCTCCTCCTCCCCCCTCCTCCTCCCCCTCCTCTTCCTCCTCCCCCTCCTCCTCCGACTGTCATATGATCTTTTATTGAAGTAATTTCTGTTGTACTTTGTGAACTAGCTGGGTGTTCCACTGTTAATGTCATCTATGATGTCATGAGGGTGGCAACCATTGGCATTATAGCACATGGACTGTGCTGGGCCCAGGATTTCTTAAATAGCTCAAGCAAGTTCTCTAGCTAAGGACCAATAAGTGCCATACATGTCCAACAATGCTGATAATCTCTCCAGAAGTGGCATTTCCTTCAAAGGCGGGTTGAATCATTTTCTGTTTGTTTCTGTTTCTCAGTGGTTCCTTGGGGTCATTGAAATGGGAAAGGAGGCAAAAGATATCTAGTCAGGGTCTGTCTGTCCTGAATGATCCTCACTCTGGGTCTGTCTGTCCTAAATAATCAGCTACTTGTAATTCCCAGGTCATTCCAGTTATCAATTATCTTAGCAACGTCATCACCAACCTTTCCTGGAGATAGACCCAGGGGCCTGACCTTGGGAGCCAGAGCAGACGTGGTGCCAACCCCGCCAGCAAAACATCGCCCATACATGGCTTAGGTCCAGCTGAGGTTGACTTGGGTGGAATAAGAGACACGGCTGATGTCTGGTGATCACTGATTCAAGACAACTGAAGAAAGTCACACCTTCACACCACTTCATCTTGTCTCAGTAGTGTCCTGTTCTCGACGATAAATAATGCTGGCACTTCAGAACAGAGATTTTCTTCCTAGGCCTAAGAGTGGGATTAACTATGATCAAATGTTCACAACTGCTGGCACAAAGCAAGGACTCATGTCCAACACCAGCCCTTTCCTCATTTGAGGAGTCAGCTACCCCTTGCCCGTCTCCACAAAGGTCTACGCTGCATGTATAGGCAGAGGACTTACATCAATGAATGGTCTTTCTCTATGAGGGTAGCCTGAAAGCCTCGGAGTCCATATGAAGACAGGACTAGACTGTCAGAGTAGTTCTGTCTCTGTGTAAAACTGTGTCTGTGTCTGTCTGTGTCTGTGTGTGTGTCTGTCAGTTGGTCTCTTTCTCTGTGTGTATGTCTCTGTGTGTGTGCATCTATCTTTGTGTGTCTCTGTATGTGTCTGTCTATTACTGGGTGTGTATGTGTGTGTCTCTCTTTGTGTATGTCTCTGTGTGTGTCTGTCACTGAGTGTGTATGTGTCTGTGTGAATGTGTGTATGTCTGTGTGTGTGTGTCTGTGGGTATGTGTCTCTGTGTGTGTGTGTGTATGTCTGTCTGTGAGTGTCTGTGTGTCTATCACTGAGTGTATATGAGTGTGTGTGTGTGTGAATGTGTGTGTGTCTCTATGTGTTTGTGTCTGTCTGTCACTGAGTGTGTGTGTGTGTGTGTGTGTGTGTGTGTGTGTAGGTAGGATCAGTGCAGAGGAACTGGAGGCCTGGAGGGTTGGTGTGGAGAAATAGGATTGTTCTGTTCTAGTCCTAAGATAGCTTAGGCCCACATTCAAGCAGTGACTGTCCCACCCCTGCCCAGTCCAAGTCAACCACCACTAAATGGAAAGTATTTCTTGGAACCTAGAAATAAAAAAGTTTCAGGAAAGTCAAACCCAACTAGCATAGGTCTCCTGGTGGAAGATCTTCAAACCCTACTGGTATAACTCAACCATGATTGGACACTACCAACCCAGACAATATGGTAAGGGTGAGGTACATTCATTTCTGTTATCTAGATCACATGGACCAAGGCTGAGGATAGACAGGCCAAAACAAGCAGACCTTGGCCTGGCAACATGCCAAAGCATTGGTTTCCCCACGTTCCCTTCTAATGTCTCAGCTGGATTGACAGTCTGCACTGGGAGTCAGTGTCTACGCCCACCCCAACTTTAACCATTTCTGTTTACAGTACAGCCTTGGCAACCACGCAAAGTGAAACAGAGGTGAGCTTTTTACCACAAAGTCGAGCTGCTGAATCTCAGTTGCTGGAAGTTTGAGTGGTTGTTTCACACACACACGCACGCACGCACGCACACACACACACACACACACACACACACACACACACACACTGCCACAGGTGACTCTGCTTTGTGTGTAAGCACCATCCCAGCCCCAGGCCCCAGGAGTGATTAATATGATGTCCTCCGGTTTCTTTTGAGAAACCAGCTTCACTCGCCTTTCTTGTTCCAAGATTTGCAGAGAATTGTCAGAAAGACCCCACTTCCATCACTGGCATTTCAAAAGGGTTCTTGCAGAGGCAAAAATGGTTCCTTTGCTCTGTCAACATTTCCTTCGTCCATGAATATTTATGAAGTGCTTACAGGAGGCTGCTTGCCAGTTCTGAACCCGGATAAGAGGGAAAGTCATTTTTTTTCTGTTTGGGGGAAGGGCTATTTAGCTAGTAAACTACAGTTTTGATTTGTTTTTGTTTTTAAATAAAGATTTTATTTATGTATGTGAGTACACTGTCACTATCCCCAGACACACCAGGAGAGGGCATCAGCTCCCATTACAGATAGTTGTGAGCCACCACGTGGTTGCTGGGATTTGAACTCAGGACCTCTGGAAGAGCAGTCAGTGCTCTTAACCGCTGAGCCATCTCTCCAGTCCCTGTTTTTGCTTTTCTTAATTTTTTTTTCCTAGAAACAAACCTTCAATTTGTTTTTCGCAAATTAAAGAGTAACACTTTTGCTGATGTGCAGTATTCCTTCTGTTATCATGATCTTCAAGGGATGTTTTCCTAAATCTCTCAAATTACTTTCTTCATTGCACTAAAAATACTCGCATAGGGGGAACTCACGATTTTTGGCAAATGGCGAATTCAGCATTTTCTCCCTTTTCTCCACCCAAGAACTACATCCAAATCTACAGCCACTGGAACACTGCTGTGAGTTAGGAGGGGGAAATCCAACCCTGGCAGGTGTCAGTGTTCAGACTGTGCTGACACCTCATGGTGAGAGGGCATCAGGTTAGGCTGTCTCCCGTACTCTGGGCTCTCACCCTACTTTGAACAGGCTTGCAGGCCTGGTCTCAAGGAACAACTTGCAGGGCCCACATGGTCCAAGGGTCCCCGGCACTAAATCTCACGTGATGTGTTCTTTGGTGTGAAAAGCTTCAGGCTGTGTCCTTGACTTTAATCTCCCATTTGGGATACCTGATCAGATTGCTTTAACAAAGTAAGCTACTTCCCAGGATTAAGACAGTCAAGGCTTTTCGAGAAAGTTCTAGCTGCATCGGAAGCTCCCTAATGAGGTTTCCTTCACTGCTTAACACGTACATACTACATTAATACTTGGGAACTGACGTCTGTTCATCTCTCTCATCCACAGGCTGTTGGTGATTGCTGTTTGGAGACTGGTTAAGAGAAGGGACACAGAGAGGAATGAAGACTTCATCTCCGGCTGGGGAGTAATTGGACAATCAGGTCAAACATAAGAAATGATGCTTGCCAACAGACCATAGTGCGTTTTCAATACTCAAGAGATAATACAGCCTGCTAGTGTTTAAGAAAGAGGCGCCGGCCCTATGCTTAGCACATGACATCAGGGCAGTTTGTCTTGTTGCTGGAAATGAGGCTGTGCTTTCAGGAAGTGATGCCAGGACAGAGCGCCTCGTCCTTCTGTGCACATTGCTAAACATTTGTAAATGGTAAGTGTTGTCTTAGAAAATCCAGTGAAGCAACTCGGGCTCAGAAAGGTTAAGTAACTGCCACCAAGTATGAGCGGCGGACTTCTAGTGAAGGTGAGCCCAACTTTAGAGCCCGTGCTCCTTTGCTCCCTCGCTACTCCCGTATACCTTCCTTAACAAGCATCACGCCATGTCAGGTAATTCAGGGCTTAACTTGAGAAGTTTCCAAAGCAAGTAGACATCGATTCTAGGAAGCAGTGGCTACAGTTGAAAAACTGGTGCCCTCCAATATCTAAGCCCAGCACTGAATGGGCTATCTCAAGACCTGGACACCTAAGGGGCAGACTGGACTCAGGGACAGGTACTTGCATGTCTCTGCTGGATTAGTTCCTGTAGCACTCAGCTGGTGAGCAGCATCTACTCTGAGCTCCGGAGGGCCTCTGACAGCTTTAGTCTATTGTAAAGACTCTTCAGAAAGACATCAACAGGGTTGGGGATTTGGCTCAGTGGTAGAGCACTTGCCTAGCAAGCGCAAGGCCCTGGGTTCGGTCCCCAGCTCCGAGAAAAAAAAAAAGTCAACAAACTCCGACTTGGAAATGAAGACAGATTAAAATGGGACTTCAGTAAAGCCAGTAGACTGATATATAGTATAGGGGCTAAGTATCTTATTGACTTTGCAACAAACTGGTTTTTTAAAAATGTTTTTAAAATTTATGTGTATACGATGTGGGTATGTACCCATGAACACACGTGCCCTCAGAGAACATAGGGTGCTCTGGGGCTAGAGAAGACCCAAGTTCACTTCCCAAAAGTGATGTTGAGGCTCACGAACTTGGGTGTCACAGTGACTGTCACTTACTAGAGGTGTCAAATCACAATCTTGTGGATTTGGAAAGATGCACACAAGGGGCTGGAAATGTAGCTCACTAGTAGAGTGCTTGTTTAACATGCTTAAGTCCTTAAGTTCAATTCCCAGCAATGCAGGAAATAATAAAATGAGGATAAAAAGTTACATGTGAGGGTGTCATCAGACACATATGGCTTTCATTAAAAGGGTTGTAAATGGAAATACCTTAATTAAGCTAGAAGAATTTAGCAAAGGATTAGGTTGACATGTCTGAAGATACTTGTGCTTCTTTGTAAACAATTCCCTGCTGTGTTCAGAGTAAGGCTTTGTGGATCAGCTGATGTAAAACCTGGACTGTCTGTCACACTCAGCTTCTAACAGAGACCTCTGGTGGCAAAGGTATTTATTACAGATCTATATTGCAATATCTGCTCCACATGGAGACCGATCGTATTTGGGAAGGATTGTTCTGAATGAAGAGGACACGTCTGAAAACAGTAGCTGAGTCCTGTACATTTGGAATGGAGTTATTATGACCTTTAAAGTCAATTCATCCCTTTCAAGCAAGGCTGACGCCATCTTTAAAGCATCTTTTAAGGATTAAACACAGGCTCAGCAGTTAAGAGCACTGACTGCTCTTCCAGAGGTCCTGAGTTCCATTCCCAGCAACCACATGGTGGCTGTAATGGGATCCGATGCCCTCTTCTGGTGTGTCTGAAAACAGGTACAGTGTACTCATAAAAATAAAATAAATAAATCTTTAAAAAATTAATTTAAAAAGATCAAGACATAAAGCTGGGCCAAGATGGCAATCATCTTTAATCCCAGCAATGGGAGGGAGGCAGAAGCATGCAGATCTGTAGTTTGAGGCCAGCCTACACTACAGAGTGAGTTCCCTGCTGGTCTAGGCACTAGAGAGAAACCGTCTTGAAAAACCAAAATAAGTATGAGGACATAAAATTATAAAGGGGTCTTTACTCCCGTGTATGCAAGGAACGTCAGAAATTGACCACTAAAGAGGACCTCTCAGCAGTAGTACCAGACGGAGGATTCCACAAACCATTACTTACCTCCGTGCTGTTTTCATAGTGCAGCACCCGTGGAAGCCAGGCCAACCCTCATGCCCATTTCCCCACTTCTCTAAAATCCTCCTGCTCTTTAGTGAAGACGCCGTGGTAAAGTCTAGCCCCAAGCCTCAGCTCAGAGTTCTAGTCTGCAGAGCTTTCTCCTGCATGGTTAATCAATGGTTAATCTGCATGTTAATCAACGGCTCGGTTCCCTACGTTTAAAAAGAAATCTAGTGCATTATTAATGAAACACAAGGGCTCTTTTATGACTGAGGTTGTAGCTCAGTGGTAACAGTGCTAGCCTAGGCGTATGAAGTCCTGAATTGAATTCCCAGCATCCCTGCTCCTAAAGGACTGGTATAACATATTGATATTGGCCACACTGAGATACTTGACCAAGAATATACCCACTCCACCTGACACGTGTGTGTGGATGGCATTAATCTTGTCAGCCTGATGGGACTTACAGTCACCATGGAAACACGCATCCATGTCAGGTTGTGACTATGAAGGGTTATCTAGATTAGGCTGATGTAGGAAAACCCACCTTTAAGGTGGACAGTACCATTTCTGTAGGATTGGGTAGAGTTGGGATCCTGAACTGCAGAAAAAGGAAGCAAACTGAACACAGGTCCTCATTACTCTCTGCTTCCTGTAGGCACAGTGTGACCGCTGCCTTCTCTCTTTTCCTCACTGATATCGTGGACTTGATCCTTTGGAACTGTAAGCCCAAACCCAATAACTCCTCTCTAGTTTTTTAAAGCTTTGTTCTTATTTCATGTGCATTGGAATTTTGCCTGTGTGTGCCTGTGCGAGGTGCCAGATCCCTCGGAACCAGAGTTACAGTCAGTCATGAACTCCATGTGAGTGCTGGGATTCTCTGTGTAGCCCTGGCTGTCCTGGAATGCCCTCTGTAGACCAGGCTGGCCTCAAACACTAAGTGCTGGTACTAACAGAGTGTGCCACCACCACCCAGGGCAGTCATCGTCCTTAACTGCTGAGTCCTCGTCGTCTCTCCAGCTCCTCAAGTGATTTTCGTCAGGGACTTTGCTGTAGCAACAAGACAATGAATGTCTAAGGAATAAATGAAGGTAAACTCTACCAGGAAACACAATTGACAGAGGAGATGCTGGAATTATTAGAAAAAATTCTTTTGAGAATTTCATCTTAACTTCAATCCTCCCAGACCTACTTCCCGCCCACCCCCATCTCCTTTCTTTCGTGACCCTCCAGTCCAATACATGCAGTCCGTATATTCCATTATGCCATCCACTGGTCCCTGGTCAACTTAACAGGGGTCACAACTTAAACAAAAAAACAACTGACTCTCGTCAACAGCTATCTTCTGCCAATAGTGCCTCAGACAGAGAGGCTGGGGTTATGTTGTGAGCCGCTCCCCCTCTGTGTGAGGATGTTAAGTGGCTTTATTTTGTGCAAATTTTTGAAAGGCAACAAAAGCTGCTGTGTTCCTGACTACAGGGGTCCTGTCATGTCCAGGAGATACTGGTCTACAATTCCAGCAGGTAGAAGGATTTATAAATAAGATGATCTTAAATTTTTTACCCCACAAAATACTTTGTTTTTGTAAAGAACACTGTCAGCACCTTAAGCAGGGACTGAAGTTAATTAACAGCAGTTAATGAGGCAAATCAGCATGAACTAAAATGATTCTCCGACCTGACCCCATTTCCACTGTATTCCTACCCAGATCATGAAACCACTATCTAATCACAGGATACAGCCAAGTTGAAGGATAATTTACAAACAACTGGTTTCCATGAAAAAATATCAAGCTCCTGAGGTGACAGACCTTTGTTATCCTGATCTGGCCATTGTACACTATATATTTCTATATAGATATACAGATATAGATATATGTATGTATATACATACATATGTATATATGAATGCTACTGTCCTTTATAAGCATGTATAATTACTGTCAATTAAAAACATCGGCCCAAACTGGGCAGCAGTGACGTATACCTTTAATCTCAGCACTAGGAGGCAGAAGCAGGTGGATCTCTGATTTCAAGGCCAGCTCGGACTACAAAGGGAGTTCCAGTACTGTCAGGGACACACAGAAAAACCATGTCTCGGAAACCAAACAAGCAAAAAACAAAACACACACCCCTGGCCCCTGCACCCGCAATCACATAAAAACCAAAGGCAGGGCATGGTAGTTGGTCCCTGGAATCCTAGCACTTGGGAGGTTGAAACTTGGCCAGCAAGCACCAGCCTGGAATACATGAGATACTAAAATCAAGAATAGCCCCAGCACCTTTGGGAGTCACACAGTAACACATGGGGGAGATGGGATCAAGAATCTCAGGGTAGCGGTACAGCAAGTCTACAGAGCTAGTTCCAAGACAGCCATGACTACACAAGGAAACCCTATCTTAAAAAAGAAAAGAAAGAAAAACAAACCATCAAAGAACTCAAGGCAAAAAATGATTCAAAATTACACCCCAAACCAGAAAATAGGCATTACAAGAAAAATGATATGGTTGAGTAAGTCAATAGGCCCAACACTTGGATAATTATAGTGTGAATAACAGCTTTTTTTTTTTTTTAAGATGGACTACATAGTTAAGTTCTTGCAGATAAAGGGAAAGTTCCAAAACATCAGAGAAGACAGAGAGGATGATAACATTTGTGGGACCTTAGTGAACGTCTGTGCATTTTTGAAATATTTCATTGTCTAAGGTTACTCTGAAATAAAAGTGTTAACCAGGAGTGTTGGAACATGCTTAACCCCTCAGCACTTGGAGGCTATGGTAGGACTGCCAGTTCAAAGTCAGCCTTAACTATACATGAGACTTAGTCTCCACAAGGGGGGAAAAATGAAAAGAAAATTAAAGCAAAAATTTTCAAATACTCCAAAGATCTCAAGTGTTTGGGTGTTTGCAGATTTTAAAATATGTGCATGTACACAACATAATTATGGAGTTGGGATCTAAGTGTAAACACTAATGTTTCAGTGGGGCATAAAGGCACATCCCAGAAGACTAGCAGATTTCTGCTGGTTAGAGATTAGTCCAGTATTATTAGTCCAGTTCTAGGCCAGCCAGAGGAACACAGTAAGTTCTGGTCTCAACCCTGCTCTCTCTCCCACAAAGCTCACAAATTAAGTGCCAGCTTCATAGACACCTTTCTCAAACAGCCTGAAAGGAATCCTACAGATCTCACTGCTTATACTCAAGTCTGATTAGAACCAAAAAGAAACACACTGACAGGGTCCAAGACGTTACTGCTCACTAGACCAGAGTCATGCAGCTGTTTGGAAAACTATTTCTTCCCAATTAAAGTGGCTCAGAGTCTAGGTGCAATCTTCCCCAGTAAGGGTATGAAGTAACAGATTTGTAGGATATGAAAAGGTTATGTAAGAAGCGATCATTACTTTTAGAGCTGATGAGTACTGCACTCTAAACTGATATGGATTTTGATAAACAAGCCTCACCCACAGTTCTATGTGCATACTGATCAAAATAAAAAAAGGCTTTCCTTTCCTTTCCTCCCTCCCTTTCTTTCATGTCTGAGTGCTTTATCTGTATGTACACATGCATGCCAGAAGAGGGCATCAGGTCTCAGTATAGATGTGGGCCACCACGTGGTTGCTGGGAATTGGAACTCAGGACCTCTGGAGGAATTGGGGAACGCCTGGGGGGTGAGATGGAAACCTAGTACAGTGAAAACATCCTGGAACCTCTGAGAGTGGCCCTAGCAAGGACTCCTGGTAATGGAGGATATAGAGCCTCAATCAGCCATCTTCAGTATCCAGGCAAGGCATCCAGTGGTGGGTCTGGGACACCAACCCAGCCATAAAACCCACAGGGCCCACAACCAGTCCTGCCTGCAAGATGTGGCTGAGCTTGTGGACATAGCAAACCAGTGACTGGTCTAACCTGAGGTCCACTCCAAGGGAGGGAGCTCACCCCAGACACTGACTGAAGGGCCAGGAATTGGAAACTAGATAGTCTGGAGACCTAATAGAACCAAATATAACTGACATTTTTTAAAAGCCAACAAAATGATACCTAGCCCAATTCTCATCAGAGGCTTCCTCCAGCAGCTGATAGAAGCAGATGCAGAAACAATACACCAGGTGGAGAGCTTGGGCTAGGTAGGGAAGAATAGGAGCCAGATATGAAGGACAACCACAGAATCAGCAAAGCAGGGCTCAGAGACTATAGTAGCAGTCTTCACTTGGTCCTCTGCATAGTATGCTGTGGTTGCTTAGCTTAGGGTTTTTATGAGACAGAGAGTGGGGATCTCTTATTCTGCTGCTTGCTTTTGGGACCCCTTTCCTCCTACCAGCTTTTCATCCAACCTTGATATAAGGGCTTGCTGCAAGGTATGCCATGCTGTTACTATCCTTGGGAAGCCTGCATTTTTTGAAAAGCAGCAGCAGATCTTGGGGAGGGGAGGTAGAGCTGGGAAGAGTGAAGGGAGACTGGTAGGAATGTGTATTAGAAGTTAGAAAAAGGTCCTAAAGTTTAGGAAAGGGAACTCCTGAGCCCACACCCTTGGCATAATTACTCAGTATGGCTGCTGAGAGGCAGTCACTCTGGCCAGTAGGCTGTCCAAGCTCCATCAGATGGCTCCATACCCACATGCACATGGGCGCACTACCTGATGTAGGTTATCACAGCAACAACAGCAAGAATGAAAGTGGAACCTGTGAATGGAGGGATGGCTCAGCAGGTGAGTACTGACTATGCTTGGAGAGGATTTGTTCAATTCCCAGCACTCACATGGTATTCTCAAACTCTTAATTCCAACCCTCACTACTCATACATACATGCAGACAAACCAATGATCACAAAAAAGCCATAAAGTTGGGAGGAAGAATGAGTGGTGTGGAAAAACCATGGCTTTCATCCACATTCCTATCTTCCAAGTCTACCTTATATACTTTTAGATGCTGGTCTCTCAGTTTGCAAATGACCTTTTTGGTTTATTTGTAGATAAATCTCTTGAGGTCCAGCCCAGCAAGAGCTATAGTGAGACAGTGTCTCAACACAAGTTCTAAAAAATCATGTAGAAGCTGGTGAGATGGCGGAGGTTACGGTAAAATGTGCCTGCCACTTAGTGTTGACGTGTGCCTAAAGACTGGAACCCACAGAACTTCAGATTACAATTAACTTTTTGATGTTTGAACATAACCTAATCTAAGTAGCACACCAAATAACCTTCTTTGTGAACAATTTGTACTTTATGACCTCATTATACTGTAGTTTTGGCTTATTCAATAGGTAAATTCACATTACAAATAAGTTTAATTCGAAATTATCTTCTGATACAGTAAGTTCAAATCAGGTTTTGCATTTCAGTGGTTAACAGTGTCAAGCCATTCCTATTTGCTTTTCCTATATACACAATGATCAACTACATAATGTAGGTAAGACATTTTAATTATTCCAAAAACACTTCTGCAAAAAAAAATTAGTTATCTGCCATAAAAATTTTGCTTCTTGGCAATTTAAATAAGATATTTCAAGCAGTTTAGAAAAACAAGATTTGTATTTTATTTCCTTGTAAAAATCTTTACACATGCGGACAAACCAGTGTTAAGAAAGTATTCACCATCATTTAAACAAATAACCACTTAAATAGAACAGTGTCTGCAAGTTTTATCTGTATAAAAATAAGATACATTTTTACAGAATTTACGCTCCAGTTCTTATAGCAATAAACAATACACAACTATAATAAAGTACAATTGAACCTGACCATGGTTTTCAATTAGATACTGCTAGGGCATTTTAATGTGCAAAAAACCTTAACATAGTTCTTTTCAAAAGAAAATGTCCTCAGTGTTTCTAGAAACCTAGACAATTTTAATAAATCAATCCCTAATCAGTTTGCTTTTCATGTTTTGATTGAGTCCATACATCGTCACACTGCATATGGGCAACACCAGGGACCGATGCAGTGTCAGAGGATGAAAGTCAGCGCCTATGCCTGCCATGTCCTGAGCGACTTCCACCGTGGTGCTTGCCTTTATGGGACCTCTCAAAGGAGCGAGATCTTTCACGCCTGTCTCTGTGATGCCCCCTTTCATGCCTGTGTTTCTTGGTAACATCTGAGTGATCCCGAGTCTTGCTCTGAGATCGAGACCGAGATTTTTTCCTTTTATGACCATGTCTATTTGAGCTTTTTAAATCTTCTCTGGTATGTTTGGCCTTAAGGTGAGGAGAACCATGATTATGATGTCTTCGAGGACTTTCACTGTGACTGCGAGACCTGCTTCTTGATCTTGAGCTGTATGTTCCAGATCGACTTCGCCTATTATTATAACTTAAGGCAATAAAAATTCCAAGTTAGGGTTCAGTGTCTACTGACCAGATCATTAAGTGCTGCTCACAAACAGGTTCAAACACTCAGCTATGAGTAAGTCTGAACTATGTCCTCAATCTCCCCATCCTGACCTCTCACTTGAAACTTTGTTAGATAAAACATCCTATTCCAGTAAAGTGTATCACCAATGTGTCCTAAAACTACATGGTTTTTCACTGAGTACCTCTGCTCAGTGTGCCACTGAAGCAACACGAGAAATCTGCAATCTGTTAACAAAGCTGACAAGAAGAGTCTTAGGCTGTGTAATTCAGCACTGGTGGAATATTCACATTTCTAACAAATTGGATATAAGGAACATAATAACATAAATAACACCCCCCAACACACACACATTTTCTGGACACTTCAAATTGTGGGGAGGAGTGGAACACATGACAAGAATGAACAAAATGCTGTAAGATTTACAATCAGTCAGTCAAACGGCTCACCAGGTAAAGGTCCCTGCTACACTGCCAAGTCCAAAGTCCCTGGGACCCATGAAGTGAAGGAGTAAACTGCTTTCTACATCTTCCTAATTTCTATACATAACCACAACCTATGCATGTACAAAAAAACCCCACACACATCTGCAGTGTGTCCCTAAGTTTTTCCCCTCTATATCAGAAGTTCATGTTAAGCATGCTTACTTGTAACTAGTAAATTAGGTGCTAAATAATAAAACATGCTTAAAACAAAACACAACAAAAACTTGAAATACTTATTCCTAACTCTGAGGAAAAAAACCCATGTTAATTTTTAAGGGTTCTAAGCCTGTACCACCCAGGACCCATTACTTACTGTCTTCTTGGGGTGTGTGATCTAGAGCGTGACCTGGTTCTTGACCTTGATCTACTGGCACTTCTGCTGTTTCTGCTTCTCTTGCTGTCTTTTCTTACACTTAAAAAAAGATGCAGGCCATATCTGTTATATTGTTTTCAGAGGTGCAACAATTGTTACAAAGTTCTAACACTCAGTGCTCAAGGTATACATACTTACCCATTATAAGGGCTTTTGGAAGCTTGTTGTCTATCCTCAGGTTCTTTTTTGACTGTCTTCACATTAATGGAAACTGGTGATTTCTCTTCAGCTTTTACTTCTCTTGGTGATGCTTTTAATGGATAAGGATATATTAAATAAATACAGGATTTAGCTAGGACAAGTTTCTTACATAACCCCAATGCTATACCTCTAAATCCTCAAGTTTCTCACAAAACCAAAACACCCAACACACACAGCAGTAACAATTTCTTAATGGTTTCTAGGCCAACTGACCAATGCCCAAATCTCCCTAAAGAGGATATACTTCCAGGCCCACAATGTTATTTAATTCTAAATGTATCTTACATGGTTTGGAGGCTGGAGAAAAACCACCTAAAGTGGAAAGGGCTGGAGTTCCATCAAGATTCAATCCCTTTGCCTTTAACTTGGCTTCCTGTAAGGCTACTTTTCTTTTTTCTACTTCCTTTTCCAGCAATTCATAGTTAGGCTGTTGAATGAAAACTGTGTTAATTAGCATTCCTTTTTATAGCAGACTCTTGAAAATGACATCAGCACCAGTAACTGAAATTACCTTTTTCCTGGTATAAAGTCTAAGTGTCTCTATGCAGATTTCTTGAATCTCCTCTTCTGTGGTACCAAAAAGAAGAAACCAATGGGGCCGAGTTGGCAATGGAATCTAAACAAAAGAAGAATGGTTCAAAGGCTTTCTCAGAAGTAACAAAAACTCATGGAATTTACTCTGCAAAACAGAGCAGGCTAATACTTACTTGAAGTGCTCTAGCTGCAAGGTAGATACAAGCACATGCTATAGTCTCTGGTTGAAAGCGAACAAAAACATTGGTTCGAAGACTGTCATTCATATAATTCCTGAAAAACATTTCAGCTGTAAGCTTAGTTCATAAGCAAACCAATTCTCCTGAAGTACATGTAAAATTGGAGACTCAATCTACTTCATTCTTTTTTCTCCTCCTTATATTCACATCTTTAAATGGCACCATGTAACAGTTTCTAACCATTCCCCCACAGCACCTTAAGTAATTCTACATTACTCATATAGCTCTTACCCCCAAGGCCTTCCCTTAACATGTTATAAAAAGCAATGTTTTAGAAGTCAATTTGATAAGTTCAGAATTCACCACTCCCAACAATACTTCAAGCCTTAATTACTGACCATCTCTCCTTTATCCATAACGAAAAAGCAGTGTCAATCAAGTTCTTTAAAAATACTATGAACAGGGGTAAAAAGGCATTTTTAGTAAGAATCCACCAAATGACTTATAATTAAAAAAAAAAAAAAAAAAAGACACTTCCAAAAAATCTAGGTAGAGAAGTGAACAATAAATATGTCACAATGGCCGTTTTAATATACCTTTTTGCAGTTAAATATAAATAAAAGCAATGACTTAAGTTCAATTAAATAAACTTAGAAATCTCTAGTGAGACTTTCCCATGAAATTTCTTAACTAGAAAACTCTACAATTTGCTAAAAAGCCTGAGCTGGAACTAAATGGATTATTTCTATAAAATCCTTTTATTCATTAATGTTATTTGTTGCATAGAACACATTAAAAACTCATGCATTTTATAAAGCAATGTGGCTTTTCAAATGTTACCAGTATCTATTGAATCCAAAAGCATGGCAGTCATAAAAAGACATTTTTGAAAAATCCAGAATTATTTAATGCTTGTTTATCAGCAGTTACATGAATCATTTATGACTAAACCACAATTTCCTTGCTTAGCCTTTCTCAAAGGTCCAAGGTCAAAAATATTTAAATAACATCAACTTCTCTTTAAAATTGCTTCTTATATCACTGCCTGTGACAGCTCAATAGCAGAGAAACCTAAAAAACGGCAACAGGTACCCATTTAAAACTACCAGTGTAAGGTAGCCTCAGCCTCCTGTGGTAGAAAGGATGCCATACACACTGCAAAGTAGAAATTTAATTGAACCCAATTAAAAAAAAAAACAAAAAACAAAAACAATTCATAATAGCTGGACAACAATCTATCAAAAATGAAATATTCATTTTGATAGTTACAGGTATACATTGAATAATACATAGGCATGATGCATAGTTACTTCTAGAAGCAAATATACAAATCCTTTTGACACCCCGACAGAACTAGAAGATGCTGCCAGATGGATATGGACCACTTCAGTGAATCTCGGATGAGAGCTTGCACTGGATTGGCTGGAGAGCAGGCTAGCCAATCAGGCCATCCTGAGGTCATGGGCTGAAGTGCAGAGGGCAGAGTTCTATGACTTACCATCATGGACTACCCTTTAATTAAAGAGTAGAAAAAAGAACAAAGTTAAATTGAGTTCTCCATTAAAAGTAGTTAGTCAAGCCAAGAAAACAGGAAGCAGAAATAAGCATTATGTACCTTTTGGTTAAAAAACAAAAACAAACAAACAAAAACCACAAAATACCCCAAAAACAAACTTATTTCATTATTTTGGAAAGAGAAAAATGAAACTTACTTTATTTCTGCTTCTGTTTTCCTGACTAAAGAAGAAATGTAAAAAAGGAACTTACCAGGCAGTCTGAACCAGGGTTTGGTTACGTTCACATTCTAAGACTTGTAAATACATTACAATGATCTGAGGACAAGGGAGAAAAAAACTATTTAGCATATTGGTGGTTCTTTCAAGACAGTTCAATGAATAATGCAACTGAAAACTGTTAGTTACAATTCTTATAAAATTACAAATATACAACAACCTAAAGCATACTTGAGACTCAGTGCTGGTTATTACATTACTCAATTTTATAAAATGTGCTTATAGAAGTGGTTAATTGTTTTCTAGTTTCTCAGGGTACTCATCAAAAAAGGCAAACTCTATGTTCAGAGTACACAACGGCCACGGTATTTTCTAGAACACTAATTTCTAAAATAAAGTGTAGCATACTGAAACTTCTTAAATAATAAAAGCTATAAAGCTCAATGATACAGTGCTTGCCTGCATTTGGTTCCCAGCAAGACATAAGTATGCAGGATACAAGTTTATGACAGCTGCTTTTGGACCTACACTATCATCACGTATTTCAGAAGTTGAAGATACCAGCCAATGCCATCTGGCTAGGCAGGGCTATCTATCTCAGTTCCAACTCCTACACCTATGCTTAGAAGAGTAATATAAAAGCCAGGAGGGAAAGCTTTTAATGCTTTACAATAAGCAGCTGCCATTTTCCACAATTTAAATGTGCCAGGTTCCACAGTTGTACAATTCATTCCTTCCATGTAGAATCCCACATGAGTTTGTTAGGAGGAAAAACTAGAATTTAACCAGAGTATTCATTTTCACAAAGAAACAATAAAGCCTGTTCCCATTTTACTGACAAATATCAACATCCAAAAGAAAGCTTTTGAAAATTGAGGTTAACTCTCCACACGGAATTCAAAATTTTAGAAAAAGCCCTAATACTTACGAATTGTATTGTCTGCACTTTAGAACTCACCTTATGGGGATGCTTGACATGAACACAAAATCCCAACTCCTTTAGCACCCTCCTCTCTGCCTTGATAACTTGATTTTTGGTGTTAATGTAGTTCTGATCAAGGATCAGGGGGCTTGGAGTCCTATAGTTTGTAGGAAATAAAATCAAAACTGTTTTGCACATCCAAGAAATTTTATTTGTGGCATCTCCATTTTCCCTTCCAACCAACTATTGGCAACAGAAACCAGCTTTTTAAACTCCTGCTAACAAGTTAAAGCATTAATCTTATGCTGTCCAAGTTATGCTAACTATAACTAGACAAAGCTCCTAAAACCTAACACAACTTAAACTCACATGCTTAGGTCTGTTGAACTTACACACAGCTTCAGCGATGAGCATTATTGGCACTAATAAGGACAGTAAGAACTAATGCAACTCCTGAAAGATTTACTATCAAATTCAACATGAACAAAGGTTTTTAAAAAATTGAATCAACCCTTTGCTAAATGTTTGGTTAAAATAAAAGCTAAGAAAACAAAAACAAAAGGTAATTAATTCTGACTTCCCTTTTGAGATAACATGTTATAAACAAATATTTCAAGAATATTTAATTCTTTAATTAACAGCCCCCTCATCTCCAACAAGTTAGCTCAACTGCCAAGTGAAATAAATGTTTAAAAATAAGGTAAAAAGTGAATTAGCTGACTTGGGTTACTATAGTTCCTATGAGGTTGATTTTAAGGCCACAGAGAAGGAACTAAGACTCAAAGACCACATTTGAGACCTGTGAGGGATGAGGGATGCCCCCAGGGTTGTGGGGGGAAAGGGTATCTAACCATTCATATATACGACATGTAAATCATCCTTTAAAAAATAAAATAAGGGGCTGGAAAGATGGCTCAGCAGTTAAGAGCAATGACTGCTCTTCCAGAGGTCCTGAGTTCAATTCCCAGCAACCATGTGGTGGCTCACAACCATCTGTAATGAGATCTGGTGCCCTCTTCTGGTGTCTGAAGACAGCTACAGTGTACTTATATATAATAAATAAATAAATCTTTAAAAAAATAAAATAAATTAAATTAAGTCTTGCTATGAAGCTCATCCTGAAGCCAGTCCTAAGTCATGTCAGATGTCAGTCAAGTGTAACTAACCAGGATCTGGCTTTTCCTATAATCTGCTAGTTTAGTATTGTCAAGGTAACCTATCAAATTTACCATGGTGTTTGATATACTCCTACCTCTAGCCAGTGAGATGTACATTTTTATTAAATACTGTACAATAAATATATGGTCAGAGTAACATTGAAATGCTTTCTTAAATACTCAATTCATTTTCATCCAAGTTACCAAGTCTTGGGAGAATATAATACCAAATATACAATCTTTTCAAAACAACACAACAATAACAAAACCTATTTTATATTCCCTTAAAGATAATAAAACAATCTAACCTGTAATATTGAGCCAGGAGTAGTGGCTCACCTCATAATCCCAGCACTTTGCAGGGGTTGGGGAGAGGACATGGAGATAAAGAGTTCAAGGACATCCTCCACTCCATCAGTTGAGTTGAGACAAACCTGAGTTAACTCAAGACTGAAAAAAATCTGCAATGAAGTACATTAACTACCTCCCTAGTAGCAGGCTATCAGAGTAAAAACCAGCTATGTTGTATTTTCCTGTTTTCACTTAAAAACAAAACCCAGTTATTTATTCTGTAACTTTGTACTAAACCATTAATAGCTGGTAAAAGTAACATTATAAACAATAAAAAGTAATGATGGAAAATTTTCATTAAGTTCAATTTTGATTACCACATCAAAAAGTGTAAGAAATGGCCTGTTGTGAATCAATTTTATTAGAATAGCTACAAACTGCACTTTAGGAGAAAAAGTCAAATTTAACTCAAATAGGAGCAACCCATGTATGGAAAACTCCCAATGACACCAAGTAAGGGTTCATGATTTTTCAGTTTTTATATGAATTCTAAGAAATTTTGGAGACAATCCCAATACAGACTAATTAGAAGGTTCTCCTTCAATTGGTACTGAGAGTCAAGGAGGCTCCAGTGGTTTTTTTTTTTTTTTCTTACACAGCTTGGCCCTTAACTCTTAAAAGCCAGAAGGTAAGTAAACAGCATCATTAAAAATCCATATACAAAGCATTTACAAAGGCAGAGTTCTGACTCACTTTTCTTCATATGTTAAAATTTACTTACTACGAAAATTTGCTTTATGAAACTATTTTTAAATTGTAATAAAATTTGCAATCAAACACTTGTTTCAACTATAGCTATCAACTGATACCAAATTTAAGGACACTAACTGTGCTCAAAGTATCTTAGATTTACTACTCTGCCATATGCACATTCCCCACCTCATAAGAATCCCTAAGAACCTATAAAGGTACAGGCTTTGTACCTTTCCCACGAGTGAAGTGGTTTTACACAGGGATCATAAATTACAGATACCCTGGGCTACTACAAAGTGAGATCTTCAATCTTAAATTCCAAACTTCTCAACGCCTTTAAAACAGGCCAAGAAAGCAATCCCATTAACAATCTTACTACAACTCAACCATCTAAGCTCTTGTTCAGTCTTGCCACTGTTAGCATAATCTCTTGTCTTCATTTGTTCAGATTTTACCTCGGAAATCAAGGCAAGCTCAATGAATACAAAATTAACAACTATCTTAACAGAAGCATTTTACACCATGATGAAATTCAAAACTGTCTCCACAAATGACTAAGCTCTTCATATTAAGGCAGCTACCAATTAGAAATATCTTTAGCGACACAGTAATCTGAATCAAGGCTTGCTAGAATTTCTTCCCAATCAGATAAACATCCTTGTTCAACACAAGAGGTGGCACTATATACACTAAGGGAGAAAATCCTCATGTATTCAGAGAACTCAGGAATAGGTAGTATCACTCAAGACTACCAAACTCCACCTTTGAAAAGGTTATTACCTGACTTTGCTCATTTATTTATTTGAAACAAATTTTAGTCTTTAGGAAATGTTGGTTTCCAGCTATTAGGAATTTATGATAGTTACTTTCTGCAGTATGCCTGAAAACACATTTAGACCTGGGGGTTCAAGCACGGTTGGTCGCACTCCTGAGTTACAAGGCCTCTGAAAGTAGTTCAAGGAAGTACACTATAAACCAGATGGCTAATACACACACAAGATTGCTACTCAACATAGAGATTTCTAATGCTCATTTAAAAGTAAACAGAAACATTCTTTCAATGTTAACTGAAGATTTTATGCATTGAAAATAGCATAAACAGTCACCAATAAAAGTAGTTAAATCTTTTACAAGTTTATGTTCTTGTAACAGAAACCTTAAAAGATATGAACACAGACTTGTCTTTAAAGAAAAGACCCTTAATATACTGGGGATATTACATGGAAACAGTAAACTGTGAATACAAATAGCTTTAACTTTCCTTTGAATTCAGCTATTCTAAAGAATTACCGAACTATAAAAAAGCTAATGGGGGACAAGTCAGTTATCTCAGGTTGAGGATTAACTAAAGTGGTACTTACTGTTTATTTTCCCTTCGAACAGTTGATTTTACACTCTACATATAGCCATGACTAAAAACAGTGACTTTAAAGCTACATTAAAGTACCCCTTGTAATTACCAAGACCATAGAATAACCTGTTAATTTGTAAATTGGACTTAAAGACAAACTAATAGGAGTATTAACATTTATGAATACTTTCCAACTATACCCTATGCAAAAAAAATAAAGAAAATGAAAACAGAAAAACCCCACCACCTTTTAAAGCTATAGTTTCAATAACTTGGACAGCAAAGACAAAAGCTTATAACAAGAAACAGGAGTTTTTTTTTGTTTGTTTGTTTGTTTTTCTCTAAATGGTTCACCAGTGGCCAACCTGTTAGTCCCCGATTCCAGTGACCTATTCTCAGAACACTGGCTTCTCCTTGGGGATTTCGATACTTCACTCACTGTTGCCATGACGACAGCTTCATCTCTATGTACCACTCCACATCACCCAGGCTTTGGTAAATGTAGCTGGTCGCTGTATAGTCGGTTGCAAGGGAAAAAAGAGTTGAAGTTAATAACATATACAAGTTACATGTCTGAGTAAACTTGTAATATGCATAGAAACACTTATATCCTGCTTTTAAAAGGGGGGCTTCCATGCAATTAACTTCTTTAAGAATTTCATGCTATAATCAAACTTGAAACATTGAAACAAAATCAAATTTCTCTTTAATGATCAAAAATGAAGTTACAACCAACACAAGTCAGTCAGATTGGATTATTTTAAATTTTGAAGTTTTATAGATAAGATGATCCTATTCTGACACCTAGAAAGGAAAGTTAAGTACCACAGGAAAACACCAAAAGATCTTGTGATTATAGTTGGCTCAACAACTCATACACTATTAGAAAATGTCCCTTTAAAACAAGAGTCCTTTCACTAAAAAGAATTTTGTATTTCAGTGTTTTAAGAACACCCTGAAAAAAAATCAACCCATGTAATCTGAAATACAAATAAGCTCAGAACATACAAAACACCAGTTTGAAATTTCCCCATTTCTCGACTGTCTTCACAAAGAACTAAAAATGTTTTCAAACAGAAGAAATTATATCTAGGCACACTTAGAAAAGATGGGGCTAAATAACATAGAGCAAAAAAATGGCTATGATAAACATTTCAAACTCTCATTAATAATATTTGCTTAACTGGCAAATTCCACTACCACCAACCTATTATAGCTTCCACAATAAAGACTGCATATGCTAAACAACACCCAACTCCCAAAACAACTTGTCATAGCTAACTTCCTTTCAAACTCACAATTCCTCAGAAAATAATCTACACCATGAATATCCATCAGCGTATCCTAGAATAACCCATAGAGCAGGGAGCCCTGCAACAAACTTTGGTACTACCCTAATAACACACCGGCCCACATAAAGTTATCAGGTTATCACTACACCTAAAAGATACTGTTTCAGACTCTATTTTCTTACAAGATCAAATAGAGAGCTCTATCTGAAGGCAACTCAATCAATGAGTTATACTTCTAATGCACTCACTAAGACTATATCTGACCAAAACAAAATACCTGTTCATTCCCTTTGACTTCAAACTTTATCATCCTCCAGTCCTTTCAGATCCGGCATTATGCGATTTATCGTAGTTCAATGTTGAGAGAGAAGTACTCTAACAAAAGCCAACCTCAATTGATGAAGAAACTGGGACTCCAAGCAGAAAAACAACCTACACGGAACTTTTGCCACAAAATTAACTTGAACTACAGCCTTCATTTTTCCAGAGAGGGGAGGGGAAAAATAACTTACAGAATACTCTCCCACTTGAGCCAACCGTACTCCCTTTCTTGTTTACTTTTAAGCCAAGGGACCGGCTTCACAGCACTGCTAGGATTGTCCAAAATGCAACTGCCTCTACAAACTTCAGATAGCTGGTTAATGGGGTGGTATTTAAAGTTTCAATGTTCCTATGTGAATTTCAACACCTAATGTCAGCTTTCTTTTTGCATCCATACTGACTTGAGGGGGGAAAAGATGTTTTGACTTGATGATTGGTGCACAGTACAGCAGTAGCAAGAGAAACTATGTTCAATAGGCCAATCTTACCTTTTTCCTCTTAACTGGCGGAGGTGGTGGAATACATTAATCACATCTCTTATTCTTCTTGGTGCTTCTTCAATTTTTGATGCAAGATTAATACAGGCCATGGCAACAATCTGAAAGAACCCAGAAGACAAAAATTAAAGTGAAGTACAAAGTTCAACTGGAAATAGCTCTGCCCAAAGTCTAACAAACTTATTCTTTTGCTTTTGTTTTTCGAGATAGGGTTTCTCTGTGTAACTAGCTAGCCTTGAACTCAAAAGACCTGTCTGTGTGGATCGGACCGGTTTAACAAATTTGTTCTTAAAAAACAAAAACAACAACAAAAAAAACCCCCTCTAGGTTACGATGAGGCTTTTGGCGAAATATCAAAGCCGGTATTTTTAGATCACGGGCTTATCAGCTCTTGCGTTTTATTGCTCAACTGCTCATATTTTGGGCCAGAATCAAGCTAACTCTTACAAGAGTTGTGCAATGGCCCGAAAACGCAGTTCTTGGTAACAGAGCACGTGAACTGGGGATCCATTTTCTAGTTCTTGAAACATGTTCTAAGGGCCCCATTTCCTTATGGGTGGGAACTAGGTACAAAGGCCTAAAGCTAACCACTCCCTTTCTTGAATAGCTGGTTACTACCCCTTCCTTCCCGCTTCCGGATGAAGAAATCCCTTCTCGTCCGCCTCCGCCTCCCTTACCTCGAAACTGTGTTTGACGAAAGACTTGGAGTAGAAAAAACGATGAAACAACACCTGCCCCGTAGCCATCGCCACCTGCAGACAAGAGAGGAGAACGGAAACGCCGGGGTCAGGCGGGCCCGCACCAGGCGCCGCCGCCATTTTGTGCGGCCGCTCACTTCCCTTCCCGCGGCCGCTCACTTCCCTTCCCCCGGCCGCGCGGCGCCGCCGGTTTCCGCACCCCCACCCTTGCCTGCTCGGGCTCCCGCCGCCGCCCGGCACAGGCTCTCGAGAAACCCGGCCGCAGCGGAGAGGCCGGCAACCAACCGGGGCTCTCACCTGCGGCAGCCGGAGGAGAATGCCGGCGGCCTGGATGAGCTCGCAGCCTAAGATGCGCAGGTCCGTCTCGCTGGGCAGGTCGAGGCCGTCCTGCATGGACGGGGTAGGCGAGAGCCGCTCCTCCGGAATCACCGAGTGGTCGATGGTAAGCGACACCTCCGAGTACAGGCGGTCGCCAATCAGGATCCCTCCGGTCGTCGTCGTCGTCGTGGTCGTCGTGCCGGAGCTGGAGCCGCCCGCACTCGGGGCGGCGGACGAGGCAGAGGCGGCGGCAGCGGTCGATGTCGGGTGAGGCCCGGACGCCATAGTTCTAGCGAGCTACACGCACGCCCGACGCAGCCGGAACCCAAAGCGAGACTAACCAGCGTCCTCGGCGCGACGGATATTCCCGTGACCGCCGGCTTCCAGGCCGCTGCGCGCAGCGTAGGCTTCCGCCCTGACGTCACCACGCCACCACTCCCTACCCCACCCGGGGCGCGCGCGCCAACGAGTTCCTCCGTGCTTTGGTCGCACCGGGCGGAGGGGGTGGGTAGGGCAGGCCAGGGCAGGGCAGAGTAGGGTAGGGTGCTGGCCGCTCGGGGCTGGTAGTACCTTTAGGCACTAGATAATCAGTAATCTGGCCTGGTGAGTCGGCCGGGGATACCCCTGCACGGTCTGCTTGTTGGGGAGCGTCCGGCCGTCCGCGACACCGATGCGTAACAAAGTGACTCTGAACTGGGCAGCTTCAGTTTCAGCGCATGGGTTTCCGGAAAGCTCCGAGCGCGCGTGGGTGTCGGGGTGTAGCCGTACAAATACATGCCTGGCCCTGACCTCACTTCGCAGGGTTTACAGTAATCTGGAAAATCCCTAGTTCCAAAAATAGATTTAGGGTGAGGACAATACACGGGCGATTTCATTGCACTGGGGAGTCTAATCTTAAATGGTTTCCATAGTTTGGCAGAGTGGGGGGAAAGTAACTATTCCCGTGTCAACGGAAAGAAAAAAAAAGCTTTCATCTTACCCGGAATTTGGGATAACCTAAATCTGTGTCCCCGGGCCATGGTCAATCAAAATGGCTCCAGAATCAACCATCTTTTATTCCCTTTAAGATGAGAGCTGTGGTTTTTATGTCCACACTAAAAGTCCCAAATAGCTGAGGTCGACCGTGAAACAACTGATCTGTGGCCTCTCAATGATCTTTTTATTCCAGCTCAATCCTCTGAGATATCCTCTAGGGAGGAAAAAAAAAATCTCCTTACCTCAGTGCAAAGGTTTGGTATTTTTATTTTGTTAAGGCTTAATTTCTTGATGAAACGTGCCTTAACCTTGAACCTGTAGAAGAATTTGGATACATCTTAATAATTGTCAGTGATGTCACCAAAGCAAGGTATTTTTACAGCTCATTTTTGCTGAGTGTATTGGGACAGGCCTGTGATCCCAGCAGTCTGGAGACAAAGACAGGTGGATCTCTTGAGTAGAGGGTAGACTGATCCCAAGCCAGTCAGAACTATATAATAAAATCTTCAAAATGAAACAAAGTCGTCCCCCCCCCCAAAAAAAACCAAAGCCCCTGTGTAGAGCAGGAATACCAGTACTCAACAAAAATCTCAGAAAACAAAAAGTTTATGATTGTAATAGCTTTCTGTCACTGACACCGGGTAGAAAATTTACAATGAGTATTTATTTTGGTTTATGGTCTCTGAGGTTTCAGGCTACAGCCATGTGGCCCCTGTATAGGCAGAACTTTATGGTGTGGGAACTTGGTAAAACCAAATCCCTTGCCACCGACAGAAAGAAGAGGGAATATATCCAGAGGTCACGCTCCTCAAGGAGGAATATATCCAGAGGTCGTGTTCCTCAAGGAGGTCACCAACTCCTAACTGCTTGTCCAGCTATGACCTCATTAGGGGATTAACCCATCTATGAGGTATGTGCCTTTGTGATTAAATCACCTCTCAGTGCCACTAGCTAAAGGACAAGATCTTCCCGGGATCCATGTGTGGCAGGCATTTCTTATCCAAACCTGTGAAAGCACAGGAGACACAAGTCCAGGGAAGAGGTATGTCGTGGGACAAAACTTTTCCTAGTGAGACACTAGACACATCAACTACTCACCAAAGATAGGGAACCTACCACAGACCAAAGTATGGATACCACCAAAGAACAACCGGGTGAACCAATGAGTTTTATGAGGGTTACTTACAGGAATATGGGTCCTCATCAGCAGAACTGATTCAGATAGCTGCACCACCAAGTCTAGGCATATTTTAGGCACAGCACAATTTGGTGAAAATTTTCTTGGTGATATTTAACTCAATCCCATGTGGACAATAAAGTTTAAGGTGTGACTTTATCAATACTTTGTAAAGTACATGTGACATAGAATCCATATAGATTGACTACATTGATACCTTCCATAATGATCAGTTCTGTAGATGACATGCTCATGATAAGAGTCTGGAAGATTTGATGTGGTCTTGGCCACACGGCAGAAAAGGTCACCAGACTGTTAGTGACATCTGCTTCCAGCCTTCTGGGTGGGTAACAAATTATACACGCCTTCTTTTGAAGGAACAACTCTGTGATTAAGGTTACTGGTTTCTACCTGGAGGTGGTGGTACACACCTTTCTTTAGTCCCAGCACTTGGGAGGCAGAGGCAGGTGGATCTCTTTTTTTTTTTTTTTTTTTAAAGATTTATTTATTTATTATATATATAAGTACACTGTAGCTGTCTTCAGATACACCAGAAGAGGGCATCGGATCTCTTTACAGATGGTTGTGAGCCACCATGTGGTTGCTGGGAATTGAACTCATGACCTCTGAAAGAGCAGTCGGGTGCTCTTAACTGCTGAGCCATCTCTCCAGCCCGGCAGGTGGATCTCTTAAGTTTGAGGCTAGCCTAGTCTATAGAACAAGTCCCAGGACAACCAGGGTTACACAGAGAAACCCTGTCTTGAAAAAACAAAGCATTCCTGGTTCCCCTGTTGCTTATCTGTGAGCACAAGGACCTTCGTCCCTACCATAGGAAGAGATGGCTCAACATGTTATAAATACTTGTTCCTCATTACGTCACTAAAGTACCATTCATGACTAATCCAGAGGAGGTGATGGGCCAATGACTATTCGAGGTTTTGTTTGTCAAGTAACTGTCATATTCTTTCTATGATATAATCTAAGTTTGGAAAAAAACCATTACATTGTAAGTTATCAATGGAGAAAGTTTTATTTCCAAATTACTATCCACTTCCAAAACAGCCATGTTAAACTGTGGAAAGACAAGGCTTATTTAGAATTATCAAGATTCAGGGAAGAGTAAAGACATATGTTATTCACAGAAAAGCATTAGTGGAAACAAGTCCAGTCAAGCGAGGCTGTTGGGAGGCAAATGACTGAATCGAATAAGTATAAATGTGTGTATACACACATAATATTCTACTGTTATTACTATTATCATTTATTGCTGGCCATGATGCAGCTATCTTGCCTTAGCTTCCCAAGTGCTGGTGTTAGAGGCCTGAGCCACCACACCCAGCCTTGCTTATCTTTATAGACAGGGATCCTATTAGTTCAACCAGAGTTCTATGTGTCTCAGAGGAAATTTAGTGAAAGTTACATTTTTACTGCTTTAAGACAGGTGGAATTCAGATGATACCAGAAAGACTAATGGCTTTCCTGAGATACTAAAGTATCTTATTCCCTGTGTTTAAATGGCTCTCATGACATTAGATGCAGCATTCTGGCAAGTGTGTCTTTTGGCTATCATTTAAATATTAGTTTTTAAGTTCTAAAACCAATATTGGTACTTTTATTTCTTCAGTAATCATTCCTTTTTTTTTTTTTTTTTTTTCGGAGCTGGGGACCGAACCCAGGGCCTTGCACTTGCTAGGCAAGCGCTCTACCACTGAGCTAAATCCCCAACCTCTCTACCACTGAGCTAAATCCCCAACCCCTTCAGTAATCATTCATTCACTATTATACTACAGGAATTTAATAACACACCACAAAAAGGGCCTAAAATAAAATGAAATTAAGCTCCAAATGAAGGACTTCCTAGAAGAGTGTTTAGGTAACCAATAGGTGCCAAGAAAGGAAGGAAGGAAGGAAGGAAGGAAGGAAGGAAGGAAGGAAGGAAGGAAAAGTCATGATAAAGGACATCAGGTAGAATGTGAGTCTCAGAGTCAAATTTCTAAGGCAGCAGAAACCAGGGCATAGACCACACAAGTTAACTAACCATATGACTGATTTTTGTTGTATTTGTGTGTTTGTGCACACCAGAGCAAGCATGTGAAGGCCTAAGGGCAGCTTATAGGAATTGGTTTTTTCCTTCAACCATGTTGGTCTCAGGGACTGAACCCATGATTGGTGGAGATCACCTTTACTCTTGCTATCTTCTTTCATGAATTAAAATTATTCCTTTAGTTTCATGACCAAAAACATTCAGTTCTGTGCTGTCATCGTGAGAGTTAGACTCCTTGGTAGGTAGACAGAGGCGTCATGGCTAAGTAAAAGTCATGGAATTTCCAAGATGGCCAAATTCTTCCTCAACCTCTGGACTTGAGACAAAAGCCTAGCAGCCTTTGTCTCCTACTGATGGACTGACTCAACAAATTCAAGGCCTATTTAGGACAAGTCACATGTTTCAGACCAATCAACCATTCCATCTTCTTCAGACTGACCAGCCCAAAGGTAGGGTTGACTCTTTAGAGGCCTTAGAACTCCCATACCCCAAGAAGAGACTTCATCTTCAGAGTATCCTATTTGCTTTGCAGAGGATCTTTTTCTCTGTGTGTCTGCTGTCTGGATGCATCCCTCACCCTCCAATAAACTTCTGCCTTTAACTGTTGACTCTGAGGTGCTTGAGATTTCCTGTTGCTACCTGTTGCCTCCAGGATTTTTCCTGCCTTTTAGCTCTTTAAAACTGGCAGAGAAAATCCAATCAAGACCCCCAGACTGGATCATTTCCAGACTATGAATATGAAGTAGAAAGCTCCAGGCCCCATTCATACCATGGTCTTCTCTTTGTAGTGTTTTGTACTACAGCTGTCGGGGCTCCACATCTGCTCTATTCTGTGTCCTTATAGTAAGTCCACAACCTCCACTCCGACAGGAGGCCTGCTGGTATTGCTGCTTGCCCTCTGGAGAAGGCTTCAACTCCAAAAAATAGAAGTGTTGGACTTTGAGCACAGACAGGCTATGGGGGCAGTTTTGGAGGTATATCTATAAATGTGTGTGCCCAAAGAGGTAAGGCGCCTGGTTTTGATAAGCTGCCAAGCCATTGATTCCACCAAACTGTTTTTAGAGCTAGATTAGAATTAATATCATGAAAGTCCAAGTGTTTATTTTTGACAAACATTTGTCCATTCTTTGGGGCATTTAATGTCAGAAATTGTCCGTCTAGTTTGGATTTTGGTCGGTTCATGAGTAGGAAGACAGCTTCAGGGCATGACCACATTAGGAAGTCTGGCCTTGGGACACTTTGGTTTCAGCCTAGTGAAGTTTGGAGACCTAACCCCAGACAGTAAACAAATGTGTATTCCTTTGATCCCCTACGTGGTGGCCATTTGTTGCTACAGCCCTAGGACACATGGTGACTTTCAGTTCTGCAAACAAAGATAAAACTTCACTAGCATCTCTATCCCAAAGGCCCCGTAAAAAGAGAAAAGCCACAATCAAGTTTTTTTCTGTTGAATGTGGCCCACCAGACTGAAGCCAGCCATCTCTAAAACGAGGAATAAAGGTCAGTTGTCACTTAATTCTGAGTTAGACAACCAGTGAGAGTCAGTTATGTATGCCGAGAAAAGTAGACTGAATGAAAGCCTGCAGAATGGAGAAGGGTACCACCACCCGTGTAGCACAGGCCCGCAGGTTAAATGGGGGTAAGATAGCATCCTTGACAAATGTAGTTAGTCCTGTTCGTAGCAAATCACATACCCCAACTGCATACAGTGCTGACAGGCTCTGCTTGTTTACTCTCTTGGGTTTAAGGCACTGTCTTATGACACTGTCAAACGTCAGCCACTGATGTGCCTATGAGCAGCAACATTTTAAGAATTTTAAACGAAAGCTGTTTCATATGAAAATTAATACTTATTCTTAATAGTTCATCAATACCTGTAAGCATCGTCTGAAGCCTGTGATCAGACTTGGGATGTAGATCAATGGTAAAATGCCTACTTACTGTGAATAGGAAAAAAGCCAGTGAGTTTTGGAATGAGACTGCGAGCCACTCTAGATGCCCATGCCTTGTGATGTTTGTGCCCTGTTCAAATCAGCTACGAATCAATACATTATCTTGAGTAAATTAGGTGGACTAGATCTTTAGTAAGTATCTATATACACACACATGTATACACACATCTTAGTATTTAGAAAGTTTACATTTTACATGTATATAAAATAGCATCTGCTTCTTGAAATTATCAGTGTTAATGTCTTTAGATGTATTTTTATTGTCTTAATTATGTCTATGTCTTAGACTTTCTGTTACTCTGCTAAAACAACATAGCCAAAAACATTCCTCCTGGGGAGGAAAGTGTTTATTTTGCTTACATATCATAGTTTATCATTGAAGAAAGTCCTGATAGAAACTTAAACGGGACAGGAACTTGGAGGCAGGAATTTTTACAGTAGCCATGGGAGGAATGTGTTGCTTACTGGCTTGCTCCTTTGTGACATGCTCAGCCTGCTTTCTTATAGGACCTATGGGTTCTTATAGAAGCCAGGACCACTAACCCAGGGGTGGTACTATTGGGCCTTGGCTGGGCCTTCCCACAAATAATCACTAATTAAGAAATTGCCTAGGGTTGGGGATTTAGCTCAGTGGTAGAGTGTTTGCCTAGCAAGCGCAAGGCCCTGGGTTCGGTCCCCAGCTCTGAAAAAAAGAAAGAAAAAGAAAAACAAACAAAGAAATTGCCTACAGCCAGATCTTATGGAGACATTTTTTTTTTTTTTTGGTTCTTTTTTTTTCGGAGCTGGGGACCGAACCCAAGGCCTTGTGCTTCCTAGGTAAGCGCTCTACCACTGAGCTAAATCCCCAGCCCCTATGGAGACATTTTCTTAATTGAGGCTCCCTCCTCTCTGTGATACAAGTTTGTGTCAACTTGACAGAAAAAGTAGTGTGTGTGTGTGTGTGTGTGTGTGTGTGTGTGTGTGTGTGTGTGCTCGCGCGCGTGCATGTAAGTATAGGTTCCCCTGTGGAAGTCAGAGGTCAGATCCCCCTGAAGCTGGAGGTACAGGGAGTTATAAGCTGCTTGATGTGGTTGCTGGGAACTGAACTTAGGTCCTCTGGAATTGTTTTGATAACAAAATTCCCAGCCCCACAACAGTGTGTGCTCTTAACTATTGAGCCGTCTCTCAGGCCTGGGTGACGGTGAATTTAATAGGTAGAAAGTTGGCCTCCATATTTTTAGGTCCTAATTCTTATACATGTGAATTTGTTGTCTTATAACCAAAGGCTATTACATTGTAGTTAAATTAAAACAAAACAAGACTCTGGCATTTGTCTGCAATTCCAACACTCAGACACTGAGACTGGAGACTGTTGATGCCGACCTAGGGTAATGTCTAAGACTCTGTCTTAAAGAACTGGGCCAGCCAGCCATGCTGGTACATGCTTGCAAACAAAACTTCGGAGGTGGAGACAGCAAGAGGACCAGGAGTCCAAGGTCACCCTCCACTCCATATAGATACAGGCCAACCTGAGCTACATGACCCCCTCTTCCAGTCTCAGGAAAAGGAAACAGGAAGTAAACACAAACAAAACATAAAACTTACATGCTTGTAGATTTTTCTCCATTTCTTGCTTGTTTGTTTTGAGATTGTTTATTTTTTCCAGACTGGGTTTCTCTGTCTCCCCACAGGAGTTCTAGAACTATCTTTATAGACCATGCTGGACTTGAACTCACAGGTTTTTTGCCTGCCTCTGCCTCTCAAATCCTGGGATTAAATATGTGTACCACTACACCCAATAATTTATTTTACTTTATATTTTTGCTATTTCTTGTCAATACAGAAAAGTAAAGAGCCGGGCTTGAAAATACTCACCGAGTAAAAAGCACTGTTGTTTAATAGCTTATAGAGTTTAAGCAAATTACTTAATATAGGCAATTCCTTAAACTTTTTTTCACCTGTAAAAGGATGTCGTGAAGAGCAACTAAAGTTTCTGATTTTTCCTGGGAAACTTATTACCATGAATAACCATGACTGTGTCATTGAAAATCAACAGTAAACTCCCAAAGGTTGTCAGGTGAAGTCAGAATACACAAATACACTTACCTTTTTTGTCCTAGGAAATAAAAATTACCCACCTAATGGTCAGGATTTAATGCCTACTGTGGCCCCAGGGACTTTTGGATTGATGGCTGTGAAAAATTCATCAATTTTTAAAATCTTATTTATTGACAAGTACGTGCAAGGCTCTGGTCTGGGCATTGGGGAGATAGTGATGGATACAATTCTTTCTTTAAGGAATATAATGTACTGTGTATGATGGCTAGTTTTGTCAGTTTGACACAGGCTAGAGTCATCTAAGAGAAGGGAAACTGATAAAATGCCTCCATAAAATCAGGCTGCAGACCATGTCTGTAGGCATTCTCTTAATTAGTGAATTAGTGATTGATGGGGGAGGAACCTGCCCATTATGGGTAGAGCTACCCCTGGGCTGGTGGTCCTGGGTTCTATGAGAAAGCAGACTGAATAGTTTCAATAAAAATGGTGCACACACACACACACACACACACACACACACACACACCACACACACACAACACACACACACACCCATAAGCCAATAGAGAGGCTATTAGGAGACATGACCTTGTTGCAGTAGGTGTGGTGGTATTGGAGGACCTGTGCCACTGCGGGGTGGGCTTTGAGGTCTCATATGCTCAAACATGGTCAGTGTGTCTGTATCGCTTTGCTACCTGCGGATCAAGATATAGAACTCTCAGTTCCTTCTCCAGCACCATGTCTGCCTGCACACTGCCATGCTTCCCACCATGACATTAATGCTAACCTCTGAGACTGTAAGCCAGCCCCAGTTAAATGTTTTTCTTTGTAAGAGTCATGTACATGATTATGGTGTGTCTTCACAACAATAAAACCCTAAGACACTGAACAAGCCATGAGGAGCAAACCATTGAGCAGCCCTCCCATGGCCTCTGAATGAGCTCCTGCCTCCAGCTCCTGCCCTGCTTTGAATTCCTGTCCTGACTCCCTTCTTGATGGACTATGATGTGGAAGTGTAAGCCAAATAAACCCTTTCCTTCCCAAGTTGTTTTTCATCATGGTGTTTCGCCATAGTAACTAAGATACTATACAAACCAACAATGTGATAAATTGGTTGTTTGTGTTTTGGGGAAAGGTTCTGGTCTTTCGATTCCCGGCAACCACATGGTGGCTCACAACCATCTGTAATGGGATCATATGCCCTCTTCTGGTGTGTCTGAGGACAGCTATGTGTACTCATATATATTTTTAAAAAAATAGAGAAGTAACAAGAGTAGCTGAGGTCTGGATTCAGTCTTCAGAACAGCAGCCAAACCAATATTCTGGAATGGAGGTGGGAGAGAAGGAAGCATTCGTGGTTTTCTTTGTATACTTTATACAATCCTTAAACTTTCCCAGCAACCACATGTGAAGGAACAATTCTTGCAACCTAGTATAAAGGATAATAAAGTCTTATAAAGATAATTGCTACTCACATGAAACTTCGAGATAAAAATGCAAGCCTACATTATCATTAGCCTTAACAAATATTTGGTCAACATGACATTGTTAGTGCAAAACACAACTCCACACTCAAAAGTTATTAAGAGATAGTTTATTCTGAGTCAAATATGACCCACTGTGCTGGCTAGTTTTATGTCAACTTGACACAAACTATAGTTATCTGAGAGGAGGGAACCTCAATTGAGAGAATGTCTCTGTAAAATTTTCTTAATTAGTGATTGGTGGGAGAGGGCCCAGCCAGTGTAGACTGTGACAGCCTTGGGCTGGCAGTCCCAGGTTCTGTAAAACTACACTGAGCAAGCCATATATAGCAAGCGAGTAAGCAGCACTCCTCCATGGCCTCAACATCAACTCCTGCCTCCAGGTTCTCCCCAACTTGAGTTCCTGCTGTAGCTTCCCTCAGTTGACCGACTCAGGATATATCCAAATAAATTTTCTTTCTCAACTTCTTTTGGGTGTGGTGTTTCAACATAGAAATTATAATCCTAACTAAGACATCCAAGAATAGACTCATATATATACCACCACGGGAGCTGATACATTATAGCAGTTCCAAAACAAAGTCATAAATGCATTGACCAAATATATTTGTGGGGAGCTCAAGTAGGTAGGTTGCACTCCCAGTGGAAACACTGTTTCAGGTTGCAGATACTTTAGTAGAAGTTAGTGGTTTGCTAAGAATACACTTCCAAAGTTTTACCTGATTGTCAAGAGGATGTCAGGCCAGGGACTGGAGATAGGTGGCTGTCTTAGTTAGGGTCACCTTTGCTATCATGAAACACCATGCCCAAAAGCATGTTGGGGAGGAAAGGGTTTATTTTACTCATACATCCTCATTACTCATCATTAAAAGCAATGATGGTAGGAATTCAAAGAGGGCAGGGACCTGGAGGCAGGAGCTGATGCAGAGGCCATGGAGGGATGCTGCTTACTGGCGTGCTCCTCATGGCTTGCTCAGTCTCCCTCCTTACAGAACCCAGGATCACCAGCTCAGGAATGGCACCACCCACAATTGGCCCTCCCCCATTAATCACTAATTAAGAAAATGCCTTCCAGGTTTACCTACCGCCAGAGTTTATGGAGACATTCTGAGGTTCCCTCCTCTCAGATAGCTGTAGTTTGCGTCAAGTTGACGTAAAGCTAGCCAGCATAATGGCTCAGTAGTTGGGAGCACTGGTTGCACTTTCAGAGGCCAAAGGTTCACATGGTAGCTCACAACCACCTCAAACTCTAGTTTGAGAAGAGAGTCTCGCCTGCTCTTCTGACTTCTGCAGTCATACATACCTGGTGTACATAACCACATGCAGTCAAACATTCACACATAAGATTAAGGATGTTTGGTCAGGAGGGTGAGCAAAGAATGGCTGTTAAGTGGGCTAAATATATCTCAGAATAATTTAGCTCTGGATCCACGATGTTCTAACTCTGTAAAAATACCAAGTTCTGACCCATCATCATTCAGCCTTTTATAGTCTAACATGGGTGTGGCTTTTCTTTTTTTCTGGGAAGTTGAAGTTTATACCATAAAAATTCTTTCAGTGTCTGTATTGCTTAAAAAAACAAAATCAGGGAGTGGGGAAAAAATCAGATGTCTGTCTGCATGCCACAGCTCATTATGATTTCTTTCTTATCAGTGAAAATGTGGGATTTAAAAAATTGTCAGGGGCCAATGACATGGTGTAGGATAATGGTACTTGGCTACTAAATGTAATGAACTGAGTTCAATTCCCAAGTTAAGTGAACATATTTTCAGGGGTATGTGGACAGTAAGTACCATTGTGTGCTGGTATTGGTCAGAGGGTAACTTTCAGCAAGTATTCTACCCCTGAGCCTGTGTGTGTGGTGTGTGTGTGTGTGTGTGTGTGTGTGTGTGTGTGTGTGTGTGTGTGTGTGAAATTAACTTTTATTTGCCAGATAGAATTGTTGTCTTAGAGGCTTAATATTGAATAAGCTCTCTCTTTCTAGTTCTTTGTGAACTCTGGCTGGTCCAACTCAGCTGGCTTAAAACTCCTCTCCAAGCTGACTGATTCAACGGACTTCTCTCAGCTTTTAACTGAATTGCTGTACTTGGCCTCAAACTAACTCTGGCAATCTGTTCTAATCTTCTGGCTCCTTCTCATTCTCTGGCTTGTTCTGTCTTCACTTGTAACTTGCCTTTGCAAAACTATCCCTGACCAAGCCAGCTCAGTCAGTCAAAAGAATTTCATGGGAAGGAGTGAGGGTTAAAGAAAGAAAAGACAATTAGGCAACATTATAACATGACTCCAGCCAGTGCTGAAGCTGAAGCACCTTCATTTTTTCCCAGTCTGCTTTTACCCATTCTGGGTACACGCAAGTAGGGTCAGTTATTAGATCAAAGTACTCAAACAAGGCAATATCAAACAAGGCAACAGACAAAATCCTGTAGTGTCTGTGTCGGGGGTGGGGGCTTACAGAATGACTAAGATAAAAGGAATCAGAATACCCCACATATTCCTCAGCTGTGTTTACCTTGAACCTAATTCCTGGTCCTAGCTCAGTGTCAAATTCCTGCCAAATTCTTAGAAGTGGCCCCAAAAGCTCTCCACACTGACACCCCCATCCCCTCCCCAAGCCACTTGCTATCCTAAGTAGTCTCTCTTTCTTGTCCTCGAAAGAGTTGGTCATACTCTACCTCTAGTGCATTCTGTCAGACCTTTCTCTGATTATTATTTCCTCTGCTCCTCAATTAGACCTCAGTTTCAAACATGGCTGCTTCCTCACAAACTACCTTTGTTGTTTGGGATTAAAAGATGTTCTGAGGGTATGTCTGTATTCCAGCCAGAAGGTGTGTCATTCCAGCTGGATCACACAGAGCTATAAGGTCTTTGGAGGTGATCCCTTGCCAGAGCAGTCATTTTGCTAGGGGGTTGGGGATTTAGCTCAGTGGTAGAGCGCTTGCCTAGCAAGCACAAGGCCCTGGGTTCGGTCCCCAGCTCCGAAAAAAAGAAAGAAGAAGAAGAAGAAGAGGAGGAGGAGGAGGAGGAGGAGGAGGAGGAGGAGGAGGGGGGGGGGAGGAGGAGGAGGGGGAGGAGGAGGAGGAGGAGGAGGAGGAGGAGGAGGAAGAAGAAGAAGAAGAAGAAGAAGAAGAAGAAGAAGAAGAAGAAGAAGAAGAAGAAGAAGAAGAAGAAGAAAAACTCCTCTACTTCTATATGCATAGTGTGTGTAGATATGTAGCTATAACTATATGTAAATGGTTCTGAAAATTTCTAATGCTGTTTAATAGAAATTGGTAAAAGACACAAAAATGGCTCAAAGGATAAAGTAATTTTGTTGAAAAGCAAAGGTGTTAGATACTGTGTGGTGCAGGGTTTTTTTTTGTTTTGGTTTTTTTTTTAAAGATTACATATAAGGCATTCGTCATCAGGACAAATATGGAGGAACATTTTAGGCAGAAAACAGAGCAGATTTGAGGTAAGCAATCTCTGGATGTGTTGAGAAATGAGGTGGACATGTTATTTTGTCTGTCCGGAATCCTGACTTCCTTCTTCAGTTTTCCCCTGGGGATACCCGATATCTATATTTAGTGAATGTGGTTTGGATGAAGCTGCCCTCTTCCCCACTTCCTACCCTCATACCTCCTGCCAGTCATCTCCCCACAGTGCTTATTTCAGAATGTGTGTCAGCCCCAAGACTTTTTCTGGAACCATGATGAGGGGAAAGAAGAAAGGGGATAAGTGCAGAGCTACTGGCTGTGCGTTACTGGAACTTGAACCCAGAGCTTTGAAAGACTAAACACACTTTGTCTTCTCTTGTGCAACATTCTTTACTCTGTTCTGTTGACATGGGAAAAGTTTGAGGGAAGAGGGGGAGACTGGAATGGGAAGAGGGAGAAGCAGCTGAGAGATCACGGAGGCGGGTGTTAAGATTCCTCCCCACACACTTACGGGTTGTTATGAATTTTTTTTTTTTGGTTCTTTTTTTCGGAGCTGGGGACCGAACCCAGGGCCTTGCGCTTCCTAGGTAAGCGCTCTACCACTGAGTGTTATGAATTTTCTTAAGGGATGGATGTGTACAGGGCTTTGTGTGTCTAGATGAGCAATTATATATCATCAATGGGATCAGAGGTTATTGTGTTGTATGTTCTTTCATGTGGCAATTTGAGTTCAAGAGAGTGTGTGGTGGCTAGACACGTTAGCCTGCCACGAAATTGGGATGTGTTTATCTGTCATGGTGGAAACTTGCCTTGGGAACTAGATGCGTAGAGAGATTGTTGCCATCGGCAGTGTGATATGGGCTAGAGCAAAGTGGGTGAGATGCTTTGCTGACTAAGATGAAGATATCTACTAGATTATCTTGGGACACCAAGGTGCCCGACCTAGTGCAGGGTAAAAGAAAGCATTTTTAATAATTTTACAGCAACAACCACTTATATGCCAGAGGTGCTATTTGTCTCAGCATAGCCTCTGGAAATCTCATGATACATATGTCAGCTTTCACTTCTAGTGCGTGGCATTTCAAAATCCATTAAACACAGCTAAGGGGATCATTGAAAGGTTGAAAGGTTGGTTAGGGTAATTAAGAGTAGGCCATTGATGTGTGGTGGATGATCCTTATCAAAGTTAGGATAAGGAATTCATCCTCTCATGAAATCTTACAAACAAAAGTCCTGGTTTCCTTGTTTTTGAGATGTCTTCTCCTCCTCTTCCTTCCCTTCTTTCTTTGCGTGTGTGTGTGTGTGTGTGTGTGTGTGTGTGTGTGTGTGTGTGTGTATGGGGTATACAATGGCATGTGTGTAGAGGTCAGAGTACAAATTGATTACTCCCTTTACCTGTTGAAGTTGAGGAATCATCACACAAACTATAAACAATTCAGACTCAGGCCTCAGTTAAACAGGGCTGGTTCATTGACTGGCCCTGTTTATTAACCCCAAGACTAATTGATCAGCATAGACCCAGGAGCTAAGACTGGACCTCAAACATTTTTCAGGATAAGCTAGCTTATAAAGGAAAAAAACCCAAAAAGACAAAACAAAAAAAGCACACAATGAGCTCATTTGCAAGTGCACATGAAGTGCTGCCCAGTGGTCAGCTCTGACTCAAGCTAGTTTGACTAACTGGACAGAACAGTTTTAACTTACATTTATTCTGATTGGCCCTAAGCAGAACTTATGGTTGTAGAATATCTTAAGATTAACAAACTTCAGAATATTCAGAACATAATATCGTATTTGGTCAGTATGACCCTGTTGTGAATCAAGCTATTTTTCTGCATCAATGACTGGCAGGCATGGATCAAAATCACTACAGCTATTCTATCAGGGAAGGCCCCAACACTACCTTTACATGGACTCCAGGATGGAACCAGAAAGGTAGGCATTTGGGGCAAACACCTTTACCCACTGTCTTAGGTAGGGTTTTCCTGCTGTGAACAGACACCGTGACCAAGGCAAGCCTTTTAAAGACAACATTTAATTGGGGCTGCTTACAGGTTCAGAGGTTCAGTCTGTTATCATCAAGGTGGGAGCATGGCAACATTCAGGCAGGCCTGGTGCAGGAGGAGCTGAGAGTTCTACATCTTCATCTGAAGGCTGCTAGTGGAAGCCTGACTCCCAGACAGCTAGGACAAGAGCATTAAAGCCCAGAAGGCCACACCCACGGATTCATCTCTCTCGCCTAGGCTTTCTTTTATGAAAATACATTCAACACGAGGAGAATTTCCCTGAAGAAAAAAAGGAGAGGAGGCTGGGCAAGTGGTGTCACCCGCCTTTAGCCCTAGTTCTTGGGAGGCATAAGCAGGCAGATTTATGTGAGTTCGAGTTGAGCCTGGTCTACTGAGTGAGTTCTGGGATAGCCTGGACTATACAATAAAACGCTGTCTTGAAAAATTAAACAAAAATGGGTGGAAAAACCCAGAAACTAAAGAAATGTTAAAGAATTAGGCTATTTGAAGGTTTTTTTATATTTCATTTTCTTACTGGAAACAATAACTCTGGAAATCTAATGAACATTATAATTTTGAACATTTAAACATAAAACCAGAAATAATGAACTCTTCAGTGATGATGTTCTTCAAACAAACAATTCCCTATGCATCATTCACTTTAGAGGAATGTTGAGGTCTACCCTCACCCTCTCTGACATAGCTGTAGCCATTTTGTTCCATGCCTGCCAACTATTTCATACTGTTGCTGTAGCATGCCTGCCAGTCATGGTACACAGAAGAATAACTTGACTCGGAGCAGGATCATGCTGACCACATCCCCTGTCATGTTCAGTATGTTCTGTAGGAAGTTTGTAAATCTTAAGAAATTCCACAAAGCTTTATGCAGGACCCATCGAATCAAAGGTCAATATGAATCGTTATGTCTAAAATAGCTTGAGTCAGAGCCGACCAGTGGGCAACTTCCTGCACCTGTGCATGAGCTCACCGTGGTTTTTGTGGGTTATTTTTTCCTTTATAGGCCTGCCCTGAGAACAGACCGGCACCACAATTAGGTTCCTGATCCCTTTTTGTGTTCCTGATAGGATCAGTATTAGGGTGTGGGTTCAGTAAACTATTCTTGATGAACTGAGATTGGTGTTCTTATGGTTTGTGTGGCAATTCCTGAACCCCAACAAGGAGTTCCTTAATTTATTTTGTTATATATTTGAGTACATAAAAAATCCATTTGAAGTGAATGTATCTGCAGTGCTATCGATTTGGATTTGGTTGATTGTTTCCCTATGTTTAAATAAGTTTTTCAGGACTACTCCAAAGATAGTGTGTGCCTGTCTACATGGTTTCCATCAGCTGACAGGATATCATGTGTTAAGTTGGCAGCCCTGGACTCTCTTGACCAAGCCTGCCTTAAACTCAGAGATCTGCCTGCTTCTGCCTGTTTTTGCCTCTGGAATGGTGGAATTAAAGCTCTGGACCACCACTGCCTGGCTCAACTCAGGTCTTCATGTTTGCAGAGCAAGCAGTTTTAATTGTTGAGTCATCTCACTACACTGGTGCCATTACATTGTCAAAATTAACTATTTGTGGCATGCTTTTTTGGTGTCACATAGTTTTTTTTTTTTTTACATTTTAATGTGTGTGTGTGTGTGTGTGTGGCAGGCATGGTATGGTATGGCATGAGAGTGGATGTCGGAGGACAGCTTTTGGGACTTTGTTCTCCCCACACCATGTGGGACCTGATGGTTTCCAGCTGAACGACTAGACTTCCTGGTTTCCCTTGTGGATTAGGGAAGCCATTTCTACCTCCATAAGGGACTGAAGCCCATGTTCTACAGAAGTTTTGGCCATCTGCACATGTGGGTGACAAAAATATCCTTTTACCATGAATACCATCTCACCTAAGGTCAGATCAAGCCTCATTTATAGTCTCCCTGTGGACTGTATTTATAATTCATTCTTCATGAGAGGATTTAGGGCAGTGGTTCTTAACCTGTGGGTCTCAACCCCTTCAGGGTTGCCTAAAACCATCAGAAAATAGAGATATTTAGATTATAATTTATTATACTGTAGCAAACTTACAGTATGATGTAGCAATGAAAATAATTTTATGGTTGGGGGTTCACCACAACATGAAGAAACTATATAATAAAGTGTTGCAGCATTAGGAAGGTTGAGAAACCACTGACTTAGATGGAGATTCTCTCCAACCTGGGTTCAAAGCACAACCTGGTGCTTTGAGAATATAGTCAAGCTTCTACAAAGGCCTATGTACCTTGAAGCCTACAAGGATTATCTTTTTTTTAAAAATCCCCAAAGCCTCTAAACAACCAATCTAGTCAAGAGATATGCTTAATTGCTGTATATGTCAATCTAGAGATCTGTCCATCAATAAAAGGAGAGGAGTTGGCTTCTTTACTCTTCCTTAATTAGTCCACGTTACATGTAAATTATTTATTACAGATTTGACAGGCTGACTCCTTTCATCTTTCCTCTGTTGGTTGAGTTTATGGAAAGAGAATGTAGAAATGTTTAAGATTCTGTTAATAGGGTTAATTTTAAAAATTTTTGGTTGTTCAGTTTAAACTTTGCAAAATGAAGGATTTTGATATGGCAGTCACTGACTTGGGTAGTAACATAGGATGTTTCTAAAATGTTCTTCCTGATTCCCACCCAGGTTCTTTTTTGGGATAGCAACTTGGTTAACCTTAAAGCTTTGGGAGGACTGTGACATCACAATGAACAATACTCATTTTGTAACTTAAGGAAAAGAATTTCTGAAAACACATCAGAGGGTACTTTCTAGGAAATTTTAGTTGGACTCAATTGTAAACACTGTAACATTGACCTCCCTGGGGAAAAGTTTTGCATTGGTGATGGATATTATGTTTCTTTATAGTGTCACAGACACACCATAGAAGCAGATGCTGCTGTCTGCTGTACCTCCAAACCATCCCAAAGAAGAATTTTTTTTCACCAGTCAATAAACACTGAGTACATTGGAATATGCACAAAATTGCTTTTATAGTTCACAATGCTTTCATGTGTGTCATTGGGTTCTCAAAAGCCACCAGGTTTCTAGTTAGTGTTCCCAGGAATCAGTGGAGTGCTGGCTGGATTACTCTTTTGTACTTAGATATAAGAACAGTTTACACCTAAATTTTAGGATTTCAGTCAGTTAATGATGGCACGAGCCTTTAATTCCAGCACATAGGAGACAGATGCATGCTAGATCTGAGTTCGAGCCAGCCTGGTCTACAGAGCGAGTTCCAAGACATCCAGAGATAAACAAAACAAAAAATATATATTTATTTATAGGGACTGTATTGACTCGTTTACAATGTCAATTTTACTATAGGTAGTCAGTCTGGCTCAGCTTTAAACTTAAAATCTTGACACTTGGATGTCAAGCTATAATATTGGCAAAACATGTTATTTCCTAGAGTGTTGTATGGGATTTGTGGACACACAGTCCCAACGTGTACTGTGGGAGAGAAAGCTGTTTCTGTTCTCCATTAAAACCTCGGAACTTTCAAAATGCCATGGCGGTGACATCACATGCTCTTTATCTTCTTGATAGGAAAACCAGTAAATGTTCTGGGGCAAGTGAATTTTGTAAAGATATTATGAAGATGTTTACAAGGTTTACGGGACCCTGGTAACACCTTCGTCACCAGAACTCGATAGGACACTGAGAACTGGGGAGGCAGGGCAACTTTTTTTTCCCCTCCACCCAACTAGCTACGGAGCGGCAGACAAGTAACGTCAGTGTCCTCAGCCTCAGCTAGGAAAGATCGCGGCTTTTCGGCCAGAGAGCATACGCTGGGCTTAGCGAGTTCTAGGCCTGGACCCCATCCAGCCCCGGAGGTGGGTCCACTGTTCAATTTCTGGGAAAGCCAGCAGGGAACCGCGCGGGTGGTGGAGAGGAACAGGGCGGACCGGAAAAGTAGTGCATAAGCCGGAAGTCGGAAGCCGTCAGCTAGCCCCGCCCGCGCGGCTCCCTGCTCCACCCATTCTGTGGGCGGTTCTAACTCGCTCACTAGGCTTCTGTCCTTGGGAGCGGTGACGCTACCCTCCTCAGGCCCCCTGCAGAGCCAGTCTCCTGTGACGCCAACAACGGAATCCTCTTCTAGTCTGGCTCTGGGGCCTCGGGGGTGGGGTGAGTGGCCAGCTGCTTCTGTGCCTTGGCCTCCAAGCTCATAAATTGAACATTTTTGGGAGTTTCTTCAAAATTTAAATGTACCCATTTCTTGTGTGAAACTATAATTAACCCCTCCCAAGCTGGGGGCTTCTGTTAAAAGGAAACAACAACAAAATAGGTCAATTAGATTTATTTGGAAACTTCGAGCTATATTTATGCCTTCCCTCTAAACTGGAGATTGCGTGGAGGCTTTTCTGTAAGAAGACTGGGATAAGACACCTTATCCTAGCCTGAAGAGATTAATGTAATTTTAAATTTTAATTTTCCTTTGGATTATCTTATCCAAGTATCATGTCTTGAAAGGCTGGGCACGAAACGCTTGAGATGTTTTAGAGAATAGTTGTCTTTAAAAGGCCAAAAGGCTTCGTCTAAATTTACATTAAAGTGAACAAATGCAAAGGTTTTATAAGGGATGGGATTCAAGCCACTGCTTTCTGGCCGGGGGCACCTTTAAACAAGCGCTATCTGAGCGTGCCCCATCCCTACCCCCAGGCACTGCACCTTTTGTCTTTTCTCTTTTTACACTTTATTAGCTCACTTCCTAAATTCCCTTTTTGTCCTGACTCCCCTCCCCATTGTTGCTTCCTTTGTTTTGTTTGCAACAAGGTCAGATCTTTGGCTTCTTTCCTGATGGTTGAGCTGGCATTTCTATCCTGCCCTTTAAGTCCCCACAAACAAATTGCAGGGTTAAAGAAAACATGTCCGTAAGGGTGTCAGGACACAAAATTAGAATTTTCATAGAGTTATTGTTTTGTGTGTAAATCTAGAATTGGGCAACATCCATAAAGTGGGTGTTCTGATATACTGAGGCAGAATAAGTTAGCTTTATGAATAAAGGTGGGCTGAAAACCAGTGAAACGGCAAAAACAAAACAAAACAAAACAAAAACCAGATTAGCCACTTCACAGTTACTGTTGTTGTAAGGCAGGAGTGGAATTACAACAATTGACAAAAACAGGCAGACAGAAGCCCTGAACCTAATTGGTTAACATCATTTTACTTTGGGTTGCCTTTAGTGGTCGAATAGAATTTGACTGACTCCTGTTGAGACCTGGGCAGTTAGGGACTTGTTCCTGGTCCTTGGGGTGGTCAATTTGAATTTGGAGATGTGGAATTAATGTATGCGATTCATTTTTATATTCACTATATTGTATTCAGGTGTAGTATAGGCCATTTAAAAAATTATTCTCTTATACAGTACTTTCTGACAGAGCAGTGTCCCCTCCCTCCACTCTTCCCAGTCTCCCCTCTCCCCTAAATCCATTGCTTCTCCATTTCCCTTCTGAAAAAAAGCAGGCCTCCCAGGGATATCAACTGAACTTGGCATAACAAGTTACACACAAGTTACAATAAGACTGGGCACATACACTCAAATCATGGCTGAAAGAGGCAAATCGATAGAAGGAGAAGGGTCCTAAGGGCAGACAAAAGAGTCAGAGACAGTCCCACTCCCACTGTTAGGAGTCCCTCAAGAATATCAAGTTAACAGTCAGAATATTTGGACAGAGGACCTAGTTATGGTTAGACCCATACAGGCTTCCTGATTGTCACTTCAGTCTCAGTGGCTTGAAATGTTAGAAAACGGAATTCCAAACTAAAAACAGATATTGTGGGAAACACGTGTTTGTGATGTATTTCCTCCAGCGATTTAAATAAAGCTGCAACTCGAGCTGCCTCAGAAGTAATTAACAGGACTCATGTGACCTGGATGTGATCTTGGATCCCCATATGGTAGAAGGAGAAACTGACTCCCACAAGTTGTCCTCTGACCTCCACATGAGTGTACTCCTATCCTACAAAGTAACATGTAATTAGAAAAAGGAGAAGCTAATATATAATGTAAAACAAATAGCTATGAACTAAAAAGAATAGTGTTGGCTTAGTAAACCACCACTTTACTAAGGCAGAATAATCTCGAACTCACTTTAACTATTTGCCCTTATGCCACAGATAAATGTAGTCCTCAACATCCTAAGTCATAAATCAAAAATGTTGATTTTATGAGAGTTGGTAGCTGGCTAATGAAAATAGGAAAAATAAAGGTGGGGGCAGATAATTTGTAATCCTAATCCATTCATTTTTTTTTTTTTTTTACTAAGATAAATGGTTCCTGGATCTGTGTGTTTCTGTATGCCTACCTTAAAGTCTGTAAATCACAGAAAGCTCTGTAAAAAAAAAAAAAAAAAAAAAAAAAAAAAAAAAAAAAAAAATCCTGCCTTCTATGGTGATGATTCTTCAACTTCATTCTTTCAGGAGTAAATCACAACATTGTGAAACTGCACCCCAGAATGGTAGAAAAAGAAAATGTGCTTAGTTGAGAGACAATTAACTATAGAACTTTGCTCTCTGAACTCTTTCGTATTTTAAGACAGTGGAGGGGACAAGAACATTATTAAGTGTTAGTTTTTGTAGATCTAAAGAATACTGGGGTTGGGGATTTAGCTCAGTGGTAGAGCGCTTACCTAGCAAGCGCAAGGCCCTGGGTTCGGTCCCCGGCTCCGGAAAAAAAAAAAAAAAAGAAAGAAAGAAAAAAGAATAAGTAAATATAATTATTGGATGATATTTATCTTTGAATGTCAACAATGCTGCTGACATTTTCTCTGGTAGAACTGTAAAACAGACATGAAATAAGGTCTTTATGGCATGGAAAGAGTGAGCATACAGTTTATTACCACATCCATGCAATGCAATCTGAAATGAGCTTAGAAGGACAAGACCTAGTATCGGGGTGTCCTCTAGCCCCACAGCTGCTGAACGCTCTCAGCTGAGAGGTGCAAGAGGAATGCCCTCCCAGTCTCCAAAGAAAGTATGTCAAAGATATGGTGTTGTACCTGGTATAGTAACAGTAAGGCTTCACAGGGGCCCACATACCTTGGTAGTCTCTAATTGGACTGAAATCCTGCTCAACATGAGTTAAATCATGCTTGGTACTGGAAACCTAGCCCACAACCCTGTGCTAGTAAAGTTATGGATCTTTGAGGAGAAACTAAAACCACCACTTTACTAAGACTGGATAATCTCGAACTCACTTTAACTATTTGCCCTTATGCCACAGATAAGGGTAGTCCTCACCCCTCATCAACGGAACTTCCCTTGGCTACCCCACCACAGAAAACCACAGCCAATCAAAGTGCAAGGTTGTAGAACCCAGTTCCAATGCATATGTCTACAAAACACTCTGGCATCTAAGGCTCAAGGAACATTGCAGAAGAGTGGCAGAAAGGGGCTGGAGAGATGGCTCAGCGGTTAAGAACACTGACTGCTCTCTCAGAGGTCCTGAGTTCAAATCCCAGCAACCACGTGGTGGGTTACAGCCATCTGTAATGAGATCTGATGTCCTCTACTGGTGTGTCTGAAGACAGTTACGGTGTACTTATAATAAATACATAAATAAATAAATAAATAAATAAATAAATCTTAAAAAAAAAAAAGAGTGGGAGAGAGCTTTGTAAGGGCCAGAGGAGCAAAGAGTTTGCTGTGAGTTTGTGACTTCTGGTAATTTCGGACTTTATGCCAATAAAGTCTCACCAATATGACAGCCCAGGCATGAGGTGATCAAGGATAACCATAGACATTGCTAATGTAGATGGGGGAAAGACCACGAGTTTTCCAACCTACCCAAAGAGTAAGCAGCTAAGGTCTGCTGAGGATGGTAGAAATAGTCTTCCCGGGGAGGAGCACGACACTTGGTTATCCAGTACTAAACGGTCTACCATGAAAAGTTCCATACAAGTAACAGTACACACACTGAACAGATTGCATTTATGTATTATGCATGTGTATTAGAGAAAAATAGAGCAAGGAGGGGTATACAGGAGGATTTGGAGGGAGAAAATGGAAGGGGGAAATGATGTAATTATAATCTGAAAAGAATAAGTGAGTTTTTTAAAGGTGTGAGGTTGTATGAGATGCCGCGGTGGATAAAGGTACGTCCTGCCAAGTCTCAGCTTGAGAATGATCCCGGAGACTCATATGGTAGAACAAAACTGACTCCTGCAAGCTGTCCTCTCAACGCCACACCTGAACTGTGGGAGGTGAGTCTCCTCTCACACAATAAATAGACGTTTCTAAAAATTAGGAGTCCTGTTTTCACAGTTCTATTTACATGGAGACCAAACAGCTCGCGCTGTTCAGCTTTGAAGAATTTTTAGTTAGCTATTTTTTAAAATGAATATAAGCATATCACATCTCCATTTTGTCGTCTTTGACTAATGAAACTAATGTGCTTCCCCTGACCCCCAAAAGGATCTGGAATGAACAGGACGTGGCTGTGGTTCTTAAAAAGTTTGCTAATATATGTATGTCCCTTTGAAGACACTGGCTAATCCTGTCCAGAGGGAGAGCATGCAGTCATTGCCCAAGTAAAACACTTCAACTGAGAATGCTTGCTTGCCTTTGTTTGTTACTTTGGATGTATTTGTTTCTGTAAATAGTCAGAGGGGACCTGGCTGTTAAAATACCCCAAGGATCAGAGCAGAAGGGAAGTGGGACACTTGCTTCAGCTGAAAAGTTACAGGAGCGGCACAGGACTAGTAATCAAGGCACAGATGGTCACGCAGTGCTTTATCTGCTATATTTTCAGTTATTTTGTGTGCACACGTGCATGTATGTGGCCGTTTGAGTGCCACAGAGGAGAATTTGCAGGAATGGTTCTCTTTCCAAATATGGGTCCTAGGGATTGAATTTAGGTCGTGATGCTTGACAAATGTCTGTCTTCACTTGCTGAGCGTGACTGGGACATTGTGTTTTGATGCTTTAGTCAAACTTGGTCACTCATATCCCTTCTATTCTCTCATCTGCCTTCTGCTTTCCTGGCATACTGGGAAATTCTGCTCTACGGAGGATGCTCTTCCTCTGCCTTGAGCCTGCTTCTCCTGGTGGCTTTCAGACCATTCATTTCTCTACCTTTTCCCTATATCCAACTCATATTTTCATATTGCACCATACTCTATACCTCCATAATGCAGTCATTTATGTAGCTCAAGTTCTCTCTCTCTCTCTCTCTCTCTCTCTCTCTCTCTCTCTCTCTCTCTCTCTCTCTTTCTGTGTGTGTGTGTGTGTGTGTGAACTTGACATAAGATAGAGTTATCTGGGAAGTGGAGTCTCACTTCAGACCATGCCTCCATCAAATTGCTTATAGGCAGGCAGGTCTATAGGGCATTTTCTTGATTAATGATTGATGAGGAAGGCCTCAGCTCACTGAAGGCAGTATCATGACTGGGCTAGGTCCTGTAAGAAAGCAGGCCAAACAAGCCATGGGGGCAAGCCAGTAAGCAGCACCCCTCCAAGCATCAAGGCATCAAGTTCCTGTCCTGAAATCACTTCTTGATGGAGTGTAACGGTAAGCTGAAGTAACCCCTCCTTCCCAAGCTGGTTTTTGTCATAGAGTTTACCATAGCAATAGAACGAAAGGTGGGGCAAGTTGTCTTTCATTCCTGAAGCAACCCTTGACCTTGATATTTAAGTTTATGATTTTAGCAGCCAGCCTTTATAGTTCCCTTCTCTATTAGCCACACCCTCTTGTGTGTAACAGCCGCCTGCGGATGGCTAATCTTGCTATACCTATATAGTCTGCCAAAGTCAATGCCATTTTATTGTGTAGTGTTTCCTGTTCCATCTAGGCTGGGCATAACCATTGCCATCTTGTGTTAGCACCTATGATGTCCTTATAAGACTCCTAGAAGTTCTGGCTATTAACATTCTTAGATGGAGGGAGAGGAGAGGCTCACAGGCCTAAATAAGACTAGAGTAAAAAGACTTTCCTGGGAAGACATAAAGAAATGTCTTGGGCTGGAGAGATGGCTCAGCAGTTAAGAGCACTGACTGCTCTTCCAAAGTCCCAAGTTCAATTCCCAGCAACCACATGGTGGTTCACAACCATCTGTAATGAGATCTGATGCCCTCTTCTGGTATGTCCAAAAACAGGTACAATGTACTCATATAAATAAGTCTTTTTTTTTTTTTAAGTCCCTATTCACAGTGATCTATGTAATTGGGCACCAGAAGTAAATGTAACATTTATTTGCCTGATATAATTGTCGTCTGGAGGCTCACTGCCTCTGTCTGCTGACCTACCTAGGCCTGGAAGCTCCTAGCCTCTGTACAATAGTATGTAGGCCTAGAGAACTACTAATACTAACACTAACACTAATACTAATACTAATACTAATACTAATACTAATACCAATACTAATACCAATACTAATACTAATACTAATCGTATGTTCAACCTCTGAGAACTAACTGCTGAATAAACTCCTCCTTTCTAGTAATTTCTGAGCTCTAGCTGGCTGATTCAACTCAACTGTTCTGGCTGAAACTCTTCTCCAAGCTGACTGATTCAATCTGACTTCTCTTCAGTTTCTCCTGAACTCCTCTGCTTGGCCTCAAACTAACCCTGGCAATCTGTTCTAATCTTCTAGCTGCTCTGAACCCTCATTATCTGGCTTATTGTGTCTTCACCTGTGTCTAGCTTACTGTTCTTTCTACATTTTGTCTCTGTACAGCTGTTCTAGTAAAACTGCCTCTTTCCTCCTTTTTCCCCTCCCTCTCTCTGTACTGCTCTAAGAAGCTTCCCTTTCCTCTCTCGTCTCATGAGAGTTGGTTATATCCTATTCTGTCAAACCTTTCTCTGATTTGACCATTACACATTACTTTCAAACATGGGTACTTCCTTCTACAAACTAACTTTACCTTCACTGTTTTGGATTAAAGGTGTCTGCTAAGGGTTGAGCCTCACTACAACTAGAAAGAGGCTTTTTTAGTAAATAACACAATCTCAGAGTTCAAATATCCTACAACACATGTATTCATAAGATTCCCTTCCCAAGGTAAACAATCGCGTGCGTGCGTGCGTGCGTGCGTGCGTGCGTGCGTGCGTGTGTGTGTGTGTGTGTGTGTGTGTGTGTGTGTGTGTGTTGGGGTGTTCCTTAGTGGCCCAGGTGCTAGTATGTTGCCCAGTGAGACCTCTCAGTAAGTCATCGTGGAGTCTGTGAGGCCCCAGTGGTATAGCTGCTCATGAGTAGCTCAGGGAACTTCTTGGTGGTATTGAAAGAATAAAGATTTTAAACTATCCCCCACTGAGCCTGCTGTGAGGACAAGTGCACCTCACAGCAAAGAATAACATAACATGTTTTGGGGATGTAGCCTGTCTATAGCCACCCCAAACTATCTGGCCTGACTCAACAGTCCTGAGAAAAACGAGAACTAGGGTCAGCTTGCCCCAGAAGCAGGGTGGCCTAGAGTTGAACTGAGCCCAAGTTACAAACCAATGAAATTGCTTTGTGTGACTGTTGCCAACTACCTATGTAATTTTCCCTATAAATATCTTCCCCTAATTGGGCTCGGGGTCGACTCCTCTGTCTCCTGTGTGAGATATGTGTCGTTCCCAGAGCTCTGTTCCTCAAATACACCTCTTGTTTATTACGTCAAGACCAGTTTCTCGTGACTTCTTGGGGGGTTGCGCCATCTCGAGATTTGAGTGGGGGTCTTGTCCACCCTGGTGGTTTTTCTGGATTTATTTATTTATTTACTTATTTATTTATTTATTTATTGTTGTCAGTACCCTTTCTATTAGAGGGTGAATAACATTTTTTGTAAAATTACATTTGTGTGTGTGTGTGTGTGTGTGTGTGTGTGTGTGTGTGTGTATTTGGGTGCATGAGTTTTGGACTCCCGGTATTGAACTCAGCTCATAAAGCTTGGCCATCTTACTGGCCTGTGCATAAGGACATTTCTTTATGTGTTCCCCAGGAATGTCTCCTTACTCTAATCTCTGACCCTCATTTTAGTGGTACTTACGTCTGCATTGCATTTTTACTGTTCTCTCTCACTAGTTTGAACTCATTGACCAGTCATTACAATCACCCCTGTGCATAACTGAACTGAATCAGTCGAACAGAACAGCAGGAAAACCACGACGAGGCTCACTAGGCATCGCAGCCTCCAACAGGCCCCGCTTTTGCAGCCACACATTTTTCTGTCACAGTCATCCCACACGCCACACCTTCCGAGCACACACATACCGTGTGCCTTCTGGGATGGTCATCTCAGACACTAGCTTTCCCCAGTTGCAGATGTCTAAGGCCTCTCCCATCCTCATCCTTCCTTGTTTTCCTAAGAAAACAAAAGTGGTCAGAATCTAACTTCACACTGTCACTGCCATGTCCACGTGAGTCTACATAACCTCCCTGCCCTACTGCTGTTATGGGTGGACTGTCCATGGCTCTAGCTGAGGGCCAGCTTTGCCTGTGCCCATGGCCTTTCTCCTTCCATTTACTCAAGGTTGTTGGAGGGGCAGCTGTTCATGTCTCCTATATAAATGGTTAATACCAACTGATAATAGATCAGTCCATACCAATAAACTAATGCAAATTAATAGTTTCCACACAGCGGGCTATTTCTGTCAGCTAGTACATGCGCTTCCTCCAGCTGCTGTCCGTTTTCTCTCCCTCACAGGTAAACACGTCTGTGTCTTCCCAGTGGCTCTTCCATTTTTTTAGACTTATTCAAGCCAGGCATCACCTTTTTAGTGCCCTTAGACCCGCTCCTGACAAGGGCAATCCTCACGCTTCACCCTTCTCTATCCACTGGCAGCTCTGGTCGAGGGGCCTCCTAATTGGGACATCTGCTTCTCCCCTGCGTCTCACACTCTATTCTTAACACAAATGCCAAAGCTGTCCTTTACTACCTGGTCCAGTTCATCTCATTCCAGTGCTTAATACATTCAGAATAAAACTAAGATCTAGCTATGTCGTAAAGACCCCTCTCTAACGCTGGCACGCTCTCACAGGCACAGCGGACATACTCACCTCCCAGCTGCTTTTCACTTCAACCGTGTGTGCTTCACCTCACAACATTTTTTCTCTTTCATCTCCCTCTGGTTTTAAGTGTGGGCTGGGGATTGAACCCAAGGCCGTAGGCACTCTAATCACAACCACTACCACTGAGCCTTAGGGCTGAGTTAGAGCCTTAGGGCATTTCTGCAGGATCCTCTGTAGCTCTGAAATACTTCTAGTCTCTTTCACTTTTTCCACCACAAAGTAAAGGCCTGAAGGCAGGAAGACTGACCTCTGTGCCCTGGGCTACTTTCATCTAGTGTTTGTTGAATGGCAGGAAAGTGGCATTGTGTCTTGGCCTTTGATTTCTCACTTGCTGTAGGACTTTGGCTACTCATTCCTCTAGACTCCCCCCATGCCCACACACCGATAAAGGAACTTTAATCCAGCAACAGGGCTGCTCTGGCAAGGGATCACATCCAAAGACCTAGGTCTGTATGATCTGCCACACAGCTTTAATCTCTCCGGCTGGAATACAGATAAGTCCTGAGTGCATACCTTTAAGGAGAAATTAATTGGTATAAGGAAGCAGCTATGTTTGAAAGTGACATCTAATTGAGGAGCAGAAAAAGGGATGAATCTAAGAAACATTTGACAGAACAAGTCAGAAAGGAGTTTGAACCAGAACAGCTGAGTTGAACCAGCCAGCCAGAGTTCAGAGAGAACTAGAAATCGTGAATCTGTTCAACAGTAAGCCTCTGAGATGACAACTGTATCTGTCAAGTAAAAGTTACTTTTACATTCAGCCAACAGTCTGTCTCCTTGGGCAATCTTCTTTATCACCAGTGAATATCACTGATGATATTTTTCTCTCATTAAACTTTGTATTAATTGGCCTCAGAATTCTGGGACAGATTTTGACTAAGTGGTTGCCATTGAAAATACCTATTAAGGGTATGGAGGGATGATGGCTCAGTGGTTAAGAAAGCTTGCTGCCTTTGTAGAGGACCAGAATTTAGTTTCCAACACTCATGGTGGATGGCTTACAGTCACCTGCAACTCCAGCTCCAGGAGGTTCAATGTTTTCTTCTCATCACTGAGGGTGTGTGTGTGTGTGTGTGTGTGTGTGTGTGTGTGTGTGTATGTGCATACTCGAGAACATGCAGTAATAATACCTTACAATTGTTACACACAATCCCATGGTCTATAAGACATTCATTTTTTTTTCATCTTGAGGTTTTGGGATGTGTTACTAACATGAACAGATTCTTTACTTCAATGGCCACTTAAGATAAACATTTCTGGATGGTCTATCACTGATTAACACTATGGTCAAGTATTGGAGGGAGTATTAATGTAGCCTCCTGAGCATTCTGGGAAGTATTGATGACTCCAGCAGCCCTCTCATCCATGCTTTGATGGCAGGTGCAACAATTGTCTTATATCATAAACTACAAAATGACCCAAAGGAGGACAGTTGCTCTCAACACACATGGGCTTGCTTGGGAAGATGAAAGAGGCACCAGATTTCAAAAATGCAGAGCTGTCTTCTAGCATCTCACCAGAATGGCTACTGATCTCTTCCTTTAGCTCAAGCAAACTTGCCAGCAGTGTGATCTGTAAATCCACTTAGTGTGCGAGCATTGATAGCATTGAAATCAAGATAATCACTGAGCGGTGAAACCAGCTGCCTCCATTGATGGGCCATGAATACTGATACGGAGATAGGAGAGAAGCTGGGGACAATATGGACACATGGAAGGAACCCTTCATCCCGGAAGCTTCCGGATAGCTGAGGGTCAAGAATCCCAACAGAATTAACAACACTTGCTTACGGCCTTTCCCAGCTGTAAGCGTACAACTTACTTGGGGCCTCATCGGAGCATTTATAGTAGATGTCCTTTTACTATACGAAACCCTAGTGATTCCTGGTTTTCTGTTATCAAGTTTTAATCCCATTTAAGTCAATACCAGAGCCACCCTACATTTATCTGAAAGACAAAACAAGGAAAGTCAAGTTTCCTAGCAACTCTTTGAAAGCCACGGCTAATGCAGAGGCTAATGCAGACAGTTAACTGTGACTGTCCTTGTAACCATACCCATACTTGGGTATGCATCTTAGTCTTTCCCCAAGCTTCTCTCCTTTTAACAGCTAGGAGACAGGGGCAGGCAGATCTCTGTAAATTGGGGCCAACCTTGTGTGCACATTGAGTTTTAGGCCAGCTAGGGCTATATCCTAAGAACCTGTTTTTAAAAATGGACTGGAAAAGTTCCTCAATGGGAAAGTCATCTCCTGCCAAGTATGATGACCTGCATTTGATACCTGGAACCCACATATTGGAAGGAGAGCTCTCTATGTGCATATCATGGTTAGTATTTGCTCAACCATATGAGCAAAGTAAATACATGAAGATGTCATAAAAAATTTTAAAGGTCTTTTTAATAAACTATAACTTCTTTCTGAGAACCCCACAAGCACGCTCTTGGGTATGCTTTATTTTTTTACCTGCACTGACTTTCTTCTTTTCTCTTTCTTTTTTCTCCTTCTTTTCTCTTTCCTGTTTCTTCCTCCCTCCCTCCCCACCTCCCTCTTTTTAAAATTTTTTTTAAAGATTTTATTTATTATTTTATGTATGTAGTACACTGTAGCTGCCTTCAGACACACCAGAAGAGGGCATCAGATCCCTGTTAGAGATGGTTGTGTGCCACCATGCGGTTGCTGGGATTTGAACTCAGGACCTCTGGAATGCAGTCAGTGCTCTTAACCACTGAGCCATCTCTCCAAGCCCCCCACCTCCCTCTTTTGAGATAAGGTTTCTTTCTGGATCCTTGACTGCCATGGGACTCATTCTGTAGACCAGGCTGGCCTTGAACTCAGAGACCTGCTTTCCATGTTGGGATTAAAAATGTGCACCACCACTGCTCAGTAGGCTTTCAATTTTTGTTAAACCCCAGCTCTGTTTCTCTGTTTCTTGAAATTGCTTTTTTTTTTCCCCGAAACTAAGGATATGGTTTTACTTGAATTGAGGTTTGTAAAAGATTGAGGGAATTCCTCACGTTTCCGTGCGTGATGGTGTGGACCTGAGCCCCATCCCTGCTGCTAGCAATACCAGTGCCATGCTGAATGACTTTTATGGACACGTTCTTGACATTGAAGAATATTTGTTCTCAAGACCTTCACCCAATGCTTTATTTATGGTGTATTTCAACAGACTTCACTTGTGACATTAATTGGAGCAAAGGTGACCACCATGCTGAGCTTGGGAATGACAGTTTCCACTTTGTGTATAGGGACTATATGGATATCAATAATTCGTAAATACTGAGGGCCAGGTCCAAAGGCTTTCACATCCAGACAGGTTGTTGGTAGAATGAAACCCGAAGCTCTTTGCAATGGGAGGCCACTGGCACTGCCATCTTTAGGGCTCCTGAGCCAAGGCACATCGACGTTCAGCTTCAGCATGCTGTCACTGTTCCAACCAGAAATTGGCACAACAACTACCGTGTCAAAGTTTTAGTGAGTTTCCTGGTTAGGTTCTGACTTCATGAACGATTTCCTCATCTCTTGTGGATGAAAGGTGACTCTGCGGAATTCATTTTGTTTACATTGGTACTTAAGTGTCTCATCACCAGTGCATAAGGTTGTTGACACAGGTCTGCCCATTCTTAAACAGTCTGGTTTCAAATTTACCTATTCTGGCAGCCAGGAAAACAGTCAGCCTGAGATGACCTGTTGTAAAAGGGTGTGGAAGAGGTCTCTGTGTGCTGCGGCTTCCATGCTGGCCACACATCTGCTGACCTCCCATTTCCACAGCGTCTATCAGCTGTCCAGTCACCACGAGTTTCTTTATGTCGGTGTCCCCGGTAATGGTGAGAATGATGAGAGCCCTTTGCGTTCCCAGCCTTGACCTAGCGGGAGTTCTCACAGAACTTACGCTTTGGCAGTAAACTCCTTAGACAGAGTAGACAGTTGCTGGCTTTTCCCCCCAGATTTTATTTATTTATTTTATGTACATGTGTACACTGTAGCTGTCTTCGGACATGCCAGAAGAGGGTATCCGATCCCATTACAGATGGTTGTGAGCTGCCGACATGTGGTTGCTGATAATTCAGGACCTCTGGAAGAGCACTCAGTGTTCTTCACTACCAAGCCTTCTCTCTAGCATTGCTGGCAATTATAAATATACTAGCTACAATATGTTTATAATTTCTAAAAAATTTGATATTGCCACAATGTTTTAAAAAGTAATTCCCATTTAATTTTCTCCAACTATCTCCAAAAATATAGTTTTAAAAGGTTTAGACTCAAGATTCTATCAAGGATCACATGTGATCTTGTTTTTTAAAAATGCCAGTTTAGCTGGGCATGGTGGCGCACACCTTTGTTTAACCCCGGCACGCAGGAGGTAGAGGCAGGAGGATCTCTGTGAGTTTAAGACCAACCTGGTCTACTTAGTTCCAGGATATACAGAGCTATATAGAAAGACCCTATCTCAAAAGGAAAAAAAGAAAAGAAAAGAAAGCACAATTTAAAAGCACATATATCTGTCACTAATCCACACCTGTAATTTCTAAGAGAATAATAACATCCGTTGTGTAATTTCTGAGAGAATGATAACATCCGTTGTGAGTAAGGTGGTAGCAACCACAGAGCCTGCAGTCCTGCCTTTTGTTCCTTTCCTGCCTGGCAATGCCTCAGTCAACACCCTCCACTCTTCCTCACAGTTGTGAGGACTGCGTCTCTCTGAGGCTTCTCTAGTCTCCTTCACTCTTTTCCTCCCTCCTAGATTAGAGACCTACGTCCTGGAAACCAGGTCTTCAATATTGAGTTACTTCTTAATTTCGGCACAAAAACATCCCTCCATCACTTCTTGCAGAAGCCCCAGAGTTTCTCTGTGTGTCTGTCCTTTGTTTCTGTCTGTCCTTTCTTTCTTCTTTTATCTCCCTGTTAGGTCAGTCACTGGGGCTGTGCAGAGCTCAGCATGAATTTATAACTTTTCCTTTGTTTTTAGGTTGGAGTAGAGTGGAAATTAAAGCCTGTGTTCAATTCTTTATCTTTTTAGGAAATTAATAATTTTTATCAAAATTTTTAATGATTAGTCAGTTTTTGTATGTTTGTTTGTGTTTTCAAGACAGGGTTTCTCTGGGTAGCCTTGGCTGTCCTAGAACATTTTCTGTAGACCAGGTTGGCCTTGAACTCAAGAGATCTTCCTGCCTCTGCCTCCCAAGTGCTGGGGATTAAAGACGTGTGCCACTACCACCTGACTCAGTTTTTTCTTTAGAGGAGCATTTCTTCACCGTAAGTATATTAAATATGCCTTATTCTTTCATGTAAATAAATGCTTCTCTGGTTAAGGAGACTTAGAATGTAACATACTTGCGCCATCTAGTGGCCAATATGAATTTAGCATCATTGGCTTTGAAACTGACAGAAATCTAAACTTGGAAGAACTAGAAAGCATGGTTAGCTATGTTTGTGGTGTCTCTGTGACAAATCTTCTTAAGTAGAAGAGTATCATGAGACCTAAGTGTGGTGGAACCTGCCTGTTGAACCAGCACTATGAGATGGAGGAAGAGAATACCAAGTTTAGGTCAACATGGGCTATATAGTGAAACTGTTTCTAAATCCCAAACCCCAAACCAAATCTCATTGAGCATGGTAGCCCACGCATTCAGTCCCAGCACTTGTGATGCATCAGAGGCAGGGGGAACTCAGAGTTGGAGACCAGCCTGCTTTACAGAGTTCTAGAATAGCCAGGGCTACACAAAGAAACCCTGTCCCTCTTTTAAAAAATCATCTCTACTCTGTGGCACCTACACTTATGTTTATTTCCTGGTTTATTTTAGCATCTATTTAAATTTATATTTTGTTTTGAGGCAAAGTCTTTATGTGCATGTAGCTCAGGTTAGCCTGAAATTTGCCCCTGCCTCTCGAGTGTTGGGATGACAAGCACGCACGACAGTATCTAGCTTCATTTAACTTAATGGCTACCTGAAAAATATTACCGCGAGGCAGAAGATTATCTTAATATTCTTTTGTGTGGGGAAAAATGGGCCTCTTCTTCCTTCACAACTGCCTTGTCACTAAAGGAGAGTCGTAGTGTGTTCCTTCTTCCCTTGGGATATTTCAGTAGTCCAGAGCTGGCCTTTCCTAGGAATGAACCAAAGGGAAAAGGCAGATATGATTAAGTTGCTGGACCCAAGAAAATGAGAGAGGCTCAAATGTAGCCATGACTGAGACAAGCTGTTAGTGAATAACGCTGCTGTGTTATCAAGACTCCATGTTACCCAAGTCTCAGTCATTCAGTTTAATTTATTATTTAATTAATTAATACAAATTTATTTTTGTTTTTTTTATGGGTATAGCGCTTTGCCTACATGTATGTTTGTGTGTCATGTGTGTGTCTGGTGCCCGAAGAGGCCAGAAGAGGGTATTAGACACCCTTGGACAAAATGTTACAAGTGAAAGACAGCATTTTCAACAAATGGTGCTGGTTCAACTGGTGGTCAGCATGTAGAAGAATGCAAATTGATCCATTCTTATCACCCAGTACAAAACTTAAGTCCAAGTGGATCAAGGACCTCCACATCAAACCAGATACACTCAAACTAATAGAAGAAAAAGTGTCGGTCCCCAGCTCCGAAAAAAAGAACCAAAAAAAAAAAAAAAAAAAAAGAAAAAGTGGGAAGAGTCTCGAACACAAGGGCACTGGGGCAAATTTCCTGAACAAAACACCAATGGCGTATGCTCTAAGATCAAGAATCAACAAATGGGACATCATAAAACTGCAAAGCTTCTTTAAGGCAAAAGACACTGTCACTAGGACAAAACGGCAACCAACAGATTGGGAAAAGATCTTTACCAATCCTACAACAGATAGAGGCCTTATATCCAAAATATACAAAGAACTCACGAAGTTAGATTCAAGAAAGCCAAATAACCATATTAAAAAATGGGGTAGAGGGGTTAGGGATTTAGCTCAGTGATAGAGCGCTTGCCTAGCAAGCGCAAGGCCCTGGGTTCGGTCCCCAGCTCCGAAAAAAAGAAAAGAAAAAAAAATGAGGTAGAGAGCTAAACAAAACATTCTCAGCTGAGGAATATCGAATGGTCAAAAGGCACCTAAAGAAGTGTTCAACATCCTTAGTCATCAGGGAAATGCAAATCAAAACAGCCCTGAGATTTCACCTCACACCAGTGAGAACGGCTAAGATCAAAAACTCAGGTGACAGCAGATGCTAGCGAGGATGCGGAGAAAGAGGAACACTCCTCCATTGTTGGTGAGGTTGCAGACTGGTACAACCATTCTGGAAATCAGTCTGGAGGTTCCTCAGAAAATTGGACATTTCACTACCTGAGGACCCAGCTATACCTCTCTTGGGCATATACCCGAAAGATGCTCCAACATATAACAAAACATGCTCCACTATGTTCATAGCAGCCTTATTTATAATAGCCAGAAGCTGGAAAGAACCCAGATGCCCTTCAACAGAGGAATGGATTCAAAAAATGTGGTACATCTACACAATGGAATATTACTCAGCTATCAAAAACAATGACTTCATGAAATTCATAGGCAAATGGAATGAACTAGAAAATATCATCCTGAGTGAGGTAACTCAATCAGAGAAAAACATGCTTGGTATGCACTCATTGATAAGTGAATATTAGCCAGAAAGCTCGATTTACAATCCACAGACCACAGGAAGCTCAAGAAGAAGGATGACCAAAATGCAGATGCTCCCACTCCTTCTTAAAAGGGGAAAAAAATCCATAGGAGGGGATATGGAAGCAAAGTTTAGAGCAGTGACTCAAGGAATGGCCATTCAGAGCCTGCCCCTCATGTGGCCCATATATATACAGCCACCAAAACTAGATAAGATTGGCAAAGCTAAAAAAAAAAAAATGCAGGGAGAAAAGGACTGGATATAGATCTCTTCTGAGAGACATATCCAGAGCATGTCCAATACAGAGGTCAATGATAGCAGCAAACCACTGAACTGAGAACAGGACCCCCTTGGGTGGAATTAGAGGGAGTATTGAAAGAGTTGAAGGAGCTTGCAACCCCATAAAAACAACAATGCCAACCAACCAGAGCTTCCAGGGACTAAACCACTACTGAAAGACTATACATGGACTGACCCAGGGCTCCAACTGCATATGTAGCAGAGAATAGCCTTGATGGGGCATCAGTGGAAGGGGAAGCCCTTGGTCCTGTCAAGGTTGGATGGACCCCCAGTGCAGGGGATTATGGGGGAGGGCAGTAAAGGGGATGTATAGGGGGAATAACCGAATGGGGGAGGGGGAGGGCTTATGGACAGGAAACAGGGAAGGGGAATAACATTTGAAATGTAAGTAAAGAAATGTATCTAATAAAAAATTAAAAAAAGTTACAAGTGGTTACAAGCCACAACATGGATGGTAGAAATCAAACCTCAGCTCTCTAGAAAAGTGCTCTTAACTACTGAGCTATCTCTCCAGGCTCAGGCATCTAGCAACAAAACAAAACAAAGCAAAACAAAAATCCGAAAGGAACTACAGATCTCGGGCAGACATTTAAATGCTTTTGTCTTTACAGGACTCCAAATGGATTTTGTTAGTAGCTGTAGAACCTGCTGTGAATATTTCTGTCTCGATCCAGCCAACTTCCGAGAGTCCTGGCAGTGTCAAAATATTGTGCTGTGTGTGAATCACCAGTGCTAGGGCCAAGTGTAAACCAATTACAGTTTTAAATAGGCTAAATGGGAGCTCAGACCTGCTACATAATTTAAATGTTATTTAGTAAGTAGCCTTTAGTCTTGAGAATGATTTTGGTGTCTTCTTTCTCTTTTGTTGAAAGGTTGATTAACCAAATGGCTTTGAGTCATGAATAAGATGGTTGCCTCTGCTCTTGAATAAAGTGGAACTGGGATTTTTTTTTTCACCATGAAAAGCCCTTAACAGCTTGACATGTGCATAATTCCAGTTTTTGTTCTAGGAACATCTGCTCATATAACTGACTAATAGAACATCAAATGGCACTGGTAGTTACTTTGTTATAGGGTGTATGTCTAGTAAATTAATGTAAATAGTTCATGAACACAATTCTGCACATCAGTGAACACAGCTTTAAAGGAGCAAGCTGCAGTCTCACGAGATTGAAGTGCATGAGAAACATGCCAGTTAGCTGCACATGGTGGACAGCAGGTTAGTGTGACAGCAACCCTGATGGTGTAAGAGCCGCAGCCAACACTCGGAACACTTCTATCCGGGCCAGTCTGACTCATCTCATCCTCTCAGCAATATAATAACAGGACACAGATGTTGGTCTGCTTTTTCCCCCTTCTCTGTGTAGCCCTGGCTGTCCTAGAAACTGCTCTGTAGGCCAGACTGGCCTAGAACTCACAGAGATCTGCCTGACTCTGACTCTCAAGAACTGGTATCAAAGGTGTGCGCCACCACTGTTTAGCAATACTGTTCTTACATACATTTTAGACACAACATTGAGGCATGAAGCAGTTAAATTGCATGTTCACCAGAGAGATACTGACCACACGTTGAGAGTAGGCTGTATTTTCTCTAAATTACTCCTTATTGTATAAAACTGTTTTTGTTTGTTTGTCTGTTCAGTTTTGCTTTTGGACTGTGCCTTGCTTTGAGAGATTCCATTTTAGAAGCAGCTTTTGAGCCCATTTTGAGGGAGGATGACTGTATTCCTAGGAATACTTATAAATGATGCCATCTGTGTGGCCCTACCTAGGCAACACCGACTGATGAGTGACTTATTTCTGGGAGTAGAAAGAGTGCTACACTATGGGGTTGGAATGATGGCTCAGTGGTTAAGAACACTCACTGCTCTTGTAGAGGACACTGGTTCAGTTCCCAGCACCCACATCAGCTAGAAAACAACTGCCTATAGCTGTAGTTCCAGGGTATCCTATGCCCTCTTGTGGCCTCCTAGGATACACACACACACAAACACGCACGCACGCATGCACATGCTCACCCACTCCGGCCAAGAGTGCTGCAGTGTAAATTATTATGGTGAGCTGAGACGACAGGGGCACGTGGGAGCCCTGAAATCATGTCAGGAAAGACAGGCCCAAGACTTGGCAGGCTCATCACACAGAGAAAGGAAGGGTATAACTTCTTCGTCTAGATCCCACAAAAAGGTGGACACTTCACACTGTGATGACAACATCACACACACATCCTATCATCTGACTGCCAAGTGTTTGCAGTATGTAGCAAGAATGACCAGAGGGGGCTCCTGAGTGTCCCAGGGCCTCAGCGACACTCAGTCTTCACGCCACGCCTTTGAAAGGCGAGTCTCTATGTAGTCCTGAGTCTCTTAGAGCTTGCTATGCTGACCAGGTTACCCTCCAGTTCACAGAGATCCACCTGTCTCTGTCCCCAAGTGCTAGCATTAAAGGTGTCTGTCACCATACCTGGTCTTCAGTCTCTACTCTTGACAGAGTTGACTCAATTATTATCCACCTGTGCCCTTTTTACCTGTCTGGGCCTGGCCACCCCTTCCTGAATCTGGATCCAGTCCTCTCTGTGTCCCCTCAGTTGTGCAGCTGCAGTCCAGATGCTGTGACCACAGCAGCCTGACTCATGACAGCAGCTTCTGCAGCCTGGTTTGTCACTAACAAGGAGACTCTTTTTTTTTTTTTTAAGATTTATTTTATATATGTAAGACACACCAGAAGAGGGAATCAGATCCCATTACAGATGGTTGTGAGCCACCATGTGGTTGGTGGGAGTTGAACTCAGGACCTCTGGAAGAGCAGTCAGTGCTCTTAACCACTGAGCCATCTCTCCAGCTCCACAAGGAGACTTTTGAATTCATATCAGTTTTTCAAATTGGCTTCTTAGACAAGACGTATTGAAGTTGTTTGCCTCTTAACCCTCTACAACCATTCTGTAAGTCCCTTACCCCCCCATGTATTTACTATACAGTATGTATACACACATGCTATACACTATGTACACATACATACATGCTATACAGTATACATATATGCTAGACAGTATGTATAGATACATATTATGTAGTATATATACATACACACTACAGTATGTATACATATATGCTATACAGTATGTATGGCATGCAGCATGCCATCTGAGAGTTAATATTAGTAATTACGATTGAACTAAAAGCAAGTGTTTGCTTTGCCGGGATCATCACAGAAGTTAGGAGTGTCTGGTGAACTGCAGTGAGCAGATGTGACCACCGTGGCTTGTGAACTTATTGTTACTAAATAAATTATGATAGAGTAGTGGGGCTGTAAGAGGTCTCAGTGAGTAAAGGCTCTTAGCACTGAAAGGCTTTTAGTATGAAAGCCTGAGACTGATTCCCAGAACAAGCTGTCCTCTATCTTCCGCCCACATGTGGTAGCATGTACCCCTTTCACCCCCTACTCATTAAACAGGGCAGGCCATTTTGTAAAGCTCCATCTGGTTAAATGTCAATAATTTCTTGAAACACAGTAATTAGGGTTCACAAAACTAAACTAACTTGTTCTCTTAGATTCCTGCTATCCCCACCCTGCTGACCACAAGTTACCTCTGGCCACAAGAGTTGTTTATCTGTCACCTGACATTCGTTTCCCATATCCCACACTCAATTTCTGGACAAAAAGGAAGCTTTCCAAAACCCCTTCCTTTCCAACACCTCTTCCTTTCCTTCTACTCCCCACCCTCCACCCTGAATTCTAGTCTGTAAGTTGACAGTGACTTCTCTGGTTTTGAGGTCTAAAGATATCCCTTCTGCAGATTTTTCTTGGATTAAGCATGTCTGTTGCTGAAAACACTCATTTTCTTCTCTCTTTTTTGGTTGACCTTTGGTGACCTCTTCAGGGAGTTGGGTGTAGGCTCTCCAGTGGGGTTCTCTTCTGTTCCTTTCTCCCATCCCTCCTCTAGCTCCTGAACCCCCTCTTTCCTCTCCAGTGACTCCAATAGGGACTATCCATCCATTCCACTCCTAGCATCCACCATTGACTAATTCAAGTTAGGGTGAGCTTTGAGAATTTTCTCTCTTCCAGAGGTCCTTCCTTCTTGACCATCCACTGGGCAGACCCCTCAGAAATCCCAGAACGAGGTGGGTGCACTCCGCAGATAGGGTTGTATTGTCAGTTCCTCCCCACACCAGACACTTTTTTGATGTGTTCCTCTACTTTTTTTTAAAGATTTGTTTATTTTATGTATGAGTACTCTATCTGCATGTACACATGCATGACAGAAAAGGACAGCAGATCACATCATAGATGGTTGTGAGCCACCACGTGGTTGCTGGGAATTGAACTCAGGACAGAGCAGCAAGGGCTCTTAATAACTGAACCATCTCTCCAGCTCTTATTCCTCTACTCTTGAGGATGCTTGTTAGCAAGCAGGCTCCCTCAGGGAAAGGGATGCTTTTTCTCCTGGCTGCTGTGCTTTCTTTCCTAAAGATTTTACTTTTTGTGCACAAGAGGCTTTTGTTTGTTTGTTTGTTTTTGTTTTTGGCTTCATGTATGTGCTCTGTGTGCATTCACAGTGTGGAGTTCAGAAAAGGGCATTGGATCTTCTGGAATTAGACTCGTGAGTCATTATGAGCCACCACATTGATGTTGGGAATCAAACCTGGGTTGTCTGTAAGGCTAACAAGTGCTCTTAACCTCTGAGCCACATCTCCAGTCCCTGACTTGCTCTCTGTTGGGAAATTCTCCTTCCTCAGGGTCAGGAAGCCTCTAACCAAACTAGAGACTCTCTTTGGCATATCTCTCAAAAAAGTATCAACCCTGTCTTAAAAGGGTGTTAATAAGCCAACATTTCTCGTGCTTTACTGAAACATGGCCAGGCAATTATGCCCCCCATGAAATTCAAAGGGACCTTGGGCTCTTCTTTCAGAGTAGCAGGAAGTCAGTGAATGTCCCTTGCTAGGACCTAGGTGAAATGTCAAGGCCTAGATGGAATGTTAAGGCCCAGGTAATTGTTACCTGGCTAGCTTGCCTTTATAAGGGAACTTTCTCATATGTTTCTGCTGTTACTAGGAAACTTTCTAATGCCAAGATTGATTACATGTTCTGTTCTGTGCTCTTAGACACTAATCATGACAGAAATCAGTAGAACTGTTTTGTATGGTTACCTATAATAAGCTTGGACCAGAATCAACCACCCAGCAGCATTTCCTGAACCTGTGTATAAGCTTTTATGGTGTGTGTCTTGACGAGCTGCCCATGGGATGGACCCAACATAAGAGAGACACCTGCATCAATATAAGAAACTATTTGGAATAAGACTTCCATGTTGAGTAGTGGTCTAGTAAAGTTTAAGTTCCCAAGACCTCCTTGGGAACTGACATCCTACTTGGCAGAAAGAGACATGTATGTGGGTAACAGATATCCTGGTTGTTAAGTTGTGATGGTTTGTATATGCTTGGCTCAGGGAGTGGCACTATTAGGAAGTAAGGCCTTGTTGGAGTAGGTGTGTCTCTGTGGATATGGGCTTTAAGACCTTTGTCCTAGCTGCCTAGAAGCCAGTATTCTGCTATCAGCCTTCAGATGAAGATGTAGAACTCTCAGCTTCTCTTGCACCATGTCTGCCTGGATGCTGTCATGTTCCTGCCTTGATGATAACGGACTGAACCTCTGAACCTGTAAGCCAGCCCCAATTAAATGTTGGCCTTTAGAAGACTTGCCTCGGTCACAGTGTCTGTTCATAGCAGTAAAACCCTAACTAATACACAAGTTAAGACATGAATGTTAGGCAAGTCCTGTCCTAGTAGACAAATTAGGACATGAATAGTAGACAAGGCAAGTCCTCTGCCACAGTTGAATACCCCAACCCAGGGGAGTAGGATAAGTGTACAACAAAGACATGTTCCTAAGGAAATCCACCTAAGTCCTGATTGGTGAAATAACTTGGCACAGATGTTGGATTTGGGCTTAAAAACCCTGTAGGATTTTAATGTAGGGTCATGGTTAAATTCCTGAATCTGGACTATGGCCCTGGTCAAGCAGTCCTGGGATGAATGCTCAATAAATTACCCCTGTGTGACTGAGATCAGGGTCGTGTGGCTTATGAGGTGATTCCTGGACCTTAACACCGGACACTGACGCTTTCACTTGTCTCCACTCCCATCCTCCTCTTTGCTCCTCTTGCTCCACTTTTCCAATTCTCCTTTGTGAAACTCCTCCTTACTCATCTCCTAAAGGGGATGCCTCTCTTCTCAGGATTGAGGCTCCTCTTGCTTTGTTTTCATCCTGGGATTTCTATCCTTTGGACAAGCTCCCTCTCACCCTCAGTGACTCTCTTCTCCCCCTACAGGCCTTCCTCCTCCTGCTTCTCCTCATCCAGCCAGACCCAGTCTGAGAACACTCTCCTCAGAAGACCTAGCCCCAACCTTTGGGCTACCTCTTGCTCTTCCACCAAGCCTCCACCCATCCCCCTCCTTTTGCTTCCAAGCCTTTACTTGTTGAAACCTTTCTCACTGTACACTCATTCTTGGTCTGCTATTTTTTCCCACCCAACCCTACTCCATTCTTCTACTTCTCAAGGGTCCCTGAGAGCCCATGCATATCCACGTCTTCCCTCTCTTGCAGATCTGTCTCAAAAAGGACTTTGGGCTCCTTTGCCACCTCCCTGACCCCAATGCCCATCCGTCGTAAAGAATTTCAATATTTTACTCAGACCTTTGACCCTACCTGGCATGGTATCTACATCCTGGATCTCTACTCCCTCTCCTGAAAACAGGAATGCTTGAGTCTTGTTTAAAACAAACAAACAAACAAACAAACAAACACCAAAAACCACTTTGGGGCTGGAGAGATGGCTCAGTGGTTAAGAGCACTGACTGCTCTTCCAGAGGTCCTGAGTTCAAATCCCAGAAACCACAACCATCTGTAATGAGATCTGATGCCCTCTTCTGGTGTGTCTGAAGACAGCTACAGTGTACTTGCATATAGTAAATAAATAAATCTTAAAAAAACCCAAATAAAACCCCTTTTATTGATTTTTTCCTTCCTTCCTTCCTTCCTCCCTCCCTCCCTCCCTCCCTTTCTTCCTTCCTTCCTTCCTTTCTTTTTTTTTTTTTTGGTGAGTTTCACACCACATACCCCAATCCCACTCATCTCTTTGTCCCTTTGTATAGACCTTCCACCCTGGTAACCTCTCCCCCATACTAAAATAAAAAACAAAAATAAACAAAACAAAGCATAAAACCATCTCGTGGGAGCTGCAGTGTGTCACGCGTGTCTCACAGTATTCCCGTTCGTTCACGCAGCTTTACTTGCATGTTCATTACGGTGATCACGCGATCAGTTACTGGTCTGGTTTGAGGCCTCCGGCTTCTGCTCTACCACCAGTACTGGATTTTCACGGGGCCTCCTCTTGAATCTCTTATTGTTGTCCTGTGCCATGGGGATCCTATAGCTTTAGGTGCTCAGGATCGGCCCATTCACATGCTCCAACAGTTCACAGATGAGGCAGAGATTGGGGTCTGAGTCTGGACGGTAGCTAAGTTAGGCAGCTTGCCAGCTCCCCTGTGCCTGCACCACTAGCGTGGTTCTCCAGCACTGCCCCAGCTAGCTCACCCAGTGCAGCAGCCGGCAAGCGGCAGGCTCAGCTCTTCTACTCTCACGTCTGCAGGCTGGCCCACCTGCACCTCTAGAGCCAGCTCTACTGTGCTCCCCAGTCGGGCTACTCTCCCGAGCGCTGCTACCAGTGACTGATAGGACCAGCCCTCCTGCTTTCATGGGGCCAGTTCTCCTGCCTACCAGTGTGTGTGGGTATCTCTTGCCAGATCTCCCTCGCGCAAGCCCTCAGGCTGACTCATGGAGCCCCCACCACCAGGTCAACTCTACTGCGCTGCCCACGTGAGGAGGGGGGTGCTCTCTAGACTGCTCCAGCCAGTAAGGATCGGAACCAGTTTTGCATAGCCCTTGGACATTAATATGGTCCTAAGCGTCAGCCCCGACCAGGGACATCCACATGAGCCACCATCATTGAAACAGACTCCTGCTGCTGTGGGACCATGGACCCAGACGTGGCCCTCAGCAGCAGCACGAGCTGAGACTTCACCATGGCCTCAGGTGGCAGGGCAGGCCACTCCTCTCCACTCTCACATCTCCAGTTCCACCTCTCTTTATAAGGCTCAAACCCCTCTGCTTCTCTCTCTCTCTCCCATCTCACCACCATGTCTTTGTCCTCTGTTGTGGCTCTCGTTTTGGGTAGGCCACATGACTGACGGGTCTTTGGATGCCTTCCCAGGTCGTTGGTTCTTCTTCATGTCTAGGAAAAGTAAAGAAGAGCTCTGGTTTCTTATCTTCTCAATGTGAGGGTGGGAACTAAAACTCTAGTCTAGACATCGATTCCTCCCGAATCTCTAGATTTTCATGAAAAAAAAATTGTATCCATTTTCTGATGTCAGCTCACCTCCTAAATAATTGTAGTGTTACCTTTTCAGAGCTGGGCTGTTGCAGCAGCACTGAAGGCCCACGGAGGGAAGCTGTGATCTCCTTGCCAAAAGAATGGGGTCTACCTCTGGGTGGAGATGCTCCACTATCTCCTTCCTTAAGGCTTAATCCAGATGGCACTACCCGTTACCTGGCCAAGGGACCAGGTAATGACCAAGAACCTTCTAGTTCTTTCCTAGAGTCCCCACCCTAGTGCATTAGCTTCCAGAGCTGCTATCACACGGTTTTGTGAGTCTGTCTTACCCAGAAGAGTAAGAGTCTCAGAAAAATGCAACTTCCCCTTTCCTCTTCCTTTCCTTTTTAGAAGCCTGATTTCCCTATACTCCGGAGTTCGCTTACAATTTTTACTTTATATGTGTGGGTGTTTGCCTGCCTGCGCTACCCTGCATCCCGCACTACCTTTCCTAGTGACCAAGGAGGCTTGAGGAATGTGTTGGCTCCTCTGGAACTGGAGTTATGAGGTGGGGCAACCATGTGGGTGCTGGGAATTGAACCTCGGTCCTCTGGGAGAGCAGGCAGTGCTCTTAACCACGGAGCCGTGTCTCCAGCCTCTGGAGTTCACTGTTTCTCTAAAGCGCCCCTCCCTTCTATGTGGCCGTTTACCATACAGCAGACCTATATGCTGGCTTCACTCAAGCAACACCTCACGTTCTGTCTCTGCTCCGTCTTCCTCCAACAGGCAGCCACCGAGATTCACAGCTTGCCTTTCCTGGTACAATGAAGTTGTCAAGCTACTTTTGTACTATTCTTAAATTCTTTTGTCAGTGAGATTAAAACCCCCTAGTTCTTTGGTAACGAAGCCTCAGGCACGAGACACCTGGTTTAGGTACTTCATATTTTCAAAGGCAGACTCTAGGTAATTTTTCACATTAACTCTTCAGCTTCTATTTTCTTTTTTTACATCAAAAAATTCTTTTAAAAATGTCTCCTCTCCCCCCTTCCCCTAAGACAATATATAACTCCATCAGTTTTACAGGTTTCTCATGTATAATTCAGTTTATCCAGAAGGAGGCAGCATTTCACTATTACATTGATGCTTCTGCAGAGGTTCATACAAGTTTTCTGTCTTAAAACCCTCTTTTTCCCTTATCCAGTTTTTAAGTAGTCTACTAAATACATATTACCAAAAACCTCCTAGGGCAAAGATTTTTGGACACCTCTAGATCTTTGCATATTGAGAAAGTTATGAAATCCAAATCTTGCTCACATTACATTTAGCTAATGATACGAATCACATGTGTGGTGGCTGAATTCATTGACCCAGAACTGTCGTCGAGGCAAAGATACCGATCAGAACGGTGAAGGATGGGACAGAAGATGAAGTCAAACTGAGGGAAGGTGATTCAGTTGTTGCTAAGTTGTAGAAAATAGACATTTGGTCAACAAGAGAGTAACATTTGGGGACATACTTGATTGTTGCTGTAAAATTATATTTAAAAAAAAATGCTGTCTTTTATCCCGAACTTAATCTGGCACCGTAGTGCACCAAGATATCTTTCTGGGAGACATCTTAATCTCAGTCAGCAGAGCGTCTCACCCGCTCTGTTCCACCCATATCACACTGCCAATGTCTGCTCTCTGAGCCTGGCAACAATCTCTCTACCCGTCTAGTTCCCAAGGCAGGTTGCCACCATGCCAAACATACACATCCCAATTATGTGGCGGGCTAGCGTGCCTGGCCACCACACACTCTCTTAGGCTTAAATCGCCACATGAAAGAACACACAACACAATAACCTCTGATCCAATTGATGATATATAATTTGCTCATCTAGACACACGAAGTCCTGTACATATCCATCCCTTAAGGATATTCATAACAACGTGCAAATGTGCAGAATCTTAACATCTGCCTCCATGCTCTCTCCACTGCTCCTCCTGTCTCTTATTCCAGTCTCCTCCTCCCTCTAAAATATTCTCTTCCCCATCCTGCCTTCTCATCCAATGACAGGCCTCATTCTATATTGTACCTGCCTTCACCTGCGCGATGACATCATCCTACACTTGATTCACTAAGAAGTAAGGATATTAATTTATTGATTGCCGAATGTAACTTCCCATTTCTCCTTCTTACAGTGTCACAGGAGGTCACGTGGTGTTGCCACTCAGTGATTGCCGGCCAACTCACTTTATCCATCTTGTGAGGTACCAGTCTTTGAGGCAGAACCTTAGCATGCAATCCTGGCTGCTCAGGTACTATGGAGAGCAGGCTGTACTCAAGTTTGTGGGAATCCTTCCACCTCTACCTTCCAAGTGCTGGAATTACAGACCTATGCCACCACACCTGGTGCTGTCTGCTTTCAAACAATCAGAAGGAGGTTGCAATATGCTAGGAAATACTGATTTAATTATATGTAGGGGCTGGGCAATGGCTCAGTGGTTAAGGCTATTTCTTCACAAGCATGAGGACTAGAGTTTGGATCCCCAGAAGCCATGGGAAAAACTAGGAGTGTCTGGCCTACCTATAATCCCAGCATGCAGGAGGCAGAGAAAAGGAATCCTGGAGCAAGCTGGCTAGTCAGACTAACTAAAACGGTGAGCTCTGATTCAGTCAAAGACCTATCTCAACATAAAAAGTGGAAGGTGACTGGGGGAGACATCTAGACATCATCAACCTTGAGTGGCTACATGCATGTACATCCCATACATAGGAACATGCACACACATGCACATACAACTTCAAGATGGCAGCAGAGACATTTTATGTCACCTTGTATTTGACACAAGGTCAGTGCTAAAAATAGTAATTTTATCACTATTTTTATAGTAATATAGTCTATAAAAGGAATCTATAAAAGGAAGCCTTGTGGAGGATTCTTCTCTACTGGACTGGAATTGCTTGTAACTTCCATGGGTCTCACTGTGACAACCCTGAGGACTGGCCCTGCTCGTCTCCTGCTCAGTAGCATACTGAAGCTTTCTATTCTTTCCCCTTAGGCATGTGATTCTTTAAGACCTACAAGTTAGTAAGACACAATCATTCCCTCTCTGTCTCCCATTCTATCTTCCCAGGGGACAGAAGACGAGCACAGAAGAGACACAGAGCAGAAAGAAGATGATGTAGAATAGTTGGCTTGCTGCCCATAGAGCACAGAGACTTGTTTCTCTACGATACAGTTAGGGAGAATTAAAGCATTTCGAAGTATCAGCCCAAAGTATTACCCACAATGCAACCCACCAGGGGGTGAGTAAGAACTGGTTGAAGGTGGTACATAAGCAGAGAGAGGGGTCAAAACAGAGCCTGGAGAGTCCTTTGGTTCACAGTTACATTTTTTAAATGTTTTATTTATACATAATAAACTTACTTATGTGTATAACTAGTTGACTTGCCTGATGTCCACAGAGGTCTAGAATTGGCATCACATATGATTGTACATTACTGCATGGGTGCTGGGAACTGAACCTGGACTCTGCGAGAAGACAAGGACTCTTAACCACTGTGCCATCTCTCCAGATTCCTGGACCTTCTTACTTTTGGCAAGGCCGAAACCAGAGTGGAGTCTTTCTATAGTTCTGGTAGGCACAGGTGGCATAAGCTCCCCCATTCCCTACCCCATTTGTCACCTGCCAGCTCCATTTGGCAGCTGAAGAGGAGGCAGATGTCAAGGACTACCAGGGTCAGCCTGAAGTAAAGACCTCTGAGGCCCCCAACTTTTCCAAAAAGGAACTTACCACAATGTCACCAGCAGGATGCTACCAACTGCATAGGGGACATCTCTAATAGCACCGGGATTAATTGTCTCCCTTAGTCACATCATCAGAGATATATAACCACATATGACAGATCTTGCCTTTGAAGAGAAAGAGAAGAGCCTTAAAGGGAGTTTAAACTGTGGTTTGTCTGTGTATGGTTTGGAAGAGGATGTTTAAATAAAAGGAATTAACTTTTTTTTTAAGACCTTGCTATAGAGTCTAGACTGGCCTGGGATTTACGATTTTCCTGCCTCAGCCTCCAGAGTGCTGAGATTACATGTGTGTGCCACCATGCCTGGCACTGATTGATTCCTAACTGGCAAGTTACTTCTTTTATCCCACTGGGTTCTACCACCTCCAAAGGTGGGAATGGGAGGTTGCATGGGAATTTGTATTCTATACAGAAAAATAATGTTGTTACTATTTTAGTTGAGGTTATCATTGCTGCAATAAAACGCCATGACCAAAGCAACTTGGGGAGGAAAGCGTTTATTTGGCTTACACTTCTATATCACTTGGGGAGGAAGTAAGGACAGAACCTCAAATAGAGCAGGAACCAAGAAGGCAGGAACTGATGCAGAGGCCATGGGAGAATGCTGCTTACTGGTTTGCTTCCCATGATATGCTTAGTTTGTTTTCTTATAAATCACCAGCCCAGAGCATGGTACTATACAGGCTGGGTCTTCTCCCACCCATCACGAATCAAGAGACTACCCAACAGACCTGCCTATAGCCAGATCTTATGGAGACATGTTCTCAACTGAGGGTCCCTGCTCTCCAATGACTTGTGTCAAGTTGACATAAAACCAGACAGCACAGCTGTCATCCTCTTGGCATACTCATTACAATGCTTCATCAAAATCTTATCACAAGTGTTTTCGTATCTTCATCTCATGATAGTGCCTGGGTGGAAAGACAAAGAGGATGAAAACTGATGGTTGAATGGGAGAAAGGAAGGGGAGATAAAGAGAGATGTTTAAGGTGGTGGAGAGGGAAGGAAGGAGTAGTTAGAGCAGGGGGTGTGGGCAGAAGGAAGTGGGGGAGGAGAGAACTGAGGACACACTGGGACGAACCAGCTTGCTTGCAGCCTTGTCTTTGGAAGGACCAGAGGAGTTAGGAGGCACCTCAGAAAGTCTACTCTGGGTCACGCCAGGAGACAATCTCCATATCTCCTCAGGAGCCCTTTTCTTAGGGGATCCGTCTCCAGTCTACCCTTTTGAACTTGCTTTCCCATGTTCATTCTGTACTTGAGTGTTCCTGAGTCACACGAGTGGTCACACGAGTCATACTCTAGTCATCCAGGCTAAAAGTTCCCAGATTTCCATTATCATGAAGTCTGTTTTGAGTCTAGTTTTTTTGTGTTGAAATTTATGACATCCCTGCAGGTTCCACGGGTGAGGAGTTTGTCCCTGAGTCCTCAGTAGCTATTCTAAATTGAAATTTACTACAGATCCCACCCTCTAGTTCTATTGTTTTCTTTCTAGGTAGTATAACATCCATTTCTTCTGTCTTTTCTCATTAATGGGCAGTTCTCCTGAATGTTTTAATCACTGTCAGCTTTTCCTGGGGTTTGTCAGTTACATCTTCAGTTAATTAGCAAACACCACAAGTGGCTGATGTAAGTATCTCTACCTCACTAGGTCCCACTTCTTTCTTCAGACAATTTAGTTCATTAAACAGAGAGCCAACCTCTAGTTAGGATGATTTCAGCAAGCTCCCAGTTTATTTGTCTTCAGATTTAGGACTCACTGCCTTTTGCAATACATTGGCTAGAGATCAGCGTTCCATGGTTGTTTAAACTCCAGGGTTTCAGTATCTGCAGATTCAATCAGCCGTGGCTTGGATACAGTGTAGTTACAGTCTGCTATGGTTGTGTGCACTAAACGTGTAGACATTTCTTCATCATTACTCTCTAAAGAATACTGGATTCTCATTATTCCCGTAGTATAATGGATGGCTTCTATTGCATTTGCTGTTAGAAGGAACCCGAGGAGGATTTAAAGCAGGCAGGAGGAAGTCCATAGGTTCTGTTCCAACAGCATAGCATTTTGTGTCTGAAGTTTCAGCATCTGTGACCTCTGGACTCCACAGGGGTCCTGGCACCAGTCTTCTGTGGCTACCCTGGGAAAGCTGTGCTTACAAGTTTGGTTTATTAAAATGCGTAGTGTGTATATTTACTTAAAATGAGAGCACTTTGAGTCTATCATAAATGCCTATTTTGGTTGATTTCTTGCCTAATGAGGCATAATATAAAAAAATGCTGAACATTCCATTCAACCATGTGGGACAAACTAGGAATTCTGAAGGCTTGAATTTCAGAACTAGGCGATGGGAAAATGTCATATAATTATGAGGAGTAGGAAATGGTAAGTTTGTAATTTTCTGGGAGGAGAAGTGGGGAAGACGGTTCCTGAATTTCTGATATACAATGCCTCTTGTCTCAAGTCCTGTAATTTACCCATACATAAATTTGAAAACAGTTTTTTTTGGTTACTTAATTCTATTTTTTTCTGAAACAATGTGTCACATTATAGTCAAGTAGATATGGAACTCACTATGTAGCCAGGCTGGCTCAACTTGACAGAATTCCTGTTTCAGCCTCCAAGTGATGGCATTACAGGCATGCCAAACCCTTTGTCCCTCTATTTCAAAATTGTGTGTGTGTGTGTGTGTGTGTGTGTGTGTGTGTGTATACATGCACATGTGTGTGTGCATGTCACAGTGCATGTGTGGAAGTCAAAGGACAACTTTTGGGAGTTGGTTCTTTTCTTCCACTATGTAGATTCTAGGGATTGAATTTGGGTCATCAGGGTTGATTGCAAGTGCCTTTACACACTGATCTGTCTTACCAGCTCCCCAGCACCAAAAGTGCCTTTAAAGGTTTATTTAAATTGTATGTGTATGAGTGTTTTGCCTGCATGTATGAATATTCACCATGTGTGTCCCTGTTGCCTACAGATGTCAGAAAAGGGATCAGATACCCTGGAAGTAAAGTTACATATAGATGGTTGTAAATTACCATGTGGGTGCTGGGAATTGAACCCAGGTCCTCTGGAAGAACAGTCAGTGCCATTAACTGCATCTTTCTAGCCTCTGGGTAAATTATTTTGAGGGCATCTGTCTTAGTTAGGGTTTTACTACTGTGAACAGACACCATGACCAAGGCAACTCTTATAAATGACAACATTTAATTGGGGCTGGCTTACAGGTTCAGAGGTTCAGTTCATTATCATCAAGGCAGGAACATGACAGCATCCAGGCAGGCATGTAGCTGAGAGTTCTACATCTTCATCTGAAGGCTGCTAGTGGAAGACTGACTTCCAGGCAACTAGGACTAGGGTATTAGGCCCACACCCACAGTGACACACCTACTCCAACAAGGCCACACTGCCTAATCGTGCCATTCAGTGGCCCAAGCATATACAAACCATTACAGCATCTTTTTTTTTTTTTTAACCCCCATCAGGATTTATGTTTTACTCATGTGTTTGCCAGCATGTGTGTGTGCACATAATGTATCTGAAGGGGCCAGAAGAAGGCATTTGATCTTCTGGAGCTGGAATTATAAGTAGTTATAAGCCACTGCGGGTAGGTGCTAGGAACAAAACTCTGGTCCTTTGCAAGAGTGATCTTAATGGCTGAGCTGTCATTTATTTATTTATTTATTTATTTATTTATTTATTTATTTATTTATTTATTTTAAATCTTTCATAATCCATGTTCCTGGAGTGAAGTCCTTTAAAATTCAGAAATATTATGTCTTCATATACTTTAAATACTTTGGTATTCCATGACCTCATGCACACAATAACAAATAGAGTTTTAGAGACAATGATTACATTTCTTTTGAAATATGAAAGTATTTCATTGTATTCACTGGCCAGAGCAGCCTTTGCCCTCCTGCCCTCCGTCTCCGCTCCCGAATGAATACCTTCGATATGCACACCTTCATCGCCAGATCTGGTTCTTCAAGTACATCATTTTGATTTTATCAAAAAGAACAGAAAAGCAAACCCATGCTTAAAATCTATTTTATGCTCAAAGAAATTGGAAATTTTAAGTAATTACTTAAAAATTAAAAACCATATGAAATATTCATTTAGAGGCAAATGGATCTTGTGTTAAATCTTTAGTGGCTTGTCTTTGCTCTGCTCATGAAGAACTAGCCTCAGAATTGGAGAGTGATGAGGGCTTTCCTTCTTTTGAGACGGAGTCTCACTGTGTAACATAGGCTGGCCTCAAACTGTCAACACGACCTCAGCTTCCCCAGTACTGGCATTATGGATTGTACAGTCTGACAAGAACATGTTTGTTTTATGGTTTTCTTGTGTGTATTATTTTGGTAGCTTATTATTTATTTAGTACTCACGTGCAGGTGTACCTATCTGAAGCGGTAAATATTAAAATCCGTTCTATGCTCCTGGTGGGTGCATGTGACTCCTCTTGTGAACACCTCCTCTATACCCACCTGATGTTAAGGATCCCAGATGGAAACATGCACAAACACACACACACACACACACACACACACACACACACACACGCACGCACGCACGCACGCACGCACACACACGCATGCACACACACACACACTTTATATTTTAATATGCCTTAACTAGCTCGATGGTTGGGCTATTCCTGAACCTCCACATGGCTAACACACTCCCTTCTGATATTCCTGAGTTAATTCTAAGTCTAAATCTTACCTTTGCTGCCCTGGTTCCTTCTGGGCAGCCCTCCTGCAGGGCCACTTTCCCCTTGTACCTACGGTGTGGTCCATCCTATGCCCCTCTCATGGGAGACCCTTTCCTCTCTTCTGTCTTTCTTTCCCCGGGAATCCTAAAAGTCCCGCCTCTGTTTCCCTGCCTGGCCATTGGCTGCTGGTAACTTTACTTCACAAGCAGAGCCAGCTGGGGGTAGGTTTCCTTTAGCCTACAGGTGAGACACTGCAAACAGGTTTTTGGGTAACAATTAGCATGAGAACACAAGCCGCTACACCTATCCATTAATAAAAGTCTGCTCTAAATATCTACCTTGGAGGCTGGAGAGATGCCTCAGTAGTTAAGAACACTTGCCTCTTTGCCAGAGGACCTGAGTTAGGTTCCCACCGCCAGCATGGTCGCTAACAATTACTTATAACTCCAATTCCAGGGATTCAGTGTCCTCTTTGGGCTTCTATGGGCACTGCACACATGTGGTGCATATAGATACACGAAGAGAGCACACATACATAAAAATGAATAAAATCTATAGAAAATGTTAATTGTATTGCTTTAAAAAAAACCCTACCAATTCTTTTGTTTCCTCTTGCTCAGAATGAGAAGAGAATGTGTGAGATATTTTGGTCTCAAGTGAGCCCACTCACTTTCTGTCAGTGAACTCACCAATCGTAATGAATTCTTCTTGAGAGGACTTTGAGACGTACATTGCTAATGAAAATGAACCACAAGGGGGCAAAGGGAGACCAGGGCAGACCTCAGATCCAGTGCAGCTACACTATCCTGAGAAGGCAAGGCCAGCAGGCCCGTGCTCGGGTCACACACACAGCATGTACCTTTGCCCGCACTCAGCCCCTATGTCACTAAATCATCACCAGGATTGTCCCCAGAATGAGGCTGACTTCCAGAGGCTCCTGTTCCTGCACTTGGTTCCCAGTGGAATTAAAGTGTGGCCTTGCCAGGTGGTGGCAGTGGTGGTGCACGCCTTTTATCCCAGAACTCAGGAGACTGAGGCGGGTGGATCTCTGAGTTTGAGACTCAGTTTGAGAGCTAGTTCTGGGGCAACTAGGGCTACAGAGAGAAACCCTGTCTCAAACAAACAAACAAGCAAGCAAGCAAACAAACAAACACCAAAAAAGCCACCCAAAACAAACAAACAAACAAAACCCTAAACAAACCAAAACCAAAACCAAAACCAAACCAAACCAGTCAAAACAAAAAGACCCAACAAAAAAGAAGTGACTTTGTTAGAGTAGGTGTGGCCTTGTTGGAGCAGTGGGTCAATGGGGTGGACTTGGAGGTTTCAAAAGCCTTCCAGGTTCCATCTAGCTCCCTCTCTCTGCTAGCAACTTGCAGGTAGATGAGAATGCTCCAGCACCTGCCTACCTGTCAGCCCCCATGCTCCCAGCTATTATAATAATGGCCTAACTCTCTGAAGACACCAATTAAAAGCTACTTTATATAACTTGCCTCAGTGATGGTGTCTCCCTACAGCAATGGGACAGTAACTAGGACAAGGGTGAATTATCATTCTGAAAAATATGAAAAAAATGCAGAACACCGTCCCTGAGTCATCCTGTCTCTTACAACATATGATGTATCTTTTCTATCCCTGAAAGCAAAGTAGATGTGACATCATATTTGAGGGAGAAGTCAATGTGATTATTCAGCATTGATGTAGACCATATCACATGGGTCTGGGAAGGTGGGCTTGTGGTCAGGGCAGAGCAAATCCAATAAGACTTTGACCTTCCAAGAATTCACATCAACAGAACAAGTCATGGCATAGTAAAATATTTTATATTTTCAAACTATTTCAGTTTTAATGTCTTTACATAAAAAAGTAGTATTGCTGGGGGCTTGAGGAGATGGCTCAGTAGATAAGAGCCCTTGCTCTCACAGAGCTCCTGGGTTGATTCCCAGTACCTATGCAGTGGCTCACAACCACCTGTAACTACAGTTCCTGGGAATCTGACACCCTTTTCTTACCTCCATGGACACCAGGCACAGACGGGGCACACAAACGTGCATATAAACAAAACAATCATACACAGAAATAAAACAAATCGATCTAAAATGTGGTACTGTATTAGAGTTCTAGTGTAGCAGAAATAACAGAATTTTCACAGTATTAAACAACACCACAGGGCATCTTATATTTGTGCTGGATGAGGCTAGTAGAAGCATTTGAAACATTAGAAGCTCATTTCTTTCTTTTTTTTTTTTTTTTGTTCTTTTTTTCGGAGCTGGGGACCGAACCCAGGGCCTTGCGCTTCCTAGGCAAGCGCTCTACCACTGAGCTAAATCCCCAACCCCGAAGCTCATTTCTTTATGTGCTCTGTGGGACAAGTTGTGAAATTTCATTTTAAAAGAAAAATAACTTTCGACAGATTTCTAGTGAAAGATTTTGAGCTTGGGGCTCAGAAGACACTGAGATGGATTGTCCTTTTGGGTAAGAGATTCAAAAGAGAGCTTAATGCTATAGACACAGCACGGTCAGGACTCTGAGGAGAGATCAGCCTACATGGTAGGGTGGAGGACTCTTCATATGGGCTCAGAGGACAGGTAAGGGTCTTTGTCTCATGGTTGGGGATGGATCCAAAATACAGGTTGTCTCTGATTCTTGGGTGGCAAGGAAAAGGAAGAGATTCTTATATTCCAAGGAAGGGATGTGTGACCTTGAGGATGTGGGGTCTCATTTAGCCAATGTGTTTCTATCATGTGTGTCAGTGGCAGCCTCTGATAGCTTAGAGTCTGTTAGTCTGGTCCTGTGTACCAATTCGCTGCAAGGGAGAAGAGAGACACAGCTGCATCCTGACCCGAGCAGTGTATGGTCTGGGTTGTTAGCACATAAGCTATTTTAACAGTTTCTCTGAATTCTTTTTTTTAAAAATGGATTTATTTATTATATAGGAGTACACTGTAGCTGTCTTCAGACACACCAGGAGCACGCATCAGATCTTATTACAGATGGTTGTGAGCCACCATGTGGTTGCTGGGAATTGAACTCAGGACCTCTGGAAGAGCAGTCAGTGCTCTTAACCACTGAGCCATTTCTCCAGCCCGATTTTCCCTGAATACTTAATGGGGATTCTAGGATTCCTGTTCTCTCTGTGCTGTGTTGTTTGTGACTCTAGGAAATATGATTTAGCTGTGCCTAGTCAAGGTTTGCAAGCATTTGTAACTTGTGCCATGCTGAGCTCCCACTCTATCTGCTTTAGAGCTGCCACTTCAGCCATAGAGTCCACCCAAAGCCAGCATCTGAGGCTGTGAGGTCTGAGCAGAAGCCACTACCTTCCACACCAGCAGCTTTCCTTGGAGTCCTTCCTACATCAAATCTCTAAGAGCTGTTTGGATCAAAATTTTACATGCCCTTCGAACAGAATCATTCCACAAATATCCTTATCACTGAGGTGACTGGTTAGACATGCAAACACCCAGGCCCAGTGTTAGCTTCATGCAGGAATTATCACCAAAGCTTAGAAACCAAAAGCCTGTTTTTCTAAGAAAACATCTTTGTGTATGACTGCCAGGCTAGGATTGTTTCTAATGTTGTTTATAATCAAAAGAAAGACTTTGCCTCACAGCGCATACATTTACTTCCTCATGGTCCTGACTTCTGTCTCTCCTTCATTTTCCTTTAGAATGCAAATCTGGGCTCCCCGTGGTCAGAGATCATGCCAGCATCCAGGGATGCACTGATGTGGCAAACGCCACTGTATAGCTTTACCATCGACCTAACTCATGTCTGATTTTACTTTTAAAAACTGGAAGTAGTTTTATATGATCAGGCAGAATTATGTTAAACTTATTCTCTCTTTGCCTTTCCCTGATTCCTGTCTTCTTACCTCTAACTTTAAAATCATACCATTGGGGATTTTTCAGTCAGGTTTACAGTCAGAGATGGATAGAGATAGGGAGGAGAGGGAGGAGGGGGGGGTGTGTAGGGGGCTTGGGGGATGAAATGCTTCTGCTTCCTCCAGAGACTGACAGCGACTCTTGCTGACACACTAAGATGTGAAACAGCACAGTGAGTCCCAGAGGGTCACATGGCTGAATTCAGATTCTGAAATATATGCTCTGGATATAAACTTAACCTCTAATTGTTTATGAAATATTAAGCGCATAGTAACTGATACACCCAAAGTGTATTACTTTCATACTTAGAACATATTTTGTGTATGTGTGCACATGCATTTATGTACATATGTCTATACGCTTTTACTTGTTTATTGTATTTCTTCTTCCAGGAAAGGATTTAATATTTAGTAGACTACACATGATACGAAAAGATAAATACAAATGAAAATGAGTATATGAGAACTTTGGATGAGGAAGAAGAGTGTAGGGGAATGTCTTAGTCACTTTTCTATGGCTGTGATAAGACACAATGACCAATGCAGCCTATAAAAGAAAGAGTTTGTTTCAGAAGCTTATAGAATCCACATCTGTCATCACACATCAGCTGGGGGCATGGCAGCAGGAGGGCAGGCATGGTGCTAGAGCAGTGGCTGTGAGCTTATGTCTTTAGAAACAACCACAAAGCAGAGAGAGCTCACTGGCAATGGTGCAGGCTTTTGGTTACACTTTACTTGTTTATAGACCAGGTCTCCTCTGCAGCCCTGAATGACCCTGAGAAATCTATGTAGACCATGCTGGCCTTGAACTCACAGCAATCCTCCTGCCTCTGCCTCCCAAGGGCTAGGATTCCAGGTGCATGCCCTCATGTCCAGTCGTTGTTGTTTCCTTTTTCCCACTTACTCCCCACGTTTCTTTGCTACCTTTTTGTTCTTTTGCTTCCTTTTTATTGTCTCCGTGTTCTTTCTCACTCCCTCTATTTTTTCCCTCCTTCCTTCTGATTTACATTCCCTGTCTTTGGTTTTACATTCTCTGTCTTTGGTTGATCTTCAGTCTAGGTCTCTCCTGTTAAAATGCACAAAGAAGGGCAAGCTACGAAGTTTAGAGTTGATTTTCAGTTTTGATCCCAAGTGAAAAGCTTACATAAGGATTTATAACGGAACTACAGCCAAAAAGGGATAGTCCTTCCTCCTGGGCCTCATACATAAGGTTTATGGGGCTCACTGGGAGGCCTGTAATTCCAACATCATTGCTAAGATGAGGGTACTTATGTTGCAAGCACTAGTTCTCAATAGCATCCCCTGTCCCAGGCCATGGCTGGTGAAAATTGTCAGCCTGGAATTTTAAGAGAAGAATGAACTTTTTCTCTCAGGGAAGTTTGTAGGCAATTTGCACTTCATAGATCACGATGTTTCCGTGTGTGTGTGTGTGTGTGTGTGTGTGTGTGTGTGTGTGTGTGTGAGAGAGAGAGAGAGAGAGAATGTGTCTGTATGTGTCTCTGTGTGGGTGTGTGTGTCTCTGTGTGAGTGTGTGTCTGTGTGTGAGTGTGTGTGAGAGTGTGTGTGAGTGTGTGTGTGTGCAAGAGTGTGTGTGAGTGTGTGTCTGTGTGTGACTGTGTGTAAGTGTGTGCGAGAGTGTGTGTCTGTGTGTCTGTGTGTGAGAGTGTGTGTGAGTGTGTGTGTGTGAGAGTGTATGTGAGTGTGTGTGTCTGTGTGTGAGTGTGTCTGTGTGTGTGTCTGTGTGTGAGTGTGTGTGTGAGTGTGTGTGAGTGTGTGTGATTGTGTGTGTCTGTGTGTGTGTTTGTGTCTGTGTGTGAGTGTGTCTGTGTGTGAGTGTGTGTGTCCATGTGTGTCTGTGTGTGAGTGTGTCTGTGTGTGAGTGTGTGTGTGTCTGTGTGTGAGTGTGTCTGTGTGTGAGTGTGTGTGTCTGTGTGTGTGTCTGTGTGTGAGTGTGTGTGTCTGTGTGTGAGTGTGTGTGTGTGATTGTGTGTGTCTGTGTGTGTGTGTCTGTGTGTGAGTGTGTGTGTCTGTGTGTGAGTGTGTGTGTCCGTGTGTGTCTGTGTGTGAGTGTGTGTGTGTGTGAGTGTGTGTATGTGTGTGTATGTGTGTGAGTGTGTGTATGTGATTGTGTGTGTCTGTGTGTGAGTGTGTGTGTCCGTGTGTGAGTGTGTGTGTCCGTGTGTGTCTGTGTGTGAGTGTGTCTGTGTGTCTGTGTGTGAGTGTGTGAGTGTGTGTGTCTGTGTGTGTGTCTGTGTGTGAGTGTGTGTATGTGTGTGAGTGTGTGTGTGATTGTGTGTGTGTGAGTGTGTGTGTGTGTGTGAGTGTGTGTGTGTGCAGCTGCCTCTGCTGGCGTGTGCCTCAGTCTGGGCCTGTGTGCATGTGTCCATGCCTGTGCCTGCGCCTGCACTTGCTCCTAGTCTGAGTGTAGTGTTAGTGCCAGTGCTGGTGGATGTTCATGTCTGCACATGTGCTTGGGTCTGTGTATTTGCCCGTGTCTTGCTGTCCCCAAACGGTGTGAAACTAGGATAGCTATTTATAACTAAAGCACAAGTTTGGAGCATACTTCTCACAAGTCAGGCATGTTCTTTAGTTTTGAGCCCCTTCTTCCATTAGAACACGCTTTGCCCAGGTGAAGCTCAAGGAACAACTGAAAAAGCACGAACAACTACGGGCTTTGGCGTGTGGATTTCCATCTCTGTCTCCATATTGTTATTTTTTGGAACGTGTATTTTTTTTCATAGCACCAACCACTCTGTCTTATTTTCCACTACTTAAAAAAATATTAACGGGGAACACAGAAGAGCTGCCCAGTTCTCCCCACAACACTCCCCACGTACAGATAGCTGTGCTGGCAAAGCTAGACGGCTGCTTTGCTTCAGGCAACTCCCATATCACGGCTCAAGACATCTGTCTGGATGCCAAGGGAAAAAATGTCAAAATGCAGCCTAATGTATAATGTGTATATAAAACAGTTATATGGAGGCTGAGTTCGGGAAAATAGGGGATTATGTATATAAAATGATGGCCAGGGGAGAAAAAAATTAACCAAAAGCAGAACCTAAACAAGACATTGTTGAGTTATGTGTTGCTACTATTTGATTTAATTTGGGGAGTGGGTTTAGGTGGGATTTGAGTTGGGGTATAAGAGGGAGAAAGATTACCGGGGCATTTTAATATGGGCATTTGTGGTGGTTTGAATAAGAAATTTCCTTTGTAGTCTTGGGCATTTGAAAGCTCCGTCCCCAGTTGGAGGTGCTGTTTGAGGAGGCTCAGAAGGTGTGGCCTTGTGTGTGGAAGGAGGTCCCTGGAGGTGGCCCTGAGAGTTTAGACTCATGCCCACCCTCTCTGCTTCACGCTTGCAGTTCAAGATGTGAGCTTGGGCTGGAGACATGGCTCAGTGGTTAAGAGCACTGACTGCTCTTCCAGAGGTCCTGTGTTCAAATCCCAGCAACCACATGGTGACTCACAACCATCTGTAATGAGATTCGATGCCCTCTTCTGGTGTTATCTGAAGACAGCTACAGTGTACTTATATATAATAAATAAATACATTTTGAAAAAAAAAAGACATGAGCTCTTAGCTTCCTTTTCCTGCTGAAATGCCTTCTCTCTGCCATCATGGCCTCTAGTCCACTGGAACTATAAGCTCAAATAAACTCTTTCTCATACAAGTTGGTCAGGTGTCTTACCACAATATTAGAAACCAAACTAATACAGCATCCTTAACATTGAGAGGAAGAAGTAATAATCGAATAATAGTTCGATTTTTAGGCAGTGCCACTGGGTGTCTGTGTGTCTGGGAGTCTGAAGACAATGCAGGTGACTGACTTCCAGAGGCATGCTGTGAAATGCTTAAAGGATAAGAACCAAAACCCAGGAACACTCCAAATTGAATATTTTTTTATTAATCATCATTATCATTGGTTTTTGAGACTGCTTTTTCTCTATGTAGCCCAGGGTGTCTTGGAACTAGCTTTGTAGATCAGGCTGGCCTTGAACTCAGAGATCAGCTTGTCTCTGAATAGTTATTTTTTTAAAGATACCAAAACAAAGCAAAGCGAAACAAAAAGTCTATAAACAGCAGCAGCAGCAACAACAGTAGAACTATGGAGTTTGGTTGTGTTGGTCACCATCACGGATCTACCTTGGCATGCGGCTGATACACCCAGTGACTCTGTACTGGAGAAACTGCTTTCCCCTTCCCCGCAGGTATCAACTGCAAATAGCTTCTTGGTCAGGGGCGAGGCTTTACGCTCACTTCTCAGTGCTGGGATTTTGTCTGATTTGAAACTGCATGGTCTTGCGCGTGCTGTTACAGCCCTTTCGGAGTTCATATGTATTAATTTGTGTTAATGGTTTGTTTGTTTGGATTTCCATCATTTGCTTTTTGAGAGAGTGGGGGTGGGGTAGGGAGGTGGGGAAGATTTGGGAGAGGAAAACTATGGTCAAAATATATTGCATGAAAAAAATTTAAATAAAAAGAGAATATGTTTTAAAATTTAGAACTGTAGGAAACTTTCAGAAAAGTTACAAGTATAGCACAGCACAGGAACGGTTTTGTTTTCCTGACAATCAGAGATTAAGTTGCTGACCTGATGCCTTCAGCTTTAAGTGATTTCGGCAACTTTAGAGCTTGTTTGCATTCACGTGGTCTAACCAAGCACAGACCCCCGTACCAGGAGACTGACCGGGAGCTGGGAGACGCTGCTGCTGGGAGCCCCAGGGCCCTGTCCAGTCCTCCCATTTGTTCTGTTGGTGTGGCTGGTAGCAAAGCACTGGCCTGGTAGCCGAGCCCTGGATTAGTTGCAAAGCGCCCTCCAGTTCTGTCTGAGAAGTCTTTAGTGTTCCTTTGGCTTTTACCGGCCGTCTGTTTCATAAAATGTGTGTGAATGTGAAATTGTGTTTTGTCATGATTACACCTCAGGCTATGCATCTTCGGTATACGTGATGGTTCAGGTGAGGTGTGAACTAACTGGATTAAGGGAGAATTGAGAGCTGACAAACCATCGTGCTAATGTACCCAGTGCTGACATTAAGTCAGTCGTGATCGCGTAGGATTATAATGGAGATGAAACTTCCTTTTACCTAGTAACTGTGCAGAAGAGTCCTGATGGGTGTGTGGCATAAGCAGATCTACTACGAGCCTAGAAAAGTATATCGATACAGTTGTGTACAATTCCTACTTGATTGTGATAAAAATGACTATGTTAGCCAGGCATGGCGGCACATGCCTTTAATCCCAGCGCTCAGGAGGTAAAGGTAGGTGGAGCTCTGCATTCGAGGTCAGCTGGTCTACGGAATGAGTTCTAGGACAGCCAGGGCTACACACAGAGAAACCCTGTTTTAGAAACCCGGGGAGAAACAGACCATTACTGTTTTATGTAGATACTATGCTTTTCAACACCTTTCTTATGGTTTTTTAGGAGTTCATCAACTTAGCCAAAGCCGGCCTCAAATTTGCAGTCTTCCTGTCTCCCTATCACACACACACTGAGTATTAAAGGCACAAATTACCATGTGTAACTTAACAGTTATTTTGAGTAGACTCCTCCTACTTATTTAAACAAATTTACTGTAAAATGTATTTTTGGCATCCTTGAGTGCCTCCAAGAGGCATGTGGGGCGACTGACTTACACCATTTAGACTTGTGATCAAACACTTCAGGGCATAGTGTGCAGAATATGACCCCGTTGTTAAGTGATACCTGACTGTTTCTTGTGTATATGAGGATCTTTCCAGAAGAGGCTGATGTGTGATTTGATGCACTGAGTGGGAAAGCCTTCCAAGTCAATGCTCCATTGGCTGGGTGCTCAGGTAGGTCAGAAAGGCAGAGAGAAGGGGAAGTGTCTCTCTCCTGTGGAGCTGGGCACTCCTCTTTTGCCTTGGACATCAGAACATTAGTTCTCATGGTCTTTGAACTCTGGGGCTTACATCAGTGACTCACCCGCATCCCTCACCCTGATGCAGGAACTCAGGTCCTTGGTCTTAGACACAGAAGATACTACTGGCTTGGTTCTGAGACTTTTGGACCTCCTGGTCATGCTACTGACTTCCCTGGTTCCTTGGCTTTTCGGTGTCGTATCAGGGGCTTCCTTAGCCTTCATTATGACAATCCAATTTTCCTTATAATCCCTTTCTTGTTCTGTCATCTATCACCTTGTATATCCTACTGGTCCTATCTCTCTGGAAAGGTCTTACTAGTACAGTTAGGAACATCACAAATTCTCATCTTTGCATCCTGGCAGGTATCACATGACTTAGGTCTGTCCCATTATGAAATCAGCACACTTCAACCATGTAATTAGGGTGATGTTTGACAAGATTACACATTAAAAATTTGTGTACTGTCTTAGTTAGGGTTATTATTGCTATGATGAAAACCATGACCAAAAGAAACTGGGGAAGGAAAGGGTTTATTTGGCTTACATATCTGGAGTTGCAGTCCATTAAGGACAGTCTAAGGCAGGAACTCAAATGGGACAAACACCTGAATAGAGGAGCTGAGGCAGAGGCATGGAGGGTGCTGCTTCCTGGCTGGTTCTCTATGCCTGCCCAGCCTGCTTTCTTATAGAACTGAGGACCGCCAGTCCAGGGGCAGCCCCTGCCTCAGTGGACTGGCCCTCTCACATCAATCACTAATTGAGAAAACGTCCTGCAGGCTTTCCTGGAGCCAGGCTTCTGGAGGCATTTCTCAATTGAGGTTCTCTCAGATGATTCTGGTTTGCGTCAAGTTGACATTAAACTAACCAGAACACTATTCTTGATGCTTTGAAACTTAGTTTTAACCAAAATTTTAACTTACTTATTTAATATTTAAACATGATTACAGCTTCCTGTTCTATTAAGTAGCCTAGAAGCATTTTGCGGGGGTGGGGGGGTGGGGCGATGCGGCAGGCTCTTTTATGCTGTCCAGGCTGGTCTCAAACTCAAGTTGACTTCTGTTTCAACTACCCCAGCTATTCTACCTTGTGCTACTGCATCAGCTTATAATTCCTATGTCAAGTTTGATGCTTAAATTTTCCCAGTGACAACCCCTCTAGGCTATGTGGTTTGGGCAGTTCTTCCTTATTCTCTGAGCGCTTTCTTGCGTTCTGACACAGGATGGTATAGGTGCACCCTACGCTTCCTGCCCCAGCTTTGGAACCATCTGCTCTCCAGGATACCATGTGTCCTATGATCAGGGAACTGCACGGGCAATCCAAGGTCTGGGCGTTAGACGTGCTCAGTGCTGTTGGGAGAGTTCTCAGGAGCTCTCAGTCGAGAGAGTTTGGGGTTTGCAGGCATGCTTCACGACACACTTATTTGAATATGTCTTCCTGTGTCTCTCTGTTGAGACAGTGATCATATACCGCCATATCATGTCTGACGAGAAAGAGCCTTCTAGTCTTACTCCTTCCCATGTTTGTTTCCTGTCCCTCTGACCACCTGGAACCTGGCCGCATCCTTAATTGACTGACTCCATCAATACTATTTGCATATCGCTTTTCCCTTGCGATGAGATGCCCTTTGCTTGGCTATCTCCAGCTCATGACACCCTATTACCAGTCTTGGTGTTTATAGTCCATGCTGGGAGGCCACGCTGATTGCATGCTCTCTTTAACAGGTATTAATATCTACATATAATATATAATTATAGTATATCAAAACAGGTTTTGTTTTGTTGCCCAGGCTGGTCTGGAATTTGCTATGTAGACCAGACTGGTCTTGAACTTCAGCAATCCGTCTGCATCTGCCTCCCAGAGTGTAGGGATTAAAGACACGCCCTACAGCATCTCCCCTCCCCCCACTCACCCTGTTTGCGCTCTGAGCAGGTTGGACCCCTTTGATGACCTCTTTGATGATGCCTTTCTTCCCTAGCTCTGCTGTAACACTGGCAGCAGGGCGTCCATCATGGTTAAGTCAGTCTTTGCCCCTAGCTGAACTCCAGGAAACTATCTTGTTTGGGGACAGTTGCGTACCTTACTGAGCTTGAAAGTGGGCCTAAAGCTTCATTGTTTTGAAGAGAATGCAAGTAAACAAAGAGAGAGGAAGGCCTAGTTTACGTTCTGGAAATTAAAAGAAACAACAATGTACACTGTGTGTTTATTTCCTATACTAACGAGAAATAAGGCTTTCTATTAATATTAAACAGTCTAAAATATTAAACATGTTTTTTAAAACTTATATTTATTCTTTTCTTAGGGGACTAATGTAATGCTGGATAATTAGACTCAGATTTGGTATTTATCCTTATTTGGGGCCAGAAAAGAAGTCTCTTTTGATATGCAATCTTTCTCTCTTATTATGCCCAGAAGGATTGGAAAATATTGGGAATTAATAATTATTGGTGAGGAGATGAGGCTGAGAAGTGATTACAGTTTAAAGGAAAGGTCAGTGTTGCTGTCTTTAATCACTTCATGTGATTCCCGCCCCCGGGCATTTATCTTTGTCATTATCCATCGAATCTCACTGGAAAGCCTGCCCCAGTAATTCAATCCAGATGAAGTCAAACTGTTACTTCAGACTCCATTTTGTGGTCCCATCGAGGTAATTACTATGAATCAATCAGTGATTGAGTCTGAAAAAATACATTTAATTATTATTAATTGAATAAGCATGGAGTTAATAAAACTGTCCTAGGGTATTATACCAAAAATCAATTGATTGTATCTGCCTTCAAGAAGTTATACCCTAAGGGATATAATAGGAGAAGAACAATCTTTCCCATTTAGGTAAAAATGTACTTAGTAATTGTTCATGAAATTACATTTTTTTCCCTAATACTTAAGAGCTGGCATGGCCTGGCCTAGGGAAGTGAAATAACAATTTTGCCTATGCAAATTCTTAATAGGGCAAACATTCTAAATTAACCTAAAATTTATAAAATCCAGTGCCTCTCTGAGAATGTGTATATTTAATTAGTAAGCTGGATTTAAAAAATCATTCCACATAAACAATTATATTCCTATTTATAATGTAATAACAAGGTCATGTCAAATCAAAGTAAGTAACTGCTATACCTAAGTCATAAGGCTTAAAACTATCCAAAAACCAATGGCATTCTTAGCTTTGAAAACCCAAGCGACTCAGCAATCATAATCACAGAGTGTGGCAGTTTTCTGCGTTTGACCTTTGTATTGCTCCAAAATTCTATCCCTAACCACAACATGGGGGAATTGTAGGGCCTCAGTGCAAGCCAAGGTCCGGAAGCTGAGAGCTCTCACTGAAAAGGAACAATAAAGGAAACAACCAGCTCCATGGCTTATCATGACCTTTAGGAAGGAGACTGAACAAGGATGAAAAGAGCAAGGCTCTGGAAGCAGGAGACAAGGACCAGTGACCATGGACAGGCTCTCACACAGCTCCTCTCTCACACAGAGAGGAGAGGCAGGAAGGCAGGAAGGAGATCAATAAAGAGCCTCGCTGAAGAGGGAGCAGCATCTGCGCTTTTGTAAGCAAACTACCTTGCCTCTTCAGAGAAAGCCTTAAAAACAAAACAAAACAAAACAAAACAAAACAAAACAAAACAAAACAAAACAAAGCCTCTCTCTGTTCCCTTTAGTTTCTCTTTGTTGCAACTTTGGGGTACATGTGAGAATCATCTTTGACAGCAGGTTGGAGACTTTGTGAAGCACTCCTCATGGCTCGCATTTTAAGCTAGCCAATTACAACACGTCAGGTAAATCCCTGCCCTCCTTCCTTCTCCCTGTTCACCACGGACTAGTTCTTGTGTCCCAGCAGACCCTATTCTGGAACAGCATTTGAAAGAAGAAAGCAGCATGCCCGAGGTAGTAGAGGTCTTTGAAATGTGTACAGTTTGGTGGCTACAAACAGATAACTTCCCAAACACTAAATCCCATGACCTAGGAGGAAAGGACGGGCTGCCTTTCTGAAGGCTAGCCTCCATTCACTTGATACATCTACAGGGCATGCAATTCAGTCAAAGAGGCTAGGACAGGCATGGGTAGAGACTGACTAATCTCTTGCAAAAGATGTGTTTATTTTTATTTTTTATATATAAGTGTTTCGTCTGTGCATCAGCGATTGCCTGGTACTTGCAGAGGTCAGAAAACAGTGCTGGCTCCCTGGGACTGGCAGTGAGGACATTTGTGAACCATCACACCGGCACTGGGAATCAATTCTGGTCCTTTGCAAGAGCATCTCTTAACTGCCAAACTATCTCTCCAGTCCCACTGACAAATCGTTTTGTAGTTTCTTTTCTTTTAGATGGGATCTTATTAATGTAGCCCTGTTCTGGAACTTGCTATGTAAACCAGGCTCGCCTTGAATATACAGAAATCCACTTATCTCTGCCTCCCAAAGGCTGGGGTTAAAGGCCTGTGCCATCACACCTGTGCTAGTAATTTTGAGCATAGAAGTCCAGAGAGCTTCTGAAGTTACACATAGTGCATTGCACTGAATGCAAATTCTCATGTACACAAAACCCAGGTCACTTATTGTCTTAGTTACTTTGCTCTTGCTGTGATAAAACACCATGACCAAGGCAGTTATACAAGAAAGTGTTTAATTATTTGGCTTACGATTTCAGAGTCAATGGTAGAGTGAAGGGACGACTCAAAGCTTATATCTTCATCCACAACAGTGACTCGGAGAGAAAGATAGATTCTATCTATCTATCTATCTATCTATCTATCTATCTATCTATCTATCTATCTATCTATCTATTGAGAGAGCAGTGAGACTCACCTGAGGTTTTAAAACCTCAAAGTCCTTCCCCACTCACCTCCTTCAACAAGGCAGACTGCAGGAAGTTGACCGCGCTTACCCCACACTGCTACTGGGCTAGAGCTGGCTCAGGGGTCCCTGGGCTTGCAAGGAGGCCAGGCGTCAGGTTCTCAGGCTCTTGGGCATCCATCCAGGCGCCGCTGGGATGCCAAGGAAGAGCTGAGAAGGGAGTGGGGACCCGCAGGGCTGGAACTATCCTGGGGCCAAGGGGGAGCTCTGGCTGGTTCTGTATCCTGGGGAGTACAGAGGGCTCCCTTGGTGTGACTGCTGCAGAGGAGACACGGAGGCACGGAGGCACGGAGGCACGGAGGCACGGAGGCACGGAGGCACGGAGGCACGGAGGCACGGAGGCACGGAGGCACGGAGGCACGCTGCTGGGAGCATAGAGAGGCCTTCTTCAGGAGATTCACTCTGTAGGCGAAGGCCTTCTCTGTGGCTCCCCACAGCGGATTCAGATGAAAGGAGACAGGCCATAGTTTTTAAGGTGTTTAGTGTCATGGCGGAAAGTGGGCGAGTAAAACCGTACTCTACTTCTCAGGATGGGCCTGAGATTAAATACCATTTGTAGGGAGGTGTGTCTGGGAAGGGAATTCATTGGCTAAGCCTCCAGGCCTTTAGGTACCTCATTATAATGCAGATCTACCTTGAGCCTATGTGACCTGTGGTTCACCTGCAGAGGAGCTTGGGGGCGTTGCCTTTTACGTGACTGATGGCCACAAATCTATGGAGGGCTGTGGGCTAGTTTGCGGCCTGGATTCTTGGGAGTCAGGAGAAGCGCCTACTGCCCTCAGTGTCACCAGGTTTCAAGCCTCCTCAACTGGGAACCAGGGTGCCTTTCACTGTCCCACATAAGACACATACTAATAAAACCTTACATGACAAATAATAGCCTTACAGGACAAAAGAGAAAAAGCATACCCACGAACAAGGAAAAACAACAACAACAACAGCAACAACAACAACAACAAAACAACAACACCCCCCTTACAAAAAGAAGTAGGCTACTAACAAGTAAACTGTTAACAAGTAAATACAGAGAACTACTACAATAACAAAAGCCTCACATTTATCATGACCTAATGTAGAGATTGACTACTAAAATTCCAGAGCTACTAGCTAACCGTGGATTGCACAGACTGTGAGTGGGGAGCTACAGAGGGTTTCTGGATGGTCCCTGTGAGGTTAAGTTTGGTAGATGTAATTTTAACTTGTGTCTCAGACACATGGTAAATCTCATACAATGATTTGATAACTGGCTATGCACCCAACCAAGGATTTTGGGGAAAATGGGTTCATGAATGCTTGAATGTACATGCACCTAGTTGATCCCAACAACTTTTTATCTCTAAATAGCTGAACTGGGTACCCTGGAGTCTGGCGTTGTCCCACAGGGAGACAAGGCTTTGGCCTTCCACTCAGTCAGCCCTAGAGGTAGCTTCTCCAAGTTAGGAGAAACCTACTGAAGTCATTGTGGATGTGTTAAGCATGCCTCGTTACCACAGCTGTGTCTGTGTAGACACCGGCAAACCTGATAAGACAGGTGGAGAATTTGGGTTAATATTAGGGAGTCAACCTGTTAGGGGGTGGCCAGAGAGAATATTTGACATGGCCATAGAAGTCTGGCCCGTACTATTACTGACTGTCCTGAGTTGTTTCCACACACCCTGTAATGTGGTCCTAAACCTTGTGTTGTTTCTAATTTCTGTCTACCTTCTATTGTCTTACCCAAAGAGAGAGAAATGTTGCTTTTAAGGGATAGGTATTTAGGAAAAAGCAAGTCCATGAACGTGTGAATGAGGAAACATCTAACTGAATCTCTGTTTTACTGATCATAAAGTAGATGTTCTCCTCTATTAGATTTGCAAAGATCACAGTAAATGCTTTCCAGACGGTGTGAGCGGATCTTGCCAGGGTGATGATTCTCTCAGGACAGTTGCTTCCTGAGCTGCTGATAATGTGCTGCTATCTTCTTATACTACTTGCCCTCTGGTTCTGTCAACTTCCTTTTCTTTCAGCTATGCAGTCATCTATGGCACGTGGGTGGACATGGGGGTCGTGTTGAATGCTTAAAGTATGTGGACATTGGCAGGAGCGAATATCAAAACCAAAGTGCTCCAGGCTTCTCTCTGACGGTTGTTGCTGTGGAGACTGGGAGGAAGTACATGTTGAATTTGACTGAAATAGGACATAATGTAAGGACAACTGTACTGTGGGATTGTATAGACCTGGGTGAAGAGTCACAGCCAGAATCTGTAGGTTATAGCACAATGGTGGCTTAATAGTGAAGGAGGCCATGTCCCTACGCAAAAGTCTGTAGGAAGGTGCCCCGGCCAGCGGGGGTTCAGAGTGGACCTGGGAGGGGGTGAAAGAATGGGGGACAGGAGGCACAAAGAAGGACAGCAAGTCTGTGTTCTGATCAAGCTCTCATAGTTTATTTCAAAAAACAGCGGCTTATAAAGACAAGCAGGCGGGAAGGTCACCTAGGACAATCCATCACTGCCACCACCCTTCCTATAGCCCTAAACCATAAATTGCAGCTATACACAGACAACTGGCTAGGTGTCCCAAGGCTGGAGGCTGTAACTGCCTTAATTTTCCTGGAGATAGGGGCCATACAATGAGCAGAGCATTCCTGAGAAGATAGGGGCCATATAATGAGCAGAGCATTCCTGAGAATTCCTGAGACTGAGTGTGCTTGGCTCCCTGCAGAAGGCACAGGCCATTTCCAGAAATTCCTATTTAGCAGAGGAGACAGGATAGGGAATCAGAAAGGGACTGGGTAGTTAGTATAGGCAAGCTTTATTAAACACCATTTTAAGAACTTTGTAGTTTTTAAAAATCCTATTCCTTATATCCTCCTTTGATTTGATAGATTCTTTATAGCCTTATTTGATTTGACGGATAAACAAAGTGAGAAAAGTTTAAGCTTTCCCCTACAGGCTAAGCATATACTAAATGGTGTAGCCTTGGCTATCCTGGGACTTCCTCTGCAGACCAGGCTGACCTCAAGCTTATAGATCTTCGTGCTTCTGCCTCCCAAGTGCTGGGATTAAAGGCATGTGCCACCACCACCTGGCCAAAGTCTGCATTCTTAACTGAGAAAAAAAAAACCCACACCCGATCTACATTTCACAGGAGCCAGCACATGGTAGCTCACTATTGGAAACAGGCTGATATTAGAACCGTCTACCAGAGTGGAGTAGGAGCCTCAGCTTTGGGACCCACAGTGTCTTGAAGCGTGAGAGAGTGATGACATGGCAGTAACGGACCATGGCAAAGGCCTACCAGTAAGGACTGAAAAGGGTGCATCTGCGATGGTGTCGGGGCTAATAATACCGTGTACTTATTTCCGAATGGGAAAGACCATGCAGAGACAGCATACTCCCAGAGAACAAGAGGTGTTGAAAGAGAGGTGTCAAGAGACTAAGCCTTGTAAAAGAAGAGATAAGACGCACACTTGCAGCCAGGGGCCAGAGAAGAGCCAGCCAACCGAGGTCACATCTCCAACTGAGTGTTCTAAGATCAAACAAACTGTCCATGTTTTATAGAAGTCTCATTTATCACAGTGACACCAAATAAAGATGGTTTTCATTCATATTGGCTCAGAGTTAAAATTTCCAGGTATTAAAACATCAGAGGAATAGTAAGGAGCTCAATGGATAGTCACTTGTTGCTAAGCTTCATGACCTGAGTTTAATTCCTGGGGTGCACATGTGGAGGGAGAAACACTCCTGGAAATTCTGTCTCTCTGTCTCTGTCTCTCTGTCTCTGTCTCTCTGTCTCTGTCTCTCTGTCTCTGTCTCTCTGTCTCTCTCTCTGTCTCTCTCTCTCTCTCTCTCTCACACACACACACAGACACACACACACACACACACACACACAGAGAGAGAGAGAGAGAGAGAGAGAGAATGACATGTAAATATTTTCTGAGTTTGTGAAAACTTAATGTGTGAATTACAAGATTGGATTTATGAGAAAACTGTTAGAATTCCTTCAAGTTACATCCCAGAGTCCCTAGTCCTTCATTTTAGGGGGCATCCACTCCTCCAGTGCCTGGTTTGAATTTTGACTATAAAAATGCTATTTAATAAAATACCCTTTTTTTTTGGGAGAACAATGTCTACAGCTTGTTTAAATTTTTTCTTTTTATTAAAAGCACTTTTTGTATCTTTGCCTTATTCACTTTGGCAGCCTCGAAGCCTTGAGCACCCGTGGGGTCATTTCTGTGGTAACTCACTGGTTTTCTGTGTCACTCCAAGAGTGTATCCAATAGTCTTGTCTTTATAATCAGAATTGGTTTTCTTCTCTGAGCAAACGGAATCAGAAGGGCTTGTGATTAATTACACACTTAAATATTGAAGAGTACTCCTAAAGTTTATGTAATGAAGTGTGGAAAAATTGTCACATGAGTATCCTAAATAAATACGGTCTTTGGGAATGTCCTCAGTTTTGCCAGGGTTTGAGGAACAGGAAGACAGTTGGGAAATTCTTCTGGGATTCATGTTGGATTAAGAACACCCTGTTACTCAGTAGAAGTGGACTCAATATTCTTGTCAGGAGCAAGTTTCCTCATGAAACTGGGGGAAAAAAACCCATATAATTTAATTTATGTGACTTTTTGTCAGTTCTGGTTCATTTTGCTGCTTTTGCTTGTGTATTTTCTTGAAGGTTATTTTTCTTCCTTTCTTTATTTGGCTGTTGTACTTTTAGACTGAGGCCAGAAAAACTCTGAGCTTCGTTGACCTTAACTTACCAAGTGGAGAGGACGAAGAGGCTCATTTTTTTTCTGCTTCTGATTGCCTAGGGTGAGGGAGATTCTACCTTTCACTTGTTAGGAAGTGTTCAGTGAGTCTTTTTTTTTAATATTTATTGATTTATTATATACAAGTACACTGTAGGTGTCTTCAGACACACCAGAAGAGGGCATCAGATCCCATTACAGATGGCTGTGAACCACCATGTGGTTGCTGGGAATTGAACTCAGGACCTCTGGAAGAGCAGTCAGTGCTCTTAACCGCTGAGCCATCTCTCCAGCCCTCAGCGAGTCTTTACATGAGAGCCGAGCACTCCTTCCTAGTATGGAGGGCACTGTAGAGGCACAGCTCCTTTCCCCATCTCTTCTTGTTTTTTCCTCTCTCAAGCTTCAAACACATTCCCAGACGATGGCTGGACACTGGAGCACCCTAGCTACTGAAAACCTAAGTTCTCTAACAGGAAGTGAGTCCTCCAGCTGGGAGCAGGTCCTCAACCCTTTTTCTTGTGGATGAACAATGGGAAAACTTTCCAGAGCTGAGTGAGTTGAGTCAACCCTAATAAGACAATATTCAGAGGGTCATGAAGGAAGGATTCTCATACACAGTTCTGTAGGCTTAGCCTTTTCAAACCCTACTTTTAATATGAATTCTTAAATGCTTTAACCTCCCTTCTAGCCCACCACCCTCTAGAGGTAGTGGAAAAGAAAGGTTATTAGGATACAGGAGGAAGTGGACCTGTCTAGAAATTGTTCTTTGGAGCAAATCCCGTCTACTTTGGCAGGAAACCAGCAGTTCAGTTCTCAGAAATCAGCAGCAGCAGCTCGATCCACTCACAAACATTTCATGAACACACGAACAGTTTAGTTCAGTAGTGTTGGGATAGCGAACACGAATCAGCAGCGGTGGGCACGACCTAGCAGAAACCGCCAGGCCTTCGTCAATCAGTACGAGTCAGCAGGAGGGATTAGGACCAGCAGGAATGCCAGGAAAAGTTCTCTGCTGTGCCTCTTTCACCAAAGTGGAGCTCATTGAAGACCACTCTGTAGATGAACGACGGATTGCAAAGGCAGCTATAGAAGCCTCTGCCACTCACTGTTCATTGGGTTCTATTTATTCTCCCTCCAGACATGGCACATCCTCCCATGGGTCTTGTCTAAACACGTGAGCCCGTCTTACCAAACTTCACTCGAGTCTGTATCAGCTCACGTTATTCTGCCAATCAGCCTGAGTCTGTGGAAGCGGCAAGAAGCCACCAGGACACCACCAAAAGTGTTTTGGTGCGTTTCTCTCTATGGAGTCATAAACAAAGCTCAGAAACACAACATAAGGTGTCGGTAGCAAAGAATCTTTCATCACATGCTGGCTTTAGCAAAACATCCTTTCACCTGTGCCTGCTTCAGGAAAACACTCCTTCCCAGCAGAACAGCGTCCGATACAACCGACTTTCCAAAGAAACTGTAAGTTTCCACTTCACAGTTCCCTGATAACCATTGCAGACTTTGTGACTTTGCACAAAGGCCACCATAACATTATCCCCAAACTACTTCTGCAAGGACATATGCCTGACGACTGCCAGTTCACCTCTAGACCAGCACCACCCTTGTTACTGATCTTGAAGCCAAGTACTATTGTTTCAAAATATCTTATGTAATCCTATTCATGTCATTTAAAAGTCTTGCTCTTGCCTCAACGTCACTGAATGTGCAAACATTTTTGACAGCCCGAGTATTCCCACTTCAGTGTTCTGTATTTCCAAGTAAATATTATTCTTTGGAAAAATCCCTTTGATTGTTATTTAAGTTGACAGCATCATCTTCTCATACTTAATGAGTCTCGAAGTACTTTTTATTTTCTTCATCTTCCACATATGGGCTATGATTACGTCTAATGAACATTGTCTACCATGACATCACCTCCTTTCTCCCCACTCTCTCTACAATGTTCTACCTTCCTTATTCTATCTCTTTCTGCCATTGTTCTGACTTAGTCACCCACTGAGCTAAGTGACCTCTACCTTCCCTCTCCAATTCATGCTCCAGGTGGCAGCTGGAGTTGTTTTGCTGAGGTATCAGTGACTCCTGTGGCTTATCTAGTTACAGCATAATTTTCACTTCCCCATTGTGTCTCCCCCCACCTCCCAACTGCCGTCCAACTGCACTGTATTCTACATCTGGCTTGTCACACACTTTCATGGCCTCATGCTTGCTTGTCCCCCTGTCATATCAGTCTACATGGTAAAATTACAATAGTACTTTTAAACCCAGTCCATTAGAAACATGTAACAGAATATGTTTAGACCAGAGTAGGGCTCAAAATTATTTTTGGACTGCATTAAGTTGAAGTGAAAATACAAAAACTTCACAAGCCAAACTAAGTATGGGGTATTATTTTGTTGGCTGAGAAGTACTAGGAGTCAAGCGTATACTACATAGCTGTCTACCATTCCCTGCCCCTTGTCCCTGAGCTCCTGACATTGGCATGGCCTGACTTGGATGATTCTTCACTACACTTCTACTTAAAAAGAATTTCTCTACATATGTTCCTATAGAACACATTATAAAATACATATTACAAAATCTCTTTGAAACAAACATATTTTGTGACCTTCTTTTTGAAAGTACACTTGTAATTTTAAGTTCTGAGCAATGAATTGTTGAATAAAAAGAAAAGATAGATTAAACAATTTGATATATGTTTGAACATTTGAGTCTTACCTCAAAAATGTTGTTTCTTTTGTATTCATCAAAAGTCTCATCAAACTTACATTTTTGTCAATTATATATCCCAAACACACATTTCCTTAGTTATTAAGTGGTGCCATGAGCACTTTCTCACAGTGCACACCTAATGTTGGGCATTTCTACAAGGCTACACTCCTGCTGCTCTCTTAGCCTGGAATTTCATGAGGTTTTTATTTTCTAATATTTTTCATTATTTAAAACAAACTTTAAATTTAAATATATTTTGTTCATATTCTTTCCATTCTCTAAGTCCTTCCAGATCCTCTGCTCCTCCCTACCCATTCAACTTTAAGTTCTCTCTCAATAAACAAAATCCCAGCCAGTACTATAACAAAACCCACCAAACCAAGAAAATAAAATGAAACCAGCCTCAGAAAGAAACAAAGAAACAAAACCCACTAAGAAACCTCAGAAAGAACCCACCAAGCTGTAACCAAATAAAAGCATGCAAAAAAACTGTAGAATCCATTATGTCTGTCAACTACTCTTGAACATGGTTGATATAAGCAGTGGAGAAAAATGATTTTTTCCTTTCCTAGGAGGTATAAGTGACAGTTCAATTATTAACATTTAACCCTAGTGGTTAGGTTTTCATTAATTAATTAAAAATGTAACAAAATATTAGATAAAACAAAATCTATCACATCGAAGTTGGATCAGAGAAACTAACAGAAGGGAAAGAGCCCTGGAGAAGACACGAGAGTCAGAGATCCACTTGCTCACACACTCAGGTGTCCCACAAAACCACCAAACTGAAGTCTGTGACATAGACAGAGAGGACCTGGTGCAGACCTGTGCAGGCCTTGTGCACGCTTCTTCAATCTGTGAATATGTCAGATTTAGAGGGCCTTGTTTTCTTGGCATTCTCTATCCCATTTTATAGGATTCCTTGAACTCTGAGGGGAGGGACTTGATGGAGACATCCCATTCTAGGGCTAAGTGCTCTAAAGTCTCTCACTCTCTGCGTACTGTCTGGTTGTGGGTCTCTGTATTTGTTCCCATTTGTGGTAGAAAGAATCTTCTCTACTGAGGAAGGAGCTGGTCTCTGAGTATAGCAGAACATTATTAGGAGCCATTTCATCACTGCATTAGAAAAATCTTTTTACAATAGTATTATTTGGCTTTATCCTAGGTCTCTGGGCTGTCCAATCTCAGGTGCTTGGCTACCCAAGCAGTGTCAGGTATGGATTCCTCTCACGGATGGGTCTTAAGTCAAACCAGACATTGGTTGGTCACTCCCACAAGCTTTGTGCCACCATTGCACTAGCATAGCTTGCAGGCAGCACACCTCTGTAGATAAAGGGTTTGCGGCTGGCTTGGGCTTTACATTTCTCTTTTGAGAGTGTGCAGAGTATGTTCCTGTACTAAAGACTAGAACATGGGGTGAAGGCTCTGTGTAGGCGCTGGCTCAACTTCTCCATGTTCAATGAGCTGTGTAGGTGTCTTCAGCAATGGGGCCTTGCTGTCAATTTGTGGAGAGCACTCATGGTCTTGGAAACAGTCTGGGTTTTCTGGGGATTCCCTGTCAGGTCCTTTTGGTCAACAACTCAGTTAGATGTAACCCAATTCTGGTACTGGAAGTTTTGGTGACAAGAGATGGCCAGCTGGGAGTCTCTCAATCCCATTATTTGATTTCATTTAGATCACCTTCATATGTGTGTATATTTTAGGAAGTTTCTGCTGTATTAGGTTTCCAAACTACACCTTAAATGCCCCTTAATTTTAGCTCTTTCCCTGTATTCCTGCCCTCAACCACTCTCCTTTCCCTCTCCACTTGATTCTCCTATCCTACACTCACATCCATCCATAGCTGTTCTATTTCCCTTTCTTAACAAGATCAACTATTATCCCATAATCTATGCCTACCCTCTGTAGTTCTATGTATTGTAGCTTGGCTATCATTGACTTCACAGCTAATATCCTCATATAATTGAATACATACCATAATCCCCTTTTCAAATCTGGGATAGCTCACTCAGGATAAATCTTTTTCTAGTTCCATTCATTTGCCAGCAAATTTCATGATGTCAGTTTTTTAAACAACTGAGTCATATTTCATTGCGTAACTGTACCACATTTTCTTTATGCATTCTTCTGTTGAGGGACATCTAGGCTGTTTCAAGTTTCTGGCTATTATGAGTAGAGCAGCAAAGAATTTGGTTGAACAAGTGTCTCTGGTAGGATGAAGCATCCTTTGGGTATATGCCCAAGAGTGGTATTGCTGGATCTTGAGGTAGATCAGTTCTCATCTTCCCGAGGAACAACAACACTAATTTCCATAGTGCCTGTACAAGTTTACACTCCTACCAGCAATGGACCAGTGTTGCCCTTACTTCCCATCCAAGCCGGCCTGAGCTTTCACTTGTGCTATTGATCTTAACTCTTCAGTAAGTGTAAGAAATCTCAAAGCAGTTTCGATTTGCATGTCCCTGGTGGCTAGGAATGTTGACCATTTGAGTGTTTCTTTTTTTTTTTTTTCTTTTTTTTTTCCGGAGCTGGGGACCGAACCCAGGGCCTTCCCCTTGCTAGGCAAGCGCTCTACCACTGAGCTAAATCCCCAACCCCCATTTGAGCATTTCTTAACCCTTTGAATTTCTGCTGTTAAGAATTCTCTGTTTACTCTCGCTTGCTGAACTCCAGCTGAAGGAGAAGGCGGGTAAGTAAGGAGGTGCCCATACCATGGCTGGTACAAAGCAGACTGCCCGCAAATCCACCGGTGGTAAAGCACCCAGGAAACAACTGGTTACAAAAGCCGCTCGCAAGAGTGCGCCCTCTACTGGAGGGGTGGAGAAACCTCATCGTTACAGGCCTGGTACTGTAGCACTCCGAGAAATCAGACGCTATCAGAAGTCCACTGAACTTCTGATTCGCAAGCTCCCCTTTCAGCATCTGGTGTGAGAAATTGCTCAGGACTTCAAAACAGACCTGCGCTTCCAGAGTGCAGCGATTGGTGCTTTGCAGGAGGCAAGTGAGGCCTGTCTGGTCGGTCTTTTTGAAGATACCAACCTGTGTTCTATCCATGCCAAACGTGTAACAATTATGCCAAAAGACATCCAGCTAGCACGCCGCATACAGGGAGAACGTGCTTAAGAGTCCACTATGAGGGGAAACATTTCATTCTCAAAAAACATTTTTCCCCTCTTCTTCCTGTTATCAGTAGTTCTGAATGTTAGATATTTTTTTCCATGGGGTCAAAGGTACCTAAGTATATGATTGCGAGTGGAAACATAGGGGACAGAATCAGGTATTGGCAGTTTCTCCACGTTCATTCGTGTGTGAATTTTAATATAAACGCAAGATGTAAAGCATTAATGCAAGCAAAATGGCTCAGTGAACACACTTCAACAGTTCGACTTTATAACAAGTATAAATAAACCTGTTAAAAATTTCCTGACAATGCCAGCATTTGGATTTTTTTAAAAAAATAAGTAAATTTCTTATTGACAGCAACTAAATGGTGTTTGTAGCATTTTATCATACGGTAGATTCCATCCATTCACTGTACTTTTCTAACGGAGTTGTCCTACATGTGAGTACCTGTTTTTAATGTTGTCTGTCTTCTGTGCTGTTCCTGTAAGTTTGCTATTAAAATACATTAAACTATATATATATAAAAGAATTCTCTGTTTAGACCTGTACCTCATTTTTAAATTGGGTTGTTTCCTTGAGTTCTTTATATATTTTGGATATTAGCCCTCTATTGGATGTGCTCTTTTGAGGCCCTCACAACCCGGCTGCAGAGAGTAGAGGTTCCTTTCTCTGTGACTCATGTCCACTAGTCACGAGCATGTGTCACCTATGGTATGGTACCTTGATTTATGCATAATCACTCATTTTTTCGTTCATTAACCCCCTCTCCCCAGTGAGATTTTTCTCTGGTCTTAGGCAGGTGGGAGTGTCTTGGCTGGGAGGAAGAAAGTGACTCACGTCAGTTCAGACATTTGGTTTTCATTATTTACAGCTGAACTTCTGGAGCCCAAACAATGATCTCTCTCTCTCAAACCCTTAGTTATAAATAGTTACTTTAGTCTTTAGGACATTATGATGGCTTAGAATCTATTTGTAACTCATGGCTAGGAGTGTAATTCTTTGTCCTTGCTGCATCAGAAGCAAACTGGACACAGAGAAGCCCTGGGTCAAGGATGTCTGAGAGGAGGCTTTTTCAAAACCTCAAAAATTATCTGGTCTACAAGGATAAGTTGGAGCAGAGACTGAGGGAACAGCCAACCAAGGACTGCCCCAACTTGAGATCCATCCCATGTGAGAGAGCCAGCTCTTGACACTATTAATGATGCTCTGCTATGATTGCAGACAGGAACCTAGCATAACTGTCTCCTGAGAGGCTTCATTCAGCAGTGGATGGAGGCAGATGCAGAGACCACAGCCAAACATCAGTTGGAGTCTTGTGGAAGAGTAGGGGATAGAACTGAGCCAGTTGGAAGGGTCAAGGACACCAGAAGAAGACCCACAGACTCAACTAACCTGGGCCCCTGGGGGCTCACCAACTGGGCCACCAAGCAGGGAATATACAGGAACTGGACCTAGACCTCCTATACATGTGTAGCAAATGCAGAAGTTGTTCTTCATGTGGGTTCCCTAACAAGTGGAATGAGGGCTGTCTCAGTCTCTGTTCCCTGACATTGGATCCCCTTCTCTCTCCCTGGACTGCCTGGTTCTGTCTCTGTGGGAGAGGATGTGCCTAGTCCTGCTGGACTAGATGCCCCAGGGTAGGGTGGTACCCAAGGAGGGCTCTCCTTCTCTGAGGAGATGAGGAGGGATCAGTGGGGGGGGGGGGACCTGTAAGGGTAGGACTGGGAAGAGAGGAGGGAGGAGGGCTGTGATTGGGATGCAAAGTGAATAAAAAAAATGTCTGCAATGAATTCCTGACTCTATCTTGTGCTCAGTTCCTCAGTTCTTGAGGTCCTGGTTGGTTATCATCTCTTTGATGCCCTCATTTTCTCTCTTTTGCTTTGTCCCAACTGTCTAAAACATTTACAATCGTAAATTGGCAAATTATAGTTTTATATAGTTATAGGGCAGCAAATGATTATGATTTATGGGTACAATATAGAATAATTCAATCAAACTAATTAGCATATCCATCATTCAAATACCTATCATTTTTGTGGGGAGAGCACTTGAGATTTCCTCCCCTAGTGATTTTGAAGCACACAGTGTACTATTAACTACGACTACCATGCTGTGCAGTAGACCTTGAAAAAGGACCCCCTCCCTTTTCTCCTGTCTAGTTGGGTTTTGTATACTTTGAATATCAACTCCTGATTCCTGCATTCCTTAGCCTCTGGTAACCAATGCTTTTTCTGTTTCAATGGAGCTCAGTGGTTTTAGATTGCATGTGCCGTGAACATACAGCGTTTGTCTTTCTGCGCCTGGCAAACTTCAGCGACTATAGTGCTTTCCGGTTCTGCATATGTTGTTTTAATGGTAGAATTTCCTTATTTTTAAAAGCTGAATGGTAATGTTGTGTATGCACTCTCCACATTTTCCTTACTCATTCATCTACTGGATGACATTTAGGCGGATTCCACAGCTTGACTATTATGAACAGTGCTTTAAGAAACACGGGGCTGCAGACCGCTCTTTAGTATGCCAACTATAAATCTTTTAAATAAATACTCAGAAGTGGGATTGCTGACTTGTAAGATAATTCTTTTTTTCACCTTTTGAGAAATTTCTATACTGTTTTTTTAAAAATGACTATGCTGATTTATGTCCCCACCAGCAGTGTGTAAGGAGTCCCCTTTCTCTACACCCACTGTTTTCTGTGTGAGGGTCTGCTTGGCTTCTCTCACGTCTAAGCCTTCTGTGGAGCAAAGCCCCAGAACTTGCCTTCATTAGCCAGGCCGCCATTTTGTAAAACTGTGTACATTTCAAGCCTTTCCTCCTGCCTCTCTCGAACTTCACCTCTTGATTCAGTTTTCTGTTTGCCTCTTGTTATAGCTGCTGGCTTTTCCAGCCTTGTTACTCCACATCACCCAGTCTCTCTGTCTGATAGGAGCGTAGACATAGTGCTTCTGTGTGGGAAGCAAGGTACACAGTGGGTGGAGAGAACAGGGCATGGTGAGGGAGGTGAGCACTGAGCAGTGTTACCTCAAGGACAGTAGCATATTCCCACATTGGCTGACATTAAGAAAGCATCCTGAGTTTCCTCAGTGGAGACCAGATTTGCTTAAAGGTCCAGCCTGGGCTTCAATTCTACAGTTAATGACTTATTTAATTCAAATTAAGTCCTTCCTGTAACAAGTCCTGATAGCTCACTCTTTACCCATGGATCCAGAGTGGACTATAAGGAAGTCAATCCTTTGTGTGTGTGTGTGTGTGTGTGTGTGTGTGTGTGTGTGTGTGTGTGTGTGTGTGTGAGACAGTCTCATTATGTAGTTCTGGAACTTATTACATAGATCAGGCTGTCTTCAAACTCACAGAGATCAACTTGCCTCTGTCTCCTTAGTGCTGGAATTAAAGGTATGCATCACCACATTCAGTTAAGAAGTTAATTTAAAAATGAAATACAATACACATCCAACCAAAATAACTCTCACAGACTAAAACTTCACCAACATGCATTTGAAAGTGAAAAACAAAACAAAACAAAACAACCCCCCCAAAACCAAAATGGCACTCGAGAAAATAAATTACTACAAACAAGCAAGAAACAATGTGATTGGAGCGCCTCAGCAGACAGACAGTGAAGACTCATAGCATAAACAAAGACAAAGGAATAAAATTCTGTAAAAGTACTTAGAAGATTAAATGAATAGGAATCCCGGGAATGGGAAAATGAGACTTGGTGCATGGACTAAGGCTAGGATACAGCTGGAGAAAGGAGACAGATCTAAAACAATTACACGGAATGAAGCACAGGGATGAAAACACACAGTAGAGTTCAAATCATGAGACACGCTATGGAGATAGACTGTGCATTTGGAAGGTTTCATCCCATCTCTAGGCCAACAGGACAAGAGCATATCTCAAAGCATTTCACGTAAGTACATTCATGGCCGGTCTTACTCACAATAGTCCAAACTAGAAACATCACACATGACTACCTGCTCGAGAGTAAATAAATAGATTCTGTCCTGGTTGTATCAATCACAGAGGTGGTAATGTTACACTGAGGGAAAGAAACAACACATAGAGGAATTCATACTCTGTAATCTTATTTATGTGACCCAATTTAATATAGGATGGAGGCCTCTGGAAAGAGGCTTGAGGAATTTTCAGGAATTATAGTAATATTCTGCATTTTGCTTTGGCTGCTAATATTATGGGTTTATGAAACTGTAAAAGTTCATAACTGAATAATCTGTGTTATATCAGGTTTATTGCAGGTAAATTACACTTCCCCAATGGGTAAAAATTAAAATATTAGAGAGGAGCAAAAGGTGCACACATGAAGCATATGAACATCCCTTAAAATTGATGTAAGAAGACAACAAACAACTCATTGGAGAAACATGTAAAATATAAATAGGAATTCAAGGGAAGGAAAATTTGTAAGCCAGTAAACACGTGGAAAAATACAACCTCACTAGTAAGCAGAGTCACGAAAACTCAAATTCTATCACATTGGCACTGATGAGACATAAACAGAATTTAAGTTAAAAATAATTCTAAAATGCCAACAGCATTTGAGAATGACAGACAACAGAAAGAGCTAGAAGGAAAGACAGACAATACTCTACATGATATGAACGGGAAGGGCCTTTAGGAAGAGGATCCCATTCCAGGGAATTAAGGTCAACAACTGGCAAACAGGACCTCAGAAAACTAAAAAGCTTCTCTACAGCAGAGGAAACTCAGTACAGTGAGGGGGAGGCTCATAGAATGGAGGGAAACTTTGCCAGCTGTACATCAGATAGAGGGTTAATATCCAGAGTATACACAAAATGAAGAATCAAGAAAGCAAACAGTTCAATTAAAACTGGGCTACTCGGATGTAGATCGCTCCTGAGAGACACAGCCAGAATACAGCAAATACAGAGGCGAATGCCAGCAGCAAACCACTGAACTGAGAATAGGTCCCCTATTGAAGGAATCAGAGAAAGAACTGGAAGAGCTTGAAGGGGCTCGAGACCCCAAAAGTACAACAATGCCAAGCAACCAGAGCTTCCAGGGACTAAGCCACTACCTAAAGACTATACATGGACTGACCCTGGACTCTGACCCCATAGGTAGCAATGAATATCCTAGTAAGAGCACCAGTGGAAGGGGAAGCCCTGGGTCCTGCTAAGACTGAACCCCCAGTGAACTAGTCTATGGGGGGAGGACGGCAATGGGGGGAGGGTTGGGAGGGGAACACCCATAAGGAAGGGGAGGGGGGAGGGGGGAGGGGGATGTTTGCCCGGAAACTGGGAAAGGGAATAACACTCGAAATGTATATAAGAAATACTCAAGTTAATTAAAAAAAAAAACTGGGCTACTGATTTGAACAGGGTATTCTCAAAAGCAGAAACAAAAATGACAAATGTCGTAAGAATGTTTGATATCTTTAGCAATAAGGAAAATTCAAATGAAAACACTTTGAGATTTCATCTCACCTGAAAAATGCTGGTAAACTGTGGGGATGTGGCTGTTGAGCTATGAGGGCATGGATGGTGAGCTGTGGGGACATAGAGGGTCAGATGTAAGGACATGGATGGTGATCTGTGGGGACATGGATGGTAAGGTATGAGGACATGGATAAAAAGATATGGGAATATGGGATCTTTCTTCATTGCTGGTGAATGCTGCTACTATGTAAATCAGTGTGAAGACTTCTCAACAAACCTAAGACTAGATCTACTTATAACCCAGATATACCATTTCCTAGTAAATGCCCAAAGGACCTGAAAGGCTATTCACGATGGTTAGGAAATGGAGCGAACTGAATGTCTTTTAACTGATGAATGTATAATGTAAACGTGATGTTTAGCACAGTGGAATTCTATTCAGCCACGAGGAAAAAAATGAACTCATGCACTCTGCAGGTTAGAATGGATAGAACTGGAAGATATAATGAGTGAGGTAACCCAACACAGCGAGACAAACACCACACATCTACTCCTATTTTAACATCCCATTTCCGAATCTTTAGATTTGAATATATAACCCAAAGTAACCCCAGAAGCTAGGAAATTAGAAAGGGACCATGACAGAGAGTGTCCGTTAGAGAAGGGGACACAGGACACAGATGAATTCCTCATGAACAGGGGAAATAAAGGAATCAGAGTAAGACTTACTATGTTTCTTAAAGGCATGAATGATTTATTTGAGTCCTAGAATCCCAGCTTCATGCCAGGCATGTTCTGAATGTTCACTAAGTATTGGTTAAGTTAATGCCAGAATCACATTATTTTAAAGGATGTCCTGGGTAACTGGTGCAGAATGATTTGTGGTCGCAAAAGAGAGAGTGAAGTGGGGCTAATGATTAGAAGTTAGGAGAGGCAACATTTTCAAAGATCATTAGCAATGAGTAACCTAATGGGAACCAATATTTGAAAATGGCACTGACCGTGTTGGATTCTGAATGTTTGACTGATTATGCGAGATTTTATTTACAGTTTAATAGTTTTCTGAGTTCTCTACAAGATATGTTATTTCATGATCAGAGCAAATTATTTTGATGAGCTACAGACTGATGAGAAAGCAATGGCCTCTCCATTTCCAAAAGTGAACAGCTAGAAATGATACGTGCCAATAATGACAAGCCAAGGCCTTCTGTACAGGAAGATGAGGTAGACCAGCAAGCTCTATGTCTCCAAAAGCATGAGATTCTGTTTAGTGAAGTGAAGCATGTTGAAGAGATGGGGATAGTACAGCAATGTCCAAAACATGTAGAGATATGTGAGAGGTGATTTCATGGAAAATCATGAGATAGGCCCCCTGTGAGATATCTGTGTGATGGGTAGTTAAATTGTCTTTAATTTAGCACTTTAGGTATATGTGCCCATGGTATGATGGTTAATTTTCCAAGACGGACATATCTAGATGGTAGTTTGGGCTAGATTGAAAGGATGTGCCTTATCCTGATGTTGGAGTGGGTGAGCCAGTTTAGAAGACCAAATCATTGCTTTTCTTTTGTAAGTACAAAGACTCTTGGCTCATTTCTTCCATATTATGGTGGATCTGGATTAGGAGTGAACGGAGCATTTCCAGAGGAAATCTGATGTGTATAAATGACTGGTAATCACCGTGGAATATACGTGAGCGTTCCTTCGGATTGTATGAGATCCCAGTCTGGTGGTAAAGGGAGTGATGGTGGAGAGATCAGAGATATAAATTTAATATAAGATAATAAAAAATGAGATCAGTTTCTGCAAAGCAGAAAGCAGTCAACGAGTCCTCACACGTGTGTGGGAGTGTTCGTGTGCAGACCTAGACTGTGGATTGTCTACTGCCATGAGTGGACTGGTAATTGAAAACAAAACGAGGTAAGAAACAATTCTAAAAGAATTCAAAATAAGAAAAGTTCGGCTTTCTGAGTGTTGGGACCTGTGACTCTCGGCTTCTAATGGGATCTCACAGGACTCTGTCCTGGCTGAGACGGTGAGTCTGCCACTTAAGTGCTTTGACATTATTTGACTCCTCTGGACTCCTAGCACTGGAGTGAAAGGTAGTCACTTATTGATTGAAAATCAACGGAATTCATTTTCTGTCCCATGGAAGCATTAAGCTTCGGAAAAAGAGGCATAAAGGGACTAAGCAAGCACAGTGCATTTGGTGGTCATTTTATAGACAGATGTTCAAGGAATCCAGGATTTCTCACCCACGTAGGCCCTCAGAGATGCTTTCTCTGAAATAAATGAATTCAATATGTGCCGTGAATGGGGTTGGGGAAGGAAGGAAAGATTGTCTGTCTGGAATATGCTTTGCCAAGGATGGGGTTCTCATGTCAGGGCCCGGGAGCTAAGCTTCCTGGAAGGTCTGGTCCCTGTTCTACAAGCACATGGTTGTAGGGCCTTGCAAAACGGGGCAATAGAAGGAGGCTCATACAGCAGTGGCAATCTGTGATCTCAGCTCATTCGATGGAAAAATCATAGCTCAGCAAGTACATATGAAAACTAGTCCTTGGGAGCTGTGTAGCGTCTTTGAAAGTTATACACCCACCCATTCCACCCACCCATCCCAGCCACCCATCCCAGCCACCCATCCCAGCCACCCATCCCAGCCACCCATCCCAGCCACCCATCCCAGCCACCCATCCCAGCCATCCATCCCACCCACCTATTCCACCCACCCATCCCTCCCACCCATCCCACCTACCCATCCTTGCTATTCTGCCTCTGGTTCTCCAGCTTCTGTCTTGGTTGCCAACTTTGCCTCTCTATTTTGTCTTTAGTATATTTATTGTAAAGGTGTCTTCTAGAAATGCTCTTCCTACATCATGCCAGACCGGAACTCGGAGAAAGAAAACTGAAATCAGTGGTAATAAAACCTTGAAAACTCCCGCCAGCTAGGCTCCAACTGCTAAAAGCTACACACTCACACCACGGGTTGATGGCCAGGATTGTGTGTTTGTAAGGGTGCATGTCAGATGCAAACCATAATGAGAACCAATGAGAAGTGGCTGTAGTTCCATATGGGCTTGCAAAGCAATCACCTAATATTTGCTAAGAAAAGACAGCATAGAGCTACTGTGGCAGTTTGAATATGCTTGGCTCAGGGAGTGGCATTATTAGGAGGTGTGGCTTTGTTGGAAAGAAGTGTGCTACTGTAGCGGGTGTGTTTTGAGACGCTCCTCCTAGCTGCCTGGAAGACAGTCTTTTCCTAGCAACCTTCAGATCAAGATGTAGAACTCTTGGCTCCTTCAAGCAGTGTCTTCCTGGATGCTGCCATGCTACCACCTTGATGAGAATGGACTGAACCTCTGGGCCTGTTAGCCAGCCCCAGTTAAATATTGTCCTTAGAAGAGTTGCCTTGGTCATGGTATTTCTTCTCAGCAATGGAAACTCTAACTAAGACAGCTACAAGAATGACTACATTTTATTTTCTTCTTGAAATGGATAGGAAGGAATGACATACCAAGCAGAGTGAGGTAACTGCTAAATCCCTCCAAATAAGTTTAAGTAGCAGTAACACTGATGCCTTGAACACAATGTTATCATTAATACAATGTTTTGCAGTTTCATTTGTAACATTTTGATCTCTTCCTGGTAAATCAGATGGCAAGACTTTCTCACGTTTTTATTAAGGTAAAAGTCTGCAGAACATTTTTATACGAAGCACTGCTTATAGCTGATCTGTTTTTTTTTTAACATGCTATTCTGCCCAATGTAGAGATGAAAGAGGAGTAAGTTGCTAGTTAATAATGTCCTTTCATAAGATAATAATTTGAATCCACATGAGTCCATGCTAAGAGAATTATGGCGTTTTCCTAGTCGCTGTGCTGCAGAAGACAGTTTTTCAGCCCCTTTGTCTTTCAGGAACATCTCTGGGGATAAATGGAGCAATGAATCCTAAGTTACTTCTGTTGTTTTGTTTTTCTCTAAAAACTCAGAGAAGTGGTCATCCTTTTCAGGGTTCTTAAGTCATGGTATTTATTTCTCTGCAGTGCCCTTTAGATTTTGCCCAGATCTCCCCATCTCATTTTGTCTTCCTTCCTCTCACTTTTGTTTATGGCAGCATCACAAATAGGCCTTTGGCTCCTAGGGAAAGAAGGTGGATAGAAGATGAACCAATTACCAGTGTGTTTTGACATGAGCGACCAAAGATTAAATATTAGTATTAGAAATTATAGAGCATTTATGTTTTATTAAATAAAAGTTCTCAAGAACTAAGCAGATAAAGACCTCAGATATACATATTTTCATTTGAAGGCCTTCTGCAAGGAAAAAAAATAATCAAAATGAAGTAAAAATGAAAACAAATTGGATTTCTGTCCACAAGTACAAATTTAATCATGCTTTTTAAGGTTTCAGCATATTTGGAAAAATGGTTTCTTCTTCAATCTTGGGAAGGCCTGGCTGCGGCATGCCCGAGGCGACAGCTGAGGAAGTGACAGAGATTTCCCTGGGTGACAAATGATTTTGATGCTCAGTGGTTCAGAACCCAGGGGAGTTTACTTGCCTTTGAGATTGTGCATCACGGAACGAAACCAGTAGAATCTGGTTCACAGGCACCAAGAGCCAAATTCCAAATTAGAGGCATTTAGTTAACGCAATGACAAAGGCTCTGTCAAAAGTAGTGAAAACAGTCGCCTGCCCTCACAGAGCTGATGGCTCAGGCTATTTTTAGTCTACGAACTTAGTGGGAAAAAAATCATTGTCTATGTTTTAAAAGAAAGTTTTATTTTACTATTTATTTGTGAATGTGCATTTGTGCACATGTATGAGGTGCCCACAGAGGCCAGGAGAGGGAGTTACTGGTGGTTGTAAGGTCATCAGTGTGGGTACTGGGAATTAAACTTCAGTCCTTTGAAAGACCGGGAAGGCTGGGTCTTTTGACCCCAGAACCATTTATCCTGCCTTCTACCATTATTTTATTAAAACCTCTCACTGAGAAAGGCATGAGGGCCTTGTTGGAATTTACTTTAACGACTGTCACCAAGCTGCTTAGCACTTCATGACTATTTGATTAAAGCAGCTAGATATTTTTTTCTGGATCTTAAGAAGGAGCTGGTAGGGGCTGGAGAGACAACTCCTCAGCAGTTTAAAGCACTTGGTGCTCTTTCAGAGGACCGGGGCTCGACTATCATCACTGACATTGTGGCTCGTCTGTAATTTCAATTCCAGGAGATCTCACACCCTTTTCCTGACCTCTGGAGACCATGTAGGCAAAATGCTCACACGTATAAAATAAAATAAGAAATACACCTTTAAAGAAAAAGAAAGAGCTGGTAGATTTAAAAACATCACTCAGATAATAATTTACACCTATAATTATTCTCACCCTCTTTCTGGTCAACTTCATATGAAAGGATGTCCTTCCAGTGCCTACAGTGTGTGTGTGTGTGTGTGTGTGTGTGTGTGTGTGTGTGTGTGTGTGCGCGCGCGCGCGCGCGTGCGAGCGTATGCTTCTGCTTTCAATAAAAATCCGGCTGAGTACTGGGGAAATAAAGAGGTTGTCTTTTTATTTTGGAATCTCCAGGCCAGGTATGGTTCCTGTTGCTTTGCAGGTTCTCAGTAAATTGTTGCTCATACAGATTGCATGCATGTGTGTATATGTGTCTGAGTGTGTGCGTTTTGTGTGTATGGTACATGCATATGAGTATGTGAGTGCTTATGCATGTGGGGGTTAAAGCAGAACATCAGGTTTCTTCCTCTGTGGCTCTCTGCCTTTTTGCCTCAAGACTGGGTCTTAGTTACTTCTCTATTGCTGTGACTGAACACCAGGACCAAGGCAAGTATAGAAGAAAGAGTTTATTGGAGGCTTATGGTATCAGAGGTTAAATATATTTCCATCACAGCAGAGAGCAAGGCAGTAGGCAGGCATGGTCCTGGAGCCACAGTTGAGAGCAGACATCATGAGATGTCACATGGCAGAGGTGGGTTGTCAGGTGGCTAACTTGATGTGCCATGGGCTTTTGAACCCTCACAGCCCATCTACCCCCATCTACCAGTGACACACCTTCTCCAACAAGACCACACCTCTGAATCCTTCCCGAATAGTTCCACCAACTGGCGACTAAGTAGTCAAATATATAAGCCTATGGGGTCCATTCTCATCCAAACCACCATATGGGGTTTCTCACTGAAACAGAAGTTCACCCTATCAGCAGCCAAGGAGCTCTTGGAATCCTACTTGTCTCCAACTCCCAGTGCAGGGTTACAGGCCCCCAAAGCCATGCTGGGCTTTTCATGTATGTGTTGCTGATTTGAGCTCAGGGGTTTATGTTTGTAGGCAAGCTCTCTCACAAATGAGACATTTCCCTGGCCCCTGGTTACAGAACTTGAAAAATTATTCTCTTTTTTTTTTCGGAGCTGGGGACCGAACCCAAGGCCTTACGCTTGCTAGGCAAGCGCTCTACCACTGAGCTAAATCCCCAACCCCGAAAAATTATTCTCTATTACATCTAGCAACCCTGATCTCGTCCTTCCTTGTCTATATTTATTAAACTGCTTTCCTTCCTATGATGACATCACCTAAAAACAAAATAAGAAACCATTCATCTATTCTGCTCTTTCACCTCAACTCCACCATTAAAAAATTAAAATATGACAGTCGATTCCTACAACACATTGAAAGTTAACTTTTACTGCATTGTTCCAATGAAATTGTTCTTACTAGTGACATCAATTGCTTCCTAATTATGAAAGTCAAGCTTTATCTTCAGGATTTCAAATTGCTGACATCCTGAAAATCCTTCTTAATTTAGCTTTTGTAATATCATGTCTCATGGGCTATATCATCTCTGAATACTGATTAGCTAATCTAACCTGCCTTTGTCTAAATATTGTTACCCCAAGAGGTCATTTTCAATTCTCCATTTCTTATATAACTCAGTCAATTCCATATCTTTCACAATTACCTACATATGCGGTGGACCCAAAATTTGACCTCTTGAACTCTATTTCCAGCGTGTAATAATTTCTGTGGCTCATAATATCCTCAAACTTAACATGTTAAAATTGAATTAAGTTTCTTTGCTCAAGTATGACCCCTTTTACATTTCCTATGCGAGTGAGTTAACGGTAGTGTCAATGTGGTGACAACTTTTCCAGGCTTCTATGCTAAAATACATAATAAATCAATTTCACAGAAAAAAGTTATCTTTGATATATTACCAGCGGGGTTTTATATGAATTAATCAGTGCATAACAAATCACCACATGGTTTGCATTTAAAGCAGGATACATTGTTACTGCATAGTTGCTGTGGGGAGGAGTCCATTTTATCCCAGTTCTCTGAGCAGAGAACCTCATGGCTGCCAACAGGATGGTGATGGCCTGGGTCCTGAGAGGTTCACTACTGTTTCAGGGTCACGTGGGTGTAGGTAAAGGTCACTCATTGCCTTGTAGCTATAGCACTGTGGCAGCTTATTCAAGGTCACCAGGACGGTCTGACATATTCCTCTTCTTGTAAATGACTTAGCTGATAATCTGGCTATTTAGGACATATCAGTTTACTAAAGACATCTGAGGACCTTAATTCATCTGTTAATTTTTAAGTTTCTGCTGTAATGTAACACAATTGTAGAAGGGACCGTCCTATCACCTTTGCCATATTATATGTTAGAAGCAAGTTTCAGTTTCCACCCTCCACCACTCAGGGGGCAGAACATTATTACAGGGCATGGGTCACTGGACGTCACCTAAACTGCCTATGGCAGCTTAATTCAAAAATTATATAAGGATAATGGGAAAAACCAATAAATGCTTATAATTTGGGCAATACAACGCTTAACACAGAGAAGAAAACCACAGAATTTTAATTAAAAAAAATCTTCAGGTTTAAGGGAGGTGAGGCATATTTACAAAGAAGAAAAGGTGTCTTTCTATTTTTATTCTCTATGCTTACTGCCTTGGACAGTAGATAGAACCATGTGTCTAAACATTAAAATCCAATTTACACTCTAATAAGAGCCTAAATTTGATTATGTAACTGGAGTAAGAATCATTGTAACATGTGCTGCCATCCTTTGTGTTGAGAAGATGAATGTTTGAGTGTGGCAATTTAAATAATTAAACAATTTTATTGCCTCCATATGCTCGCGTATTTGAACACATGGTCCTGTTGGTGGCGCTGTTTCAGGAAGTTATGGAGCTCTTAGAGGGCGGAGCCTTGGTGGAGGAAGTAGATCCGTGGAGGTGGGGTTTGTGGTTTTACCATACCCTGCCTCCCACCCTCTCTGCTTCTCCTGTGGAAATCAGAATCAGCCAGCGTCCATTGGTAGTGCCAGGCCTTTTCTGCCTGCTGCCCTGTGTTCCCTGCCACAATGAACTCGCTCTCTCTCTGGGACCATAAACCAAAATAAATCCTCTCTCCCTGAAGTTATTTTCGTCAGGGTATTTGTCATAGCAACAGAAAGCTAATTAATATAATAAAGTTAACAGCTTTCTTTTGAGTACCTTAGTTCAACTTTTCCTAACATTTTTTTAAAAATTGTTTTTAATATGGTTTTCCTTCAAGATAGATTTTTCAGGCATCTATTGGTTAAAATTCCATCCATCCACCCACCCATCCACCCATCCACCCATCTACCCATCCATCCACCCATCCATCCATCCATCCATCCATCCATCCATCCACCCACCCACCCATCCACCCATCCACCCATCCATCCATCCATCCATCCATCCATTTATTTATTCATTTCTTCTTCTTTTTTTTTAAACTGGGGTTAAGAATGTGCCATGGTATGCAGAGAACAGAGGATAACGCCAAGAGTTGGCTCTCTTTCCATCAAGTCAGTTATGGGGCTAGAACTCAGATCATGGGGCTTGGCAGCAAGTGCCCTTTACCTACTGAGCCCTCTTGCTGGTCTCATTCATTGTTTTCTTACATTCATAAATCACATAGCTACAGAAGTTCTTTTATTCGTTAACTTTCCATTCCTGACCTATGTGCTCCATTCAATATGATCTCCATGGTTTCTCTTTCCCATGTCTTCAGGCAGAAATCTTGGAGTTAATACAAGATCTGTGAGGGCAAGGGGTTTACTGAGAACCCTGCCATTTTAGGCTCTCCTTAGGGTTAATGGTTTCCCTGGTATTTAGTGAAACCCAATAGTGCCATGGTGGGTTCTTTGTTGACACTAACAATGCCTGTCTTGAGTGGCCATAAGAGCGGGTGTACGAATCCCTACAGATATGTGGTTACTTCTCGGCTCTCCCTCTCCTTTGCCTGGGCCAGCGCCACGTTGATGCACTGCAGCCACTCCTCTGCGTTTTTCTCATCCTTGGCTTTGAAAACATAGGTCTTATTGTCTGTGAAGATTTCAAAAGCCCGAGGGAGAGAGCGGTCCCGACGCTTCTTGGCCACAGCTTTCACGCTCTGTACTTTGCTGAGTTCTATCGGGGAATCATCGGGGTCGTCCTTCTGAAATGAATGGAAAGGAAATCATGAGTTGGCTCCTGCTGCTGCCTATTCCGCTGGCTTTCGGAATTTCCCAAGAGGGCCTGGTCCTTTCACATCCTGTGGCTTGAGACCTTTCTTGTTTTGGGTACTAAGGCCCACAGAGTCATTAGGACAACAGAAGCCCAAAATCTGACTTCTATTATAATATCACAAGTCATCACAAGATAGCTAGTTTACTGAAAGTTATTATAAATGAAATTGGAAAATAAATTTGATTCATGGTTCTTGGATTTTCTGTCACTTTATATTAGCACTATTAATAGAACACAAGACGACAGTGAAATCTTGAATATTCTCACCTCAAATTTTCAGCTAGTTAAGAGCCCTAGTGTTGGGTTTTTCTGTGGGGTAGTTCTGGAAAAGGGAATTGAAAACCTAGTGTCTGAATAGCTTTTGAAATCTCTGCACTAGAAGCATGCACTGTCCATAAACATTACTCAGTGATGTTACATTTGTGTTTTAGGAAAGCAGAGGTTTAGGAACCTCTGTGACAAGAGTCATCAGACTGGGCTGGCGTGAATGGTTTTACTGGAAAATGTACCTGTGGTGGGGCATCTTGCCAACTGTTCTTTTCCATTCCTCCTCTGACAGTCATTTCTCCCTACTTTGCAATAAAAAAGCACTGTTCTCATTTACTGCAAACCTTCTAGAGTGTATGCTCAGCACGGGAAAGCCTCAGGAACATTGAACACCCTATGTCAATACAACTTAGGGACATTAGGGAGGTACTGTCATATCAAGACAACATAACTTTTCTATATCAATTTTATTAATAGATAGAATTTCCTCCCTCCCCTTCTGTGTGTGCATATGTGTGTATGCATATGTAGAAGTCAGAGGTCAACATCAGGTGCCTTCCTCTTAACCCTATCCACATTACTTTTTGAGATGAGTCTCTCACTGGCCCAAGCTCGTCAATTTGGTTAGGACCAACTGATCAGCAAGTCCCTGGGACCCGCCTTTCCAGTAGGGTTAGAGACAAGAGTTGCTGTGTCTGCCTTTTACATGGGTGCTTGGGATTCAAACTCAAGACTTTATGTTTATGAAGGTCATCTTCCTGGTCTAGATTTCCTTTTTAATGTTTAATACTTATTTATTAAAGTGACATTATACTAAAATGCATTCATAAATGATATAACTTAAAAAAAAGAGAAGTCAACCAGAAAAATGAATACTTAGAAGTTGATGATCACAAAAGTTAAAATAATTATGTTTCAATTTATGCACATGGTTTTCTTATATTGAAAAATGAGAGGGAGGACTAGAATGATGGTCCAGTGGTTAAGAGCATGGGCTGCTCTTGCTGAGGACCCGAGTTCAGTTCCCAGCACTGATACTGGGATGTATATAGTTGTCTGTAACTCAGTTCCTTTTGGCTTCCTACTCATACACAGACACTTATAACCAAAAACAAAATAAATCTTAAAAATAACATGGCAATTAAGACACATTGCTAGGGAGAGGTAGTAAGAAATCTGAGTTCAAGGGAAACACAAGCAATGGAAATATCTCCACTAAAGACATATGTATTTTTAAAAAGACACACGATACTGAATTAATGTGTTATTTGTATTTATTTATTTTATTCTAGTAATTATATCTAAAGAAAAAATTTTTTAAAAATTTAAATTTAAATTAAAGGGGAAATATTTTTAAAAAGATGCAAAATACTGAATGTGTTAATTGTATTTTATTTTATTCTAGTAATTATATCTAAAGAAAAAATTTTTTAAAAATTTAAATTTAAATTAAAGGGGAAATAGACTTCTTTAATTTTGAAATGTCAAATTTATTGTGCAACATAAATCACAACTGTACACACTCACGATAAATGTATTAACCTTTAAGATGTTACAAGGTATTACATAGATTTTTTTTTCCAAAAAATTCTTCTAGGGTTTACGCAGGACAAAATTTGAGGACATCTCTGCTATACACTCTATTAGCCTAATTTGGTTTATATTAAGCATTTGTTGATAATACATTGTTTGAGGTCAGTCCATAGCACAGAAATTGATACACTGTAACTGATGGAGAAAAGAGAGTTCCTGTAGTAACCTAAAGAAGATCAATTAAGACAGGGACAGAGAGAGAAGGAGAGGGGGAGGGGGAGAGAGAAGGGGAGGGGGGAGAGGGTGAGGGGGAGAGGGAGAGCGTACTGCTGCTTAGCTGGCTTATGGAAATCAAGACCATAAGAATGTGAATTTGTATTACAGTCTGGGTTTGCCTTTCAGGCCAAATTTTCACAGGTCTCTTTAAAAGACAGCTATCAAGGATGTGGCTAGATTTCAGCAGGGTTTTTAGCCCTGATGGATTAGTGTGTCTTTGTGATCAGAGGTATTTTGTTATACATTGTTTTTCACTATTGAGATACACGTTCTGTCAGATTTCTACGCTGACAAACTGTTATTCCCTAAAACTTAGTTAAAAGTTTAAAATTCGGGCGAGAAGACTATAGACCATCATTTGAGTGTTTGGAAATAGTTTCATAGACTAGTTTGTGTTTGTACTAAGGGTCTGAGATATAGTGCATCTTTATATCTATTCCTGAGTTCTTGAGTAAATGTAGGAAATTCAGATGGCCATTTCAAACACTTAAAACTGCTTCAACATGGACTGATGCCAAAAAATATTTCTTTAAAATCCAATAACTCTTTAAATTGAACATGCCATCACCCTTTCACTTTGAAAGGTGTTTAACCAGAGAAAAGCCACCTCTGTATGGCATAGGCTGAGAAAGATACATACACAACTTCAAAGCATCACAAAATACATCTTTAAACGCAAAAATCATTTTGAGGGAGGTCTTATTCAGGAAATACTTTCTCAGAATTCATCATAATTCAGCTGTACTATACTTTATTCTCACTGAGAAAAGTATTTCAATAACATCTCTAGTGAGAAATCTAAAAACACGAGAATTGTTTAATGCTTAACCCATTTAATTTATTGACAAGGCAATGGTTCAGTTTATACGATGGTTAAACTCAACTTGCCTGGGTGAATGGGTCCCCAGATAGCCATTAGAACATGGTTTCTCAGTGTGACTGTATGGTGCCAGAAGAGACCAACATTTGAGTCAATGGTAATAAAGATCCACCCCCACCACCGTGGGTGGCATCAATCCATCCAGGCAGCATAGGACAAAACCACAGAGGAAGGACAATCTGTGTTACACTGAAGCTCTTTTCAGAATAAAGGATAATGGCATGTTCCAGGTCAACAGGCAGAACTCTGAGTCTAAGGTCAGCCAGGGCTACATGATGAGAACGTCTTCTCAATAATATCACCGCCATCACCACCTCCACCACCACACGCTGGTGCTTGGTGTGTGGCACGCCCTGGAGCACTCTGGAGGCAGAGGCAAGATGATCACTATAAGTTCAAGGCCAGGCAATGGTATACAATAAGGCCCTGTCTTAACACCTTCCCCCACAGTGTCAGCATCTTAGGGAACAGAGGCAGAGACACGGCTTTACTCTTACCCTCGGCTACTTGGGGAGTTTTCCTAATCTCCTAGAGACTCCAACTTAGGCCAAAGTGGAATGAATTCCTGGCTTTCACAGAATAAAGAATGACAAGACTAGCCAGCCTGATGCAGCATTGTGTTGAGTAGATTTTAAGATAGACTTAAGCACGAGGCACTCATAAAGTAAGATATTTGAAAGCATAGGTATGAGCTTCTGAGACTCCCAACTGTATTTTTACAACTGTGTTCTTTAGGATGTAGTGGGGTTTGAAGGAAAGAAAAACAATTCAAATGTTAAAATGTGTCAGAGAACTCACAGATTTCCCCTTTTGAAACAGAAGTTGGTTTCCAGCCAGTGTAAAATAACGTGTTTTCCACCTCTTGATGAACTTCCACCTCACTTGTTTCTCCTTAAGCTTTCCTTCAATGAGAGGCTGGCCATCTTGATTTATAACTATGGAGGGAAACAGAATGATCAAGCACTCATTTTCTATTATTGACTTAGCACACGATCAAAAGTCATAACTGTAAAACGAACCAGATCCCGGAGAGCACATCTGAAACATGGCCAGAGAGGGTCTGGAGAGACCACTTGGTGTTTCCTGCTTTTGCAGAGGACCCGGGCTGGGATCCCAGCACCCACACTGCAGCTCACGACCACCTGTAACTCTAGTTCCAGGAGTTCAGTGTTCTCTTCTGTCATCTGACAGCATCTTGCATGTGTTACACATAAACCCACCCAGGCACATACGAATACTCATGCACACATAATAAATAATTAAAACATTTGAAAGAGAAAAGTGCCAACAATTGTCCACTTGTTCACACCTTCCTGCTTTATGCTAAAAAGATCATTTCAGGCGTGGTGGTGAGAAAGGGTCAAAAGCCTGCAGTGACTTGCTTCTTTCTTTTAGATTTTATTTTAAATTGTGTGTGTGTGTGTGTGTGTGTGTGTGTGTGTGTGTGTGTGTGTGTGTGCTAACAAACAGAAGGGCCCAAGTGACCAAGTGAGGATGCCTTAGTCTTACTTGGGAGGGAGAAGAAAGCAATTCCTAGAGGTGGGGAGAAAGGAAGAGACCTGGGAGGGAAGGGTAACAAGGAGGGGAAGAGGAAATCATGATCAGGTATTGGGAGGGGGGAGGACTGAAGCCCTGAGGGTCAGCAGAAAGAATCAAAACAGACAACCTGGGAAGGTAGGAGGTGGAACCCTCTAGAATGTACCAGAGACCTGGGAGGTGAGAGACTCTTAGGATTCAAAGGGAGGGACCTTAGATGAAATGCCCTACAGTGGGGAGAGGGAACTTGTAGAGTCCACCTCCAGTAGAAAGACTCCATTAAGTGGAGGGATGGGGTTGCCATCCCCAGTCAAAAACTCTGACCCAGAATTGTTCTTGTCTGAAAGAACTACAGGGACAAAAATGTAGAAGAGCCTGAGAAAAAGGGGTTCCAGTGGCCGGCCCAAATTGGGATCCAGCTCAAGGGGCAGCTCCAAGGCCTGACATGATTACTGATACTATGGTGTACCTACAAACAGGGGTCTATCATGACTGCCCAGCAAGCAGCTGAAAGAGTCAGATGCAGATATTTATACCCAACCAATGGACAGAAGCTTCTGACCCCTGTGGTTGAATTATGGAAAATGTAGAAGAAACTGAGGAGGAGGTCGACCCTATAGGAAGACCAACAGCCTCAACTAACCTAGTTCCCAGGATCTCTCAGACACTGAGCCACCAACCCGGCAGTATATACCTGCTGATATGGGGCCCTCAACACATACACAGCAGAGGACTGCCTGGTCGGGACTCAGTCAGAGAAGATGCACCTAACCCTTGAGAGACTTGGGGCCCCAGGAATGAGGAAGTCTGGTGGTGTGGGGGCATTATCTTGGAGACAGGGGAAGGGGAAGGGGCAGGGGAAGGGGGAGGGGAAGAAGGTGTGGGATGTGGAATAGTTGGAGGGTGAACCAGGGGACCAGGAGAGGGATAAAGTCTGTACTGTAAAAAAAAAAAAAATTAAAGAAAAAAAATTGTGTGTTTGTGTTTGTGTGTGTGTGTGTGTATATGTGTGTGTGTGTGTGTGTGTGTGTGTGTGTGTGTGTGTGTGCTCATGTGAACGCCCGTGAAGATGAGTGCAATGTCCATGGGGGTTGGAGGAGGGAATTGAAAGCCCGTGATGTAGGGAATGCGTCCTCTGAAGAGCGTGGGTATCCCTTCCTACTGAGCCAATTCTTCAGCTCCTCTCATTGAGACTCCTCCTCCTCCTCCTCCTCCTCCTCCTCCTCCTCCTCCTCTCATTGAGACTCCTCCTCCTCCTCTCATTGAGACTCCTCCTCCTCCCCTCCTCCTCCTCCTCCTCTCATTGAGACTCCTCCTCCTCCTCTCATTGAGACTCCTCCTCCTCCCCTCCTCCTCCTCCTCCTCTCATTGAGACTCCTCCTCCTCCTCCTCTCATTGAGACTCCTCCTCCTCCTCCTCTCATTGAGACTCCTCCTCCTCCTCCTCTCATTGAGACTCCTCCTCCTCCTCTCATTGAGACTCCTCCTCCTCCTCCTCTCATTGAGACTCCTCCTCCTCCTCCTCCTCCTCTTCCTCCTCCTCCTTTAGAATGAAGTTATATTAACAGAGTCTGGTTAGCGGTATTTAAATTCTGACATCCAGCCTTCTGTGCCTTGGGACCACTTTGTTTATAGTATTTAGTTCCTTAGATTAAACTGGAATGACCGCATTTGAAATTTCAGCATGAAATATTTAATAATGCCATAAGCTCATTTTCTCTTGTTACTTCAGCCCGTATCTAGGATATAAAACAAACTTTCATGCTTTGTGTCACACGAACTACTTACAACTAACGGTTAAGCAGGTATATTTAAGCAGGTTTCCCGTCAGCAAAACTCGCCTCAGCGGTCTGAAGGACATTTCCCCCAGGCCCTTACACTGAACTGATGTTTTATTTTCTGTCCTACACAGAGCCTTGCTGTCTCCTTCCCACCATCCTCAGTACTTCAGTTTGCATTCCTGTTGTGATTAGCACTCTGACTGAAAGCAGTTTGGGGAGGAAAGGGTTTATTGCTTCTTATAGGTTATAGAACATCGTCAAAGAAAGCCAGAGCAGGGGCTCCAGCCAGACCTTGAGGCAGAAACTACGGAGGACCACTGATTGCCAGCTACCTTTCTTCTATAGCCCGGGGCCACCCTCCTAGGGGTTACCTGGTCCACCGTGGGTGGGGCCTCCCAAATCAATTCAGAAGAAAGAAAATATCCCACAAGTATGTCCATGGGCCAATCTAATGAAAGTAACTTCTCAGTTGAGGCCCTCTTTTCTCATGGGTGTCATGGTCACACCTAGCCAGCACTGGACATTTCTTATTTCAATTTAAAATATTCATCTTGAGAAACTTTGCGTCCATCTGTCTGTCCTCGGGGCTCACGATGCTTGCTTTATGTCTGCCATTGTCACCAGTGTATGGTTATTGGTGCCTCCTCTGGAGGGCCTTGATCTCCCATTTACCTGAGAGCTTTGTGGGGAGTGTCTTTGCTGCGTTTCCTTCTAAAACACCTCACTACCTGGCAAGTAGTAAAGGAATCTATAAATGTATTAAATGAGTAGACTAATTAGACACCAGAGTAGAACACCGAATTAATAATCACACATTAGTAATCACACATTGCCACAGAATTGGAAGGTTCGTTAGAGGTTGAAAAGTTGAACTGAAGAGTTTATTTCTCTTACTATGTAAGATTTATTGTTAGATTTCTTTGAGAGCGTCTTAAGTTTTAGCAGGAGGTGCAGTGGAAAACACCATTGTGAGTAGGACCCTATTTAGTGATATTCAAGTGTACCCAATTTTCATAGCACGTTATAAACAATAAAATTTATTTTTTCCATTGCTGCAGAATTTAAGTCAAGGCCATGATTGGACAGTGAAACATTAAGGCAGGGACAAAGCTTTTGTAAGGTGGGAGAGAAGGAGAAGAGGAGAAGGATCGAGATGGAAATGGAGAAGAGGACCCAGACCCCAGTGGTCTTGAATTGCCAAGGTAGCTGGGATGGGTTTCTGTAGGCAAATTTAGCTTAGCTGCGTGGGCGGGTATATCCTTATCAATTGGTTGTGAGTTTATTCTGTGGATGTATTGTGGATTGAGAATTTAACATATAAATCTGATTGTTGGTTTACAGTTTGTTGAATCTTGATTTTACCAGGTAGTTGGGAGTTTATACTTTAACTACTAGGAGGTGGCTGCTGGGAATGTGGGCAGAGTCCGTGGCAGGGAGCTGTGATAGGACAGCCACTGCTGGACTTTTAGAACCATGATTTTACCAGGTAGCTGGAACCAGAAAGTTCACGGCTTGCAGAGAGGCATTGAGAGACCCTAAACTGAGATAAATTAGAGATAGTTCCAATGGCCTGTTAGAGCTGGAAATAGCGACCGCCAGGGTATGTGCGGGAACTGGTTCTGCTGTCTTTTATTTTTACTGCCACAAGTATCTACTTGGCTTTATGAACACAATCTATCTTTGCTATTTTGACAAAACATGTCCTACATAAGACAATCAAATATGCGGTTTTCATGAACAAAGTTCTACGAAGGCTAGTTTGATATTCATTTCCCTTTTGGTGTAAAGATTATCCAATTGAATGTTCTAACAAAAAGAAATAACGGTTAAAAATAAAAATTATACATCACATATATTAGGTAGTGGTAAGAACTGTGATGAATTTAGAATAAGGAGTTTGTAGTTGGTGTGCATATACTTATCTAGATTGGAGAGTTAGTGTAATGCTCTTTATAAATTTGAATTCTTCATAAACACAGCGGTTGCTTCTTTTGTGCTGTTCCACACCCGGCAGTGGAAACACCTAGACACTGAGTGACCCAGTTCCCAGGGTAGGAAGAGAAGATCCAAAAGGAAAAAGAGGCTACATCGAGACCATCAAACCCCCAACCCCCGAAATCAAAGTGATTTAATGCAAAGTCTTTAATAACAGTGTGCTTTTCTTTTCTGACAGAAGATTCTGTATTAGCAACACTGCCTTTAGAGATGAATGAGGTATGACACCCACAAAACTCGAGAGAGGGACGACCTAGAGCTATGGGTCTATCAGGAACCAAGAGTTAATTCAGAAATCCTATGCTCCACCAAGGTCTCATTGTAGCCTCATGAAAATTACCTCAGAGAGAAAGTTCATGGAAAGGATTTTAGGAAGGAAGTAGCAGAACCTTAAAAAAAGCAGAATGACCGGCCCGCAGCAGCTCTCTGCTCCCAAACCCCGTGGGAGAGAGACCTCACCGCCTGGTCAGGTGGGCACTCCTGAGGCTGCAGAGCGGAGGAGACCACCAACACTGCCCACCCCTGCCCACATCCCTGGCCCAAGAGGCAACTGTATAAGGCCTCTGGGTTCCCGTAGGGGAGGGCCCAGGAGCGGCAGGACCCCTTCGCCTGAGACACCGCCGGAACCTGAAGGAAACAGACCTGAAGGAAACAGACCGGATAAACAGTTCTCTGCACCCAAATCCCGTGGGAGGGAGAGCTGAACCTTCAGAGAGGCGGGCGCGCCTGGAAGGCCAGAGGAGACTGCACTCTGCGCACGTCCAGATGCCAGAGGAAAACACCAAACGCCATCTGGAACCCTGGTGCACGGAGGCTCCCGGAAAGAGCGGCGCAGATCTTCCCGGTTGCTGCCGCCGCGGAGAGGACTTAGGCAGTACCTCACGAGCAAACTTGAGCCTTGGAACCACAGGTAGGACCAACTTTTCCCCTGCAAGAAAACTGCCTGGTGAACTCAGGACACACAGCGGCAAAATTCCTCTAGGACCGGGCACTTCCTGTGTTTACCGGAAGTCCCACACCAGAGGATCCCGGCCCACAGCAGCTCTCTGCTCCCAAACCCCGTGGGAGAGAGACCTCACCGCCTGGTCAAGTGGGCACTCCTGAGGCTGCAGAGCGGAGGAGACCGCCAACACTGCCCACTCCTGCCCACATCCCTGGCCCAAGAGGCAACTGTATAAGGCCTCTGGGCTCCCGTAGGGGAGGGCCCAGGAGCGGCGGGACCCCTGCGCCTGAGACACCGCCAGAACCTGAAGGAAACAGACCAGATAGACAGTTCTCTGCACCCAAGTCTCGTGGGAGGGAGAGATAAACCTTCAGAGAGGCAGACACGCCTGGGGGACCAGAAGAGACTGCACTCTGCGCACATCCAGACACCAGAGGAAAACACCGAACGCAGTCTGGAGCCCTGGTGCACGGAGGCTCCCGGAGAGAGCAGCGCAGATCTTCCCGGTTGCTGCCACCGCGGAGAGGACTTGTGCAGTGCCCCACGAGCAAACTTGGGCCTTGGGACCACAGGTAGGACCAACTTTTCCCCTGCAAGAAACCTGCCTGGTGAACTCAAGACACAGGCCCACAGGAACAGCTGAAGACCTGTAGAGAGGAAAAACTACACGCCCGAAAGCAGAACACTCTGTCCCCATAACTGGCTGAAAGAAAACAGGAAAACAGGTCTACAGCACTCCTGACACACAGGCTTATAGGACAGTCTAGCCACTGTCAGAAATAGCAGAACAAAGTAACACTAGAGATAATCTGATGGCGAGAGGCAAGCGCAGGAACCCAAGCAACAGAAACCAAGACTACATGGCATCATCGGAGCCCAATTCTCCCACCAAAATAAACATGGAATATCCAAACACACCAGAAAAGCAAGATCTAGTTTCAAAATTGTATTTGATCATGATGCTGGAGGACTTCAAGAAAGATGTGGAGAACTCCCTTAGAGAACAAGTAGAAGCCTACAGAGAGGAATCGCAAAAATGCCTGAAAGAATTCCAGGAAAACATAAATAAACAAGTAGAAACCCATAGAGAGGAGACACAAAAATCCCTGAAAGAATTCCAGGAAAACACAATCAAACAGTTGAAGGAATTAAAAATGGAAATAGAAGCAATCAAGAAAGAACACATGGAAACAACCCTGGACATAGAAAATCAAAAGAAAAGACAAGGAGCTGTAGATACAAGCTTCACCAACAGAATACAAGAGATGGAAGAGAGAATCTCGGGAGCAGAAGATTCCATAGAAATCATTGACTCAACTGTCTATTAGGTAAATTTTTTTTTTTTTGGTTCTTTTTTTCGGAGCTGGGGACTGAACCCAGGGCCTTGTGCTTCCTAGGTAAGCGCTCTACCACTGAGCTAAATCCCCAGCCATAGAAATCATTGACTCAACTGTCAAAGATAATGTAAAGCAGAATAAGCTACTGGTCCAAAACATACAGGAAATCCAGGACTCAATGAGAAGATCAAACCTAAGGATAATAGGTATAGAAGAGAGTGAAGACTCCCAGCTCAAAGGACCAGTAAATATCTTCAACAAAATCATAGAAGAAAACTTCCCTAACCTAAAAAAAGAGATACCCATAGGCATACAAGAAGCCTACAGAACTCCAAATAGATTGGACCAGAAAAGAAACACCTCCCGTCACATAATAGTCAAAACACCAAACGCACAAAATAAAGAAAGAATATTAAAAGCAGTAAGGGAAAAAGGTCAAGTAACATATAAAGGCAGACCTATCAGAATCACACCAGACTTTTCGCCAGAAACTATGAAGGTGAGAAGATCCTGGACAGATGTCATACAGACCCTAAGAGAACACAAATGCCAGCCCAGGTTACTGTATCCTGCAAAACTCTCAATTAACATAGATGGAGAAACCAAGATATTCCATGACAAAACCAAATTTACACAATATCTTTCTACAAATCCAGCACTACAAAGGATAATAAAGGGTAAAGCCCAACATAAGGAGGCAAGCTATACCCTAGAAGAAGCAAGAAACTAATCGTCTTGGCAACAAAACAAAGAGAAGAAAAGCACACAAACATAACCTCACATCCAAATATGAATATAACAGGAAGCAATAATCACTATTCCTTAATATCTCTCAACATCAATGGCCTCAACTCCCCAATAAAAAGACATAGATTAACTAACTGGATACGCAATGAGGACCCTGCATTCTGCTGCCTACAGGAAACACACCTCAGAGACAAAGACAGACACTACCTCAGAGTGAAAGGCTGGAAAACAACTTTCCAAGCAAATGGTCAGAAGAAGCAAGCTGGAGTAGCCATTCTAATATCAAATAAAATCAATTTTCAATTAAAAGTCATCAAAAAAGATAAGGAAGGACACTTCATATTCATCAAAGGAAAAATCCACCAAGATGAACTCTCAATCCTCATCTTCGGTTGGTTTATATACATGTGTGCAATTTCTAGGCTTGAAAGTAAAATGATGCTATCTGGTGCTGGATAGAGGAGCCTTATTTTCTATTATGGCAGCTTGCTATTTTTTAACATGGTGATTTGGTTGAACACAATAAAGTACAGTAGTAACTGAAAAAAAAAAAACAATCCTGAGATTTCACCTGACACCAGTCAGAATGTCTAAGATCAAAAACTCAGGTGACAACAAATGCTGGCGAGGATGTGGAGAAAGAGGAACACTCCTCCATTGTTGGTGGGATTGCAGACTGGTACAACCATTCTGGAAATCAGTCTGGAGGTTCCTCAGAAAATTGGACATTGAACTACCTGAGGATCCAGCTATACCTCTCTTGGGCGTATACCCACAAGATGCCCCAACATATAAAAAAGACACGTGCTCCACTATGTTCATAGCAGCCTTATTTATAATAGCCAGAAGCTGGAAAGAACCCAGATGCCCTTCAACAGAGGAATGGATACAGAAAATGTGGTACATCTACACAATGGAATATTACTCAGCTCTCAAAAACAATGACTTTATGAAATTCGTAGGCAAATGGTTGGAACTGGAAAATATCATCCTGAGTGAGGTAACCCAATCACAGAAGAACACACTTGGTATGCACTCATTGATGAGTGGGTATTAGCCCAAATGCTTGAATTACCCTAGATGTCTAGAACAAATGAAACTCAAGACGGATGATCAAAATGTGAATGCTTCACTCCTTCTTTAAAAGGGGAACAAGAATACCTTGCCAGGGAATAGAGAGGCAAAGATTAAAACAGACACAGAAGGAACACCCATTCAGAGCCTGCCCCACATGTGGCCTATACATATACACCCACCCAATTAGAAAAGATGGATGAAGCAAAGAAGTGCAGACCGACAGGAGCCGGATGTAGATTGCTCCTGAGAGACACAGCCAGAATACAGCAAATACAGAGGCGAATGCCAGCAGCAAACTACTGAACTGAGAACAGGACCCCCGTTGAAGGAATCAGAGAAAGAACTGGAAGAGCTTGAAGAGGCTCGAGACCCCATATGTACAACAATGCCAAGCAACCAGAGCTTCCAGGGACTAAGCCACTACCTAAAGACTATACATGGACTGACCCTGGACTCTGACCTCATAGGTAGCAATGAATATCCTAGTAAGAGCACCAGTGGAAGGGGAAGCCCTGGGTCCTGCTAAGACTGAACCCCCAGTGAACTAGATTGTTAGGGGGAGGGTGGCAATGGCGGGAGGATGGGGAGGGTAACACCCATAAGGAAAGGGAGGGGGGAGGGTTATGTTTGCCCGGAAACTGGGAAAGGGAATAACACCCGAAATGTATATAAGAAATACTGAAGTTAATAAAAAAAAAAAGAAGAAAAAAAAAAGAAGAAAAAAAAAAAAAAAGGAAACAGACTGAGCAAGCCACGGACAGAAGCAAGAAAACAGCACCCTTCTGTGGCCTCTTCTTCAGGTTCCTGCCTTGAATTCCAACCCTGGCTTCCATCAGCGATGGGCTTTGACTGGGATGTGTAAACCAAACCAAACTTTCCCCCCAAGTTGCTTTTGGTCAGAACGTTTTATCATAACAATAGAAAGCAGACTATGATTATATTATATACTTTAAAATTTTCTGCACACAACAATCCTATACAACTAACGCAAGCGAATGCTTGTCTTACTTTACACATGGGAAAACACACAGAATGGAGACAGGGCTTGTTCATAGCCACACACATAGGAAAGCAAAGAATCACAATTCCACGCAAATCTGACTAATTCTGAAGTCTGTGTGTCCCTCAGGACTGCCCTGCCTTTTCCCATGTGATTCATGATGACTCTTTTCTCCTGGACATTGTCTGAGGGGAGAAGGACAGATAGGAAGTCATCTATGAGAAGACTCCATGCTGCTTTTGTGAGATTTGGTTACTGGTACAGTTTGACTATGACATACTTCCCAAGGTCCACATGCTAGAGACTTGGTCTTGGTTCATGATGCTTCTGGGAGGTGGCAGAAACTTAAGAGGTGGGGCTTACAGGAATAATGTTAAGCATTGAGAGTGTCCCCTTGAAGGGGACAGTGGGACCCTGGTCTCTCTGCATGTCTTGAGCAGCTTCTTCCGGCACAGCTTCCACTGAGCTGTATTGCCTTACCACAGGCCCAAAGGCAATGGGGTCAAATAAGCATGAACTGAAACTTCTTAAAGTGTAAATGAAATAAACCTTTCCCCCTCAAAACTTTGTCATCTCAGGCATTCTGTCATACTACCGCAAAGCTGACTAACACAGTTCCATACTCTATTGCTCTGGTTGCTTCCTGTTTCTTTGACAGAATCACTGCTTGGGAGTACCAGGAAGGTGAGGAGAGTGTCCGGAGTCTAGAACCAGCGTCGGTAGCAGCTAACTTCGGCTAGCTGGTCAGAGGCATGGTAGGAGAGACAAGCCGCTTCAACACTATCCCAGAATTCCAAGGAGGCCTTGTGAAGGAAGACGGAAAGCCAGCTGCACACCCAGATTTGTTGTAATGTGGGAGCAGCAGGGTCTGCACCTCTGTTTCCTCATCTATAAGGCAGAAGAGACTGAATAACACCATGGTTTCCTAATGTGAAGCCCTGAGGATTCACAAGGCACAAACTAAATGCCGCTCACAGGTGGCCTGAAGTAGCCTTTCGACCGCATACAATGTTATTACAGAATAAAAAATGTCATTCTAGTCAATTCTCCTGATCAATGCAAAAAGAAAAAAAAAGCAGAATGATAGAAACCAAATTTAGACACCAAAATCAGTGTCAGAGAATTTAGTCAAAGCCAAGTAATCAAGAAAAAGAAGAAGAGAAAGAGAGGGAGGGGAGAGAGAACAAGAGGGTGGGGGATTGAATATTTTTCCAGATGCTAACTCATGTTTTGCAGACATTTCTGTTTACAATTGTACATAGCTTGTGTATTATGGGACACATATCATTTTAATAAGTTTTTAACCCACAGAATTTCCTTTTAAACAAGTATAATATTTATACTTGTCTTTAAATATTGTGTCTTTAAAGCCAAAATGTTAAATTACTTTTTCTAAAGATTGTCAAATTCTATTGAAAACTAAGATATCAAATAGGATGAATAGTGTTTGCAAAATGCAGAGGATATTCAGAACTTTCCCACTTTCTAATTAACACATTACATTACCCAAAGCAACATAATTTGGGCAGGGCACTCCCTACCAATCTGGATCCTTTTTTTTTCTTTAATTATCAACAGGCTGAAATGACATAGTATGTTGAAATTTTTAATGTAATTAAAATCCCAAGAATTATCATGTTTACCAACTAAAACATTTTTTACAGAATTCGAATTCAGATACTTATATGTTATCACTACCCCCTTTTGTTCTCCAAGGTGGAAAATAAAATAATAAGAGATAAACCCTGAAGGTTCTCTTTACGCACATGAGGTTGTGAGTAAGAGTGAAACAAATAACAGCCATCAGTAGCAGATGAGAAGCTCTCCAGCTGGAGGAATGAATGAAGCAACAGAGTGTCCATCTGTCCATCAACCGTCCATCCAGCTCCTACGAGCTTCTGAGCACAGAGAAGGTATGAGGCACGGTCGGTTTGAGGGGTTGTAGAACCTGTCTTCCAGGGAGCTTAAGTTACGGTATAGGATCCTTAAATCCTTAGAAACCTGCACTGCTCAACCGAGGTTGGTGAGTCAGAGAAGGGTAGCCACGTGGTTCCAGCACCCAGGAGGAAATCCTGCTGTTAGCTGTTAGCTGAGAAGAGATGACAGGAGAATTGGGACTTGCTAAAGAAGTGGGGAAGAATTCTCCAGAAAGTGCAGACGTGTGTGTGTGTGTGTGTGTGTGTGTCTGTCTGTCTGTCTGTCTGTGTGTGTACGTGTGTGCGCGTGTGTGTGTGTCTGTCTCTTTCTCTGTGTCTGTCTGTCTGTCTGTCTCTCTCTCTCTCTGTGTGTGTAAACCACACAAAGACCCTAAAGAGGTTGCAGACTCAGTGACTCTGAAGCAAGTTCCAAAGCATTTGCTTGGGAAAAAAGTCCTGGCCTGAAGGCTGAGGAAGTAAAGCCTGTTCAAGACTTTGCCCCACTGCAAGGAGCCTAGGGCTGAGGAGGTAGCAGCAAGCACTGCGGGAAGCCTGGCAGGCCCCGGTGAGATCTGCTGTATGTCCTGCAGGCCCCGGTGAGATCTGCTGTGTGTGCTGCAGGGCCCCAGCAGCAGGAGACAGATTACATACCCAGGAAGCTGTTCATGAAGCACGGTTGACACAGGTGTGGGCAAGGCAAGAACTCTGAGGCCAGTGGCCATGCAGGCAGAACAGCCCCCTGTGAGAAAGTCAGTCTAACAGGGAAGGAGTGCACTTTTTGAATAACTGACTGACTTATTCACAATGATTGCCACCAGTGACTTGGCTGCTTTAGAAGGATCTCCCATGATATCTGTGGTTGCTCTTCTTTCTTTCCACCTCAACCTTGACTTTGTAATATTTTGGAAAGAATGGGTAGACAGTGATGTCTGCATAGCTGCCGATCTTCAGGCACACTGACTTCCACTCAGGCTCAGGCGCTTCTTGTTTTGTGTACTTTCCTGATTTTGAAATACTTCGCCGCACATAGACATACCTCACTGTATATAGACAGCCATACCTCAGTGTTATAGACAGCCATACCTTACTACATATAGACAGCCATACCTCACTGAATATAGACAGCCATACCTTATTGTCTATAAAGAACCATATCTCACTGTATATAAACAACACCTATTTGAGACCATCATGAATTCCATTTGTGATATTTGAATTTTATATATTTTTTTCTGATAGTTATAGGCAAATGGCTTTAAAAGAAGGCATATTTTGTAATATAAAATACCTTGCAGTGACTCTAACCAAACAAGTGAATGATCTATATGACAAGAACTTCAAGTCTGTGAAGAAAGAAATTGAAGAGGACCTCAGAAGATGGAGAGATCTTCCATGCACATGGATTAGCAGGATTAATATAGTAAAAATGGCCATCTTGCCGAAAGCAATCTACAGATTCGATGCAATCCCCATCAAAATTCCAACTCAATTCTTCATAGAGTTAGAAAGAGTAATTTGCAAATTCATTTGGGAAAGCAAAAAATCCAGGGTAGTGAAAACTATCCTTAACAATAAAAGAACATCTGGGGGAATCACCATCCCTGAACTCAAGCAGTATTACAGAGCAATAGTGATAAAGACCACATGGTATTGGTACAGACACAGGCAGGTAGATCAGTGGAATAGAATTGAAGACCCAGAAATGAATCCACACACCTATGGTCGCTTGATCTTTGACAAAGGAGCTAAAACCATCCTTTGGAAAAAGATAGCATTTTCAACAAATGGTGTTGGTTCAACTGGAGGTCAGCATGTAGAAGAATGCAAATCGACCCATTCTTATCTCCCTGTACAAAGCTTAAGTCCAAGCAAATCAAAGACCTCTACATCAGAAACACTGAATCTAATAGAAGAAAAAGAGGTGAAGAATCATAGGCACAGGGGAAATTTTCCTGAACAGAACACCAATGGCTTATGTTCTAAGATCAAGAATAAACAAACAGGGCCTCATAAAATTGCAAAGCTTCTGTAAGGCAAAGGACACTGTCAACAGGACAAAAACAACAGATTGGGAAAAGGTCTTTAACAATCCTACATCTGGTAGAGGACTGTACTGGCTAGTTTTGAGTGTCAACTTGACACCAGCTGGAGTTATCACAGAGAAAGGAGCATCACTTGAGGAAATGCCTCCATGAGATTCAGCTGTGAGGCATTTTCTCAATTAGTGATCAAGGGGGGAGGATCCAGCCCATTGTGGGTGGTGCCGTCCCTGGGCTGGTGGTCCTGGGTTCTATAAGAGAGCAAGCTGGGCAAGGCAGGGGACGCAAACCAGTAAGCAACATCCCTCCATGGCCTCTGCATCCTTCCTGACCTGCTTGAGTTCCAGTCCTGACTTCCTTTGGTGATGAACAGCAATGTGGAAGTGTAAGCTGAATAAACCCTTTCCTCCCCAACCTGCTTCTTGGTCATGATGTTTGTGCAGGATTAAAAATCCTGACTAAGACAAGGACTAACATCTAATATATACAAAGAACTCAAGAAGTTATACTCCAGAGAATCAAATAATCCTATTAAAAAATAGGGTACAGAGCTCAACAAAAAATTCTCAACTGAGGAATACTGAATGGCTAAGAAGCACCTAAAGAAATATTTAATATCCTTAGTCATCAGGGAAATGCATATCAAAACAACCCTGAGATTTCACCTCTCACCAGTGAGAATGGCTAAGATCAAAAACTCAGGTGACAGCAGATGCTGGCGAGGATGTGGAGAAAGAGGAACACTCCTCCATTGTTGGTGGGATTGCAGACTGGTACAACCATTCTGGAAATCAGTCTGGAGGTTCCTCAGAAAAATGGACATAGTACAACCTGAGGACCCAGCTATACCTCTCCCGGGCATATAACCCAAAAGATGCTCCAACATACAACAAAGACACGTGCTCCACTATGTTCATTGCAGCCTTATTTATAATAGTCAGAAGCTGGAAAGAACCAAGATGTCCTTAAACAGAGGAATGGACACAGAAAATGTGGTACATTTGCACAATGGAACACTACTCAGCTATCAAAAACAATGACTACATGAAATTCATAGGCAAATGGATGGAACTAGAAAATATCTTGATTGAGGCAACCCAGTCACAAAAGAACACACATGGAACTGACTGATAAGTGGATATTAGCCCAAAAGCTTGGAATACCTAAGAAAAAATTCACAGATCATATGAAGCTCAAGAAGAAGGAAGGCCAAAATGTGGATGCTTCATTCCTCTTGGAAAGGAAAACAAAATACTCCCAGGAGGAAATACAGGGACAAAAGTGGAGAAGGGACTGAAGCAAAGGTCATCAGAGACTGCCCTAGCTGTGGATCCATCCCATATGCAACCACCAAACCTAGTCACTATTGGGGAGGCCAAGAAATGCATGCTGACAGGAGCCTGATATGGGTGTCTCCTGAGAGGCTCTGCCAGAGCCCTACTGATACAGATGAGGATGGTTGCAGCCAACCATTGGACTAAACAAGGGGACCCCAATGGGGAAGTTAGAGAAAAGACAGAAGGAGCGGAAGGGGTTTGCAACAATATCAACCAACCAGACACCACCAGAGCTCCCAGGGACTAAACCACCAACCAATGAGTACACATGGAGGGACCCATGACTCCAACCACATATATAGTAAAGGATGGCATTGTCCAGTATCAATGGGAGGAAAAGCCCTTGGTCCTGTGAAGGCTTGTTTTCCCAAATGTAAGATAATGCTAGGGCATTGAGGTTGGAGTGGGTGGGCGGGAGTGGAACTTTAGGAGCTGAGAAAAGGTATACAGTTGCCCTCAAAATAATTGCTGTTGGGAGCTGTGGCTTCTCTGCAGTCTATAGGGAATGTCTTTGTATATATTGAGCATCTCAAAGCTCTTTTTGGTAGTGTGTGTGTGCCAGTCCTAACAAAGCCAGAGTGATTACAGACAATGTGATCACAGAGGGACGGCTCTTAAGAGCCACAGAGACTGAGTGCGCCTTTTGAAATCCCCCAGGATCTTCACAAATTCCATGTCTCTTATGTGCTTTCGAGTATATACTTCCTTACTGGGCTGAATTAATAAATACATACAAACACAAAATGGCCAACACTGTTTCTGTAATACGCCATGGTGACCACAGCAGGAACACGAGATAGTCGTCTTGCCAGGGTGCTGTCACACAACCAAATGGTCTCATTGCTCATTAGTTTCATATTCTCCAAAGTATAGGTCATTTTCTAGATTTCTTTGACAAGCCGCTCAGTATCAACCTTCCAGGCTGTCAGAATTACTTTCTAACACCTTTAGACTGTGTTCTGGGGCCACCTCCTTCAGAATCAGCTGCTAGTTTGTGAAAATGCACTTTCCAGAGCACCCCCCCCAAATCCAGTGTATCTGACTTTTGAGGGGTGGTGAGGGACTGTGGAATTTTAATGAGGCCCCCAGACTATGGAGAGCAACAATCTATGTGCTGTGTCTCTCAAGAGCTCCTGGGAGGTTTTGAGTTTTGTCATGATGGATAAGAGTAATTGGTCAAATAACAAACAAAAAAGTAAAGTCAAAAATAGCAGTAGAAAAATGGTTATGACTTTTCTACAGAATAAAAGACTAGGAGAACAGCACGATCATATACATGCTGTTGGATTTATTCATTAAAATTACTAAGTGCTTAGAATCTATATCTGTGGAATTTGGTTTACATTATTAATGAAACAAAACTTATTTTTTGTGTTTGTGTATGTGTATAACATGTGTATGTATGGGTATATATGTGTGTATATAGGTCAGAGGACAACCTTGGGTTTCATTTCACAAGGTGTCTCTGGCTCATTGGTCTACAGCTTTGCCTAGTAGGCTAGACCAGCTGGTCAGTGAGCCTCCAGCCTGCGTGTTTCTTTCTCTGTCACTCATCTGGCATAGCTGAGGTAATCTATACATGCCACTTGGTCTAGCTTTCTCTGTTCATTCTGGGGATCTGAACTCAGATCTTCACACTGCAAGGCAAGTGCTTTACATTCTGAGCTGTCTCTCCAGTCTGGTGAACAAACAAACAAACAAAAAATCTAAGGGCATTTTCTAAGCAGACAGCCCTTTTAGCAATTCTGAGTGGGATGTGTTCTCTTATGAGAGACTCAGAACGGAAAAGGGACCAATAGGAAAAGATCAGGAGTAGAAAGAAATGGAGATAAATGCTCAATCTTTGGTTTAAACTTTTAGCAGGAGTTTCATACGCATTTCCCATGTAGGTCCCACTTGGCTTCATTAATGCGCTCTTATGATATTATTTGCAACATCTTGTAACTCTAATTTGTGATCTATAGCAGACTCTTCATGCTGAGATCTGAGCATGGAGATAACATGCAGAGAAGGAAGTTAACCTGGGGCTGATTCACATTATTTTCACATTATTCTAGGAAAAGACTGATCAAACTCTATCTATGACAGCAAAATCTACATATTTCCTGGCTTTTACATCTATCTATCCGTCTGTCTGTGTATGTATGTATGTATGTATGTATGTATGTATGTATGTATCTATCTATCTATCTACCTATCTACCTATCTATCTATTTACAAATTGTAAAGCTGCCACAGGCATGGTAGAAAGAAATTTTATTTTTTTATCTACCTAGTTGGTCAAAGTGTAAATAAATCATTTTTCTTTACTAATTTCTGTTTCCTAATTTGTTTGGGAATACAGGGAAACAAAGAAGGCAGACCATGGATGTGCATATCTGCTAATCATTTTGACTCAGCCATCTGTGAAGAAAATGTGTGGCTAATCAATCTCCAAATTTAAAACCCTGAGGAGAACCCAGTTGCCAGGATCTTCCCCTCTTCTCCCACTGCAGGTAGTGGTTTTCTGTAAACAGGTATTGGTAAATTGGCTTTTGCTTTTGGCCTGGTCTTATTTTTGAAGATTATTATGAGATTGTTTGGTGTTATGATTTGGGGAGTTTTAGGCAAACTCACGCGGTCGAGATGTTGCTCTTGGACAATTTGTAAGGAGAATCTGGAGTAGAACTGGGCACATTTGATATGCTCATCAGGCCGAAGGCCCAACTGAGCCATTTACTGACGAGTTGCTTGGTTGATTGACAGGACCCTTCTGGCTTTGTTTGGCAGAGTGTTCACTTTGTCTCCATTTCTGTATCCTGGTTTGGCATTTGTGCACCATAAGGCTGGGACCAGGCTGGTCTTTGTTTGGCGAGTCACTCATTTTTGTCTAGGTATACCTGTAGTTGGATTTGGGTCTTGTGTGTGTTTCCATTTTGGTTTCATCTCTGCCTTGGCATCTGAGGCGTGACTATCATTTAGACTCTTGGTCATTTTGCAGTACCACTTGATGTGAAGTAAGTTATTTCAAGTGTCTGAAGCTTGAATATCTATCTATCTATCTATCTATCTATCTATCTATCTATCTATCTATCTACCTACCATTGGTGTTCTGATATGAAGATTAGTGGACTAAAATTCTCAGTAAAGTTGTCTGCATTTGAATATATATATATTTTTAAATCGCTATTGTAATTGGTATACACATGGGAAATGCTAAATCTATGCTATCTTGGTAGCTAGTTAACTGACAAATATTTAGAAAGCTACCAATGAGGCTGTGGAATAAGTTTGTATACAGACCAAAATTTCAAGCACTTTTATAATTAAGTAATTAAGTGTTATTTAGGATTCAGCAGGTTTGTTTTTATGATTTCTGTTCTTTATTTCAAGTCAGTTTTAACAAAGAAAAACTTCAGTACATCTATGGCTTCTGGCTTCTGAGATACCATTATCCCAGCTAGTTAAAGACTATGCTAAACAATTACAGTGAGATAAAGAGCTTCCTGTAGTCGTGCAGGGCTTGAAAAGAGAAATCTTTCAGGGAAAATGTATGTGCAAGTAGACTGATTATAACTGGAGAGTTCTTTAAACCACTTTCTAGTTCTTTGTATTCAAAGAAACAAGACTGCCTTAGAGTATTGATACAGTTTTAGTACAGTTTATAAAGAGGCTAATTTTAAAAAAGACAAAAATCAAATATTTAATACATAATTTTGTTAGTTTTTTTCTTTTTTTTAAAGCAGAGTCAGGGTCATTTAAATTTCTCTCTGAGTTGAAATCGTTTCAATGGGCAAATTATACTTCTAGCCAACTAGGTAGGTAGTTGTACTTGTGCGCTAGATGGCTCTGATTTGGTACTGTTTTCACATACTTGTGAAAGATCTTCAATTAAAATCGCCTGTATAACTATGATTCTATTTTTTTAAATCTGTGTTTGTGACCCCCTGGGATACAACTCTTCTAAAATGTAAAGCATATAAATGCCACCATCATCAAAACAAAGATGATTAATAATGACATTTTTTTTCTTTTCTTTTTTTCGGAGCTGGGGACTGAACCCAGGGCCTTGCGCTTGCTAGGCAAGCACCCTACCACTGAGCTAAATCCCCAACCTCAATAATGACAATTTTTAATAGGTATGTTCCTAGTTATATTATGACCATTATTTTGGGGGCAGAAACACAAGCACATCCTATTCTAAGCAGAACAAATTTAACAGGCATAAACATGGGTCTTGCTGAGTCTCCTCATGTAATGCTGTAGCTGATGGCACAGTGAGACAGTTTATATATTCCTAGCCCTTTTGGGTTTTGTTATTGTAACTTTTTTTCAAGCTTATCTCTCCATTTTCTGTTACAAAAGAAAAACAAAACACTCACAGGTTTCAATGACGAAGTTAGTGTTTTTAATAGGCATATCAGCAGACTGAGGTTAAATTGGCCTCCAGACAGAAGGATAAGGGGAAGCTTCTATCCAACAGCCGTGGTAGATCAAGTGGAACATAAATGGACACGGAGACAAAGGGCTCCAAACATGTGGAAAGAATAGGGGAACTTCCCCACCTGAAACTCAGATCATTTCAGAATTTGAGAATAGACTCGAGGTAGACTCAGCCTAAGAGTCCTTGTTTCTAGATGTCTGCTGCTTTAATTTGATTTTGGACTCTGGCCTCTATCTGCCTCCTCTTTCCCAATGTGGGGCTGGGCCAGACCAGATAATCAGGGAAAGAATCCCATTCTGGTAATGGCAGACAGTTAAGCAGAATTGTCTTAAAAATATGCTGAGAAAAGGAAAGACCTATAACTGAAATGATGTAAGGTCCAAGGCAAACGCTGTCTGAACTAAGAGACACCAACAAGGATGAGTCATTGTACCAGTCCAAAAGCCAAGAGGCTATGGAGAAAGGGTCTTAGGCAATGCGTCTCCATTCTAGCCTGACCCCTACATACATTTGTTTCTGATATTTCTTCCAAGAATGGACACATTCCAGAAAATTTCACATCAGCTCAGCAGTACGTGGCATAACATCCCAAATCCCTCAAAACTGAAGAATGTCAAAGAAAGAGAAAAGACGGACAGTGAATATTACAAAAATGCAGCAGACCCTCCATATTAAGAGCTGGGCAGCTGGAGGCAGCTGACTAAGGACAGACATAACCTGCTGAGGTTGGATGTAACCTGGATGGAGTTAAACTGTCTCACAACAAAGTCTGCACAGACTGGCTTCACCTCCTGCGTTTCTATTGTTAAGTCGAGCATAGTGGAATGAGCTTAGATTCTCCAGTTCAGCTAAATTTTAAATCAATTAATTTTCATTTCTCACTTTCAGCTTTTCAACTTCTTTTGAAATAGCTGGTGAGATGTCGACCTGAATATTCAGGAACAACTGGCCTGATCGTTTTCAGTGTTGACTACTTTCTCATACTGACAGAGTGTGGTAGAGCTTGCCTAGTGTGGGGAGATAGAGACATGGCGCAGTTGTACACAAGTTTGTGATAGAAAGAGTCAACCTGTGGAGTGTGTTCTAACCACACTCCTGTCTGTATATGTATGAGAATCTGGACTTCAAGACATTGCCCATGATGTTTTCATGGGATTAAAAGAAAAAAAAAACTCAACAATTTTCATCTGCTATAGTTCAACACTTGACATCAAACTTTTGGACAATAAGCCAAAGTTTGATCTGTCTGTGTTAGAAGTGTTGTCTATAACACACACACCATCATATGCTGTATATTTTAAGTATGTATACAGACAAACATATATGTATTAAGGTATATATAAGCACCCATATATTTTCAGTACACACATATAAAAACCCAACACATCCTGTTAAATAAAATGACATTTTTATAATAGAACTTATTTATGAAAAAAATGTTTATATAAAGGGATATGTAATACAAAATATATGCTGAAAATGTCTTCAGGTGAATTTCCACTTTTTTCCTCCTAAAATTAATATTTGTGCTTTGTAACTATTGACAGAGAAAAATTTCACTACTGAAATTATTCTAAGATACGAGATTTGGTGGTTGTGTAACGATTATATCCAAATATGAAACATCTCCAGGGAGGATGGAGTAGGTCCATAAAATCTGAGAAGTAAGCAACTCACAAATCTCAAGAAGTTCCTGAAACAAAGAGTCTATACTGCAAAGGTTCACAAGGCTTCTTATTCCAGGTTATGAAAGCACTGAACATATACCTAGGGAGGTGACCCTCCAACCAGCTGCACTGTTGGGAGGAGACTAATCTATTTAGCTGCCTGTATAGTTCTGGGAGATGCAGCTGTCATGAGTCCTCATTCAGACTGGCTGGGCTTTTAGTGATGCAACTGCTTTTGTGTCATCCGTGCTCCATGCTGTAAGCAACCTTTTGTCTAGGATCCTGTAAGTTTATAACATTCAAAAAATAACAGAGTTCTCAAAAGAACATAGGCTCAGATAGTCCATAGGCTTTTTTTTTTTAAAATTGCGTTGTTTGTTTGTTTTTTTAGTGTTTCATTTTTGAGTTCTCTATATATTCTAGATGCAAATCCTCTATCAAATGTGTAGTTGGCAAAGACATTTTCCCCATTCTGTAGTCTGCCCTTAGAAGATAACAGTCTCCTTTGCAGTATAGACTCTTGATATGAAGTTCTGTTTGTTGCTTGTGGGGTTCTTGTTCCTGGACAATCAGGGTCCTCTTCTGAACGTTCTTACCTGAGCCTGCATCCTAATGTGTATTCCTTATTCTTTCTTCCAAGTTTTAGAGTTTCAGGTATAACATTGAGATTTCTAGAACTGATTTGTGTTCAAGGTGAGAATGAAGGATCAAATTTCATTCCTTTACTGTATAGATACCCAGGTTTTCCCAACAGCATGCTGGCTTTTTTCCAGTATAGTTGGACTACAAAAGTCAGAAGGCTGTAGGAGTGTTGAATTCTAACTGGGTTCTTGAGTCTTGCCCACTGTGCTGTGTCTACCGATCAAAGTTGCTGTGTTGCCCAGCTCATTGTAAACATCCAGCTTCAAGCGCAGTCTCTTCAGTGTCTGAGACTACAGAAGCAGAGTGCCATGCTAGTTTTATTAAAAAAATAAATGGGTGTGAGAAATCACTTCTCAGGGATTGTCCTGAAGAAGAGTCAGGATAAGAAAAAAAAAATTCAAAGAGAGAAAGTTTTTACAAAGGGTAAGTGCCTGCGCGCGCGCGCGCGCACACACACACACACACACACACACACACACACACAAACACACACACACACAAACACACACACACACAAACACAGACACACGCAGACACACAGATACACACACACACACACACAAACACACACACACACAAACACAGACACACGCAGACACACAGATACACACACACAAACACACACACACACACACACACACACACACACACACACACACACACACACACACACACACACACACACGATGAAAATACAGAGACGGGTCCATTTGCGTATTTCTCAGTGCTGTCTAAGTTTCTCCCGAGCTGCCCCAGGAATGTGGACTGGAGAATCTCAGGAAGGTGTGAGGACCTGAATCCAGACTGCAAAGGCAAGCCTGCCAGCAGAGGGCGTAGGAATGCAGAGAAGGGAAATGACTACTCAGCTCTGCAGAAGCCCGGTATTCCTCGGGTGTAGACTCAACACCAGCTTAAACCATATACGTATCTGCAAATTCAGTGGACCCCACTGTTCCAGGAAGACTTCAGTTTTGGAAGTAAAGCAGCCACAGGAATCTACCCCAAACCCTTCCTCTTTTTCTTGCCTTGTATTTTTGCCCCCCTCCCTTCCTGTTTTACTATGCTTTAAATAATAGTTTCTCTGGCAGTGAACTGTTGAGGTAATGGAAGATGACCTTGAACTGCCCTCTTCTTGCTTCCACCTCGCAGGGGTGGGTTGCGGGAGTGTGCCACTGCGTTTGTTTTAAGGTAGCGCTCTGATGGAACCTCGGTCATCCACACTGGGCAGACACTCTACCTAGTTCCAGCCACTCTGTATTTTTTTTTAAAGGTTTTATGCACTTCTTTTTTGTTCTCCGTTTACTTCTGTTTAATTTTTTCATAACCATTGGGTGAATTTTTCGCTTTCTTTGTGCCCCTCCACCTTTTGCTTTACTGTACTTTGAGTAGCATTTTAATTTTATATATTTTTAAAAAGCTTTATGTTTCTAGTTTTTGTTCCCCTTCCTATATTTATCTAATTTTCTCATTGTTTTAAATTAACATTTTAGGTTAAAATGCAAATAACGGATTTCTTCATGGCATCATCATATTTATTAACTTTTCTCTAGATAAATATTTTCCCTTTTCTTATCCTCTGTTCTTTCTCTTCCCCGTGAGAGCATTCTTTGCTTCTCTTCCACTTCCCCTCCGTTTATTTAGCCTCTGTTCCACTTTGCATCCTTTTTTTTTTTTTTTTTTTTACATTTCAATTTTTTTCTTTAAAAGGAGTGAGTTGTGTACAGGGGGGTTAAATGCTTTATAGACAAGGAAAAAAAACTGCGGTAGAACAACTTATTCATCATCATCTTCTTCATCTTCATCTTCCTCTTCTTCCTCCTCTTCCTCATCCTCTTCATCCTCCTCGTCGTCTTCCTCTTCCTTCTTTTTCTTGCTCTTCTCAGCCTTGACCACCCCCTTTTTCGCTGCATCAGGTTTTCCTTTAGCTCTGTAGGCAGCTGTATCCTTCTCATACTTCTCCTTCAGCTTGGCGGCCATCTTCCCATAGGGCTGCTTGTCATCCGCGGCAGTGTTGTTCCACATCTCTCCTAGTTTCTTCGCAACATCACCAATGGATAAGCCAGGATGCTCGCCTTTGATTTTTGGGCGGTACTCAGAACAGAACAAGAAGAAGGCCGAAGGAGGCCTCTTGGGGGCATTGGGGTCCTTGAACTTCTTTTTGGTCTCCCCTTTGGGGGGGATGTAGGCTTTCATTTCTCTTTCATAACGAGCCTTGTCAGCCTTTGCCATATCTTCAAATTTCCCCTTTTCTTTAGCAGACATGGTCTTCCACCTCTCTGAGCACTTCTTGGAGAACTCTGAGAAGTTGACAGAAGCATCCGGGTGCTTCTTCTTGTGCTCCTCCCGGCAGGTTTGCACAAAGAATGCATATGAGGACATTTTGCCTCTCGGCTTCTTAGGATCTCCTTTGCCCATGTTTAGTTGATTTTCCTCCGCGAGGCACAGAGTCGCCCAGTGCCCGTCCGGCTCTCGCTTGCCCCGGCGCTGTCTCTATGGAGCTCAATGTACTGCCGCATCCTTTCTTTTGCCTCGCTAATTGGCTACTTCTACATTTTACCCGATAGACTTTTTAACTTGATGGTACACTTGACATGAGTTTTGCTATTTTCTGCGCTGTGTTCATTAGTGGGCTTATACTGAGGTCAAGTATATCTTTCAGTCTTGCTCAGTGTGTGATGCTGCTGTCACAGTGTTTGTTTTATTTTGTCTAAGTGGTGCTAAGGTTTGAGCCCTCGAGGGAAGGCTGACCATTATCTAGATCCTCAGATAAAGCTGTGTGGCCCTGTTACACCAGCCAGGGAGTGCCGAGTCAGCATACTTCAGAGATGCCACACAGACACGCTTATTACTGCCGAGTTCCCAACAGCCACGCTGTGGAACCACCCTGGGGTTTGGTTCAGACACGCGGTATCTAAAACAGTGGGCTTTGGTTCAGACACGAAGGAGAAGGGAATTATTTTATTCTCAGAAAAGTGGGTGGAACTGAGGAGAATCCCGTTAAGACAGATAAGTCAGACTTCGATAAGCACTTAATGCTTTCTCTTTTGTATACATTATTATGAATTTATGAATATGTATTATATATTTCACAGACAAGTAGAGGGGGAAGACCAGATATAAAGTGAGAGGAGAACAGGAGAGGGTAACAGGGGTAAACAGATAAAGTGTTGCTTATTTTTTGATATATAGATTCTACTTTTAACAAACCTACATGCAAACACACACACACACACACACACACACACACACACACTGGGGAGGAGGGAGAGCAACAAAAGCAGATGAGGTGATGGTGAGGTTAACTAGGTTAACTAGGTTAACTAGGTTAACATGAGCAAGTGACAATGAGGTGTATGTTTGAGAATGTCACGATGGGATCCATTATTTTGTATAGCAACTAAAAATAGTTAATTTAAATGTCAATAAGACATCAGATTTTTGTTTTTGAGACAGAATCTTCCTATGTAGGCCTGGCTGGTCTCCAACTCACAAGCCTCCTGTTTCACTCTTGCAAATGCTGGGACCTTTTAAACTCTGTATTTCAAATACAACCCCAACTTTCTATCACGGCTATGCCGCCACTGACATGTTCTGCAAATTGCTTAATCACATATCTATCTGGCTGTCTGTCTATCTATCATCTATTTATCCATCATCTATCTATCTATCTATCTATCTATCTATCTATCTATCTATCTATCACCTATCTATTATCTATCTATCTATCTATCTATCTATCTATCTATCTATCTATCATCTCTATCTATCTATCATCTCTATCTATCTATCATCTATCTATCAATCATCTATCTATCTATCTATCTATCAATCATCTATCTATCTATCTATCATCTATCAATCATCTATCTATCTATCTATCTATCTATCTATCTATCTATCTATCTATCATCTATTTATCCATTATCTATCTATCTATCTATCACCTATCTATCCATCTATCTATCATCTCTATCTATCTATCATCTATCTATCAATCATCTATCTATCATCTATCTATCTATCTATCTATCTATCTATCTATCTATCTATCTATCTATCTATCTATCTATCAGTGCTTATTAAACATGGTGGTGTCCTAGGCCTGAAACAATACTCTGTGGTTTACTGTCTTGAGGAAGGCTCATGTAAATAGGCCACATGTGTTGTAGACATGTAGGCAGAAGACAGAAAGGGCAAAGGGAAGGAGAGTTCATTCAGCCTTGAGTAGAGAGAGGTAGGTGTGCATGTGTGCATGCCTGTGATGCCGCAGCATAGAACTAGAAGTTGAAAGATGAGGAAGAAAGGAATAGAATTTCAAGACAATAAATCATTTGGGTTGATGAGCACACGTTTATATCATTATGGAAAATTCAGAGTATCAGAACAACAAGCTGAGGCTCGCTTTTATATAATTAACCCATGCACAATAGCCGCCAACAGCATGTAGTACGATCTGTGAAGTTGTGTCCTACAGTGCTGTGTTATACGCTCTGTGAGGGTGTATTCAACAGCGCTGTGCTGTCTGTGGCACTCTGACAATACTAGCAGATAAGCCTGTGCTCGAAGCTGTGTGGTAGAAGGGAAGCACAAGACAGCCCCAAGGCTGCAGAAATCCAAAAGGGATTCTTTCATTGTGTTGAAGTTCTATGAAATTAAACGGCGAAGTCTCATATTAGTGACTCTCAAGCTATCTTGTGAGTTGGCCATATTCATGTTGGCATTTGGCACGGAAAGGCACCTGACCCACAGGAATGATGTGCACCGAAGGAGGGCCACACCGCAATTCCCAGTTGTCTTCAGTGTGTGAAGGTAATCTCACCGCCATGAAGGCCATCCCACACTGGTTGTGTTTGCAACCCCCTTCTGTTTGTTCGTGTGATAGAAAGAGCAGCATGCTCTCATACAGCAAATATTTAGACTCAGTTCTACAGAAGAATCATGATAGAACATTATTCAAAAAAAGAATTCTCCCATTTTCTTTTCGAATCCATGGAGACTCCTACTGACAGCCACATTCAAATTCTAAATATCAAATGACTCAGAGAGTGACTCCGTTGGGGATTATTCAGATTTATGGAGGATGTGAGTGCCAAAATTCTGAGCTTTTCCTTCTTTCGTTTTTTTTTTTTTCACTTTTTTTTTCAGGTTACAAGAACTAAGTCAGCCCACATGCTTCAGGCAGCAAAAGTGAGAGTCATGACCTACTTCTCCTCCTACTCAAAAAATGTGGCAGACTGTAAGTCCTGACAGCCCTAGGGAAGCCCTCTCCTTCTTTTACTGTTACAGGTCCTGCAGTTCCAAGACTCACTGGCAGCTGTAAAGAGGCTTTGCATGGTTTTCCAGAAGTCACTTACGTTCGGCTAAGTCTTCTTGCTCAACCTCTGTTCTCTCATTCACTGGAGTAACGGGATCTGTGCTATCACCAGACAAGTCTCAGAGGGTTTCTGAGTTATTTCTGGGATTTTGAAATCATCTGCTTTGTACCTTTATAGCATGACTATTGGAACTGAGTCAGCAATTGGACTGGAAACAGTTTCTATTGTAATCATTGGCCACATGCAACAATTACCCACTGATTACCACATCAAAGTTCCCGCTCTTGTAAAACAAATCAGAGAGGCAGATCACAGCTGAACAATTAAACTTCCTTTTGGTCTTTACCGCAAACTAGAACATTGTGGAATAATTGTTATGAAAGTTCCTAAAATTCCATGTTTTAATTTGGACTGGCCCAAATTTGAAATTTCAATTTCTGGAATTAGCTTATCTTGGAGAAAATAGCAGTTCTCTACCAGTAGCTAACTCTGTGACCTTGGAGGAGAATGCTGGTTATATGTTTTCTTTTCTTACCTTTCTCTTCCTTCCTTCCTTTCTTCCTTTCTTTTCTTTGTAAAATGGAGTCAACGACAGTAAAAGAAGAAACACACATGTACAACGTGTGGCAACACATTAGTTAGAGTAATAAATCAGAACGATCTCAGGGCCTTTCTACTGCTCTAGCATTTAGCTTTTTTTCTCATTCATTTCAATCCAGTAGTACTGAGCACTAAATATCAAACTCCAGTGAGTTTCTGTGTCAATGAAAGAGCCCACAAGATGGTTTTAAGGACTTATCTGGCCTATGATGTATGTGAGGTGACAATATAAGCTAGTTCGTGACTTTGGCTTCTGAGAGACCCGTAGAGCCTTAGTCTGGACACGCTAAGAAATACTTTCTATTTCTGAATTTTTTTTCCTGACAAGTAATTAACTTATGGTCTGTTCCTTATTTATGGAGAGGTTGGGCAGTATTTAAAAAAATATTGGAACAAGACTATATGAGAACAGTTACTGTATTATTGGTTAGTTCAATAATAAACCTATTCAGCCCTTTCTATTAGAATCTGTGGGTGCTGTGGCCCTTGGGTGTGGCCCAGTGGATGATGAGGGAGGCTTGACATACCTCCACATTCGCTGGCATTCCGAGTGACACAAATAGAGGATCCTTGCAAACTAGTGAGCCTCAGAATGGGTCTAGAACAAGGCAGTGGCTGCTTCCCCATCTTTAGGGAAATCCCCCTGGGTGCTGGCAGCTTGGCATCTCTCCATAATGACGGTGGGATAGTTGGCTACTCCAGATCTCGTGTCTATTTACCATTGGTCCAAAAGTTATATAAACAATGCTTGCTGTTGTGCAATACAGTAGATCTGCACCTGGATTCTGGTCTCCGGAGTCTGTTTCCTAGGTCCAAAACTCTGCCTTCCTCACCTTCTCCTTGATCCTGGATCCTACTAGAGTCTGATCCAAACAGCTTTAGAGTCCTCCTCTCACAGCTGGCAGGGAATCTGACCCAAAGCAGGTACAAGTGGAGTCCAGGGTTGTGCACAGTACACAGCTGGGCATAATACAGTTAGGTGTGAAGCCGGCCATTTGGTGAGTTCTCTTATGGAAGAAACAGGACCAAACTTCTGTTACCAGGCCCCCAGTGCCCTATCATATCATGATGTGTACTTGATATGGTTAATTCATCTTCACAGTCTTGAAGCACCACATTTTAATATTAAGGAATTTTTGACTTTGCCATTTCTAAATATTATGTACACCCTCATCCATTCAACGAGTATTTGGAGTATGTTAAGGAACACATCGAGAAGAATGCAGGATCTTTCTCATAGGAGGCTCCTGGCTCTAACCGGATTGTGGATCCCTTCTAAAGCAGAGGCTCGGCACCATCTTCATCCTTCCGTCTCCAGGCATCAGGTAGAAGACACATCGCCCATGCAAAAGGCACACACTGCATACGTGAATGAATGAATTAGGCCGACTGTTCACGCCCACAGCCTAGCTGTTCATTTATATGTCTTAGTCATCTTTCACGTCTGAATTTAAGAGCAGCAAGAGCGCAAATGCCGCCTCCCTGAAGAAAACACTTGGCTGCCAGATTATGCTAGACCATTTGCTTAGATCGAATATATAATTTATATGCCTATATAAAAAGAAGATGAAATCAACAACATATATAAACTCCCCAGGGACTCACGAATGGGAAAATAACAGTTTAGAAGAGGATTTCTCTCTGTCTCAAATCCTCTTTCATGCAGTCCAAGGAAATGAGAAAAGGAATTCAAACGTGCCGAAGTTTTCAGGGCCAAACATTTTGATCCAATATGTTTCTGCTGTAAAGTATTTGGCCTTGTAAGGGCTTTTATCATTCTGTGTTCCCAGTCTGTGCTTCACGGTGGGAAAAACAAATAAGACGGCGATGTGCAAAATGTTCTTTTCAAATGTGTGGCAGTGAATTTGAGAAAATACTATTAAAGGAGTGCCTTGTACCATTTAGCCCCTTTTCCGGGGCCTCCCTCAGTCAGGCTGGCTCAGAATTTATTGAAATAAGGAGTTAGCTCACTTGGAGTGAACACTCTAAAGAGCACCCTCACAGCCACCTAAGAGAGGTAGGTAGGTACCTTATTGATCGCACCATGCTCTCAAATGAAGCATCTTTGATGCTCTGTCTTTTTGTATATGTCTGGTAAATCTTTAATTATGACATTTAAAAATGGAGGTGTTCAATTCTCCAATTCCTTATATGCTTGAATTAAACAAACAAAACAAAACAAAAACAACCCTGAGGTGTTCACTCTGGTATTGCCTTAATCCAGACTCTGTAATCAGCCCACAATCTGTGTGCATCAAGAATGCCCCATCCTTCCCTGCCAGCTTCAACCTTCTGCACCCCTTCCTCCAGGTAATGCATTTCAATTGGTACTGCTCTGTGAGCCCCTAGCATCTTTGGTCAAAGAAACACTGTTTTTTTGTTTGTTTGTTTTGTTTTGTTTTATGTTTTAAGATTCAGCCTTAACATCTTGGCAGTTAACAGGAGGACAGACTTGCCACAATGGTTGCCTTTAAGATGATAAAAATCAATAAAATTCTCAAATTGGAGGAGAAGGTCCCAGAGATGCACCATTAACTTGAATTTGTTGTTTTGCCTAGATGAAAGCAGGCATCTGGCATGCATAGCAAGGTGCTTTGCTTGTATTCACTCACAATTACTTTTAGTCAGTGTCTTAGTTAGGATTTTACTGCTGGAGTAGACACCATGAGCAAGACAAATCTTGTAAGGACAACATTTAATTGGGGCTGGCTTACAGGTTCAGCGGTTCAGTCCATTATCATCAAGGCGGGAGCATGGCAGCATCCAAGTATGCATGGTGCTGGATGCTGAGAGTTCTGCATCTTCATCTGAAGGCTGCTAGCAGAAGACTGGTTTCCAGATAGCTTGGATGAGGGTCTTGAAGCCCATGCCCAGAGTGACACACCTACTGCAACAGGGCCAGACCTTCTAATAGAGCTATTCCCTGGCTCCCATAGGCTTGTTCAACATATGAGTCTATGGGGGCCATACCTAAACATAGCATAATGCAAAATACATTTAGTCCAACTTCAAAAGTTCCTATAGTCTACAGCAGTCACAACAATGTTGAAAGTCAAAAGTTCAAAGTCTCTTCTGGGATTCATCTGATCAATCACTTAACTATAATCCCCAAAGCAAGACAGGAAACCAGCTGGGCAAACTCCAAACTCTGCATTTCCATATCTGATGTAAAAGCAGTTTTTATATCTCCAACCCCCTTTTCATCTTTGTTGATTGCAACAAACTTCTTTCTCCTGGGCTGGTTCTACTCCCTGTTAGTAGCTTTCCTCAGCAGATAAACCACAGTTCTGGCATTTTGAACATCTGGGGTCTCCAAGGTAACTTCAATGTTACCGCTTCTTGTTTCAATGTCTGGGATCTACCCATGCTCTTCTGGGCTCCTCCAAAGGGCTGGTGTCACTTCTCCAGCTCTGTCCTCTGTAGCACTCTGATTCATTCCACTGTCACTCTTTTTTGGTGATCATCTCATGATATTGGCATTTCCAATACACTGGGTCTTCTACTGCAGCTAGGCTTCACCAATAGCCTCTCATAGGCTCTCTTCATAGTGCCAAGACTCAGCTGCTCTTCGTGACCCCTTCATGTCTTCAAAACTGGTACCATCTGTGTGACTTTTATACATTACTAAGTCCAGCTGAAGCACAAGGTACAATCTTGGTTATCTCTGGAACACAACTTCTTTTTTTTTTTTTAGATTTATTCATTTATTATATATAAGTACACTGTAGCTGTCTTCAGACACACCAGAAGAGCGCATCAGATCTCTTTACAGATGGTTGTGAGCCACCATGTGGTCTCTGGGAATTGAACTCAGGACCTCTGGAAGAGCAGTCGGAGCTCTTAACCACTGAGCCATCTATCTCCCCAGCCCGGAACACAACTTCTTTTGCTCTCAGAAAATACTTCCCAGAAGATTTCACCTCAGTGGTGCTGGTCTCTTCTTGATCATTGCTAATTTCTTAGCTCCAGCTAGCCAGCATCAATTGTCTCAGTCATCCCTTTTATTCTGGACTTTAAAGTCAAAGCCACACTGCCATAGATGCCAAGTTCTGTTGCTTGCTGGGGCTGGAACATACTCCCCTCTCCCTCCTTCTTCTATTATCAGCTTTCTGTTTTCTAAACCCCTCACTGCCTAAGCTTGTCTGTCTGGAACTTGCTCTGTAGATTGACCTTGAACTCAGAGATTTGCATGGCTGTCTTCTAAGCACTGGGATTAAAGGTGTGGTCCACCAAGTCTGCGCTTAAGTTTTCCTTCACCTAGAACTTGCTCTGTTCTAGGCTGGCCTTGAACTCAGAGATCCATGTGGCTTTGCCTCCTGGGATTAAAGACTTGTACCGTCCTTCGTGTGCCTAAACTTAGCTGGGTGGGATCTTCCCCAAAGTCACTACTCCCTTAATTTAGTTTAATGACCTTGAAGACAGGATTCAGCTCCATTTCACTTCCTGGAGCCCCTTTAATACTTGAATCATGTATTTTATATTTTTCCTTTCTAAACTTGCTACACTTGTTCAAAATGCTCTTCATGAGACTTAACTAGAGAAAAAGTCTCTGCTGGGCTTTTTTGCAGACTTCCTTTGTCAACACAATTAATATAAATCTCTTTAGCTTTGGATAGACTCTTCAGATAAGGGCAAGAAGCAGCCACATCCTTCTTCACCAAAATATCACAAGAAATATCTGGGCCACATATTAAAATTCTTCTCTGAAAGCTCTAGAGCCAGGGTACACAGTTCAAGTCATCCTCAGCAACAAAGCCTTCCATATTCCTACCAGGATCGTCCATTAGCCTCACTTAAAACATGCTACCTGCTTTCCAAATCCAAAGTTCCAAAGTCCACATTCTTCTAAACAAAAGCATGGTCAGGCCTATCACAGACATACCCCAATTGCTAGTTGCAATTTCTGTCTTTTTTCCTCCTCCCAATATAATAATTTTTATTGTTTTTTTTACTTTACATCCCAATGGAAGCTTCCCTTCCCCTTTCTTCCTCCTACATCCTCATCTCCTCCCACTCTACTTAGAAAAGGGGATATCCCATGAATATCGACCAGCCTTGACATATCAAGTTGCAGCAAGATTAGGCACATTTTCTTCTATCAAGGCTAAGACAAGAAAGCCCAGTTAGTGGAAAGGGATCCAAAGGCAGATAATGTAGTCAGAGGCAGCCCCTGCTCCAGCTTTAGATGTCACATGAAGACCCAGCTGCACAACTGTTACACATGTGCAGAGGGCCTAGATCCAGCCCATGCGTGCTCTCTGGTTGGCAGTTTACTATCTATGAGCCCTTATATGCCAGTTAGTTGATTTTGTAGGTTTTCTCACGGTATCCTTGACCCCTCTGGCTCCTTCCTCTCCCTCTTCCACAGGATTCCCCAAGCTTCACTTAAGGTTTGGCTGTGGGTCTCTGCATCTGTTTCCATCAGTTGATGGGTGAAGCCTCTCTGATGATGGTTATGCTAGGCACCTGTCTGCAAGTATAGCAGAATATCATTAATACTGTCAGGTGGGCTCTCTCTCATGATATTGGGTCTCAAGTTGGGCCAGACATTGGTTAATCCTTCCTTCAAATTCTGCTCCATCTTTTATCCCTGCACATCTTGTAGTCATAGGGAAATTGTGGGTCTAAGGTTTTGTGGCTGGGTTGATATCTGAGTCCCTCCATTGGAAGTCTTGACTGGTTATAGGTGATGGCTTTAGGTGGAGTCTGTATTATGAAGTTTCTGCACAAGAATTCCATTATTCTGACCTCATCACTCAATCATGTATCTTCTATATTCTATATAACCTAATGACTTCATTATCATTTAGTGTATTTTCAAATTACACAGGCTACACAATTGAGATTTCTTGCTACATATTTGTCCATGATATCAAAATCGCAAATGAAAAGTTGGACCCATCTTTCTTGCCCAATCCCATTCACTTTTCCTTTGTACTTCAGATCTGTAACTCAGTACTTTCCTCAAATTTCTTCCCTTGCTCTGCTGAGTGCAGTTGTCTTTCTCCTCCAGGGCCTCAAAGATTGCCTGCGCCCGCCATCTTGGAGCTGCCCCTAATTTCTGTCTTAGTGTTTTACTGCTGTGAACAGGCACCATGACCAAAGCGACTCTAATAAGAACAACATTTAATTGGGGCTGGCTTACAGGTTCAGAGGTTCAGTCCATTATTATTAAGGCGACAACATGGCAGCATCCGGGCAAGCATGGTGCAGGAGGAGCTGAGAGTTCTACATTTTCATCTGATGGCTGCTAGCAGGATACTGACTTCTAGGCAGCTAGGATGAAGGTCGTAAAGCCCATGCCTACAATGACACACCTACTCTAACAAGGTTACCCCTACTCCAACAGGGCCACACCTTCTAAAAGTGCCACTCCCTGGGCTGAGCATATACAAACCATCACAGTCAGTCCTTGGGCAGCAGAAAAGATGAGGGATGGTGAATGAGGGTAGCAACTGGTTGTTGTCAGTAAACAGGGTTCATTCACCAAGCAGCATCATAGGGAATGCTACACGGAATATGGACTGGGTACTCAGTCCTTTGTTTAGTGTGGCCTCAGTTCGTTGAGGCTCTGGAACACAGCTAGACAGAACGTTTGTTTTCTTTAATTCTCAGATACTTTCAGAGTAAGATGTACCCCCATCCCTCCCTCCCTCCTTCCATCATTTTTTTTTTTTTTGCTTTTCCCTTCTCTCTTCCTCCTTTAAAATAATACTGAGAGAGTGACCCTAGGTGTTTACACTTGCTGTGCAAACGCTCTACCACAAATTCAGCCCAGTCTTGTTTTCTTGAGGTCAGAGGTCAAAGACGCCTTGTTCTTTTTTCTGACACACTCTCCTCTCTAGCATCTTGCTACATTAAAAAACAAAACAAAACAAAACAAAACAAAACAAAACAAAACAAAACATAACCACTCCACTGGGATACCTTTCTTAGTATGAGGTAGATATCAGACACTACTCTAAATTAGCACAACATGGGTTATTTACCAAGAAGAAGGCCAATTAGAGCCACTGGGCTCACAGATTCCTGTAAACTGGGGTGTGGGGGTTGGGGGGAAGCATAACTGGTTCTCTGTGACAAGTGGGACCACTCACCAGTTGCCTTTTCGGGGTTGTTACACATGAAGCATTGCCATGCCCCTGCTGTTTCGCTGAAGCCAAACACATCAAAGAACCGCACTTCTTCCAGATGGAGCTGAAGCTGGTCCAGATCCTGTTTGAGGGACACAAAGCACAAAGAGAGTAAGCATGCCTGCCTGCTACAGAGTGCCTGGCAGCAGAGAGAGGAGGTGTGGAGCTGGAGTGGTGACGCTGGGACCAAGGGACCGTTGGGAGGGACTTCCGTTGGCCACCTTGGAGAGGAACACTTAGCTCAGACTCTTCCAGGGGATGGCTCTTCACTGTAGTGTGAGGGAACCTAGGCTTGGGGTGCAGGGGGAGACATCAAGACCTGAAGTGGCCCAGAAGAAGCTCCGGAAAGTCTGTAAAGAAAGGGCGTCTGAGTGTCTGTGTTTGAAGGACATGCTGCTGAAGAAATGGCTATGTATTTACATTGCATATAAAATTGAGAACTACATGGGTATTATTTTTTTTTTTTTGACCATGAAAGGAATTTTATTCATCACTTAGCATTTTGACTTCAGGAGTACAATTTATGATTGTCATGCTTTCTTGCCTTTAATGTAAACTTAGTTTGTATAAAATCCTTTGTTGAGGGTCAGGATCTCATGTAGCTAGACTGCCCTTGAATTTGCAAAGCGGCTTAAGATGACCTTGAACTGATGGTCTTCCTGTATCTTTTAGTGATAGCATTACAGTCATTACATGGGTATTATTTACACCCCCAAACATTGCTTTCATAAGGTTGGCCTTTTACAGAGTGATGGACAGTCCAGGGGTGGGCTCATTTACTTTCATCTCCTGCACTGAATAGCCCTGTTTATCTTAGATCTATATGCAGGTATTATTTTCTATTCCACAATGCAACTCTGTTGGTTTTAGTGGGAAATCATCTCTGGATTCTTTTGTCAGCAAAGTAGCCATGTTTTGAGTAGTTGAGTGGAATTTGACATACTGAGATGGCTCATTTTTAGGTGGCCTGTGGCACGCCGCCATGTCAGTGTGCTCTTACTTAGGAGGGAAGGCAGAGAGGGCTATGAGAAGATGAAAGCCGTTGGCCCAACCAAGTGAGAATTCTCTCCTGTCCTGGAGGAGGCCTCTTCCGTTATGTAAGGAACCCCTGTGCTATCAGGCAGCAGGACTGCACTCTAAAGAGCTGATCCTTCTAAGAAGGGGGTGCCTTCTTGCTGGCCTTGTACACATCTCTTCAGCCTACTTTGTGTGTGGGCATTGGTGTACTGTGACTTCACCTTCTTGCCTTTGGTTCTGTACTTTTATCTTTCCTACTTATTGTGATAACTCCTAGCTCTCGGGCAGGCCAGGTGCTGTTTGTGGCGTTTGCATGGCTTCAGATGAACCTAGTAGAGAATGGGTGATGGGTTACCCCAATTCCAGCCAGAGTCACCGATGCTCCATTTGTTGACACAGATGCTAAGCATGGTAGACTCTGAGCAGTTTGAGGACAGAACTCAGTTGTTGGGGATTTGATTTGTGCTTACACGGGAATTCGCATGTCCACTGTTGGTCCCTGCCAACAGTTGGTTTTTTGACTGGTCAATAAAGAGCCAGTGGCCAGTGTCTGGACAAGGGGACAGAGGTATGACTTTGAGGATCCCTGGAGAGAAAACACAGTGCAGGGAGAAAGGAATCGCCAGGGCAGAAGGAAGGAAGAAGATTCAAACATGAAAGCTGTGGAAGACAGAGACCCAACCATGTAAGAATCAGGGAAAAGCGGCCCCAGGGGCCACCCCCTTGATTGGGTCTGGGTTAGCAGAGATAAAGTATAGATTTGAGAAAGTAATAACTTAAGAATATCAAAGGGGAGAGTGCGTTAGCCGCAGGGAGGTTTATAAGTGGCCCAGTCATTGAGCCAGCTAAGGCATATTAAAAAATAAAGGTCACGTGTGCATTTCTTTCATTTCTGAATCCAGAGCTTTAGGGTGGTGCAGAGCCACACTCACACCTGCCAGGAGCACAGAGCGGATATAAATATTCACTGATTCACTCAGTCTTCTTTGATAACAGTTGCATCCCCAGTATCGAGTATGGCACTGGGAATAGAGTAGTGTTATTGGTTTGTAGGTGCGATATAAATCCCATTTGCTGAAGAACCATATGAAAGGTACAGTGGCAATTAAGATTGTCTTAGAGAACACATTCATGCTCACCAGAAGATAAATGCAATGAGCACAGGGATTTTGTTTGTTGAATTGGATGTTTGAAACCTCAGCCCCCTGAAAGTGCTTGTCACACAAATACACACTAAACACATCTAATGAAAACCACAGATCAGGCCTTTCCATAGACATGTGCAGGCCTTTCCATTAAGACAACTGTGCTTTACAATCTGGGATAAGACATTTTGAAGGTTTAACATGCTGACTATAGAATTTTGGATTCCTAATATCAGAGGCCTTTCAATAGGCTGGGCACGTGTGTATGCACGTGCAACACACACATGTGCATGCACATACACAAACACACATGCAAATATATAAGAATGAATGCTGTTTTAAAAAATGATTTAGAATGTGTTCATTAGAAAAAAAGGAAACTTCTTATTCTTTTTTTTTAAAGAATGTTCCCCAAGATTAAGACCAAAGAAGCACCTGGGAGCTTTATAGGTTTCAAAGGATGAAATCCATATTAAAATTTATGGGGAGAAAGCAGATGTTCATAAATATCTGTTTCAAAACTGCAAGGTCTCTGAAGTCTGTCCTTGGCCATCGGCATGCAGATCAGTCTTTGTTTTTTACACAATTAAAGATCGGTTCTTCATTCCCCACAAACACTACTAGCAAACAAAGGACTTAACACATAGGGATCCCTTTATTTTTCCTGTTCGGAGACCAGGAGTGTCCCAGGTTGTTGCCTATTATCCACACTTGCTTTGGCAAAAAGTTACTTGAGAAGTTTAAGACAGATGGTGAGCTACATCCCAGTGCTCACTCTCTGAAGCCAAGAGCAGGCTTAGCCCTTCAGAGGATTTAGGTGTTATACGAAGGGATCCGAGCGAGGAAGATGGATCGCAGTTACAGGAACTATTAAAGTTGGCAGGAACAGCCAACTTTAAATAGACAGATGAAACACATGTAATTTCAAGTATCTGTGGAAAATCAAATTAAATCAGTCACAAAACAAGCCAGTACAGACCACCAGAGGTACGTTCTGGGACTGTACTTCTTAAATGTGCCTAGGGTCATTTTTTTCCCACTTATTTTTACCCTTTTAAGTCCTTAGTTTTGCCCAAAACTAAGCCACTTCTTCTCTTCGACTTCTCTTTTCATATTCTTCAAAACAAGAGAACTAAAATTGATTTAGAAAATTACAAACTTTTTTTTAGATACCTAGACTACAGGTATCTCATTATACAATAGTTCCTATCTAATCTCCATAAAATACCCTTTCTGGGTATTTCAGTTTTAGTGGGATTGTGGCAGATGGAGATTAAGATGATCTAGCAGTAATTTTCATCTCATGGTGTCCGCCTGCTTTTATCATCATGTACATTGAGTAGCCTATGTCTTTTTAGAGAATGGCAAAAATGACAGAATATCAATCTCATAGTGCACGCATGCGTGCACGCATGCACACACACACACACACACACACACACACACACACACACACACACCCCTTACCATATTTAAGATCCTTCTTGCTAGCGTATACCTACAAAGGAAGACTCTCCTACTGGCCTTGAAGAAACAAAAACTTTGAGGAAAACTATGAGTAGTTTCTAGTAGCTAGCAAGAGATTAAGAACTGTGTTTATGGTGTTGGGGATTTATCTCAGTGGTAGAGCGCTTGCCTAGCAAGTGCAAGGCCCTGGGTTTGGTCCCCAGCTCCGAAAAAAATAAAAAAGGAAAAAAAAAAGAACTGTGTTTGTATATAACAAAGACACGTGCTCCACTATGTTCATAGCAGCCTTATTTATAATAGCCAGAAGCTGGAAAGAACCCAGATGCCCTTCAACAGAGGAATGGATACAGAAAATGTGGTACATCTACACAATGGAATATTACTCAGCTATCAAAAACAATGACTTTATGAAATTCATAGGCAAATGGAGAGAACTGGAAAATATTATCCTGAGTGAGGTAACCCAATCACAGAAAAACACACATGGTATGCACTCATTGATAAGTGGGTATTAGCCCAAATGCTTGAATTACCCTAGATGCACAGAACACATGAAACTCAAGATGGATGATCAAAATGTGAATGCTTCACTCCTTCTTTAAAAGGGGAACAAGAATACCCTTGGCAGGGAAGAGAGAGGCAAAGATTAAAACAGACACAGAAGGAACACCATTCAGAGCCTGCCCCACATGTGGCCCACACATATACAGCCATCCAATTAGACAAGATAGATGAAGTAAAGAAGTGCAGGCCGACAGGAGCCGGATGTAGATCGCTCCTGAGAGACACAGCCAGAATACAGCAAATACAGAGGCGAATGCCAGCAGCAAACACTGAACTGAGAATAGGACCCCCGTTGAAGGAATCAGAGAAAGAACTGGAAGAGCTTGAAGGGGCTCGAGACCCCATATGTACAACAATGCCAAGCAACCAGAGCTTCCAGGGACTAAGCCACTACCTAAAGACTATACATGGACTGACCCTGGACTCTGACCTCATAGGTAGCAATGAATAGCCTAGTAAGAGCACCAGTGGAAGGGGAAGCCCTTGGTCCTGCTAAGACTGAACCCCCAGTGAACGTGATTGTTGGGGGGAGGGTGGTAATGGGGGAGGATGGGGAGGGGAAAACCCATCTAGAAGGGGAGGGGGAGGGGTCAGGGGGACGTTGGCCCTGTAACCGGGAAAGGGAATAACAATCGAAATGTAAATAAGAAATACTCAAGTTAATAAAGAAAAAAAAAAAAGAAAAAAAAAAGAACTGTGTTTGTAACCATGTATAAATGGGATTTTTTGTTTGTTTTTCTTTTTCTGTTTTGCCAGCAACCTGGTCTTTGGCTCTTCTTAAAGTGAAGAATGATCCTCCTTGGAAGAGTCCGTTTCACAGGTACCTGTCAAATCAAATCTCAGGAAAACCCCAGCGATAATGAAGCTCAAATTGTTTACGCGAATCTGGGAAAATTACATAATAACACCGGGAAACATGTTCTGAGAAGGATTTTTTTAACAATTGCCACTTAGTTAACACAGTTAAAAAGTCACTGGAGGGGAGATGGTCTCGTAAAACAGTTGTTTAGATAAGTTTGTCTCCAACTTTAGAAAAATAGTCATAATGAAACTAAGAACTTGGAAAACCATAAAGAATCTTGTAAATCCACTTGGGGAAAAATAAATTAGGCAACAAGGAAAGATGAGTGGACATTTACAACACTATTTCATTATACTCTATAAAATTGTGTGTGTGTGTGTGTGTGTGTGTGTGTGTGTGTGTGTGTATGTGTGCGTGCACGTGCACGCGCATGTGCGTGCATGGGTAAAGTGTGGGGTAGAGGTGAAGGCAACCAACGGCTTAGCAGGTAAAGACACTTGGGTAAAAAAACTTTCCCCCAAGCTTGCTGACCCGAGTTTAATCCCTGGTATCCAAGTGGCAAGAGATAACTACTCCTTGAAGCTGTCCTCCAACGTCCATGTGTGTCCATGATCTGCACACCACCCCATCCTCCAAGTATATAAATAAATGTAGTATTTATTTGTAAAGTCTATAGTGGGCTGTGAAACCCACATTGTGGTCTATATGTACTGAGAGAGGGTACTGCGGAAGAGTTTTCTAGAAATCAGCCAAAGCATACATCTGGAAGAGCTTTGGCTCCTGGCACATTTGAGTTCTGTGTTAGAGCCCTCTGTGCACAGAAAGAAAACATGAGTTTGCCTCACGTGCTGTGTGTGCTTCTGGATAGCAGGACTTCTGGCCTCAAAGCTCAAGTATCATATTAGAAATAGAAAAGTTTCAAGAAGTTCCCATACTCTTGCTCATTAATAAGGACTTCATGCCTTACTAGTTATTTCTAGAGTGCTCACTCTAGCTATATTCCAGTCTCAGGCGAAATTAGTTTATGGAGGGAATGTGATCAATAATTCATCTTTTTATTGGCCTATATTGGACAGGCATAAAGCAAGAAACACTATGCTGAATGTATAAATTAGCAAAAGGCATTTTAAGGAACACCCACCTTATAACTCAATTGTTTCATTCTTTCAGTTACTGGAAAATATGGCGTTTGAGCTCAATTAATAAAATGTAGTGTCAGAGCAGCTGGTGTGTCGGAGATTATGGATAAAGGGATGAAGGTGGCAGAATTCTGCATTCCCAGAAAGTGGGACAGGACACTGGAAGATGCCTTCCGTGTGTGTGTGTGTGTGTGTGTGTGTGTGTGTGTGTGTGTGTGTGTGTGTGTGTGTGTTTTGTTGCTATAGGTCATCTTACCATGTGACCTTTGATCCTCTACCTTAGGAAAACTTTTTATACTACTTTTGTCATTTTTGGAAATACAGTGATCAGTGCTTTGTCTACAGTATATTTCAATGAATTGTTATTTTACTAATTGAAGCACATAGATCTTATTTCTAATTTATATTAATGGTAACATTTGGGTTTTCTATTTCCATGTTTATTTGAGTATGTTCATTAAAGATTTACAAAGTACTTTCTTTTCCTTTTTAAGAAATGGATCTTGCCATGTTCCCCAGGCTGGCCTCAAACTCTTGTGTTCCAGAAATTCTGCCTCAGCCTCCTTAACTGGTATGATAGGCACAAGCTACCATGCTTACCTCGAGAACATTTCTTTGAACCTCTAATCTGGGAGCCGAGGATGGAGCTCAGTGATAAAGTAGTTGGTCAGAGTGTGCAAGGCCTCCTGCTTAATTTTTAACAATGCAAATATAGTACAACACAATGTAACCACATCTCTGAGTATTGTAGGAATTCATTTTATGTAACAAGTATTTAGAATAAAATCAGACAAGAAGGGTAGGAGTCTGAATCTGTCAGTGTGGCATGCTGGTTATTATTATTTTTTTTCCTTTTCTTTTTTTTGGAGCTGGGGACCGAACCCAGGGCCTTGCGCTTCCTAGGCAAGCGCTCTACCCCTGAGCTAAATCCCCAGCCCGCTGGTTATTTTTAAGACAGTCAACTTCCCCAATTTATCAGTTCTCATTTGGCTTCAACCTCAGGAATCCTGGGAGACCTGTTATAGCATTATAGACAGCTTTCTTCTTTGACACTTCTCAACAAGCTTTCCAAGGTCTTCGGATGTGCACTGCCTGGAAAACTCTACACTTTTGGGAACAGATGTGAAGATGGCTGATATAGATTCCTCAAATGATTTGTACTTGAGGAATTTGTCAATTTCCTGGTACATCTGCTCATACATTCTCACAGTATTTGCTTTCATGTTACAAAGTACATGGTCTGTTTGCAAAAGCACACTTTTCTTTTTAAAAATCAGAGACATCATTGTTTCAAACCCTGCAATATGGAAAAAAGAGATGAGTTGTGCAAACACTGGGCCTCGTTTGGATGTGAGTAAAACATTGTAGTGCTTGTGGAAGAAGGTGAGCTCCAGGTGACAGCAAGGGACCATTCCTGGCACGTGGGATTCAGTACAACATGGATGCCACATGTGAGATAGGTTCCACTGACTCTCATTTTTTCCACCCTAAATTAATAAGGGAAATCTAGGATTGCATGACCCATGAGGCCCCCATATTAGGCTTCCCACTATCAATAGCAACCACAGACTAGGCTCAAATTCTTTGTGCCCGTCAGGATCCTGCGTCTGGCAGTTGTGACTCTGGCTGGGTCACCATGTAGCTGGATCAGAATGCCCATATTTGATTCATGTTAGAGAGTTCTTGAAACTCTTTTATCTAAGAACTAATGAAGATGTTAGAACATTTGGTTTAGTTCAAAAGACAAATCTACAAGTACTCCTAGGGATAAGGCAAAAGAGAATGTGACGGAGAATGTAGGTTGGTGACATAAGAGTTTAAGTAAAAGAGTTTATGGAAAAGGTCACAGAGGCATATGGGCCAAGTAGAAAATGAAGGTAGCAATTTGGGTCATGCTATAGAAGAACCTTTATCAGTGTTTGATAAACATGTATTTCTTCTTGTGTGTCCCAGCATGACCTTGGATTTGTTATGTACCAGAGGATCATCTAAAACCTCTGGTCTACTTGTCACTGCCTTCCCAGTACTGGGATGATAGGAGTGCAGAACTATATGCAGGTTTATATGGTTCTGTGAGTGGAACCAGGAGCTGTACATGCCGGGCTAGTGCTCTGCCAAGAGACACATCCCTAGTCCCACACATCACTTCTTTATAAATCAAAATTATTTTAAAATTTATATCGTTAAAACCTGCTATATTTTATCAGTGTGAAAACCAAGACAACAGATAGATTACCACTGTGTAAAACATCCAGAAAGCTTCGAGGTTGTTAGCGTAGTGCTGGCAAAAATATTAGATTTCTAGCAATACCAGCAAGCATTTCATGTTAACAGGGATGTTTTGAGCATCTTCTGTGTGGCACTGGACAGGCCCTTTGGAGGAAGCTGCTTTTCCCTCCTTTGGTAAGAAGGATTACTCAACCATGGGTATTACTCTGCTGGAAACAAGGTTCTTCTCTTACTTCCTGGTTGATTGATGGTCAGGAATTGAAATACATGAACCAATGAGGTCCAAACCGATTCAAATTACCACAGTGGGCTATGCTTTTCTGCATTAATCAATAATCAAGAGAATTTCACATAAACAAGGGCACAGGTCAGTCCTGCCTAGGTAATTCCTTAACTGAAACTACCTCTTCCCGGGTGACTATTGATTGCATCCAGTTGACAATAAAAACTAGCCAGGACACCTACTGAGCAGCTCAGTGCTGTGGAACTTTGCATCCTTGGGCATGACATGAGCATTACTATCCTGAAATCAGAGCAGGAGTGATTACGTGAATGAACTTCTCCCGAGATTCTAGTCATTCATTTACTTACTCTGGCCTCTCCCAGTTCCCAACTGCATATAATCCTGCCCAAAACTGTGAATCTCAGGAGGAGCTAGAGTATAGAGAGATGGAAGGTTAACCAGAAGTGGTCTCCATGAAGCATCGTGGTCACACATGCTCCTGTAGAGGAGTATATATGTTCTTATGTATAAACCCAATAAACTCACTGGTCCCACTTGCTATAGTCGTGTGGAATGTTTCTTTAGGCTGATGGTGGTGTCCTAACCTGATTATATATATATATATATATATATATATATATATATATATATATATATATATATATATATATTTGTTTGCCCCTCACCAGGAAAGTCATATAACCACTATAGTGCCCAGTTGCCTGGTGTTGACCTTGATGATCTCTACAATGTGCTGCTGGGTGACTCCAAGCAGCACAAGATAGTGTTTTACCATAGATTGCCCAAAATTCAATATTTGAATCAAAATTTCTTTTTAAGGCATATTACTTTTATGTGTCTAAGCAAGGTAGGTATGAATGTTTAATGAACACACCTTTAAATATTTCTGTTTTTTTTTTAAGTTAAAAATTTGGGAGAAAACTCAGTATTCCTGTCAGGTATTCCTAGCCACCATCTTTGAGATGCAAGCTGAGTATGCTCAAAGTGTTCCCGATCAGATTGTTAACCACCGAACACATATGTCATCATGACCTTGAGCTAGGCATGCTCAAAAATGTGACTGACACCTCTTCTTGAACTGAGCATTCTCAGGAATGTGCACACCCCTAATGTGCTTTCCTAAGAATATGTGTGAACTCAGGACATTTAATCAAATTTTCACATCATCAGAAAATTGACAGACTTTAAGTGAAGCCACTGTGAGACAAGGCTCATTTATATAAATATTTACTCTTTGATTTGTATTTTGGGACCAATATAAATCATATATCAATGTTCAGTAGCATTGTCACTCTTTATAAGTGGCATTATACTTCAGACTTCATTCCATTTGTTCCACTCAAGGTCTTTCCGTGAGGGCCGGGGAGAAGTCTAGGTAAAGTGCTTGCTATACAAGTTTGAAGATCTGAATGTGAATCCTCAGAACTCATGCTGTGTGTCTGTTACCCAGCGATGAAGGTTGGGCCAGAGACAGGTAGCTCTAGGAGGGTCTCTGGCAAACCTTTCTAGCTGGGAGAGTGAAATCCAGCCTCTATGGGAGACTCTGTCCAAAAAAAGTAAAATGGAGGGTGAGAGATATTAATACTGGTTTGTCCATATGTGTAAGCAAAGGTGAGTGTACCCACTATAGGACAAACATGTATGTACACACACACATGGCTGGTTCTAGGACACTCTCCAGAATGGAATTTCTGGGTTATAAGGTGTTTATGCTAGACTATAAAGAAGATGGGTGTGTGTGTGTGTGTGTGTGTGTGTGTGTGTGTGTGTGTGTGTGTGTGTGTTCCTGCATAGTTAGGGCTCTCTGAGAATTTTTTTATGACTGACTAGAAAGTGAGACACCAGGGTTTTATTTTCTTAGAAGTGTTTATGATTCAGTGTGGGGATGAGACCAAAGACCCTGGAGAGGTCCTTGTCTGTTTGGGTGTCCAGTAGGGACTTTGGTCTCATCTTTTCTCTGGAAAGAGTTATGTATATTAACGAAGGGCAAAAGTAAGAACCGAAGCCTCTTTCCAAGGAGGATAGATTTTCCTTCCCTCCTGTTTGTTGTAAATGACCTTCCTACATAAAGGGCCAGAATCTCCTTTCAGGTTCTTGAGTGTGGTACAGACCCAATAATGTGTTGGATGACATCTGGTTCTCATCGTGTTGCCTCGGGGCTAACAACAGAAACCAAAAGGAACTGGCAAGGATATTTGCTCTCAGAAAATAATAATCTGCTCAACTCCAGAAACTTGGTTTCATGAGATATTAAACATTTTATATTATGCATATCCTTAATGTCATTGGGTTCTGCCAAAGCGCTTTCCAGAATGACCTTCAAGTTTACATTTCTACCAACTGAACACCAGGGTTCTTTTTCCACCTCGCAATTGGGAAGCCTTTTCTAGGCTCAGAGTTTTCCGGGAAAATAAGAATGAATGTTTTGTCTCATGTCTGAATAGGCTTTTGTGGACCGTAACTGCATGGGATCTGATTGTCTCAGGTGCTTGCAATCGTCTGCAATGACTTCTTAAGTAGCTGCTTCTTAAAACCAGCCACGCTTCTAGAAAGAACATTTTGTTCTCCCTCATTACTGCCTTTTGATGGAGAGAAATGTTACAGGTTCTGGGAATCACAACAACCATTTTTAGGTGCCAACTATTTTAATATGCCAATTCATGTCAATGTTTGATCAACATCTAGCTTTAAGAATTATATTAAGAATTAAAGCACACCTTTAATCCCAGCATTCTCAGTGGCAGAGGAATGTGTGTCTTTGTGAGTTCCAGGCCAGTCTGGTCTACAGAGTGAGGTCCAGTTTAACCAGTGCTACACAGAACAAGTTGTCTTGAAAAATAACAGAGTTGTTCATAAGGGGTCTCGAGCCCCTTCGAGCTCTTCCAGTTCTTTCTCTGATTCCTTCAACGGGGGTCCTATTCTCAGTTCAGTGGTTTGCTGCTGGCATTCGCCTCTGTATTTGCTGTATTCTGGCTGTGTCTCTCAGGAGAGATCTACATCCAGTTCCTGTCGGCCTGCACTTCTTTGCTTCATCCATCTTGTCTAATTGGGTGGCTGTATATGTATGGGCCACATGTGGGGCAGGCTCTGAATGGGTGTTCCTTCTGCCTCTGTTTTAATCTTTGCTTCTCTATTCCCTGCCAAGGGTATTCTTGTTCCCCCTTTTAAAGAAGGAGTGAAGCATTCACATTTTGATCATCCATCTTGAGTTTCATGTGTTCTATGCATCTACCAACCTCATATTTTAGTGTGTCTTATTATGTAACCCAATGCCAAGCAACCAGAGCTTCCAGGGACTAAGCCACGACCTAAAGACTATACATGGACTGACCCTGGACTCTGACCCCATAGGTAGCAATGAATATCCCAGTAAGAGCACCAGTGGAAGGGGAAGCCCTGGGTCCTGCTAAGACTGAACCCCCAGTGAACTAGACTGTTGGGGGGAGGGCGGCAATGGGGGGAGGATGGGGAGGGGAACACCCATAAAGGAGGGGAGGGGGAGGGATTAGGGGGATGTTTGCCCGGAAACCGGGAAAGGGAATAACACTCGAAATGTAAATAAGAAATACTCAAGTTAATAAAAAATAAAAAAAAAAGAAAAATAACAAAGAACAATATCACAGAATGAATTATTTTGTTGCTGTTAACTACTTGAAGTAATAACAAAAAAAATAAAGAAGATAAAACTGATTCTAGTGTGTCAAGAGATGGCTGAGCAGTTAAGAGTGCTGCGGCTCTTCCAGAAGAGCAGAGTTCGGTTCCCAGAGTCCCCATTGGTCACTCTCTCCTGGAGTCCATTGACACCTGTACACATGTGACATGCATTCATAAACACACACACACACACACACACACACATACACACACACAGGGAGAGAGACAGACAGAGAGAGAGACAGGGAGAGAGACAGGGAGAGACAGAGCTTAAAAAACAAAATGATATCAGTGCTAACAGTACCCCTACAACTATGGGGAACACTCGTAAAACTCACCAGGCTTTCTGTAAGAAATGTTGCAAGCACACCCCACAAGTGGCAGAGTACATGAGGGGTAAAGATTCTCTGTATATCCCAGGCAAGCAGCATTATGACAGAAGCAAAGTAGCCTCAGTGGGTAGACTGAGTCTATCCTCAGCAAAAAGACTAAAACCACGAAGCAGCCAGTGTGTGTTGAGTCAAACTGCAGATTGAAGAGGATGCTGGCTATCCAGGGACAGCATTTCAAACTGGAAGGGGTAGGAGATAAAGGGCCATGGGTTCTTTAGACAGAAGGCCCTGCATCTATGCTTCTAGAATTCTAAATATCTTCTTTTAGTCATTCAACAGACAAAGCTCAGAGCTAAGCAAAAGCGAGGTAACTGTGATGGAGGCAGAAGCCAGTAGCAGGACGACTACCATGTGGATAAGAACTGGATTCGGCTAACTAAGGGTGATTTACACAATAGGCACTGATAGAGATGCTAAAATGGGAGGATCTACACGAATAAAGATACTTTAAACATTATTATTATTATGAGGATTAGTGAGTGGTGTATGTGCATAAGGGCATACATGCCCATATGTGGAGGTCAGAGAACTATTTTGTAGAGCTGTTTCTCATCTTCCCCTTGTGGGGATCTAATTCATATCACCAAGCTAAAAAGCCAAGCCCTTTACATTTTGAGCCATCTCACTGGCCCAGCAAGAAACATTTTAAAACAAAATGCTAAGTGTAGAATTAAAGCCCAAACAGTGGTATGAAAATACTTATGGATGCCACACAAGTCAGCCCCAGGAGAGCATCTCTGATCACTTCCTTTCGTAGAGGTTGATACTTGAAGCAACTATCAAAGAAAGATAAACATTTTCTTTCCTTCCTTCCTTCTTTCCTTCCTTCCTCCCTTTCTTTCTTCCTTCTTTCTCCCTTCCTTTCTTTCTATTATGTTTTATTGGATATTTTTTCTTTACATTTCAAATGTTATTCTCTTTCCTGGTTTCCTGTCCATAAGCCCCCTATCCCATCCCCCCTCTCCCTTCTTCTATGAGGGTGTTCCCTCTTCCCAACCACCCCCCTTTTCTACCTCCCTGCCCTGACATTTCCCTTCACTGGGGAGTGGGGTCCAATCTTGGCAGGACCAAGGGCTTCTCCTTCCATTGGTGCCCAACAAGGCCATCCTCTGCTACATATGCAGCTGGAACCATGGGTCTGTCCATGTGTACTTTTTGGGTAGTGGTTTAGTCCCTGGAGCTCTGGTTGGTTGGTATTATTGTTCTTATTGGGCTGCAAACCCCTTCAGCTCCTTCAATCCTTCCTCTAACTCCTCCAATGGGGACCCTTTTCTCAGTTCAATGGTTTTGCAGTTAGCATTTGCCTCTGTATTTGTCATGCTCTGGCTGAGCCTCTTAGGTGACAGCTATATCAGGCTCTTGTCAGCATGCAGTTCTTGGCTTCATCAATAGTGTCTAGGTATGGTGGCTGTATATATATGGGCTGGATCCCCAGGTAGGGCAGGCTCTGAATGGTCATTCCTTCAGTCTCTGCTCCAAACTTTGTCTCCATAAGATACACACACACACACACACACACACACACACACACACACACACACACACACATATATATATATATGAGACAGAGAAGGCCCAGTGACTGCAGATGCTTGAGGAGTGATGGATGTGGTTTCAGATATCAGAGCCCATGGAGCTGGAGTTACAGGTGGCTCTGGATGAACAGATATGGCTTTGACTACAGAGTCATTTTCTCAAATTGAAGGCTTTACCTAGTTCTTCAACCTCAGAGACAAAGAAACAGGCACCAAATGCAAATTATTTCAAATGCATTCTTTTTGTCTTTCTTTAGAAAACAAAGCAGACTTAATTCCACTCTTAGGTAGTAACAGAGAATGGATTGAATGACAAGGGGGTTTACTTCAAATAAGGCTTCTAGGGGTGGGGATGCACCAGTATAAAGGACAGATTTGGAGCAAGAGGATCAGAATTCACAACCCGCCATTCACCGGCATTCTCAAGAAATCATCCTTATCCCCTTGAGGCTACCAATGTGCCATTCCAATTGCATAATCCTGTGACCCCTGAACTTCAGGGAGGAGCTGCCACAGCAGTCATGAGTAATCATAATACTTTGAAAACTGTAGAGAAATAATAAATGTATTGAAAATGTCTTCTAAAAATGAAGCCAAGCCTCTTTTCCATATATTAACAAATAGTGCTTTGGATCTTTGAGCTAAATAAGCTGAAGCAATTTTTTTTTTCTGTAAGGACTGACTTGCTTAAGAAACACTGATGCTAGGTGCCCGAGAAACATTTAATTTTTCTAAAAGCAAGACATAGTTATCTGACTGTTTTTGTTGGTTGGTCGTCAGGCCTGGGAGCAGGGGAGGTAATGGGATGCCGACACAGAAGGCTGTGAGGAACATGCATGTTTCAAGGGGCCGTAATGACACGCACATGGTTTGACGGGGCTGTAATGAGGCGGACAAATAGAAAAGCACCCAGAGATGTGCATCGGTGGTGATGTAATGAGATGCATAAATGCATGATGAGGGTAATGACTAAGGCATGGGGGCATGATGCGATTTGTAAACGGGAGCTTTAAATGGGGAGGGTGGGAAGGGCGGCCCAAGATGAGAAGCAGAGGGAAAGGCTGCGGTGCGGTGCCGTGCCTGAGTGGAGGAGCTAATCACATGTGCATGATGAGGAGGTAATGAGCTAAGAATGAGGTGGGATAATGAAGTTCACAGATGGAGGGTGTAATGAGCTGCGTGGAAGGGGTTGGTGGGGGTGGGGAGGCAACAAGCATAAAAGGAAGGATTTAATACCAAGAAGAAAGAGATGGCACAAAGAGATTCGGGGACTGAAAGGAGGTGCAGAGAAACGGGATGCTGGGGAAGAGATGGAAATAACAAGATGAGCCAATTAGCACTCTAATGAGATGCCAACATGAAAGGGCTCGCTGAGGTGTGTCCATTTAGGGAATAATTAGACACCCACACAGGACGGCTGTGAAGGACCCAGGTTCTGATGGGAGACACAGATCAGAGGATTTAGTTCTTACGAAGGCTGGGAAAACTGAAGAAAGAAAAAAAATCTAGAAGAGGCCTCAGAGGTATTTTAATCAGAAAAGACACGACAAAGCAGGTGATTTTAAAAATAGCATCAAGGTTTGTTTGTGAAGAGATGGGTTTATGGCTGCTGTGCATAGGGCCCTGTTCTGGGCCAGGCACTCTTCTCAGTGTTTCAGAGACAATATGCACACACTGCACCTTCCTATGAAGCCCATGATGGAAGGAGCTCATTTCTAGTTTGAAAATATGAGCTGCCGTTCGGGGACTCCATCTGCACATTAACATATGGGTGGTGGATACGGGAGTGCGGTTAGCTGGATTACTACAGCCTTTGCCTCCATGTCCATGTTTTGGAAGATCTGTGGCTGACATCTATCAGGATCAACTAGTGTCCTGGTTACTTTTCTGTCACTGTGATAAGACACCCAAACCAAGGCAACTTATAAAGGAAAACATTTAACTTGGGGCTCATGGTTGCAGAGGCTTACAGTCCATAGCCATCATGACAGGCAGTATGGCAGTAGGCAGGCGGGGAGCTGGGACAGTAGCTGAGTGCTCACATCCTTACCTGAAAGTAGGAGACAAAGAGCTAACTGGAAATAGCCTGTGCTTTTGACACATCAAAGTTCACCCCCAGTGACAAATCTCCTCCAACAAGACCACACCCTCCAATCCTTCCCAAGCAGTTCTACCAACTGGGGACCAAGTATTCAAGTATATGAGTCTACGGTGGCCATGCTCATTCAAATTGACATACTTGGTTGAGATGCAGAGAAACAGTGACACACGTTCACCCCAGTGAGTGTGCCATTTGCAGAATCGGCAGAAGCTTCAGGAACTGGTATTACTCTTTAGCTACTTTTTGTTTATTGGTTTTGTTTTGTTTTCTGTATCATAGGCTGGTCTTGAACCCCTTATGTAGCCAAGGACTATGTACCCTGGACTTCTGATCCTCTACTGCCATCTCCAGAGTGCTAAGATTTCAGGTGAGCAGCACCCTGCCTGTTGGTTTCTATGGTGCTGGGGACTGCCACAGGGTCTCTTGCATGCTACCAGCTGAGCTCCAGCCTCAACCTGGCGTTTGAAGTAGCTTGGGACATACTCAGGGAGATCAGAGCTAGCTGGTGCTGACCTAATGCTGTCCTCAGTTCCAGGGAGAAGAAGGCTCCGTAAATGTGACACACTTGGGCTTACTACCAGGAGCACAGTCTTGACAGGAGTCAGCAGATTCTGTCTTTAGAGGCATCAAGTGATTCCATGAACTGACATTTAGCATGCAGGTTTTTTCCTCTCTCTCTTTTTTTTTTTTTTTTTTTGGTTCTTTTTTTCCGGAGCTGGGGACCGAACCCAGGGCCTTGCGCTTCCTAGGTAAGTGCTCTACCACTGAGCTAAATCCCCAGCCCCTTTTTCCTCTCTTTTTAAGACAGGTCCTCTTCTTTTAAGATTGATATTCAATAGAAACACTGAGTTAAATTGAATATAAAAATAAAAATGTACTGAAAATAACTGATTCTAAGAAATATTTATTTCCAGAATTTAAATAAAACAGGGCTCCTTCCATATTTGTATAATTGTTCCGAGCAAGGCTAGAAGTGTTCTTCGAATCATGTTTGCCAGGTCACAGGAAACTCAGGGTTCTAACGCTAAAAACAAATGCCACTGAGTTCTTTTTCCTTGCGTGTCTGTCATCGAGATGTGTAGATTGGCCCCATCTTTCAGGGACAAAGTAGAATTTACATCTCGAAATGAGTGTAAAACCCAAGTGAGTTCTCATATTTAGGTGCACAGGATCTAAACCAAACCAAACCAAACCAAACCAAACCAAACCAAACCAAACCAAACCAAACCAAAACATAACAAAACAAGATGCTAATCCTTTGAGCCTTTTTTTAAAAAACTTTTTCAGGAGTGTTCTCAAAGGATTTTTTATTACAGAATAAGAGAATACAAGAAACACGTTTTGTTGCTTATATGAAGCCTATTTTCATTTGTGAACATGTGAGAGTACATGGGCATATGGGCATATGTGTGTGTCCATGGGCATGTCTCTGTGTGCACGCACTTGTGTATGGGGGTTTTGTTTGTGTCCAAGGAGCAGGTAGAATCCAGAGGGTGCTCGGGAATGTTGTTTCTCAGGTGCTGTCTACTTCTACTTGGAGACAAAAGTCTCTCACTGCCCCAGCATTCCTCAAGTAGGCTATTCTCACTGGCTAAGCATCCTGGAGGGTCTCTCTACCTCTGCCTTCCCAGTGCTGGGATCACAAGCCTATGTTGCCATGCCTACTGTTTCAAAGGTGTGTTCTGAGAATTGAACTCGGGCTCACGCACTTTTCCAATTAAACTATCTTTCCAGGACCGTGGTTTAGTTTTTACTGAGACATATTCAGATTGAGCAGTTTCCTTTTATAATGTATCTGGGCACAGATACGTTTTAGTTTATTTCTGAAAATAAAACTCATTCCCAAATGGTGACACTTTTTTATTAAGTTCTATAATATACAGGCACAGCGGCTGTTGGGAAATGCAGACATCAATGGGAAGACCTCAGTCCGACAGCTTATGAGAGGCATAGAGGCATTAAAATGAAGTGATTCCTCAGTATGCTGAATGCTTTCCTGACATGTTTAAGGTTAGGGGGACATGGCTGAGGGGATCATTTTGTCTGGAGGAGACTTCCAGAGGAGTTGTAATACCATAGCACTCCCTACCATTTATTGAGCCCTGACTATCAGCCACACACTTCCCAAGGATTTTGTACACATTGTCTCTTAAATCTATAACATCCCTGTGGTTTTCTGCAGTCTGCATGTAAAGAAGCTGAGGCACAAGGCAATAAAAGAGCGAGTAAGTAAATGCTAGGGGCAGGAGTCAGGTTTGGGTCCTATATGTTTTGTCATCAAACTATGATGGTGCATTAAGTCTGATTAGTGCCTAGTGCTTGCAAGAGCTTACACACTACCCAAGAGAGCAGTGGGGAGATCCTCTCTGCTCTCATAAAGTAGAGAGACTTTATGCTTGCACTAATCACTTAGCAAGCAGTGCAAACCTCCATTGGGTTAGAGCGGACATTCCAGAGGGACTGCGTACCTCTGTTCCCTTAGGAATAGAGTTATTTTGTTAACTATTTGTGAAAGTTAAAAAAAAAAATTCCTTGGCTGATGCAGAACATCTGGCTGACTGTGAAGGAATGTTCATGACAGTAGTAAAATCGACATGCTTCATTATCAGCCTGGCTTGAGAAACTCGGAGGAAATATGATATGATGATAGATCTGGATAGCAGGTAACTGAGAAAACACTTCTACGCTATCTTAGCAATAATTTAAAGCAAATGCACGGGATGAGAAAAGCATGTATGGACAGCGAGTAGATAGAAATGATAGTGTATTTTATTAGACTAGTGCAAGGATAACGGTGTTCTAAAGGGGATAAGAGTATTCAGAAACAAGGATGGTAAAACAACAGATCAGTGCATAACAATGAAAAGAATCTGTTTTTGGATAGTGAATAAACTGTCATTTAGTCAGATTCATTGTGGCTACAAAATCATATGTCACCGCTTAGCATAATGGCTCACGAGGACAGAACTGTTTAATAGGGACCCCGAAGGATAGCTGTCAAGGGAGAGGAGTAATACAGTTGAAGGCAGAGACAGTTTAGGGAGGCAAGAGTCAGGATCTGGCTGGATTTCCAAACTCAATGGTCCCAAAGGCATCCATTACAGGCATGCTGGTAGAAATGTCTAAGGGCTGTATTCTTCCTTTTAAAGACTCCTCACTTTCAAGCCTCGCTTCCTATGCCCATCATGTTAACTGCAGATGAATACGTGCTGGGCTGTGGTGGTGGAGCATTAGCCCATTGATGCTGTGTACATGTTTACACCATGTAAGGCTTACATGTGTACACCATGGTAAAACCTACCTGGTGTTAAGCTATGGCTTGCCCAACTACCTCACAATGCAAGCCCCATTTATACAGTGTGGCGAGAACATGTTGTGGCTGGGTAACTCATCTACCCCTCTTCCCCAGTGTCTATCTTGCTAATCTTGACTGGGATCATAATCGCTTGTGTGCTTGCTTTCAAAGTCAATCGCAGGGTATTTGCTGAGCCTGGGAGGGGAAGCAGAGGACTCACTCAGAAAACAACGAGTCCTCACCTCTGATCTAAAGACTATGCATGCATTTCCCAAACTGGTTTGCAGGTAAGCACATACTTTCCTTTCAGTAGTTTGAACTTTTAATTTTGGGCTGTGTCTTTACCTTTTATCGTTTCAAAACTGCATCTCTCTTAGCTGGAGACCCAATGCACTTCAGACCCGACCGGCTGATCATAGCTGGACAAACAGCCTAGATCCAACTGGGTGTTCCTCAGTGCCAAGCAGCCCCATTACATTCCTTTGGGATTTTCCTCTGTGGCTGAGTGATAGTTTATCTCACACACACATGCGCATATGTGCAGACATACACAAACGTATTTTCTTCATTCTCCCTCTTAGTTCTGACAAACCAGCCTGCCTCCATTTCAAGCTCAAAAGCCATCTTATAGTAAAGAAAAAATAGATGTATTTCTGTTTGTGATTACATCTGCTTCTATAGGATTGGGCTATGCTTCACCTGTAACCTTAATTACAAATGATTCTGTATTGCTGTTTCAAGAAAGGGAAACCTTATGTGTTTGTTCCAAATAAACATTTTGCTACCTTTGTCTCAAAAGGTTGTTATGACTACTTGTTGTTATGACTACCATTATGTTCAACTTGCAATCATGTCTTAGTTTCAGAAGGTCTTTAAGACTAGCTTGCTATGCTTATGTTTTGTCCCTGTAAGCCCCCTTTGCCCACCAGATTTTTCACTTGGAAACCTCTTAACCCTAGGTTATAAAATCCTTGTCTTCCCCACATTTTATGCTGGCCTCTTGTAACCCACCTTAGAAGGATGTAGCCCATGTACAGCAAATAAAAAGGTGTGCCTTAATTAATTGCTTGATTTAATGGATTTGGCCCTGATGGTTTGGTCAATAATCTTTCTCCCTCCATCTTTGGGATCCACAGTTCCTAGCTGTAGCCCTCATTTTCTTTATCCCTTAATCCCTGGATGAGTGACATAACTTCTTCATATGGGCACTTGTTCACAACCCCTTTCATGATCCTACAAACTGGATATTGTGAATAGGGCAGCAACAACACAGGGCAGACATCTCCAGGTAGACTGACATCACTTTCTCTGGTGATACACCCAGACGCCGGAGAGCAGAGTCCTATGGAAAATCTAGCTTTAGTTTTCAGAGGAGTGTCCCTACTGCTTCTCTTAATGGCTCTGCCAATCTGTGTTCCCACCAATGGTGCCTAGGAGTCCCCTTTTCTCCATACCCTATCCCGAATATAACCTAGGTGAGATGATATCTTCTTGTAGTTTTGATTTGCATTTCCCCAATAGTTAAAGACATTGTGCATTTTACCCTTTTAAATTGTTATCATATTAAATTTTTTCTTTTCAGGGCTGGCTAGATGGCTCCATGAGTAAAGGAATTCCCTCTAAGTCTTATCCCCTGAGTTCAATCCTTAGAACTTACATGGTAGAAGGAGAAAGCGACTTCTGATAATTGTCCTCTGATCTACCTATGTACCCTGTGACATGTTCTCTTCCCTCCAAAAAATGTGATAAAACTTTAAAAACATATTTTGAACATGTTTTACAATAAAAGCACACTGAAGATGTGCTCACAAGTATGTTTTTGTTGATTGTTCTAAATGGGACATTTGATAAATTTGGAGGAGAAGTTCTAATATATCAAATGTTCCCCTCCTCTCCCTCCTCCCCTCTGTCCTCCCTTTCCCACTCCCTACTTCCTCCTCCCCACCTCCTCATTATTTTGGTTTTTAGTTTCAGGGCCTTTGCAAAACATTAGTCAGGAAAGCTTGCCTGAAATCCATTAGAGGTTAGTAATTTGTACATTTTATTGAAGGTGCAGTTTCATTTGTGGCCAAAGTAGTAAGGTGTGTTAGCACACACTTGTAATCACAGAACACGATATATGGAGTCAGGAGCATCAGAAGTTCAAGGACAGTCTCAGCTAAATAAATCTGAAACAAGCCTGAGCTACAGTCGATCCTGTCTCAAAGGCAAAGAAGAAAACGTATTTAAAACCCTAAGTTCTATTGCTTTATACAGGTACACATTAAAGTTTACTTAAAGAAAATCCACTAGCGTAGGTGAAGTCTATTATAAAGTGATTTTATTAAGGGGAAGGAAAATCAATGGATTTATTGAAGGAATGAAGACCTCCACGGAGCACCTGGAGAGCGCTGTTAGTAATTCCATTCATGCTTGTACGTCTATTCCTTTGAGGAGAGCAAAGCACAGATTACCAGAGAGCCGGACATCTGGGGGATTGCCAACAGTCCAGAAGCAGAGCACTGGGGTCTTTATTGATACATATGACCCAGTTCCCAAAGCACGGGGAATCCCACATGCCACAGAAATGCGGTCTCCAAAACTATGCTCATTATGGAAACAAAAACATTTAAATGAAATTTGCTGCTGAAATGAAATTTCTAAAAAATGCATCCCATCTGGCTGCCATTTGGAGTTTTGTTTTCTGAACATGTTGCTTCAGACACACCTGACAGTTCCCAGGGTAGCTGGTCAGAGGGTTGAAGCATAAATAAAAGGGAAGCTTCGATCCTGGGTGGAATAAAACAAGACCTTCCGATGCTCCCAAGGGCTTAGATGAAGTGTCTTAAATTATGCTGTTAATGCGTTTGAATAGGTAAATGCACAAATAAGTAATTAGTGGGCTTACGCACAGGATGCAATGTTCAGACCCTCCTGTGAAATTTAAGTGTGTGTGGGCAAGGTAAATGATGAGCAGCTGGCCTCCAGGGACGGCAGTGTGACATGTGCCAGAAGCAGGTTAAGGTGTCAAATCTCCCTTTCAGAACAACCAGGTGGGAGTAGGAGTTTGAGATCTGAGAAGCTTAGATATAGATATATGAGGGACTTGAGTCTATGAGCTCAGAACCAGGCAAAACAGGAAGGTTATATATATATATATATATATATATATATATATATATATATACACATACATACATACATACATATACATATATATAACAGAGGTAAGGTTAAAACCATCAAAATAAGAAGTAACTGAGTCTATTCAGAGAAACTGTGGAAAACTGTTCATTCAGTGATTAAGCTGCTGCTAAACCTCATGGAGGCTGGGGCCAAGGGTCTGGAGAGAACAGGATTCAAAAACTGAATGCTCATTTAGGTGCAACTGTCTGCTGCTCTCTGACCACGAGGGAGCTATCTGGGAGGACAACAGGCTGAAATGAAGAGTTAAAAGTCTGGAGCAAGGGCTCCGTGGTTAAGAGGACCCTCTGTATTCCAGGGAATGACTATTTGCTTTTCAGTGCCTAGGTAAGCCTGCAACTCCAGCTCCAGTGGATCCAATGCCCTCTTTTGGCCACACTGGAACCCTCACAAACATGCCATATGTACACAGACACATAAATATAAATAAATTTAGTTATTTATAAACAAATAAAGTTAGGATTTAACAAGAAAAAGAAAAGAAGGGAATAGTACTATTTAGGAAGAATAGTGTAGTAAATAAGTATGCCCTTAAGTTCATAGGGTCATTTAAAACTGTTTTTGTTGTTGTTGAGTATCTACTGTATACTGACTGTGTGTGTGACTCTATCCATCTATCCATCATCTATCTATCCATCTATCATCAATCCATCATCTATCTATCATCTATCCATCAATCCATCATCTATCTATCTATCTATCTATCTATCTATCTATCTATCTATCTATCTATCTATCTGTCTTTCATCTATTTATCTATCATCTATTTAGCTCTCTATCTATAATCTGTCATCTATAAAATCAATCAATCAATCAATCAGTTTATCTATCTCCATCTATACATAAACACAAATACAAGTTAAAAAAACGAGCTCATGTTGAGTGGTCTGAGACAGCTTCTCCATTAACCAGAGTTAACCCATTAACCCTTTGATGTGTGTGTGTGTGTGTGTGTGTGTGTGTGTGTGTGTGTGTGTGTCTATTGGTTACTCATATGTATGCACATGCACACAGGTGTATGTGTATACATGCATATGAAGAGAGGTCAGAAGACAACCTCAGGTACTGTGAGTTAGACTTTATCAACCTGATACAAGCTGGAGGTAACTGGAAGAAGAAATCTCCATTGAGAAAACACTTCCATAAAACTGGCCTGTATGCAAGTCTGCGGGGACATTCTCTTGGTTAATGATTGATGTGGATGGTGCTTCCCCTGGGAAGGTGGTCCTGGATCATTTTATATTTATTTTCTTTTTAAACAGAGAGAAGGACTTGAAGTTGGTTGCATGGGGAAGGCAACTGGGACGTGTTGGGGGAAGAGGAAAGAATTGTATGAAATCTCAAAAATAAAAATATTTTAGAAAGAAAAAGAAGAAGAAGAAAAGAAGTAAGGAAGTTAAGGAACAAGCCAGTAAACAGCATTCTTCTATGGCTTCTACTTCAGTTCCTGACTTCAGGTTTCTCCTTTGAGTTCCTGCCTTGACTTCCCTCAGTGGTGGACTGTGATCTGGACACGTAAGCCCAACAACCCTGTTCCTCTCCAACGTGCTTTTATCCACGGTCTTTATCACTGTGAGAGAAAGCAAACTAGAGCAGGGACCTTCTGCATGTTCTTTGAGACAGGGTCTCTCATTGGCCTGGAACATCATCAAGAAGGCTAGGCTAGGTGGTAGGTAGGCTCCAGGGGTTCAGCTGTTTTGCCTCCCAGTTTTCCATTCCTCAGATTACAAGCGTGTGCTCCTTTGCCCTGCTTGAATGGAGATCTTCCTGTTTTCAGCCTCCCAAGAAGCTGTGCCAGGCCTCTGTCACCAGATCTGGCTCACATTGCCTTTTAAAGGAGGCTGCACCTGAAAAACTGATCTTAAGCTTTGCTTAGGGCAGAGTGTTTTTGTATTATGACACAAAACTTCCTTATGCTTAAGTGTCTTTTTCTGATAAACTTAATTATATTTAAGACTGTTGGAAAGACAGTGCCTCATTCATTCCCGTTGTCCAACTAATGATTATGTAGATTTTTCTTAACTACTTTTAATTGGATCTATCTGCTTTGATATTGATAGAATATGAAATCTCTATTTTTCATATCATTGCCATTTTGGGCATCTTGGTATTATCACAAATTTCAATTTTTGTCAATCTGGCCATTATAAACTTGCATAACATTAAAAATGTGTAAAGCAGTCACTTAAGTGATGATTGTCTCTGAACATCTTGTTCTTCATGACTTGGCCCTTTGAGGTTCACTGAAAGTATTTCAAGTATTTTCTACCAGCTTGTATATATCTTTAACTTTATTAAAGGATATCTAACTAGACAGAAATTAAATATTTTAGGTAGTTAAATTTATTCATATAATTTTTTAATGATTTTTAGGATCCAAGTCCATATTCTTCATGAGTTTTACTCACTTGTCCTAATTTTTTTCTTGTCCTGAAGTTATTAGATGACATTTGATATTTTCTTCTAATTAGTATAAAGTTTCACTAATTAGGTCTTTAATTTATCTCCACAGTGTTTGATTTGGACCTAATTATACTTTTAAAAAATGACTTTTTATTGATTTTTTTATGAATTCCACACCATGCACCCAAATTCTACTTATCTCCCCATCTCTTTGCACCCACCCTTTGCTCTTGCAACCTTCCTCCCAAAATAAAATAAAATAGAATAAAAAAATCTTATCATGGAAGCTGCTGTACATCACAGTATGTCCCACAGTATACCCCCCATCTTTATTTGCAAGTGTTCATTGCAGTAAGTCATTGGTCTATTTCAAGGACTCTGGCTTCTAGATCACTCTGATATTCTATCGTTGTCTTGTGTCATGCAGATCCTGAATCTTTGGATCTGCAGGACTGGCTCCTTCACATGCTCCAACAATTCCTAGATGGAGTGGTGGTTTGAATATCCTTGGCCCAGGGAGTGGTACTAGTAGGAGGTGTGGGGTTGTTGGCAAGGGGCAGGGACAGCTTTCTTGCTCTTATATCTTTGGGGCCTTTCTTAATAGGGTCAGCTCTACTGTGCTGCCCAGGCAAGGTACAGGGCCCATTCTCCCTAGTGCTGCAGCCATTGACGGGCAGGGCCAGCTCCTCTGCTCCCATGACTTCAATGTCAGCTCTCTTGCCTGACATAGGAAGTGAGGGGTAGGAGGGCATCTATGCCTTGCCTAACCCACCTCATGGCAGATTAGGGGCAGTGCCACCTCTTCTGAGTATAGTGAACAAAAGGGGGCAGGGACAACTTAGCACAGTACCTCAGACTGTCCAGATCAGGGACAACACAGGCCTGGGAAATCAACACAGATTATAGTTGCCACATGACCATGGACCCAGACATGGGCCCTGGCAGCACCATGAGCCCAAATATCCCCATGATCTCAGGTGGCAGCCCAGGCCACTCAGATCAGTGTGCTCTCCCCCAATCCCCAGCGCCACAACCCTCAGATATCCACATGGTCTCATATGATAGGCCAGACCATAGATATCTGCTTGGCCTTTGATGGTGACTCTGGCCACAGACATTGACTCAGCCCCCAACCCCCAGCTGCAGCAGGACCAGGGACTTAGAACTCACTATGGCCAACTCATATCTGTGTGTTTCTCACCTGTCTTTAGTTCCATCCTTCTCGACATTGTATAACTCTCCCTAACCCTCAGCTCTGCGTTCTTGCCTATCTCTCCATCACACACTTGACTATCATAGTGGTGCCGTGGCAGGTGCTTGGCTGTCTTTTCAGTCACAGCAGACTGGACCACCAAATTCTGCTTTTTTGTGTGTTTTAAACTTTTTGATTCTTTGTGAGTTTCACATTTTGCACTCCAGTCTCACTCATCTCCCTGTTCCCTCATATCTGCCCTCTGCCCTTGAGACCTCCCCCTCAAATAACACACACACACACACACAACGCAAAATCAATAAAACAAAACAAAGCATAGAAAGCATCTTGTCATAGAAGCTGTAGAGTGTCAGTGTGTCCCACAGTACATCCCTCTGTCCACGCATCTTCACTTGTAAATGTTCATAATAAGTCATTGGTCTGGTTTGAAGTCTCTGGCTTCTGTGACACCAGTACTGGACTCCTCCTGGTTATCCTGTTGTTGCCCTGTGTCATTGAGACCCTACAGCTTGGATCAGCAGGACTGGCCATTTCACATGCCCCAACTGTTCACGGATGTTGTGGATTTTGGGGTGGGCCAACTCAAAGCTCTGGATCTAAGCCTGGGTGGTAACTAAGCTGGTCAGGCTGCTGGCTCTCTCTTATTTGCTCCCGTATTTGGAAGGTGAGCTCTCCAGCACTACTTTGGCTAGGCCACCCAATGCAGTCATTGGCAGGAGGCAGGGTCATCTCTCCTGTTCTCATGCCCTCAGGCTGGCTCACCTACACTCATACTTCCCTGTGTGACTAGTCAGCTCCCCTGTGCTGCCTAGTTGAGGTGAGAGTCCTAATCTTGCAAGTGTTGCTACCAGTGAGGAACTGGGTCAGCTCTCTCACTCTCACACCCTTAGGGCTGGTTCACCTGTGACTTCACAATCAGGGCCAATTCCACTGTGTTGCCCAGGTGAAGTATGAGGCCCACTTTCCCAACAGGAAGAGGTAGGGATAGCTCTCATGATCTGGGAGCCACAGGTGGTGAGGGGCAAGGGTGGACAGGGCATCACCCCCCCACACCCACTCCACCTCATGGCAGATAAGTGGCTGGGCCAGCTCTCCTGTGCTCATGCTCACAGGCCTGCTTGTCTGTGCCCCCTCCACCAGGGTCAGCTACAAAGGGGCAGGGCCAGCTCATGTGTTCTCATAACTCTGGGGTCACCAATCCTGACTGACTCAAGTGGCATGAGTAAGGGGGTGGAGGGTGTGGAAAGCCGCAATAACATTCGCCACCACAAGATGGTGCTGGCTTCCACTGCGCCCTACGTGGAAACCCGGGATAGCATTCACCATTACAAGATGGTGCTGGCTTCCGCCGCGCCAGCCCGACTTCCTTTCAGGAAGTTAGCTGTGTGCGCATGTGCAAGAGTGTCTTCGTGCCAGGTCTTTGCCCACTCCGGGGCGTGCCTATGAGATCATGGGTAAGCGACCAATCAGGTGTGGATGCGCCGCGCTAGGGTGTATATAAGCCACGCCATGCTGGGGCCCCGGGTTCTCCTCTTCAAGATGTAATAAATGATTTGCTGCAGAAGGATCCTGGTGTCCGCATGTGCGTTCCTGCTGGCGAGACGATAGTGTGGGACAGGAGGGCACTCAAACAGCTAGACTACCACATGTCCAGGCCTGCTCTCTTGTGCTCGCAGTCTCGGGGTTCATTCCCCTAAGCCTCCATAGCTCTCCTGTGCTGCCCAGATGAGGTGCAGGCCTAACTGTACATTTTAGTCTGTAAGTCACATCTCCTCACACTATTTTATAGATATTTAACTTTGAGCTGATCTGAAATCTTCCTTTTGTTACCTATGAAATCCCATATGAATTCAAGGCTGGCTTTGGTCTCTGTTCTTTTCTTTTTGCTTTGAGATACAGTTTTGGTATGAATCATGCACGATTTAAAAAAGCCTCATGATTCTTCTGTGTCAGCCTCTCAAGTGCTGGGATTACAATGGTTACCACATGCCACTGTGTCTGTCTCAGACTCTTCCTGTTGGCTTCTGCTGCTGCTGCTGCTGCTGTTGTTTTCTTTGAGACAGGGCTTCTTTGTGAATCCCTGGCTCTTCAGGAACTTTGCAGACCAGGCTGGCCTCGAACTAGATCTGCCTGCTTCTGCTTCCTAGGGCTGAGACTAAAGGTGTGCACCAACATTGCCTAGATTCAGACTCAACTCTTCCTTGCTGATTTACTTCTGAAGCAAAAAGAGCAATTCAGCATGGGTTAGAATAGGTTTTCTTTCACAACAGAAGAATTTCTGTCTTCTAGTGTTTTCTTACAATTCTTCTGTTTATTTACAAATTGGGTTCAATTTGTTAAATAGCATGAAGAAGCTGGGCCCGGTGGCCTAGGCCTGCCATCATAAGTGTTCTGGAGGCACAAGTATGGAAATTTTGAGTTCAAGGTCATTCTGGGCAAATTTAGTGAGATTCTGTCCCAAAATAAAAAGTAGAGAGAAGGCTGGGGTTTCATGCTCTTCAGTGTTAGAGGACTCACCCAGATGCACACACCCTCTGCTCAGGCCTCAGTCTCAGATGAACCCAAACAAAACCAGACCAGCAATAATAACAAAGTCAGAGCGAAGAAAATCTATTGCTGTTATGATTAGGAACAGCCATGTACTCATCTTTTCACCTGGAAAATGTTTTGTCATGATAATGATTTTTTATTTACGCTAATAACATATCTTTTCAGTAATCCAGATATTCCAGGAATGTCTTTGTTAACATACAAAAAAGTTTGTTCATTCAATAGTTCATATCTATTGATTGTGGTTTGAAAGTTAAGTGTACTCCATAGAATCATGTGTTTGAACACTTGGTCCTTGGTAGAACGTGCTGTTTGGGAAGGTTATCAAACCTTTAGGAGGTGGAGCCTTGGTAGAGGAAATGAGTCACTGCATATGGGCCTTGTGGTTTAAAATCTCAGCCCCACATCTGATTATCTGTTTGCATCCTGATTGAATCTGCAGAGTACCCGCTGGTTGCCTGCTTAGAACCCAGCATCTTTCCTGAGGCTGATGGAATGTATTCCTTCAAACTGCAAGCCAGAGCGAACCTTTCTCTTTTCCATAGCTTCTTTTCAGGTATTTGGCCCAGAAATAAGAAAAGTAACAAACATAGTTTCATTGAAAACAAATAGTGCTGGTTCAACTGGAGGTCAGCATGTAGAAGAATGCAAATCGACCCATTCTTATCACCCTGTACAAAGCTTAAGTCCAAGTGGATCAAGGACCTCCACATCAAACCAGATACACTCAAACTAATAGAAGAAAAAGTGGGGAAGAGTCTCGAACACATGGGCACTCTGGAAAATTTCCTGAATAGAACACCAATGACTTATGCTCTAAGATCAAGAATCGAAAAACGGGACCTCATAAAACTGCAAAGCTTCTGTAAGGCAAAGGAAACTGTCATTAGGACAAAACAGCAACCAACAGATTGGGAAAAGATCTTTACCAATCCTACATTTGATAGACGACTAATATCCAAAATATACAAAGAACTCAAGACATTAGACTCTAGAGAGCCAAATAACCCTTTTTTAAAAATGGGGTACAGAGCTAAACAAAGAATTCTCAGCTGAGGAATATCGAATGGCTGAGAAGCACCTACAGAAATGCTCAACATCCTTAGTCATAAGGGAAATGCATATCAAAACAACCCTGAGATTCCACCTCACATCAGTCAGAATGGCTAAAAACTCAGATGTCAAGAGATGCTGTCGAGGATGTGGAGAAAGAGGAAGACTCCTCCATTGTTGGTGGGATTGCAAACTGGTACAAACACTCTGGAGATCAGTCTGGACTTTCCTCAGAAAATTGGACATTGCACTACCTGAGGACCCAGTTATACCTCTCCTGGGCATATACCCAAAAGATGCTCCAACATATAACAAAGACATGCTCCACTATGTTCATAGCAGCCTTATTTGTAATAGTCAGAAGCTGGAAAGAGCCCAGATGCCCTTCAACAGAGGAATGGATACAGAAAATGTGGTACATCTACACAATAGAGTACTACTCAGCTATCAAAAACAATGACTTCATGAAATTCATAGGCAGATGATTGGAACTAGAAAATATCATTCTGAGTGAGGTAACCCAATCACAAAAAAACACACATGGTATGCATTCATTGATAAGTGGCTATTAGCCCAAATGCTCGAATTACTCAAGATACACAGACCACATGAAACTCAAGAAGGATGACTAAAATGCAGATGCTTCACTCCTTCTTAAAAGGGGGAACAAAAATATCCATAGGAGGGAATAGGGAGGCAAAGTTTAGAGCAGAGACTGAAGGAACGGCCATTCAGAGCCTGCCCCACATGTGGCCCATATATATATATATACAACTATCAAAACTAGATAAGATGGATGAAGCTAAGAAGTACATGCTGACAAAAACGGGATATAGATCTCTCCTGAGAGGCTCAGCCAGAACATGTCAAATACTGAGGCGAACGCCAGCAGCAAACCACTGAACTGAGAATGGGACTCCATTGGAGGAATTAGAGAAAAGTTTGAAGGAACTGATGGGGCTTGCAACACCATAAGAACAACAATGCCAACCAACCAGAGCTTCCAGGGACTAAACCACTACCAAACGACTATACTTGGATGGTCCCTGGGCTCCAACTGCATATGTAGCAGTGAATAGCCTTGTTGGGGCACCAGTGTAAGGGGAAGCCATTGGTCCTGCCAAGGTCGGACCTCTAGTGTCAGGGACTGTTGGTGGGGCAGTAATGGGTGGTAGATGGGTAGGGGAATACCAATATAGAAGGGGAGGGGGATGGGTTAGGAGGGTGATGGACAGGAAACTGGGAAAGGGAATGACATTTAAAATGTAAGTAAGAAATACCCAATTTAATAAAAATGGAAGAAAAAAATAAAGTAAAAAAATGTGGTTCCTGGACAATTAAAAAAAATCTTCTTACTGAATTTTCACGCTTAGGTCTTAAATCAGATCACATTATTATCCTTATCTTAAGTTCTAAAAATTAAATTGTCTTGTATTTTTCTGTATGCATGATCTCTTTGTCCACAATTTCTCTCTGTAAATCATCACCCCTGTCTTTCCCTAGCTTCTTTTGTGCCAATCCCTACAGCTCTGGCTTGGTTCTCTTGTCTTCCCATTAGATAGAAACCCCAGTAGAAGGATAAATGCTGAAAGTGATAGTGGGTATATTTTTAGGAACATGATCCAAAAACAAAGCTGAGGGAGGAGATTTCTGAGACCTTGTGAGAAAACTGCACGTAAACATGATAAGAGTTTTATAATCTTTGTCCATAGCATGGGTTGTTCTTGGAATGTGTTTTTGTGCTTTTCCCAGGTGTAGCAGATAGGAAAGAATTTACTTCAGCTGTTGTTATTCATATGCCTCTATGAAAAACATATTTTGCCATGTGGAGCTTGTCCTGTGAATATATATTTTACTCAGGGGACTTTTCTTGACCCTCAGAGTATAGATTGTCTGATGCTCTGTCTTAGTTATGGTTTCATTGTTATGAAGCAACACAATGACCCATGGTAACTCTTATAAAGGAAAACATTTAATTGGGGCTGGCTTACAGTGTCAGAGGTTTAATTCATTATCATCATGGCGGGAAGCATGGCAGCATCTAGAGAGATATGATGCTGGAGGAGCAGAGAGTTCTACATCCTGATGTGGAGGCAGAAGGAGATTGTCCCACTGGGCATGGCATGAGCATATGAGATCTCAACTCCCCCCACCCCCCACAGTGCACACTTCCTCCAACAAGGCCACACCTCTCAATAGTGCCACTCCCTATGGGCCAAACATTGATACACATGAATCTTTGACTAGGTATAGAAGCTGTGCCTATTCAAACTACCGCATGCTTTCAATAAAATTGGTTGTTGCAGGAGACTTTAGTCTGCTTCCCTTTAGACCCTGCTCTCCCAGGTTCATGTTGCCAACTAGGACAGTAAACAACATACCATTAATTTCTAATTACAGCAAATGTACTTACATTTTTCTGTATGTTTAAAGTTAGTTCTAGGGCTTGGATATTTATTATCTTTCTTGTATATTGTAAGGAAAATACTTAATTTCCCTTACATGTGATTATCCATTTTCCATTCCCATACTGTGTATGCATATTCCTGACAGCTTCTGGACTCAATAGTTTGCTCTATTTGTTTGTATGCTATTTCTTTTTCTATAGAAGTAAGGTGATTTTCTAATTATATTTTGAGGGTAGGGGTTGACACAGGGTTTCTCTGTGTAGCCATGGATGTCCTGGAACTCTGTAAACCAGACTAACCTCAAACTCAGATATCCACCTGTGTCTGTCTCCCAAGGGCTGGGATTAAAGGCATGTGCCAGCAACATCTTTCATTGCTGTATTTTAACATTTAGATTAGTCCTCTTTCACATTTTTCTCTTAAAATTCAAATTAGTCTCATTTGTTTATCTGACCATACATTTAAATTTTTTCTATTTCTACTACTACTACTATTAATGTGTGTGTGTGTGTGTGTGTGTGTGTGTGTGAAAATGCATGTGTACCTTGGCACATATGTGGAGGTCAGAAGACAACTTTTGAGAGTCAGTTCTCTTCTGCCATTGGTTCCTCAGGACATAAGGCCTACATTAGAACTTTTACACACTGATGGAGTCATCTTGTTGGTCCACTTTGACAATATTTTATCTTACTTCAAAGTCTTAGAAATCATACCACTAGAATTTAGAGTGAAGCAATTGACACAGTAGCTAACGTCGGAACTATTAACACCTTTTCATTAGTCATTATTCTCATTCAAGAACCTGGCCTATGTTCACTCAAATTCTGTTTCAATTCATGGGTCTGTGTCCTTGAGAAATTATTTTTTCTATATAATTAATTACTCATCTGTAAAATAGAAATGATGATGCATTCATCTCATAATGCTGGAATTGAGGGCCGAGAGTTCAACAGAGTGCTAATGTGCTCACCTGTGTGTGTGAAGTCCTTGTGAAAGAGGCAGAGTTGGACCTCAGACTTGGATTGTTTTTAGCTAGGGTCCAACACTAAAGACAGCACAAGACAGTGCTGGCACATTTGAAGTGCTCAGTGAGAGGCCATAATTATTGCTATTAGTATTATTTATTTCAATAGCATTCTTTTTTTTCTCACTCCCTTTTTATGCTTTTCCCTTTTTTTGCCCTTTGTGTTTTAAGACAGAGCAAAGCAGTACAGAATGGTACATGACTCCCTCTCCCCAACTTCCCAAGTGTTGGGATTATAAGCATTTGCTACCAACTGACTCTAAAAAGATTCTTTATTTCTACAGTATGTTAGTGTAATATTGATTCTTATCTTTTCATTTGCAAGAGTCTACTTGTCATTTCTAGACTGTTCTACATGCTCAGTCAGCCATGTTACTTCTCATGGCTGTAGTGAGCCAGGCATGTGAACTGACAGTCAACATCTCTGTCCCATGCTTGCAAACAGTACTAAATATTAACTGACAGTTTATACTCTGTTTCTATTTGAAAATTACATAAGAACATCTCCAATATTTTATCACTAAGCATAATTTTGCTTTGTTAAATATGCATAATCCTGGAATATTTCTGTTTCTAGTTAGTTACATTGTTTATTCATTTTAGCCAGTCAATATCATTGAATACCATTATGTGTTTGTGATTCTTTGGGTGTGAAGTGTATTTCTTGTATAAATCAAGTCTCATTAGGGAGAGAGATTGTAACAATATGACTGAGAATGGCCCCAGAGTCACACATAATCTGCTTAAACCCCAAATTGGTAACTGCTTGGGAAGATTAGGAGATGTGGCTTGTTGTAGGAGGTGTGTCATTAGGGTTGGGCTCTGAGGTTTCAAAAGTCCACACCATTCCCAGTCCCTGTCTCTGTCTCTCTATCTCTCTGTCTATCTATCTGTCTGTCTCTCTCTGTCCATCTGTCTGTCTCTCCTCTTCTCTCTCCTCCTCTCTCTCCTCCTCTTCCTCCTCTTCCTCTACTTGTGGATAAGGATGCAAGCTCTCAGCTGTTCCAGTGCTCTACCACGATGGCCAGGAACTTTAACTCTCTGGAAATGTGAGCCCTCATACACTCTTTCTTCCACAAGTTGCCTTGATCACGGTCTGGAGGAGCTAAGACACAGACAATGACATTTGTTACAAACGTGATTAATACCAGCGTTGGAAGAGGCAAGTCTGGTCTCAAAATGGAGGACCATGATCCAAAGGAATCAGAACAGCTGAGGAAGCTGTTTATTGGTGGTTTATTGAGCTTTGAAACCACAGATGATAGCTTAAGAGAACATTTTTGAGAAATGGGGCACACTTACAGATTGTGTGTTAATGAGAAATCCCCAAACAAAACTTTGGTTTTGTGACCCAGTCTTGTGTTGAAGAGATGGATGCTGCAGTGTGTGCTCAGCCACACTGTGGTGGCTGACCAAAGAGAGCAGTTTCTAGAGAGTTCTGTAAAGCCTGGTGCCCATTTAATGGTGAAGAAATTTTTTGTTGGTGGCATTAAAGAGGATACAGAAGAATATAATCTGAGAGACTACTTTGAAAAGTATGGCAAGATTGAAACCATAGAAGTTATGGAAGACAGGAAGAGTGGGAAAAAGAGGATTTACTTTTGCAATTTCTAGTGATCATGACACAGTTGATAAAATTGTTGTTCAGAAATACCACACTATTAATGGGCATAATTGTGAAGTAAAAAAGTCCCATTCTAAACAAGCGACACAGTCTGCTGGATCACAGACAGGTAGTGGAGGAGGATCTGGCAACTTTATGGGTTGTGGAGGAAACTTTGGAGGTGATGGAAGAAACTTTGGTCATAGAGGAAACCTTGGTGGAAGAGGAGGCTACAGTGGTGGAGAGGATGGGAGCAGACATTGTTATGGAGGTGGTGTTGATGGATATAATGGATTTGAAGGTGATGGTGGCAACTATGGTGGTGATTCTCGTTACAGTGGTATAGGAAGCTGTGGTAGTGGAGGACCAGGATACAAAAACCAAGGTGGTGGATATGGTGGTAGTTATGGTGGAGGAGGAAGAGGAGTAGGAGCAGGAAGAGGAGGAGGAGCAGGAAGAGTAGGAGCAGGAAAAGGAGGAGCAGGAAAAGGAGGAGCAGGAAAAGGAGGAGGAAGAGGAGGAGGAAGAGGAGGAGGAAGAGGAGGAGGAAGAGGAGGAGGAAGAGGAGGAGGAGCAGGAAGAAGAGGAGCAGGAAGAAGAGAAGGAAGAGGAGGAGGAGGAGGAGGAGGAAAAGGAGGAGGAGGAAAGAATATGATGGTTACAATTAAGGAGGAAATTTTGGTGGAGGTAACTATGGTGGTGGTGGGAACTATAATGACTTTGGAAATTATAGTGGACAGCAACAATCTAATTATGGACCCATGAAGGGGGAGGGGCAGTTTTGGTGGCAGAAGCTCAGGCAGTCCCTGCGGTGGTGGCTATGGATCTGGAGGTGGAAGTGGTGGATACGGTAGCAGAGGGTTTTAAAATAAAACAGAAACGGCTACAGTTCTCAGCAGGAGAGAGAGCAGGAGTTGTCAGGGAAGCTACAGGTTACTTTGAGACAGTCATCCCACATGCATTAGAGGAACTGTAAAAATCTGCCACAGAAAGAATGATGATCCATGGTCAGAAAAGTCACTGTGGCTTAAACATGAAGCCCTTCTTGTTCAGGACACTCATAGCCACAGTTTGCAAACAGTGCAGCCATTGACTGGTGCAATGCAGTGTCAATTAGATGTACGTTCCTGAGGTCTTGTACCTGTTTTAGCTTTGTCTTTTTCTTTTCATTACACCAGGTAAATTGCCCTGTAAATTGTGATAGTGGTTCCAGGAATAAAAAAAATTAAGGAATTTTTAACTTTTCAAAAAATATAAATAAAAGTTTGGATCCTATCCAAATTTTGATGCCATGAATATCTAGAGATAGTATTTTTTGTTTGAGCTAGTGAACATATGCATTATAAAATACTTCTACTTTGATAGTGTTATAACGTTATAGTATTACATAATGATGCCACACTTCAATTCTGTCTGGTTGAATTTGTGAGGGATAAATGCATTGAATTTTATGTCAAAACGGATGGTAATAAGGAGAATGCTCTCTGATAATGACAACCTCTTAAATTATAAAACTATGAGATTATCCTTGAAAATTTGTATTTGTATTTCCACTCTGAATCTTAATGCATCTAAGGCAGATTTGAATTGTGTTCAAATAGGGGAAGACTATCAGGGATAAGGAGAGGGGGGTAGGGGGAGAGAAAGGAATAGGAAAAGGGATAGGGATAGGGATAGGGATAGGGATAGGGATAGGGATAGGGATAGGGATAGGGATAGGGATAGGGAAAAGGGTAGATTGAAGAGAGGATGACATAAGAGGAGGGAGTGAGGGAGAGGGAGGGAGGGAAGGACAGAGAGAGATAGAGATAGAGAGAGATAGAGAGATAGAGAGATAGAGAGATAGAGAGATAGAGATAGAGATAGAGAGAGAGAGAGAGAGAGAGAGAGAGAGAGAGAGAGAGAGAGAGAGAGAGAGAGAGAAAGGTTCTGACCCAGTCATGCTTGCTGTTCAGGTGTGTGCTGGGAGAAAGGTAAGAGGCTGGTCGTGTCTCCTTCAGCAGCAGTGATGGCATCAGCTCTGTTTTCAGAGCTGCAGTCCTCCATGTGGGAGCTCACATTCCCAGACTCTCTCCTCCTTCTATCAACCCAGTGTCAGCAATCGCTTTAGTTGCCATGGTAGAAGACATAAAACAAAGACACTCGCACACTGATTTCCAAAGTCTAAAATGAGCAAAAACGTCTCAAAGCCAAGCCTTGTGTCAAGACACTGGGGAACTTGATGCTGTCCCTGCCCAGATGAGAGAAGAGCCAGATGCACTGGTGACACCAGTGATGCACCATGGCATGCAGTCCAGCACTAGTTCTACCACTGACTTCTAACAGGTTCCTTTGCTTCCAGGTCTAACGTGACACTGACGGTATTTGTTTACTCAATGGACATATTCTGTTTGGGACAAATACTGTATGACCATAGAAATAAAATGGTAAATTTGAGGAAACCTCTACCCTCAGATGTCTGCTGTAGTCTCAGGCTCCTGGTGAGGATAATGTGTACCTTATCATATGTGGTCTTAATTTAGAGAACCTTAGCGACAGAATTCAGTTCTAAAATTCCAAGTTTCTATTTTAAAATACTAGAGTAAATGTTTTAGGATCTCAAGTATTTGCTCAGATGTGTCTTCTCCAGAGAACGTGCTTCTCCCGAGAGCCTGAATTCTCTAGACTGAAGTCAAAGTTCAGAGGCAGAGAGACAAATCCATCACTTCCCTATCAGTCTCTCTCTCTCTCTCCCTCCCTCTCTCTCTTTCTCTCTCTCTGTGTGTGTGTACATGCATGTATATATACCTGTGCGTATGTGTGTGTGTACTGTGTGCATGTGGTAAGTGTAAATAAAGTTACTGCACAAGTCTCAGCTATTCTGAATTTAATACAGAGAACTTTTCATAAGAGATGGTAATGAGCAAGTAGGATCGAAAAGTTTTGGAACAGACATCTTCGCCACACCGTGTACATTCCACATACCGACATTTTTCTATTCTCATGAACAAACCAAATTACGAAACTTAGAACATTTCCAAAAATTGGCTTTACAGTTACCTTTCCCCGCGAGGAATATTTATCGGCCTGAAGTAGGAATATGAATAACAGTAATAGCAAGTACAAAACTGGTTGCCAAGTTATTTATTTAATCTCTTAGAACTCGAAGTAGGTGCCAAGTTTTCAATTTCTTCTTGTCTCCAGATGAAAGAGCTAGTGATTAAAATTTTTATAAGAATTTTATGCATTGTCTTTAAGCATAATGTAACAGTTGAAAAATTGAGTAAAATATGCAAGGAATTCCATTCACTTCCTGTGATTGTGGGATTTCCTCTTTCTTTCAATACCAAGTGTCAAATTCTTAAACGAAAGCCAAAGATGGGTGAAAAGGAAGTTGAATATTCTCTGTTGTCTATAGACTCATGAATAAGAATTCTGAATAGTTACATATCTCATCCTGTTGCTATTCTTCACCCAAGAGGCTTTTTCACAACGTAACAGGTTTTGATTAACTTACCACTTGTTTGTGCTTCCTTATTGTGCATGTCTCTCTCTCTCTCTCTCTCTCTCTCTCTCTCTCTCTCTCTCTCTCTCTCTCTCTCTCTGTGTGTGTGTGTGTGTGTGTGTGTGTGTGTGTGTACATGCAGAGGACAGAGGGGGCATTGATGTCTTTTTCGCTTGCTTTTTATCTCATTCCCCTGTGACAACAAGCTCCCCCACTGAACCAAAAATTCCTTGTTTCTACTAGGCTGGGTTGGCCTGCAAGATCCTAGGATCTGATCCTGTCCCTGCCTCCGAGTCGCAGTGCTGGAGGTACAGGCACTTGTAGTCATGGCTTTTTAAAAAAGACGTGTACTTGGGATTTGAACTTAGGCCTTCTTGCTTGCAGATTGAGAGCCCTTACCCAGTAAGACATCTAAGCCCTTGTTTGTACTTTGAGTATACGTAATATTAATGTTTATTTCCTTTCTCAAGAGCAAAACAGGTGGAGGAGAGAAGGATAAATGTTGGTCAGATGGTACCAAGTTATAGCTTGGCAAGAGACAGATGTAGTGTTCTGTTGTGTAGTAGATTGACTATAAATAGTGACAATGTATATATGTATTTCCAGAGTTATAATAACAGATTTAACATTTTTTAACAAAAATGCTAAATGTTTGAGATTGACTATTTACCCTGATTACAATATTATACAAGATATATACATATTTAAACATCCCATAATATTCCACAAAGGATACAATTTATAAGAAAAATCAGTTAAATGGGGTCAGAGACCATGATCAAATATATCAGAACCTCTGGATTTCCCACTTGGCATACAGATAAGGCTAATTTCAGGAAGCTGGCAATGGTCAGAGAAGCTTTCTGTAGCCATGTGATTTGCCACATGCATTGTGTCTTGAATGACCCAGTCTACTCCAAAATCCGTATCTCCAGGCAAGCTTTTCTTTGTGAGGACCACACTAAAATTTTAATCACCAAAATACACAAATATGGACTCTTACTATCTTTTTTTTTTAATTTATTTAATACTTAACAATAATTCTTTGGTTTCCGGGCAAACATCCCCCTCCCCCCTCCCCTTCCTTATGGGTGATCCCCTCCCAACCCTCCCCCCATTGCCGACCTCCCCCCAACAGTCTAGTTCATGGGGGTTCAGTCTTAGCAGGACCCAGGGCTTCCCCTTCCACTGGTGCTCTTACTAGGATATTCATTGCTACCTATGAGGTCAGAGTCCAGGGTCAGTCCATGTATAGTCTTTAGGTAGTGGCTTAGTCCCTGGAAGCTCTGGTTGCTTGGCATTGTTGTACATATGGAGTCTCGAGCCCCTTCAAGCTCTTCCAGTTCTTTCTCTGATTCCTTCAACGGGGGTCCTATTCTCAGTTCAGTGGTTTGCTGCTGGCATTCGCCTCTGTATTTGCTGTATTCTGGCTGTGTCTCTCAGGAGCGATCTACATCCGGCTCCTGTCGGCCTGCACTTCTTTGCTTCATCCATCTTGTCTAATTGGATGGCTGTATATGTATGGGCCACATGTGGGGCAGGCTCTGAATGGGTGTTCCTTCTGCCTCTGTTTTAATCTTTGCCTCTCCCTTCCCTGCCAAGGGTATTCTTGTTCCCCTTTTAGAGAAGGAGTGAAGCATTCACATTTTGATCATCCGTCTTGAGTTTCATTTGTTCTAGGCATCTAGGGTAATTCAAGCATTTGGGCTAATAGCCACTTATCAGTGAGTGCATACCATGTATGTCTTTCTGTGTTTGGGTTAGCTCACTCAGGATGATATTTTCCAGTTCCAACCATTTGCCTACGAATTTCATAAAGCCGTTGTTTTTGATAGCTGAGTAATATTCCATTGTGTAGATGTACCACATTTTCTGTATCCATTCCTCTGTTGAAGGGCATCTGGGTTCTTTCCATTTTCTGGCTATTATAAATAAGGCTGCGATGAACATAGTGGAGCACGTGTCTTTTTTATATGTTGGGGCATCTTTTGGGTATATGCCCAAGAGAGGTATAGCTGGATCCTCAGGCAGTTCAATGTCCAATTTTCTGAGGAACCTCCAGACTGATTTCCAGAATGGTTGTACCAGTCTGCAATCCCACCAACAATGGAGGAGTGTTCCTCTTTCTCCGCATCCTCGCCAGCATCTGCTGTCACCTGAGTTTTTGATCTTAGCCATTCTCACTGGTGTGAGGTGAAATCTCAGGGTTGTTTTGATTTGCATTTCCCTTATGACTAAAGATGTTGAACATTTCTTTAGGTGTTTCTCAGCCATTCGGCATTCCTCAGCTGTGAATTCTTTGTTTAGCTCTGAACCCCATTTTTTAATAGGGTTATTTGTCTCCCTGCGGTCTAACTTCTTGAGTTCTTTGTATATTTTGGATATAAGGCCTCTATCTGTTGTAGGATTGGTAAAGATCTTTTCCCAATCTGTTGGTTGCTGATTTGTCCTAACCACAGTGTCCTTTGCCTTACAGAAGCTTTGCAGTTTTATGAGATCCCATTTGTCGATTCTTGATCTTAGAGCATAAGCCATTGGTGTTTTGTTCAGGAAATTTTTTCCAGTGCCCATGTGTTCCAGATGCTTCCCTAGTTTTTCTTCTATTAGTTTGAGTGTATCAGATTTGATGTGGAGGTCCTTGATCCACTTGGACTTAAGCTTTGTACAGGGTGATAAGCATGGATCAATCTGCATTCTTCTACATGTTGACCTCCAGTTGAACCAGCACCATTTGCTGAAAATGCTATCTTTTTTCCATTGGATGGTTTTGGCTCCTTTGTCAAAAATCAAGTGACCATAGGTGTGTGGGTTCATTTCTGGGTCTTCAATTCTATTCCATTGGTCTATCTGTCTGTCTCTGTACCAATACCATGCAGTTTTTATCACTATTGCTCTGTAATACTGCTTGAGTTCAGGGATAGTGATTCCCCCTGAAGTCCTTTTATTGTTGAGGATAGCTTTAGCTATCCTGGGTTTTTTGTTATTCCAGATGAATTTGCAAATTGTTCTGTCTAACTCTTTGAAGAATTGGATTGGTATTTTGATGGGGATTGCATTGAATCTGTAGATCGCTTTTGGTAAAATGGCCATTTTTACTATATTAATCCTGCCAATCCATGAGCATGGGAGATCTTTCCATCTTCTGAGGTCTTCTTCAGTTTCTTTCTTCAGTGTCTTGAAGTTCTTATTGTACAGATCTTTTACTTGCTTGGTTAAAGTCACACCGAGGTACTTTATATTATTTGGGTCTATTATGAAGGGGGACTCTTACTATCTTAATTTCCTGATATTAACAAAATACCAGCAGCTGAGGCATTTGCAGAACTTGTGTCTTATAGACCCCTAAGCCAAGATAGCTAACCAAACAAGGCACAGGAAACTGATGTGTGGTAAGAACTTGGTCTCTGCTTCCAACACACACTGAACTCTGCCTCCTCCATGGATGGCAGAAGGCAAAGAAGAATTTTGTTAAAACATATAGAATGTCAATAAGTCACATAATTTCATTTATTTACACATACTACCCATCACCTCTACAAAGCCCTTAATGGCATTTGTAAGGGTTTTGCCCCATGGCTTAATTCCTTAATGTGCCACTTCTTCATTCCGTCACATATCACATTGAATAGGGTTAAGGACATTTGGAAATCTGAAAGCATCATACTACCCTCTAACATGGCACTGTCATCAACCCCAAGGTAGTCCAGCCTCTCTAGGATGGTTCCTGTCTTTTGTCAGGTTTTGAGTAATCACTCCCTGGTCCGCACAGCCCAGGCTTTTCTCACAGGAAACTGAGCTCACCAGAGTCCCTGTACCATACGTTCTCTCTAGCCAGGGGCCAGGTTTATTTCATCTTTTGATCATCTTTTGGTTCAGCTGCCTGCTGAGGAGGTCTCAGGCTACCATGGGTGGCGGGGGTGTGGGGGATTGGGGTGGGGTGCTACTGCTTCTTGGGGCTCAGATTATACTTTTCTGCCTCTATAGAGCCTTGTCACCCTGACCTCACCTCTGCCACCCAACTTATCTTCATTTTCTTGCTTAGAGGTGACTGCTGAGGACAGGGGAGAGAGGGACCATGAAGGGAGGAAGGGAAAAGCATCAAAGAGCCCAGAGCCAGGCATCCTGCTGCTCTCTTTAAACCTCTTGAGTTTTCTACATAATAAAATATTTCTTATGTATTTAATGTGTGTATATATAGATATGCCTGTGTACCATTTTTGAGCCTGATGCCCAAAGAGGCCAGAAGAGGGCATCATATCCTCTAGGAGTAGAGTTCTGAGCTGCCATATGGGTCCTTTGTAAGAGCAGCTAGTGCTCTTAACCACTGAGTCATCTCTCCAGTCCCTGTGTAAAATGTATTGATTCCATATCAAGTTTGTGGATTTATGTGGTCTGAGAGAACTGTATTTCATCAGTGTGTGTGCCTAAAGGACAGTTGCCTTGTCTACCAATGCCACTTTATGTTGACTTCAGTATGACACCACAGGTAAGTTATTCACCACTACTACTGCTGCTGCTGCTGCTGCTGCTGCTGCTGCTACTACTACTGCTGCTGCTGCTGCTGCTACTACTACTACTACTACTACCACCACCACCACCACCACTACTACTACTACTACTACTACTACTACTACTACTACTGTTGACACAAGGTTTCACTATGTTGTCCAGCTTGGCTTTGAACTTGGAATCCTGTTCAGGCTTCCTGAATGCTAGGATTACAGATATGCACATAAGACCAAATTCCAAAAGTAATTGATTAATAAGTATTTTCTGGTAATAAGAGAAGGGGGAGAAAGAAAGGAAAATTGAACTGTTAAGACTCGTGCTCCACTATGTTCATAGCAGCCTTATTTATAATAGCCAGAAAATGGAAAGAACCCAGATGCCCTTCAACAGAGGAATGGATACAGAAAATGTGGTACATCTACACAATGGAATATTACTCAGCTATCAAAAACAATGACTTTATGAAATTCGTAGGCAGATGGTTGGAACTGGAAAATATCATCCTGAGTGAGCTAACCCAATCACAGAAAAACACACATGGTATGCACTCATTGATAAGTGGCTATTAGCCCAAATGCTTGAATTACCCTAGATGCCTAGAAAAAATGAAACTCAAGACAGATGATCAAAATGTGAATGCTTCACTCCTTCTTTAAAAGGGGAACAAGAATACCCTTGGCAGGGAAGAGAGAGGCAAAGATTAAAACAGACACAGAAGGAACACCCATTCAGAGCCTGCCCCACATGTGGCCCATACATATACAGCCATCCAATTAGACAAGATGGATGAAGCAAAGAAGTGCAGGCCGACAGGAGCCGGATGTAGATCGCTCCTGAGAGACACAGCCAGAATACAGCAAACACAGAGGCGAATGCCAGCAGCAAACCACTGAACTGAGAATAGGACCCCCGTTGAAGGAATCAGAGAAAGAACTGGAAGAGCTCGAAGGGGCTCGAGACCCCATATGTACAACAATGCCAAGCAACCAGAGCTTCCAGGGACTAAGCCACTACCTAAAGACTATACATGGACTGACCCTGGACTCTGACCCCATAGGTAGCAATGAATATCCTAGTAAGAGCACCAGTGGAAGGGGAAGCCCTGGGTCCTGCTAAGACTGAACCCCCAGTGAACTAGATTGTTGGGGGGAGGGCGGCAATGGGAGGAGGATGGGGAGGGGAACACCCATAAAGGAGGGGAGGGGGAGTGATTAGGGGGATGTTTGCCCGGAAACCGGGAAAGGGAATAACACTCGAAATGTAAATAAGAAATACTCAAGTTAATAAAAAAAAAAGAAAAAGATAGGTTTTACCGGAAGTCCCACACCCGCGGATCCCGGCCTGCAGCAGCTCTCTGCTCCCAGACCCGGTGAGAGAGAGACCCAACCGCCTGGTCAGGTGGGCACTCCTGAGGCTGCAGAGCGGAAGAGACCAACAACACTGCTCACCCCTGCCCACATCCCTGGCCCAAGAGGAAACTGTATAAGGCCTCTGGGCTCCCGTGGAGGAGGGCCCAGGAGCAGCAGGACACCTGCCTGAGACACCACCGGAACCGGAAAGAAACAGACCTGATAAACAGTTCTCTGCACCCAAATCCCGTGGGAGGGAGAGCTAAACCTTCAGAGAGGCAGACAAGCCTGGGAAACCAGAAGAGACTGCTCCCTGCACACACATCTCGGACGCCAGAGGAAAAAGCCAAAGACCATCTGGAACCCTGGTGCACTGAAGCTCCCGGAAGGGGCGGCACAGGTCTTCCTGGTTGCTGCCGCTGCAGAGAGCCCCTGGGCAGCACCCCACGAGCGAACCTGAGCCTCGGGACCACAGGTAAGACCAAATTTTCTGCTGCAAGAAAGCTGCCTGGTGAACTCAAGACACAGGCCCACAGGAACAGCTGAAGACCTGTAGAGAGGAAAAACTACACGCCCGAAAGCAGAACACTCTGTCCCCATAACTGACTGAAAGAGAGGAAAACAGGTCTACAGCACTCCTGACACACAGGCTTATAGGACAGTCTAGCCACTGTCAGAAATAGCAGAACAAAGTAACACTAGAGATAATCTGATGGCGAGAGGCAAGCGCAGGAACCCAAGCAACAGAAACCAAGACTACATGCCATCATCGGAGCCCAATTCTCCCACCAAAACAAACATGGAATATTCAAACACACCAGAAAAGCAAGATCTAGTTTCAAAATCATATTTGATCATGATGCTGGAGGACTTCAAGAAAGACATGAACACACTTAGGGAAACACAGGAAAACATTAATAAACAAGTAGAAGCCTACAGAGAGGAATCGCAAAAATCCCTGAAAGAATTCCAGGAAAACACAATCAAACAGTTGAAGGAATTAAAAATGGAAATAGAAGCAATCAAGAAAGAACACATGGAAACAACCCTGGATATAGAAAACCAAAAGAAGAGACAAGGAGCTGTAGATACAAGCTTCACCAACAGAATACAAGAGATGGAAGAGAGAATCTCAGGAGCAGAAGATTCCATAGAAATCATTGACTCAACTGTCAAAGATAATGTAAAGCGGAAAAAGCTACTGGTCCAAAACATACAGGAAATCCAGGACTCAATGAGAAGATCAAACCTAAGGATAATAGGTATAGAAGAGAGTGAAGACTCCCAGCTCAAAGGACCAGTAAATATCTTCAACAAAATCATAGAAGAAAACTTCCCTAACCTAAAAAAAGAGATACCCATAGACATACAAGAAGCCTACAGAACTCCAAATAGATTGGACCAGAAAAGAAACACCTCCTGTCACATAATTGTCAAAACACCAAACGCACAAAATAAAGAAAGAATATTAAAAGCAGTAAGGGAAAAAGGTCAAGTAACATATAAAGGGAGACCTATCAGAATCACACCAGACTTCTCGCCAGAAACTATGAAGGCCAGAAGATCCTGGACTGATGTCATACAGACCCTAAGAGAACACAAATGCCAGCCCAGGTTACTGTATCCAGCAAAACTCTCAATTAACATTGATGGAGAAACCAAGATATTCCATGACAAAACCAAATTTACACAATATCTTTCTACAAATCCAGCACTACAAAGGATAATAAATGGTAAAGCCCAACATAAGGAGGCAAGCTAAACCCTAGAAGAAGCAAGAAACTAATCGTCTTGGCAACAAAACAAAGAGAATGAAAGCACACAAACATAACCTCACATCCAAATATGAATATAAAGGGAAACAATAATCACTATTCCTTAATATCTCTCAATATCAATGGCCTCAACTCCCCAATAAAAAGACATAGATTAACAAACTGGATACGCAACGAGGACCCTGCATTCTGCTGCCTACAGGAAACACACCTCAGAGACAAAGACAGACACTACCTCAGAGTGAAAGGCTGGAAAACAACTTTCCAAGCAAATGGTCAGAAGAAGCAAGCTGGAGTAGCCATTCTAATATCAAATAAAATCAATTTCCAACTAAAAGTCATCAAAAAAGATAAGGAAGGACACTTCATATTCATCAAAGGAAAAATCCACCAAGATGAACTCTCAATCCTAAATATCTATGCCCCAAATACAAGGGCACCTACATACGTAAAAGAAACCTTACTAAAGCTCAAAACACACATTGCACCTCACACAATAATAGTGGGAGATTTCAACACCCCACTCTCATCAATGGACAGATCATGGAAACAGAAATTAAACAGTGATGTCGACAGACTAAGAGAAGTCATGAGCCAAATGGACTTAACAGATATTTATAGAACATTCTATCCTAAAGCAAAAGGATATACCTTCTTCTCAGCTCCTCATGGTACTTTCTCCAAAATTGACCATATAATTGGTCAAAAAACGGGCCTCAACAGGTACAGAAAGATAGAAATAATCCCATGCGTGCTATCGGACCACCACGGCCTAAAACTGGTCTTCAATAACAATAAGGGAAGAATGTCCACATATACGTGGAAAATGAACAATGCTCTACTCAATGAAAACCTGGTCAAGGAAGAAATAAAGAAAGAAATTAAAAACTTTTTAGAATTTAATGAAAATGAATATACAACATACCCAAACTTATGGGACACAATGAAAGCTGTGCTAAGAGGAAAACTCATAGCGCTGAGTGCCTGCAGAAAGAAACAGGAAAGAGCATATGTCAGCAGCTTGACAGCACATCTAAAAGCTCTAGAACAAAAAGAAGCAAATACACCCAGGAGGAGTAGAAGGCAGGAAATAATCAAACTCAGAGCTGAAATCAACCAAGTAGAAACAAAAAGGACCATAGAATCAACAGAACCAAAAGTTGGTTCTTTGAGAAAATCAACAAGATAGATAAACCCTTAGCCAGACTAACGAGAGGACACAGAGAGTGCGTCCAAATTAACAAAATCAGAAATGAAAAGGGAGACATAACTACAGATTCAGAGGAAATTCAAAAAATCATCAGATCTTACTATAAAAACCTATATTCAACAAAATTTGAAAATCTTCAGGAAATGGACAATTTCCTAGACAGATACCAGGTATCGAAGTTAAATCAGGAACAGATAAACCAGTTAAACAACCCCATAACTCCTAAGGAAATAGAAGCAGTCATTAAAGGTCTCCCAACCAAAAAGAGCCCAGGTCCAGACGGGTTTAGTGCAGAATTCTATCAAACCTTCATAGAAGACCTCATACCAATATTATCCAAACTATTCCACAAAATTGAAACAGATGGAGCCCTACCGAATTCCTTCTACGAAGCCACAATTACTCTTATACCTAAACCACACAAAGACACAACAAAGAAAGAGAACTTCAGACCAATTTCCCTTATGAATATCGATGCAAAAATACTCAATAAAATTCTGGCAAACCGAATTCAAGAGCACATCAAAACAATCATCCACCATGATCAAGTAGGCTTCATCCCAGGCATGCAGGGATGGTTTAATATACGGAAAACCATCAACGTGATCCATTATATAAACAAACAGAAAGAACAGAACCACATGATCATTTCATTAGATGCTGAGAAAGCATTTGACAAAATTCAACACCCCTTCATGATAAAAGTCCTGGAAAGAATAGGAATTCAAGGCCCATACCTAAACATAGTAAAAGCCATATACAGCAAACCAGTTGCTAACATTAAACTAAATGGAGAGAAACTTGAAGCAATCCCACTAAAATCCGGGACTAGACAAGGCTGCCCACTCTCTCCCTACTTATTCAATATAGTTCTTGAAGTTCTAGTCAGAGCAATCAGACAACAAAAGGAGATCAAAGGGATACAGATCGGAAAAGAAGAGGTCAAAATATCACTATTTGCAGATGACATGATAGTATATTTAAGTGATCCCAAAAGTTCCACCAGAGAACTACTAAAGCTGATAAACAACTTCAGCAAAGTGGCTGGGTATAAAATTAACTCAAATAAATCAGTTGCCTTCCTCTATACAAAAGAGAAACAAGCCGAGAAAGAAATTAGGGAAACGACACCCTTCATAATAGACCCAAATAATATAAAGTACCTCGGTGTGACTTTAACCAAGCAAGTAAAAGATCTGTACAATAAGAACTTCAAGACACTGAGGAAAGAAATTGAAGAAGACCTCAGAAGATGGAAAGATCTCCCATGCTCATGGATTGGCAGGATTAATATAGTAAAAATGGCCATTTTACCAAAAGCAATCTACAGATTCAATGCAATCCCCATCAATATACCAATCCAATTCTTCAAAGAGTTAGACAGAACAATTTGCAAATTCATCTGGAATAACAAAAAACCCAGGATAGCTAAAGCTATCCTCAACAATAAAAGGACTTCAGGGGGAATCACTATCCCTGAACTCAAGCAGTATTACAGAGCAATAGTGATAAAAACTGCATGGTATTGGTACAGAGACAGACAGATAGACCAATGGAATAGAATTGAAGACCCAGAAATGAACCCACACACCTATGGTCACTTGATTTTTGACAAAGGAGCCAAAACCATCCAATGGAAAAAAGATAGCATTTTCAGCAAATGGTGCTGGTTCAACTGGAGGGCAACATGTAGAAGAATGCAGATTGATCCATGCTTATCACCCTGTACAAAGCTTAAGTCCAAGTGGATCAAGGACCTCCACATCAAACCAGACACACTCAAACTAATAGAAGAAAAACTAGGGAAACATCTGGAACACATGGGCACTGGAAAAAATTTCCTGAACAAAACACCAATGGCTTATGCTCTAAGATCAAGAATCGACAAATGGGATCTCATAAAACTGCAAAGCTTCTGTAAGGCAAAGGACACTGTGGTTAGGACAAAACGGCAACCAACAGATTGGGAAAAGATCTTTACCAATCCTACAACAGATAGAGGCCTTATATCCAAAATATACAAAGAACTCAAGAAGTTAGACCGCAGGGAAACAAATAACCCTATTAAAAAATGGGGTTCAGAGCTAAACAAAGAATTCACAGCTGAGGAATGCCGAATGGCTGAGAAACACCTAAAGAAATGTTCAACATCTTTAGTCATAAGGGAAATGCAAATCAAAACAACCCTGAGATTTCACCTCACACCAGTGCGATTGGCTAAGATCAAAAACTCAGGTGACAGCAGATGCTGGCGAGGATGTGGAGAAAGAGGAACACTCCTCCATTGTTGGTGGGATTGCAGACTGGTAAAACCATTCTGGAAATCAGTCTGGAGGTTCCTCAGAAAATTGGACATTGAACTGCCTGAGGATCCAGCTATAACTCTCTTGGGCATATACCCAAAAGATGCCTCAACATATAAAAGAGGCACGTGCTCCACTATGTTCATCGCAGCCTTATTTATAATAGCCAGAAAATGGAAAGAACCCAGATGCCCTTCAACAGAGGAATGGATACAGAAAATGTGGTACATCTACACAATGGAATATTACTCAGCTATCAAAAACAACGACTTTATGAAATTCGTAGGCAAATGGTTGGAACTGGAAAATATCATCCTGAGTGAGCTGACCCAATCACAGAAAGACATACATGGTATGCACTCATTGATAAGTGGCTATTAGCCCAAATGCTTGAATTACCCTAGATCCCTAGAACAAACGAAACTCAAGACGGATGATCAAAATGTGAATGCTTCACTCCTTCTTTAAATGAGGAAAAAGAATACCCTTGGCAGGGAAGGGAGAGGCAAAGATTAAAACAGAGACTCAAGGAACACCCATTTAGAGCCTGCCCCACATGTGGCCCATACATATACAGCCACCCAATTAGACAAGATGGATGAAGCAAAGAAGTGCAGACCGACAGGAGCCGGATGTAGATCTCTCCTGAGAGACACAGCCAGAATACAGCAAATACAGAGGCGAATGCCAGCAGCAAACCACTGAACTGAGAATAGGTCCCCTATTGAAGGAATCAGAGAAAGAACTGGAAGAGCTTGAAGGGGCTCGAGACCCCAAAAGTACAACAATGCCAAGCAACCAGAGCTTCCAGGGACTAAGCCACTACCTAAAGACTATACATGGACTGACCCTGGACTCTGACCCCATAGGTAGCAATGAATATCCTAGTAAGAGCACCAGTGGAAGGGGAAGCCCTGGGTCCTGCTAAGACTGAACCCCCAGTGAACTAGTCTATGGGGGGAGGGCGGCAATGGGGGGAGGGTTGGGAGGGGAACACCCATAAGGAAGGGGAGGGGGGAGGGGGATGTTTGCCCGGAAACCGGGAAAGGGGATAACACTCGAAATGTATATAAGAAATACTCAAGTTAATAAAAAAAAAAAAAAGAAAAAGATAAAATGCAATATTGATTCTTGGTTTAGAATAACATGTGTGAGAAGAAAAACACCTACCTTCTGCTGTGGAAATGTGGACTCTGTCATGGCGACCTCAAAGCTGTGGGTTCCTGTGCCCTGTGTCTTCTCCCATAGGGCCTTGAGGAACTGCACCGAGCCACTCTGAATGGACAGGGGCTCAGGAAACAGGCTCTGAATGGGCATACAGATGGAGACATCTTATTACATCTTAGACCAGTGATACAATCTAATAAACTCCAAGGTACTACACTGGTCTGTTTTGAATGTAAACATGACGTAACTTTAAGTGTACAACAGAAATCTATACTGAAGAGAAAATATATGATTTAGCTCACACTTCTGAGTTTCTAAGATAAATTTTAAATTAACAAGAGTTTATATTTTTGACTATATAAATGCATAATCTTGTAATATAATGTTAATTTAATGATTTCCCAATAATATTACTTAGTTGGAAAGGGGTAAATATAAATATTCATGTTGACTTCATCAAGGATCTGAGAATGAAGGTGTACAATGAAAACTAGGGTTCAAAAAGAGTCTATATTAAAATGGATTATGAAAAATAGAAATCGAGCAAAGAGTTCATTATCTAATTATATAATGGGAACATTCTGAGTGAGAATGGGACAAATAAAACACTTCATACTAAAATGTCAACTAGACAACTATTCTTAAAGCTTTAACTTCTTTGCCTTGTCATTGAGAGATTATATTTAGATAAAATTCATCACAGCCAATGAGAATCATCTTTTTAATGGGCATGTCAAGGTAGGAGACCATAGTGAGATTGACTTATAAATATGTTCATGACAATGACTGAGACTTTCTCGTCTGTATGCATAGTCTACTTAGTGAGTGCAAAACACTAAATATTTTTCTAGGAGAATTTCATGATGGTCATTAAAATGAGTGAGTGGATGCTTATGCTTATTGGGAAAAGTAGAGACTCATGAACCTCAAGTTAGTGACTGACAGGTTTTAAAAGTTTATGACACAGTGACCACTGTCCTTTAATTTGCACACATACTCTTGAATTTTCTAATTATTATCAGAGTCATGCAGTACATGATGTTTTGTTTCAAGAAGAGCAGGTCTTGATTTAATAAATCACTAATCCAAAAAGGAGCAGTTCTCTGAGTCTGAGGACTCCGTGTGGGAAGTTGACATGGCAGTGAGCGTCGGCCAAGCACACAAGACCAGTGATGGATTTGTAATTACCAAATAAATGAAAGTTTGATGTGGCTTTGTCCCCAAGTCAGGATTTACCCAGATTGTGTAATATAGGTGTGGACAAAGAGGGAAAGCACTACAATAAGATAAACTTGAAGAAAACTTTACAAAGGGACGCTTCCTGCTTATTTTCCTTAAAAAGGAGGAGAAACAATCACACTGTTGAGAAAACAGATTGGAAGGGTGAAAAAAAAAATGAGTTCTCTTGGTGTGCTTTCAGAAAGGTGAGAACAAAACCAAAGATGGAGCAAATACAAAATCACTGATGAAAGCTATTTGAAAAAACTGAGTGGAAAATCATTATTATTATTCTAAGAAAAAATGAACGTTATTTTATATGCAGTGTGTTATTTTATATGTTTATGTGCAATTTGGCTCACGCTGAAGTCTGAGCCGTTCTTTGCAAAATGTTATTAAGTGCTCTTAAGAAAACATACTGCAGTAAGAACCGGCAGATTCTACACCCTTTCTCAATTACTGTAGCTATACTTTATGATTATGAAGCAGTCAGCACTGTATTTGGTTGTTTCACTCAATAAGCCTGACTTCATAAAGAAACAGTAGAGTCCTCAGCCCTTGTAACTTTTAAATTCTATTTAATTTGGATTTTTCTTTGCTTAGAAATTTTGTTTGAGAATTTCATATAAGCATATGAAGTGTTCTGATCAAGGACACCCCTCTACTCCTCCTCTGGGCCTCCTCTTTTATTCTCCTACTACTATTCCGTCCCAGTTTCACGTGTCCTTTTGCCGCTCCTCACACCTAGTGACTTTGCTAAGGGCTACTCGTATATGCACGGGTATTTGACCATCTGTTGGAGCAGGGGTAGCCTCTTAGGAGCTGCGTCGTAGAAAAGTCAACTAGCTCTCTCGAGTCGGTTTCTAGTGGCCTTTCAACCACAGCTGGGGCTTCATGACTACCCTCCATCCTCTGTGCTCTGGTTTTGTCTGGTTTGATCTTGTGCAAGCTGTTGCAACCACCATGAACTCATGTGCAGCTGCTATGTCTGGAAAACACTGTTTTGCCATGGTCACTCACTACCTCTGGCGCATAAAATTATTCCACCCTCTCTTCCATGATGATTGTTGTCTTGGGAGGGAGTATGAGATAAATTTCCTATTTAGGGCCGAGCACTCTGGGCTTTTATGCTTTGTGCATTGATCAATGGTTAATTGTTAGTTGCCACATATTGGAAAAAGAAGTTTCTTTACTAAGGGTTGGGGGATGCACTATTCTATCTGTATAACAGTAAGTCATTTATAATCAGTTTACTGCAACATCCATTTAGCAGAAAACTAGTATTTCCTCCTTGAGAGCCCGTGGTCTAGCTAAGCATAGGTTCCTTTCCCTGTTAAAGATGCAGGCATGAGTTCATCTTATGGAGGGGTCCTCAGCTCCAAACAGAAGGTGTTTGGCATTTCTATATGTGTGCCAACTGAATTACTGAAGCTTGCAGAATTACAGCTGGATAAGGTGGATAATTACTTTTCTTTCCTGGTTACTTGCATACTGTCTTTCCGTACTGTAAAAACTAGCCAGTAGGGATGAAGTTTCCAAGTTGGTACCAGCTTGATTCTTCTATATTCTTTGATTCGGGTATATGGTGTCTTCAGCCACAGAGCCTAGCAGTAGATTTCTAGAGGGTAAACATAAGCAATGACAATAGCTCATAGTGATTAGAGGTCTTCAAGAGCTCACTGGTCAACAATTTGAAGAGAGGAAAACTGTATTGGACACTGAGCTGTTTGTTCGATAACCTATGGTGTCTACTAAAGGCACTGTCCACTTGCGATATTAAATATTTTATCAAATTTAAAAATGTTATAATTTTATGTGTATGTGTGTATGTGTGGTTATGGGCATGTGCATGCTATGTTATACAGATGTGCATGTCAGAAGACAGCTTGCAGGAGTCCTCTCTTTTCATGGGGATCCAATGAAACTCAGGTCACCAGAGTCATCCCACCATCCCTGGTGAATTTTGTAGGTGTTATTACAGAAACTATTTTACTAACCTAAGTAATTTTGTGGTTCTATTACTAGGCCTATTTTTAAGCCTATTGTAACACTCACATCCATTTCTACTTCTGTCCATCCTTCTCCTACCTACAAATATTTCCCAGTTTGTTTTCAAAACACAGGCGACAGCAAAAAGACTACTGTATTGAAGATCTGATAATGAGTTCTGTCCTGCAGTTTCCTTAGTTAATGAAAATGGAGTTTAAGATCTCTTCTAATACTGACATTTCATAATCTACATTTGCATTTTAAGGGCAAATTTAATGCTTTTAATAAGCATTTCTAAATAAGAGCCTCTTTTCATGTTGACACTTTGGAATAAAATTCTTCATCATTAAGTTGAAAGTTTTCCTTTGTGTGATTTTTTCCTGTGTACATATATTCACTAGACAAAAGTGGATTTCAGAATCTTAGCAATGTCAAAAATGATATGCTGAAATTTATTGGATTTTAGAATAAGATAGATAAAGGTGAACTCTACAGATGGTAGGCATCCTCCAAATAAGCTGCTTTTACTGCGGCTCAACACAAAGTAGTTTCTTCTCTTCTCTTCTCTTCTCTTCTCTTCTCTTCTCTTCTCTTCTCTTCTCTTCTCTTCTCTTCTCTTCTCTTCTCTTCTCTTCTCTTCTCTTCTCCGCTTCCCTTCCCTTCCCCTCCCCTCCCCTCCCCTCCCCTCTCCTCTCCTCTCCTCTCCTCCCCTCTCCTCCTCTCCTCTCTTCTCTTCTCTCTTCTCCTTTCCTCTTCTCTTTTCTTTCCCTTTCTCCCTCCCTTCCTTCCATTCCCCCCTCTCATTTTGTGTTTTTACTTAAGTGCTGGGGATTGAACTTAGGGCTCCCAAGATATAGGCCAATGCTTTACTGTTGTGCACAGCCCCTCTTTCTTCCCACTCTCCGTAAAAGCACTTTTAGCTAAGGATTAATAATTCAATAAAAGTGACTATAATCTCACACTATAGCTGCTCATTCAGGAGCTCAATGAACATGAAGTATACACACCTGTTGGAAGAGAAACATGATCTGAATCCATGGCTGGGGGGCTTGGCTGACAAGGGTGAAACTGGACTTGCTGTATAGGCAGTAATGACCCTTTAACGAACACGTAAAGAACAGCTTTGCCACACAGCTTCTCGTATTATCTAGAAATAACACAGCATTGAACATTAGTTATACTTTATGATCCAATACATAAAATAATGGTTATGCAAAAACACATATCAGTTCCTTCAGGACCCACTTTTGAGTTTCTCAGGAAATGAGCTAATGACTCGAAACAACGCTGCATTTGGGAGAGGATCCATTTCATGGAAGGCACGCATTTTAAAGATATGAAAATGTAAATATGTTTAAATGAATATTGTTTAGACAGGTTGCATTATGTCAACTTTTATCTTGTTTTAAGCAACATGCAGTAATGAAAAGATCAAGCAACTCCTAGAGAAATAAAAGGCATCCAGGTGATACAAAGGTCTACATGCTACTATGTCCATCTGACTGGAGACATCAAAGTGGTGACTCAGAGGACAAACTAATGAATGAATAGAGGAAATGCAGAGTCTACTGGCAGTGGGTAGTGTGCTGTGAACTGTTGACACGCTTCCTTTGGCTGTGTGTGAACCATAAAGATAACTTTCAGTAAATACCTGTCGGAAGTTTGGACTCCTGTGCCCTGACCTGGTATGGCTAGAGAGGCAATGTCAGTTTGAAAACCAACAACCAATGGTTTCCAAGGTCATTTCTTAAGGACAAGAACGTAATGGAGGGTGATGAGGGACTGAAGCTGTGGAGAGCCATAAATTCAGTCAGGGAGAACGGAATGACGGATGCTGTAAGTATAGGTTGGGACTGTGTGTGCTAGGCACTGTGTGAAGTTCTGGACAGTAGCAGTTACTGTGGATCATCTTTCACATGCATTACACGCTGGATTCCAATTAGTTTTTCCAACTCTGTAAGACAAATGGTGTTATTGTTTGAATCTTAAATGTCATCTAAAGGCTTGGTTGCTAACTGGTGGACTTTGAGGAGGAGGGTGACGGCGTGAGAGTTCTAGCTCCGTCAGTGGATCAATCCATTCACAGGCTCATAATCTGATGGTGCTATGGGGAGGTGGTGGGAGCTAGGAGGTTGAGTCTAGTCGGAAGTAGTAGCCCACACTAAGGGCACACCCTGGAAGTGTATATCATGACTCAGCCCCCTCCCTCTCCCAGCGCCATGAGGAGAGAGCATCTTCATCTTCTACACACTCCCCCACTGTGACACTCTATATTACCTCAGGAATAAACCATGGACTAAACCTCAGGAATCATGACCCAGAACAAACCTTTCCTCTCTTATTCTATTGGCATTGTCACAGCAATGAAAAAAAAACGGATACAGATGTTACTTTTTTTTTTTAAATTTTTTATTAGATATTTCTTTACTTACATTTCAAAGGTTATTCCCCTTCCCGGTTTCCTGTCCATAAGCTCCCATTCCCTTCCCTCCCCCTCCCCCATACGGGTATTCCCCCTATACATCCCCCTTATTGCCCCCATATTCCTATGCACTGGGGGGGGGTCCAATCTTGGCAAGATCAAGGGCTTTCCCTTTCCCTGGTGCCCCAACAAGGCTATCCTCTGCTACATATGCAGTTGGAGCCCTGGGTCAGTCCACGTATAGTGGTTTAGTCCCTGGAAGCTCTAGTTGGTTGGCATTGTTGTTTTTATGGGGTTGCCAGCTCCTTCAACTCTTTCAATACTTCCTCTAATTCCCCCCAAGGGGGTCCTATTCTCAATTTGGTGGTTTGCAGCTAGCGTTGACCTCTGGATTGGACATGCTCTGGATTTGTCTCTCAGGAGAGATCTATCTCCAGTTCCTGTCAGCATGCACTTCTTAGCTTCATCCATCTTATCTAGTTTTGATGGCTGTATATATATGGGCCACATGTGGGGCAGGCTCTGAACAGCTGTTCCTTCAGTCTCTGCTCTAAACTTTGCCTCCATATCCCTTCCTATGGATATTTTTGTTTCCCCTTTTAAGAAGGGGTGGGAGCATCTGCAATTTGGTCTTCCTTCTTGTTGAGCTTCCTGTGATTTGTGGATTGCATCTTGGGTAATTCGGGCTTTTGGGCTAATATCCACTTATTAATGAGTGCATATCATGTGTGTTTTTCTGTGATTGAGTTACCTCACTCAGGATGATATTTTCCAGTTCCATCCACTTGCCTATGAATTTCATGAAGTCATTGTTTTTTTTTTTTTTCAGAGCTGGGGACCGAACCCAGGCCTTGTGCTTGCTAGGCAAGTGCTCTACCACTGAGCTAAATCCCCAACCCCTGAAGTCATTGTTTTTGATAGCTGAGTAGTATTCCATTGTATAGATGTACCAATTTTTTTGAATCCATTCCTCTGTTGAAGGGCATCTGGGTTCTTTCCAGCTTCTGGCTATTATAAATAAGGCTGCTATGAACATAGTGGAGCATGTATCCTTGTTGTATGTTAGAGCATCTTTTCGGTATATGCCCAGGAGAGGTATAGCTGGATCCTCAGGTAGTGGAATGTCCAATTTTCTGAGGAACCTCCAGACTAATTTCCAGAGTGATTGTACCAGTCTGCAATCCCACCAACAATGGAGGAGTGTTCCTCTTTCTCTACATCCTTGCCAGCATCTGCTATTACCTGAGTTTTTTATCTTAGCAATTCTGACTGTGTGAGGTGGAATCTCAGGGTTGTTTTGTTTTGATTTGCATTTCCCTTATGACTAAGGATGTTTAACATTTCTTTAGGTGATTTTCAGCCATTAGATATTCCTCAGCTGAGAATTCTTTGTTAAGCTCTGTACCCCATTTTTAATAGGGTAATTTGTCTCTCTAGAGTCTAACTTCTTGAGTTCTTTGTATATTTTGGATATAAGGCCTCTATCAGATGTAGGATTGGTAAAGATCTTTTCCCAATCTGTTGGTTGCTATTTTGTCCTAATAACGGTTTCCTTTGCCTTACAGAAGCTTTGCAGTTTTATGAAGTCCCATTTGTTGATTCTTGATCTTAGAGCATAAGACATTGGTGTTTTGTTCAGGAAATTCCATGTGTTCAAGACTCTTCCCCATTTTTTTCTATTAGTTTGAGTGTATCTGGTTTGATGTGGAGGTCCTTGATCCACTTGGATTAAGCTTTGTACAGGGTGATAAGAATGGATCGATTTGCATTCTTCTACATGCTGACCTCCAATCAAACCAGCACTTTTTTGAAAAATGCTGGTTTTAGCTTCTTTGTCAAAGATCAAGTGACCATAGGTGTGTGGATTGATTCCTGGGTCTTCAATTCTGTTCCACTGATCCATCCACCTGTTTCTGTACCAATACTGTCAAGATCTTATGACTATTGCTCTGTAATACCGCTTGAGGGATGGTGATTCCCCCCAGAAGTTCTTTTATTGTTGAGTATAGTTTTAGCTATCCTGGTTTTTTTTTTTTGTTATTCCAAATGAATTTGCAAATTGCTCTTTCTATCTCTATAAAGAATTGAGTAGGAATTTTGATGGGGATTGCATTGAATCTGTAGATTGCTTTTGGTAAAATGCCCATTTTTTTTTACTATATTAATCCTCCCAATCCATGAGCATGGGAGATCTTTCCATCTTCTGAGATCTACTTCAATTTCTTTCTAAGTGAAGTACTTCTAAGATAATGGCACAGAGAGAATGTCCCATCTTAAAAGAAAGAATAGGAATATAGCAAGGAAAGATGAAGGCAAGCGAGACTGAACTCTAGCAGGACAGACGTTCAATTCTGTGGCTCCTTCTCTGGCGCCCAACGAACAGGATGCATCATCCGAGCCCACGTGGCTTCACTGCCCCTGTAATGTGTAATCTGATGTTTACGGCCCACATGGCCTTTTTTACGTTCTGAGTGCGCTGATTCTACTTAGCCTGCAGATCTCTCTGGTACACATCCCATGCCCCTGGAACCTCTTGTCCCCTGGGACTTCGATTTAGGCTTTACCCTCATCATTCTTACATAGGTCTTGCAGGAAATCCAACCTTACTGTGTATTATCTGGCCTCTAAGGTTTTTCTTTAAAACTTTGGTGGATGCCTCCATGACCCTGTCATGTCTACATTCTTCATGTTTATAAAGGTTGCACCATGGGGAAAATGCATCCCCATGCATTATTGGGATTGAGCTACCAGCTCAAGTGGGATGTTGACACCCTTGGCTCTGGGCTCTGGTGGCTTCTGAGTGCCCAGGTGCTGGGGTCAGAACATGGAAAAACACTTACCTAGACGACCCTAGGAGAATAGTGCATCCTGGGGCAGACTGTGTTAAAGAAAGACTTTCCAGTACATTTTCAGTTTTATACTCTGGTGCCTGTAGTGGGTCAGGCATCTTACCAATTCCTAAAACTTTCCAGAAGATACATTTCCAACTGCACAGTTGCGATTTGTTTGACTTTGGTTCAGTCCCATTGATTTTTTTTGACTTACAACCTCTCTGCCTGTGGCTGTAGGCTCATTTCCTTTTCTGGACAAGTGCATTTTAAAATACGTTTTTACTTATGATTTTCACTGTAAATTAACCTAACAGGAACCCGCAGCAACCATGCACCAACTTGAGTGCTATGTCTTTCCTCTACCAAGTTAATTAGTCTACTACTTTAGTGTTTCTCAAGATTAACAGGTTGGTCCATTTCCCAATAGAGTCTTGCTCCAGTCTGAAGAATCATGAAGAGAATATTTCCTGTCCACATTTCTTTTCACAGTCTGTTCTTCTAAACTTGTACAAGAATCACCCGGTAATTTCTGCGGAAAGACATTCTAGAACTTATCTAGCCTGTGTCTCCAATCTTTTCCAGTTTCCTCCTTCAAACCCATTTCAAAGTACTTTGGGATCAGTTTTCAATATTTGTTACTTTTCTGTTGCTGTATTCATGATACTTGACAGAAAGAACTTAAGGGAAGAAAGACTTATTTCCACCACAGGGTCAGAGGCATCCAGTTCCTCACAGTGGAGAAACTGTAGCTGAGCCATTCAGTTCACAGAAGAGGCACAGGGCTTACACTATTGGTATCAAGTCAAGCAGAGAGTGAGTATAAGTGTAAGTGGGGTTTGATTGTCAACTCAAGGGGATTTGATCACGGTGACAATAAACCTCTGTCACATCTGCGAGGACTATATCTGTCATATCTGGATTCTGTTAACTGAGGAGGGACCTATCTTAAATGTGTACAGCACCTTCCACAGGCTGGGTCCTAGACTGAGTAAAAATGAGGAAGTGAGGTGAGCACTAACGTTCATCTCCTGCTTCATGATTGTGAATGCAATGTGACCAGTTGCTTTAGTTCTTGCTGCTGTCCTCCATTCCATGAGGGACAGTACTGGCAAAGTGTGACCCCAAGTCCACTCCTCCTTCCTTAAGTCACTTTTGTTAAAGCTAGGAGAAAATAGATAATAATTCTTCCCTTAGCAACTCAGTTCTGTCCACTAAGCCCCATCTCCTGAGGGTTCCAAAGCCTCTGAAACAGTGCTACTAAGCCTGAAACAAGAATTCAAAGTTCGTGTCCAAACCTGTGGGAAACCACAATGAATCTCGTGATAGGTGTATAGCCAGCAAAGATTCTCTCCCTTTCTGTAAGCTGTGTCTTAACTCTGCTGTTTCCTTTGCATGTACAGAAGCTTTGTAATTCATGCAATGCTATTTGTCAGTGGCTGCTATTATTTCCTGGATGACTTTGATCTTTCCATCAAGCTTTAATCTATGCCTATGCATCTTTAAAAGGTTTTTAGGTTAATTTAAAAATTTTTATATCTATGGGTATTTTGCCTGCATTTATGTACATGTACTGTGCGTATGCCTGATACCTACAGATGTCAAAAAGGATGTTGGATTCCTTTGGAACTGGAGTTACAAGTGGTTGTGAGCTATAGTATTGGTTGTGAGAATGAAATTTGGGTTCTCTAGAAGAGCAGCCAAGTCTCTTAAACTTTAAACGATGCGTTCAGCCACCATGCATGTATATCTTGCCTCCAGAATTACAGTTTCAAGGTTTCACAATAAGGTTTGGACCTATTTTGAATAATTTTTTTGTAATGAAACTCATTGTTTGGTTTCCATCTAACTTTGGATAACACCTTTAAGAAAGGCATTGTACTTAGCATAGGACATTTACTGCCACTCTTAATGTAGAAGGATTAACAAGTCCACTCCATAAATTATTCTAGAGTATTTTGTACAGTATCTGTTTCCTACTAAATATAGTTTGTTGCAGAATGCTCATACATTTAGCTATTTTTATTATGCTAAAATACAATAGCGTAAAGTTTCTATTTTAACTATGTAAAAGGATAAAATTGAGTAGGATTATTTATGTCTTATTATGTGTGACTGTGTTTGATGTCTAGTACCAGAAGTTTCTCATTATTTCAAATGGAAACCTTATATCCATTAATTAACTATTACTCATTCTCAATTTGCCCAATAGTTCTTTGCAACCACAAATCTAAATTTTTTTCTCTATAGATTTGCCTATTCTAGACACTTCATATAAATGGAATCATATACTGTCCTTTGGTGTATTACTTCTGTATTTAACATATGTTCAAAGTCGTCTATATGGAAGTACAGATCAATATTTTCTTTTTAATGCTAAACAACATCCCATTGTGTGGATTTACTCCATTTAACTATCGATGGGAATCTGGTAGTTTCTACCCGTTGGTGGTGATGAGCAGCAGTACTTCTGTGAGCATTGATAAGCACTTTTATTTGAATGTTTGTTTTCAAATAAAACAGTTCTTTGGATATAAATACATTCCAGGAAGATAGACATTTTATTAAATACAATATATGATTATATAATATAGAATTATATGTAATATATAAATATACATATATGTACTTATATATAATATAACATATTATATTTAACAAAATAGCTATTTTCCTTGAATAACACTTTCCAGAAAAGAATTTAGTCTAGCACATGGCACCTACAGCTGCCCTTAGTGTAAAAGTGTTAACCTAGACCATTCTATAAGTTATTATAGAGTGTGTATATATATACACACATACACATTTGGATGTATATATACACATACACAGTTGTGGAATTTCTGAACCACATGGTAATTTTATATTGAGGAGTACTCATATGTTTTCAAATAATGATTTTCTTATTCTTATAATGTCCAAATTTGGAAATAAGGCTATCCTACTGTGAAGGAGATGTGTTTGAACAGTGGATCCTGCTGTGACTTCCCTGGTTTTCAGATTATGCAGATGGAGAACAGTCTTTGGCAAATAGCTCTCAAAGCAGGATCTTTTCTGATGAGGCGATTTAACCACTGATCCTTACAGGAAAGGGTTATTGTGGCAACATTATTTACATTTTTAGACTGACTTTAGGTATTTGGTTAATAACTTCCCCAAACATGATTAATTAAGCTATAAGTATGAAATTTATTTCTAATTGACTTTGTGATTCAATGACTGCATTGGTCTTGTTTTTAATATGCACTAGAGAAAGCACACATGCATCTTCCAAGCCCAGTCACACTTACCACTGTGCAGACCCTGGCATAGTCCTTACCCAGCCATCAAACCCTTCAGGGAAGAGCATTTGGAAGGATGCAACATTTCCCCACCATAACCTCCCGGCGTTTGCCAAATACGAGTTAGCTCTCCAACCAAAAGGACGCAAGAGAAAAGTCAACACCAAACACAATCGGAGGTGAACCTTAGGATATTTTCATAGGAGCTCCCAGAGTTTGTAGACATGAAAGTATTTCTGGAATTTATATGGACTTTAAATCAAATGCATGCCTCTTCCCCTCCCTCCCATAATGCTAATACAGTTGATTTCTGGCAATGATACAGAGTCATGCTGTGGTTACACTGAGTCAGTGGGAGGCCATATGTTATAAATAAACATTTGGCTCTACGAGGCTCAGATTTATCAAATGTTGTGCAGAGGCAAATGAGGCCAGCAAGTAGGGATCCCTTGCAGGCACCGGCTCACACTGGGACTCCTGCAGGCTCCGAGCCACGTGCTATCAATTACTTTACAATTGTGCACACTACATAACTGCAACCAGATTTGAGGAAGAGAACATTTTCGGAAACTTTATGATTAAATTCCACTCAAATGAGCTTACTGACATCTCCCAGCTCTCCAAAGAGTGTACAGGACAAACATACGATAGTCTGCATGTGACTTATTTGTTTCCTCCGTCTCCAGCTGGACATTCTGAATTGAGACTTCAAATCCCAGGTGCTTCCAGTGGCATCTTGGCCAGGGGACCTCTACAAAGTGCATATCAAACTCCGAGGCTCCGGTTAGAGCTTGCCCCTTTAGTCCTAATTGAACCTGGCTTTCCTAAGACAATTACCATGTCTGTGTTGGCTGAAGAGGTGTGTGACTGTCATGAGAAAGTTAGGAGGCATCTTGTTCAAGCCAAGGTTGCTAACTAAGGTTCTAACCCTGTGCTGCTGATTCTGCAGACGCCAAATTTGGAACTTCTGTCTCAAACAAAAGGTCGTCGGATATGCAGCCCTTAACGACTGTCTCAGACCTACTGGCCTTCATTTCTCTCTTTCATTCTCTCTTTTCTTCCTTCACCCCCTTCATCTCTATGTTGGGTGACTTTCCAGTGAAGTTAGGCCAGGTGACTGATATAAGGAATTTTGGCATCTTGAAGATTAGAACACTGAAAACTATCTCTGGTGACAGTGTAGGCTATGTCCCAGCCTTGATGCAAGAAACTCCCCAAAATAGTTGGTGATGGTGCATGCCTTAGGCCTAGGACTCAGGAGCAGCGGCAGGTGAGTCTCTGAGTTCAAGGTCAGCCTGCCTACAAAGCAAGAGACTTTCCAGCTTTCAGATGTTACAGTCGCCAAAATGCAGCCGAAACCGACAAATTCTGGTAACCATGGGTCTATGCTGTATGCTAAGAACAAAAGGACAGTAAAGAAGGGAGCAAAACCTCCTAGTCTTAATTGTCTTTCTTTTTAAAAATAAATCTTATTTTAATTGGAATACAGAGTATTAGGTTTCATTATAGAATTTTCAAATAAAATTTGGTTTTGTTGATTCTCTTCCCCTATTATCCCTGCTGGTTCCCCAAGTCCCCTGTACCCTTCTGTACCCTATTATTCTTTTTCCTTACCCTCAGGCCTCCATAGTGGTCTCCTTTCTGGTGTCATAGCCTAGACTACACCAACCTTTACTCATACACACACACATGTAAGCATGATACAGAACCCACATATGAGATAGGATGTGTGATTTTTGACTTTCTGAGTTACCTCACAATACAATTCTGTCCAGTTCTACCTGCCTTTCCTGTGTATTTCATGATTTAATTTTTTATAACTAAATAATATTTAGTTATGTACACAAACGTGTCATATGTTTATTATCCACTCATCTGCTGATGGATGTCTGGGTTAGTTCCACTTCCTCTGAGGATTCCTTGTGCATAGGGCAGCAATAAACATGGATATGCAGCGATCTCAGGTTTGCTCTCAAGTCCTTCGAGTAGAAACCCAGGAGTGATATCACAGGGTCACATGGTAGTTCTATTTTTAAGTTTTTATGAAGAGAGCAATGTAAACTAATTTTATTTCTGTTTTAAGATTTTATTTGTCTGCTTGAATCATAGGGTCCTTATTCTGAGGGAGGTGGTTAAAGCTCTTCCTGTGGGTCTCACAGCAAGTGCCCATGATTTTTCTTATTAAATTATTTTATTTATTTACATTCTAAATGCTGCCCTCTTCCTGGTCCCCTCTCCCAGAGTTCTTCACCCCATCCCCCACCCATTTGCCTTTGAGGGTGCTCCCCCACTCACCCACCCACCCACTCATGCACCCCTACTTCAGTCACTCAGCATCCCCTTCCCTGGGGTGTCGAGTCTCTACAGGATTAGGTGCATCCTGATTTTATACCCCTCTGACTTGAAGAGTCCACATTCCCCCAATTTAAGTATCATGTAATATAAACACAAAGATTAACAACTGAGACTGGTTGTGGGTGTCCTTAAAGAGGGCCCAGGGTGTGCTGCTCCCTTCATCATCTCCACTGATATAAAATCCCTCTGGCTGGAGTCTGAGGTGTCATCACGAACAGTAACATCTGTGGATGAGTAACTGCACAAGTATTCCACTCAGGAGTGGCACAGGTTCTTTTATTCTCTGCCTTCTCTAATCTATTTGGGGAACAAGGGCTGCTGGGTTTGATTTGATTTGATGATCCATCGGAACTGAATCCAGAGGCCTGGAGAGATGGTTCAGTAGGTTATAAAGGAATGCGCCGCTCCTCTCAGTGGGTCCATGTTCCGTTCCCAGTACCAATTGTCTCTAACTCTGGCTCCAGGGGTGTCTGATGCCTCTGGCTTCCTCAGACACCTGCACTTATGCACACACACACACCCTGACACACCCTGACACACCCTGACACACCCTGACACACCCTGACACACTCATGCTCACCCTGACACACCCTGACACACCCTGACACACTCATGCTCACCCTGACACACCCTGACACACCCTGACACACCCTGACACACCCTGACACACTCATGCTCACCCTGACACACCCTGACACACCCTGACACGCGCGCGCGTGCGCACACACACACACACACACACACACACACACACACTCACCCTGACGAGTCAGTCACCAGTGTCCTCATCTAATCACATTGCCAATGTTATTATAATAGGCATTTATAAGCTGCTTTGTCAAATGATAGTGACTCCCTGGAGCCCACAGAGTAACTAAAAGCCTTACAAAAGTTTGACATCTCTGCCTTCACTGTGTACCTATAATCTTTAGTATCTCAATAGCACCATTTTACAGTGTCTTTTTTTCTTCTTCTGAGACTCTCCCAGTGGAATCCAAGCCTGCAGCTTCATTGGATGGTACTGTTAATAGGTCAGATGGGTAGACATCTTTACCAGAAGAGACTGAAATTTCCCTGCATCCCCCAAACACATGTGGCATTTCCAAAACAAGGATGAGCTATCAGATTGGTCACCTTCCAAATGAGGGCGAGTCTCTATGGTATCAATCAAGGCTGCGTTCTGGAGTGGCAGTGCCATCTGATGGGGACGGGATCGCTGCTCCCTTTGAGCAATGAGGGCTGCTTACAACCACACCGGGAACCAGAAACTCAATCAGACAATGCCAAAGGCTGCTCATTTATGCACAGCCCTTGTCCCTGTCCTCTCTATTTAAAGCTCATACGGTGTCCTGAATGTGGACTGAGGCACTGAGCCCCTTCATTGGTTCTTGCTCCAATCTCCCGTCTTCACTTTTCACTATTACTTTACTCTTCAGTCGGCATACTGGTACGGTGGCTGTGTCTAGCCTGATGGGAACCTGGGTTTGTTACAAACTTTGATGAATACTGTTTCCCACAAAGTCAGTGAGCTGATCTCCGAGACCTGGCTGTGGAAAAGTCTGTGGGCAGTCAAATACTGGGATATGTTGTCTCATTGACATTCTCAAAGGAGTACAGGTACCAAGTGAAGAATGATGGTAAAGTGCATGTGACAAAGATCTCCAAATACAACGAACTGAGACCCAGGGAAGAGAGGGAAAATATTGAAGGTTTATTGCAAGGGAAGAAGTCAAACTAAGGGAAGACAAGCATGGCCTGGTGGTCGTAAGAACCCGGAAGCTGGAGTGTTTTCCTCTGAGTTGTGCATACTGAATGGAAACAGTGTCTGTTTTGGGGTAAAAGGGGAAACAGCACAGAAAGTATAGTCTCTATGGAACAGCCAGCCAGCTTTGCATACTTCTTTTTTCTCTCATCTGTTCTCTAAACTTGCTGCTAGGAAACGGGGAGGAGAGTTCCAGTGAAGTGTGTCAGGAAAGTTTCAGTTAGGGAAGACCCCAGTGACCCTTGAAGTTTGCATCTGTCCCTACCAAGCACACAGCTCCCCAACACAGCCCTTTCTTTGAGGCATAGCCCACCAGGCCCCATAGCTACCAGCGACCCTCCATCAGCTCAATTCCTCTGTGGACTGAGAGCCAGACATGCAAATCAGCATCCTAGAAACCTCCTTTCTCTTGTCTTCTGTCCCTCCTCACTTGAAAGAACTCTCATCAGTGATACTGATTCAGTGCACAAGTATTTTCCTCGGGCATTAGGGGGAAAAGAAAAGAGATGTGCTCGGGGCAATTAAAGGCAGTACGAATGTGTTGGTTACTGTTGGCACTCTTTCTACATACGCCATGAATACCAAAATATTTAGTTAGTGTCAGACATGCCCCCCACCCTCAATTCAATTACATACCCAGAGCTTTGTGGATGAGCTAAATGTGGCATGAGGTCAGGATCCAGCTGCCTGCCCCTCTACTGATCACCAGAAGGCTTCAACAAAACTCTTTCAAACCCTTTTCATGAACCACAGGCAGAATCACCCAGAAGCATGTCCCAAGTCAGTGAACACTGTAGCACACACTTTTTAAATATCCCTTGTTTGGATGAATGGGAAGGGATGAAGACAGGGGATAGGGTTTGGGAGAAGTTGGAGAGGGGGAGGGGAATATGTATATTCGAAATACATTTTATCTGTGTATGAAATTACCAAAGAAAAACTAAAACAACAAAAATAAAAATAAAAAGCTCAGAAAGAAATAAGTAAAATTTCTAACCTTGGTAAACTGGTAAGAATAAAGTAATTTTTAAGCCTTTTCTATGATTTTCAAAAATTTACAGTGAACATTATACTTTTATAGTAATAGTAATATATTTAATGGAATTTTTCCCACCAGGAAATAGATGAGAATTGGGCTACCATACGTTATTATCCCCTTGGACTTGACGTCTCAGAGTTAAGTGGTTGCATTGAATGCATAAAATGATCTCAAGGAATGCTAACATTAGAAATGCAGAAGACTCAGACTAACTCTATGGGGGCCACAGAGCTTTCTCAGCAGCTAAATCACTGGCTGTTCTTCCCAGAGGACTCAGGTTTGGATTCCAGTACCCACATGGTAGCCCGCAACTCTTTTCTAAAACCCTCTCTTGGCCTCCAGGAACACCATGCACCCATGCGGTATACAGACATACATGCAGGGAAAGCACACATACTCAAAAAATAAATAATGAGAAAAATTATATAGAAAAATTGTGTGGAGAAAATTATCGGTTGCATGTAAATTAGCAGCTCCCACTTTAAAGAATTAGCTAATAAAGTATGTATGAGTGTCCTGGGGATATGACTTTCTGAGTTTGCACCTCAATTTCTCTTTCTTATTGTAGAAGAGGGAGCTGGGATGCAGGACTGAAGCCTCAGCTGAGGCCTCTGGATCTGGCATGGGCGCGGAACCTGTGTTCTCACCCTCACCCTCACCCTCACCCTCAGTTTCTCCTTCAATTTTATGAATAACTGATGGAGTTCATTTATTCAACCGGCACCTAGAAACGCCGTCACCTGTCTGGAAAACATCAGCCTCTATGTCTGGAGGAGACAGAGGTAGCACTGTGAACAGAACGTACTTGGGCTTCCGATGAAGTAGAAGTAATGGGGTGGACTGGAAGTGGGTAGTGAGAAGTTTTCTACGATGTTTAAACTCGTTTATTGTCTTCAACGCCCTTCCTATGTTATTGCAGGCATCCCAAGATAGCCTCACCTATAATGAATGAGCAGTCACATCTCCCTGTGCAAACTTTGTTCATGACCAACTGGGTCTATGTCAAGTTCTCATTATTCTACTTTGTCTTGAGCGGAAGGAAAGGACTGTGATCAAAACTAAAGAAATTCTCTTTGCCTCAGAAGTCAGCATGGTTGCATTCTGAGATGTGTCAGGCTGCTTCTTAACACGGGCGAAGCTCATTCCTTGGTAAGATTTCTGCTCTGGGGGACACCCCATGGAGATCAGAGGAGCTGCCCAAGCCATGTCTTGATGCATAAAGTGAAAATGAATTTGAAACACATGGATTGCATGCTTTAAAAATATGCTTGAGTTCAAAAGTTAACAAAAGTAATACTTGGTGGAAAACGTTTGGGAATTTCTTAAGCTTCAGATGTTTGAGAATTCGGTTTCTTTCCTGAAATCAGACAGTTCCTTTGCCATTAGAGCATCATCATTGATGTTAAATGTATTTACAGCTAGTGCTTTAATGAGTCACGGTGCAAACGTGCTATTCTTGCCTTTATTTTGTTTGTATACTTCTTCATATTTTAGTATTTAAATTCTCAGTCTTATTCATGTTATTTCTAAAGAATTAAAATTGCTCCTGTTGCACATAAATTTAAAATACACAGCTGACCAGAAAACTTAAAGTCAAACGTGACATGATTTCTAAAAATGGTATCACACATCTTAAATAGCCAGTACATATTTGATACTTGAACTATCGAGATTAGACAATATCAATACTGCATGAATGTGAAGAATTTCAATCTTGAGCTTTTTACAATAGACTCAATTATTTATACAGGTTTGAGGAATTTGCTAAGAAGAGAACAAATAAAAACTCTCTTGGTATGATTGTATTTATGGATTGGTGTAATTGTAAAATGAAATCTTGTAAGTAAGATTTGACAGGGACTGTCCTGGCTAGGCCTAATTGCCGACTTGACACAGCCCAGAGGCATTTGAGAGGAAAAGCCTTCACTGAGGTACTGCCTAGATTAGATTGACATGTGGGTATGTCTGTGGTGTATTAGTAATGGATGTAGGGGGTCCAGCCCACTGTGTGTCTCACTATTCCTTAGGTAGGTGGTTCTAGACTAATACAGCTAGCCAAGCACAAACTAATTTGTGAGCCAGAGAGTCAGTTAACAAGTATCATCTTCCATGTTTTCTGCCTCTGTGTTTGCTGTATTCTGGCTATGTCTCTCGGGAGAGATCTACATCCGGCTCCTGTCAGCCTGCACTTCTTTGCTTCATCCATCTTGTCTAATTGGGTGGCTGTATATGTATGGACCACATGTGGGGCAGGCTCTGAATGGGTGTTCCTTCTGTGTCTGTTTTAATCTTTGCCTCTCTATTCCCTGCCAAGGGTATTCTTGTTCCCCTTTTAAAGAAGGAGTGAAGCATCCACATTTTGATCATCTGTCTTGAGTTTCGTTTGTTCTAGGCATCTAGGGTAATTCAAGCATTTGGGCTTCAAGTTTCTCTCCATTTAGTTTAATGTTAGCAACTGGTTTGCTGTATATGGCTTTTACTATGTTTAGGTATGGGCCTTGAATTCCAATTCTTTCCAGGACTTTTATCATGAAGGGGTGTTGAATTTTGTCAAATGCTTTCTCAGCATCTAATGAAATGATCATGTGGTTTTGTTCTTTCAGTTTGTTTATATAATGGATCACGTTGATGGTTTTCCGTATGAGTCTGGTTTTCTAAAGGGAGAGATCCAGTCTTTCAGGGTTCCTGAAGACTCCTGGTTTACCTTAATGTCAACACGATATGCTAATGCCTGTGAAATGCTTTATATAAGCAATTTATCTGAAAACAATCATTATTTCTAGAATATAAAGGCTTGTTGAATTTTTATATAAGATAAGAGAAATCTTTTTCATGTATATTTTTCCTCTTGCTAGTTCTAAAAGTGCAAAAGGAGTGACCTGGGGATTTGCTAAGCATCTCTGTACTCACTTCAGGCAGGTCTGCTGACAGGTGCTCGGGGCTCTGTCACACTGCCCTGCTGGTATAATCACTTGAGTTTCTGAAAGTAAGCTCTTATCAGACACCTGCACACCTGATGGCCCGAATTTTGGTGGAAAACATGTATCTCCCATCATCTGAAATTTGGTGGATGTAGAGGTAAATCACCCGTGTTCTTCTGCTACCGAACCTTCTGTCTGGCCCATCAGCCCTTTCACCCAGGAAGATCACCATCTTTCAGTTTCTTGGGTACCAGTATTTCAACTGCAGCAGAGACCAAAATACAGCTTTTCTCTTCTTGTTCTGTTTAAATGAGATTTGATGACAACCAGAGGCTGTTTGCTTCTCTACAGGGCAGCCTCACAATGGAAGTTGGAAAACAGAGGACGCCTTACAAAAATTTAATCTGTGGCATTGAACTGGAATGCTCCCTTCTGCAGGGAACTCACAGGGGCTCAGGACCACTTCTCATCTTTTAGAGCAGTCAGTCCCAAAACAATGACAGTGGCCGACCAATACAAACCTAAATGCAAGCTCAGGATACAGATACAGAGTTCCGGTGAGTACCCCACCACACAATGCCTAATTTAAAGATGTTGCCTTTAGAAGACTATACCTAAGACACTGAGATGTGCTCCCAGGAAACCTTTACTTCTGCTCACCTCTTTTAATAGGGGTTATCTTCAGGGCAAGGTATGTGAAATTCATTTCTGTACATTTTGGTCTAATTTATAAGCTTACTTGTATCTATTTGTATAATTATTTGTTAGCAAGGACCCTTCTAATCTACCAAACTGGTCGTTTCCAGGTTTTGAATGTCTGGTTTCATTAATAGGCAGATAAGCTTTTCTGGATCTCCACACAAGTGTCTTAAGAGAGTTCCAAAGTTGACTTCATGCTATTCCTAGTTGGGTGAATGCTCATCTCACCTGTAGTTGAACCTCATGTCCCAAGGTAAGGCAGACATTGCAAGGCAGATTATGAAATGACTTACTCATTCAAAGAAAAGCCAATTTTCTTTTCAAGAGGAAGCTTTTGAAAACATAGGTAATAATGGTACCTAGTGTTCTCTACTGGAACTTGGAGTGTGGTAAGTGGATGCAAGCATATAATGTCCTAATCATTGATTTGTGGTTATATGTCTGTCTGAACCTTAAGCCTACTCTTGCTTTGGACACAATGCACAAGACAATAATTGGATGTGAACTCATGAAAGCAATGTACAGAGGGTCCTTCTCAGAAGATCCCAGACTTTTCTCTAGTTATGATGTGTGGAAGTCTCATAGGCCATGCGTGTATTGACTGGAAAAATAGAGGAAGACCAAGCCACAATGATGTCTGTGTCCTTTAGCTGAAACCCACTCCTTGGAGAAATAGTTCAGAGGGTCACATATAATCTGAGAGAAGCCCCAGAGACAGCCCTATGAAAACCACTTCTAGGAACTGGAATCAGTGTTCCTTGATCAGGGTCCCAGAGAAAGGGCCAATGTGGCATCATCATGAAATGAAACCGTTCCTTATTCTCAAAGTCTGCTCAAAGTTCTTGATGGAGGAAATGATTTTAATCCTGAAGTTCAGTGAATCTATTAGATAAATAGCAAAGATCTCCATCCAGAGCCAGTAAATGAATGCACATTAGTATCACTGCTGGCCCGTTTGCTGCTAGGCAAGTCGGGTACCTTGAAGGAGAAAAGGCTATCAGTGAGCCTTCTAATTGCCTGTTTCAATGTGAACCTGAAGCATCACCCTAGGCTCTGTGATAAAAGTCCAGCATGCCCTAAGGCTTTCCTGACTGCCATCTTCATGGTACAAGCTGAGCATGCCCAGAGTGCTCTTGACCAGGATTTTAATACCTTAGACTCAACGTGCTTCATGACCTTGAGCTCCCAATGCTAAAAAAAAAAAAAAAAAAAAAAAAAAAAAAAAAAAAAAAAAGAGGCTTGCCATCTATCCCTAAAACTCAGCATGCCCAGGAAGGTGCCCAAACTTAGAGTGCTTTCCTATATGAACGGGGATAGCACCTCGTTCCCATGGTCTCTCCTCTTGCTTCAGTCAGGACATCTCTCTTTACCCCTTCCTCTCTTGGGGATTCTAGCTTTGGCTTTGCATTCACCAAGATGTAAACCATTGTGCAATTGTACTAGAAGGAAGGGTGTAGGGTCCAGTTGGAAGCATCCTCTCAGTGACCATAATACTGAGTATGACATGGACTATCTGTCCATGTTAAGTTAGGAGGCTTTCTCTGTAACTAAGCACACAAACGTTTCTTGATTTTTACAGCATTTTTTAAAATCTTACTTTAAGGAAAAACATCAGCTCACGTGGACTGATGGGAGGAAGGCCCATCTTCTAAGGTTATAAATGTTTTGCATGTCAGGCTTGAGGCATCTTATACAGATGGGATGTACTTTTACCCACTTAAGAAACACTTCAAATAAACCAAAGAACACTGATGGGCTCTTACAAGCTCACATTTCCCCCCAGAACCAGATCTTTAAAGATTTATTTGATATCATCTGTGTATATATCTGTGCTTTTGGCCTCTCATTATTTAGCTCACATTAATGAACAGCAATGTTTCAAACTTTTAACATATTCTTTGGCAGATGAGTCCAATTTTCTGATCTTGTATGTAAATATAACCAAATAGTGACCTTAGGCCACGTTTGCTTACAGGCACATAACTTCCAGTGACTGGTAACTCGGCCAAAATAATAACAAGAATGCCATGGCTAAAAAAAAATGAGTCAACCTCAGTAAGACCTAAGATGTGACAAGTGTCTTTTCTACAGATGATTTAGATTTGTGCAGATCCACTTTTCCATTACTGCCCAACCCAGTGTGACTGAGGTCAGGGTTAAGAATGCTGTTTGTGACCTCGAGTCATACTGATTTTGGCAGTTTTATGACCAGTGAGACTTCTATTCTTTTTTATTATAAATTAATTAATTAATTAATTTTTACACTCTAGATTTTATTCCTTTCCTCTTCCAGCCCACCCTCTGACTGTTCCACATCCCATACCTCTTGCCTGCCTTCCCTGTCTCCACAAAGATGTCCCCAACCCACCCACCCGCTGGGCTTCCAGTCTCTTGAGGGTTAGGTGCCTCTTCTCTGACTGAACCCAGACCAGGGAGTCCTCTGTTGTATATGTGTTGGAGGCCTCATCACAGCTGGTCTATGGTGCCTGGTTGGTGATCCAGTGTCTATGAGATCTCAGGGGTACAGGTTAATTGACACTGCTGGTCCTTCTATAGGGTTGTCCTCCTCCTCAGCTTCCTCCAGTCTTTTCCTAATTCAACCAGAGGAGTCAGCCACTTCTGTTCATTGGTTGGGTGCACATATCTGCATCTGACTCTTTCAGCTGGTTGTTGGATCTTTCAGAGGGCAGTCATGGTAGGTCCCTTTTTGTGAGCGCCCCATAGCCTCAGTTATGGTGTCAGGTCTGGTGACCTTCCCTTGAGCTGAATCCCACTTTGGGTCTGTCGCCAGACCTTCTTTTCCTCAGGCTCATCTCCATTTTCATCCTTGCAGACTTCTATTCTTTTACCAATATTTATTATTGAGCTATCAGGTCGAAGCAGGTGACATCGATTTTTTTTTTTGTAGATCAAAGCAGTTGAACATTTTGCATTTTCTGTTCTCCTTATATGAACCAACCTAAAATGTCCAGAGAGTTTTCTTAAGGGGTTGCCTTGGCTTGTTTTTGCAGTGTGGACTTTGTGGAGTACCCCGGAGTGATTTCTATTTGTTGAGGCTTCCTACTGTTTGTCTCTTTAATTAAATGTTGCAGAAAGTTTTCCTTCGTTTTTGCTTCTTTTCTTCCTTGTGTTCTGATTATTTTGCAGAATTAATTCGGAAAGGGCAAATGTTTCTTTTAGGCTAACAACACTCTCGACATTAACATAATTTCATGGCCTGAATCTTCAGCAAGTTTTTAAGGAAAGAGATGGAATTCAGTTGTGGATGAGCTTACAAACGGTGAACCCATATCAGTCAGAGGACTCTGGTGTCTACTGAATAGCTCCCACGGTCTTTGAAATATCAACAGCATCCTAGCCAAAATACTTTCATTGCTAGATGTATTTCCAGGAAGTCATATAAATATTTCATCCCTTACACATGTCCCTGTATGGGAATTTCCCAGGAAATTACTAAAATATGAACGAATTCCAAAATGTCAACTTAAAAAATACACAGTCAGTTCCAGGTTATCCTTGGTCAGAAATATCACCATCAAAAGTAAATATGCTCCCCCCCTTTTCCTCAGATACTGGATTCATTCAACATTTGAAAAAGAAAACCCAAGTCAGTTAGTAGAGTCTAAAGCTAATTTTAACCAACACTAATTCTTTGTAACTGGGCACTTGAAGTAGTTCTGTAGGTTTTCTTCTACAGTACAACATGATTTAAACCCATTATGTAGTAAACCTTTCATGTTTTAGGTGAAGTCTGACATGCATGCACACACACACACACACACACACACACACACACACACACACAAGATTGTTTCAGTAAGTGAAATGTGTTTATCTCTCTTTAATACAGATTTCCTTTACAGCACTCTGAAATTCACTTATCTTTTACATTAACCTCTGGCACCTGTGTACATAGATTATTAGCAAAATAATCTTAAGAGGCCACCCGGACTGAACTTCACTAATTTAGGCATCCCTACAAGCTGGTATACTTTACCGGATAGAACATATTCGAATGCACACAATACCACTTTCGTTTTTAGCATTAGAAAAGAAATTTAGGAAGGCCAGACAGACTACTACAGACATCGAAGGCACCAGCCTCTACACAGACTTGGCAGCTAAGTGCATTTGCTATACTTGGACCTCCTCTTCTTTGGCTTAGTAGAATACATTCCATCTTCTTATCAGAAGTGAGAAAAAGGACGGAAAGTAGAGTATGAGGAAGTGGACCCTCCAGGGATCCACACCTTTCTGCTGCTTCTTTCTGGGGGATGGATTGCCTGGCTTTTTTTTTTCCTATGGGAAGAGGGCATGTTGAGACCTCAATTTGATTCCCAAGAGAAGGTGTCTGCTGTCTGAGGATTGCTGAACAAAGCTCTGGGAGCCACACAGTGCTTTCCAGCCACCCATGCCAGTTCAGTCTACCATCAGCCCTCATGCTCTGGTGGTGTTGTACTTGTGTCTCAAACATTCCAGAGCCAGGGTCAAGACACAAAATGTAAGAGAGTGCCAGAAGATGTAGATCTCTCCTGAGAGACACAGTCAGAATATGGCAAATACATAGGCAAACGCCAGCAGGAAAACACTGAACTGAGAACGGGACCCCCGTTGAAGGAATTAGAGAAAGGACTGAAAGAGCTTGAAGGGGCTTGAGACCCCATATGAACAACAATGCCAAGCAACCAGAGCTTCCAGGGACTAAGCCACTACCCAAAGACTATACATGGACTGACCCTGGGCTCCAACTGCATATGTAGCAGTGAATAGCCTAGTAAGGGCACCAGTGGAAGGGGAAGCCCTTGGTCCCGCAAAGGTTGAACCCCCAGTGAATGGGATTGTTGGGGGAGAAGGGGAGGATGCGGGGAAGATGGGGAGGGGAATACACATATAGAAAGGGAGGGAGGGTTAGGGGGGTGTTGGCCTGGAAACTGAGAAAGGGAATAACAATTAAAATGTAAGTAAGAAATACCCAATTTAATAAAGATGGAAAAAAAAGAGAGTGCCAGGGGATTCAATGATTGATATAAATAACATTTAAGAGATTAAAATGATGCAAAACCTCTGTGATGACCAAAATTTCAAAGTTATAATCAGAGAAAGCTTCAATATACTCAGTGATTATTTCTTTCGTCCAAGGATCCTGTACAGTGTGGCAAGACGCTGTGACTGACCTTGCCATGGCTTCAATTTGACCATGTCTTTTGCATCACTGTAAACCATGTTCCTGTGGCAGGTTTAGCTCCCAACTGTCTTTACTCTGTCCTTATTGTCTCAGTGTCTACTACTCTTGCTGGCCTGTTCTCTGCAACACCTCTTGGCATGGCTTACTATATTCCTCCTGTAGTCTAATCTCCGGGAAATCAGAGACTGTGTTCAGCATTAAGATCTTGAGCCCCGTAGGGACCAGAGCAGGACACAAAGCAATGGAATAAGAAAGCAATCTCTCACAGTTACAGTGGTGCATCCCTTCCGTTTGATTACATGGATGGAAGCATTCTCTGAATGCCCTTACCCTACAGCATGCGTCTAGGCCACTGTTTTTTATAGATTGGAAGTGGGAATTGGTTAGCAAAATAAGGAGATGTAGAAACATTTAAGTGGAACCAAAAAGACAAAAATCAAGACATGGCTCAACTTTTCTCCAAGAGGAGCAACCAAGATAACAGACAAGATTTTCAAATCGTCTATCTTATAAAATGTTCATAGAAGGGCACAAGTCTTTAGACTTTGTCACTGTCATTGATATTTCTCGAGTGTGGGAAGTTCAAAGCACTTACCTTCAATGGTGCACTGGTCTGGGATTGGGACTTTTTTTGCGATTTCCAAGGCGTATGCCTTCACTTTGCTGAGGTTTTCCTTTAAGTGTAAGTAGAGCTTATCTTGGTATTCCACAAGACTTATGGCCGCCTCTGGAATTTCTTCTTGGACGTTTTCTTTAAAAGTTTCAGGCATATTTTCTGGTTCACTGTGTATAATACTTGGGTGTGAAGCTGAGGAATTTCTCAGCTGTGATCCATGGGTATCCGTCTTAAAGGGCACCTTGCCAATTCCGTGGCCAGGTGGGTCTATTTCTGAAAGCGAGATGCTGGCATGCATTCCTGTCTTTCCTTCAATTTCTCCGTCTTCCACATTCACACTGTTTGTGAGCACAGTATTCAAAGCCAAACTTCTGGACCTGTAATGAAAGGTCAGGAGAGTTAAAGAAGCTCTCGTTTCCTGGCAAGGACAGTCACACTAGGACAAAAATTGGCTTCCTCCAGAGTGAGACACTGTTAATAGGCGGGATAGATCAAAGAGTACCAAACAGCCTGATGCACAGAGCTTTGAAACTAGAGGGCTGGAGTTGCAGTTCAGTGGCACAGGGTATGCTTGATGTGCAGAAGGCCCTGGATTTTATCCTCAGCTACACCAAGAAGAAAGAAAGAGGAGAATGTCCAGGTGCCTTCCAATAAAGATTTAAATCAAGTTCACAGCAAAATTGCCCATAAAACAGCAGGTACAGAAGTTTTTATTTTTTCTTACGTTTATGTGATTAATCACTAAATTGTAAGAGATGCAACTGACAGCCGTTGTGAAAATTAGCATTATTTTAAAAACAAAACCAGATTTTTGCCCTCTACTTCTATCCCCTAAGTCAATTGTTCTTACTCTGTGACTTGTGATACCTTTGAGGGTCAAATATCCTGAAAATCAGATATTTACATTACGACTAATAATAGCAATAGCCAAGCAACATTCTGTTTGAGGGTAACCACAGCATGCATTAAGGAGTCTCAGTACTAGGGAGGCTGAGAACCACCACCCTAAGTAAAGAGTAAGGCTAATGAATGATGAGGGCACTGTGTGTACTATTTAATTCATTGAAGGATAGACCTTTGGGATTAAGAAAACCATAAAACACCGTGACCACAGAAGCAATAGCAACTATAACTTCATATTTCAAAATGATGACTGGACAAAAGTTATACCTGCTAAATCGAACGTTTTTTCGTTCTTCCTTGGAGACGTGGTCTAAACTGTATCTCCGGACAGAGCCAGGGGTATGGCTCTCAGCATTTATTTTATCTTCGAAGGCCTGGATTTTAACTTGGAGTTTTTCGTGGTCTTCACTTTTAGGCTCCATGGTCTTGGGTTCTCTGAATTTCTCAGGAAAGCTAACTTCAGTGCCGGTTCTTCTCCTAAAAGAACAGAGATGAGGAAGGCATGAGCATCTCGTCGTCCATACCCTTTGGAACAGAGAGACTTTACTCTATCACCCTTTATCTGGAAATGAAACTCTGCTGGATAATTTTCTCACTTGTTGTGTAGCAAACTGCTATTGACTATTGTTGACACAGACCTTTGATATTGCTTCTATATGGCTTGTTGTGCCAGAAGGTCAGAAACATTGGTGACCATGCAATGGCTTCTGCAAACCTGTGGCTCTGTTAATTTAGACAAATCACTGTAATTCTTTCTCTTTCAGAGTGAACTATGTCTTAGCAATTTTAATATATGGAAGAAAGGAGTGTCGGTAAAATAAATGATATTAGTAGCTCTCTATATATTCAAGGTTTATTTGTATTTTTATTTGTGCATGTATATGTGTATGTCGTGTGTGTGTGTGTTGGGGCTGTGGAGGACAGAAGAGGGAGTAAGATTCCTCACAGTTGAAGATGCAGGTGGTTCTGAGCTGCCCAACATGAGTTCTGGGAACCAAACTCAGTTCTGCAGGAAAAACTGCATGGGGCAGTTAACCACCGAATCATTTCTCTAAATACATTTTACAAGACTTAATGAAGCACTCTGTGGGTCATTGAACTTTCTCTTATATTGCAGAAGTAAAAAGTGTGATATTATTTGAGGACCAAGTACTTCCTAGGCAGATAAGAACTGCAGATAAATCATAGATAAAACAAACTCTTTGACACTCACTGAGCTGGACAAGGATGACAGGAGGCAGAATATATTTCTATTTCTTGTCTGTATTCTTAAATTAAACTGACCTATAGTACTTTAATTTTTGAAAATTATTTATTTATTTTATGTGTGTGGGGTTGTGCCTAAGTGTATGTATTTGTACCACAGCAGTCAGAAGAGGGCACTGGATCCTCTGGAACTAAAGTTACAGGCCACTGTGAGGCACTTTGTTGGTGCTGGGACTGTACTTAGTCCTCAGCAAGAACAGTAAGCGCTCTTACACCGAGCCATCTTTCCAGCTTGAGTTACTTTAACTTTACTTAACAATCATTATTGATGAAAACCTGTTACGATCAATTCATATACTCACCAGGGTAAAATCAGATGTGTTTTAATCTCCACACTTCTGACATAAGATGTGTATCATTTTCTCATACACACCAATTCTCCTCCACTAACCGGGTGTCCTACGGTTCTCTACAAGTGCAACACTACCTGTCTGGATTTGACGTTAGTTTGCACAGATTTTCATGCTTTGATGATCAGTTTCAAGTACGGAATCCCTAGCCAATAACACTGTGAATAACTTGAGAACTGACTCAGAGGGTTTCTACATATGCACCTATTCTCCAAGGGTCAATCATCTACCAAAGGAGACTTTAGGCTCAAGAGACTCTAAAATGCTCAAGACTTTTAGTTATGAATTATCCTCAGATGCCCACCAATCCAAGAGAAGCATGTCCTCTATCTTTAGGTCAGGGTTGCCAGTAAAATACAAAACATCAGGTCAAATAAGAATTTCAGATAAACACCAAATATTTTAAAGGTGCATTTATTATTAAAATATTGAGTACATGAAACATTCATATATATTATAAAATGAAAGCATTTTATATTTTAATGTTTTATGCCATATTTATTAATATATACATGTATTTATTATTTATTAGTACTCCTGTATATTTTAGTACATCATTACTAGAATGCATTTTATTATACTAAATTGATTCTACCCCAAACCCTAAAAAATGTTTTTATTTGGATGTTTTCAACTAGATACCTGGCCACCTGGCTACACTGCTTCGCTCCCTCGTGTATTCACATGCAGGGCACTTGTAGCAACTGGGGAGGGTTTATGGACTGAGAGAGCTGGGAATACCTGAGGTCTGAAGTCAAGCCATCCACATCCCATGGGATAGCCATGAGATTGTGGCAGCTCCTCCTGACTCATCCTTGGTGGAGGGAAGCAGAGCCTTATCTATTAAATGTCAAGTGTGAGGAGTGTCAGAGAGAGAGAGCGAGCATGGGAGCCAAAGTCCCCCACCTCTGCCATCTTTACATCTTGTCACCCAGCTTAGAGGGAGCACTGCAAGGACCTCGGATGGTAGCAATTGGAAGACAGGGATCAGTAATGGAATCTCTGACAGAAGAAATGGTCTCCATACATGAGCCCGATGAGCGTTGCCAATGGGCAGAGCTGTGGCCACACAGACTTTTCACTACACACAGTTTCCCTTGTTTGCAAGTTTTCAGACTTGGAGTGCACACGAGTTAAGACGATGAATGGCGACGACTCTGTCAAAGCCTTAAGATGGGTTAAAGAGAACTTTCTGTCACCCTCCCTGGACATGCCAACTTCACCAAAGAACATTTGATTCCAGTATGGTAGAAGGCCAGGAAACAGTAGCTAGGAGGATTGGGCTTAACCTATCATCCCTTGCTCCTTAATGTTCTCTTTCCTTTAAAATACAATATAAAAAAGGGAGACAAAATTGTCTTAAAAACAATGCCCCACTCCAGATGAGAAGACTCCCCCCACCCCCCGCCTTCCTTCAAGAGCAGAAAACACAAACATGACTGTTGAGAGGCCTGGCAGGCCTCTCATCCTATGGGTGTTTTCTGGGATGGTGAAATGGGCTGGCCTCTTGTAGGGGGTTGCTATTGCTTTTCCATTTGTCACTTTAACTCCAGAGGTAATTCACGGTACGCTTTGCCAGGAGTCTGTAGTCTTTTAAATATTAACTTGGCCTTAACTCAACAAGCCACATTACAAGGGGGCTCAGATGTTTCTGTCTGAACAGTTTCTGGTCTCTGCTGCCAAAGTATAAAGTCTTTAGAAGTGCATCTAGGGATACCCAGGGGAGGCCTAATTGCCTCCTCTTGTGTGCGCTGGAACTCTCCTAAGAAACAAATCGGCCTTCAGGCAGCTTGCTATGCTCCCTCTGAGCTGAGACTATAAGCTGGTAGGAGCAGAGAGACGGGCAAGCTCTGTTCCCAGACCCTTATTCAGAGAAAAATAATATTAGTTCATGTCTGATGATCTTGGCTTTCGATCCTGTGTCCAGGACATATTCTCCTGGGGTTAAGCTTGTAAGGGAGGAAGGAGAACCCAATGGGCTAAATCCATATGAGAGTCCTAGGTTCTGGGGATGCTAATTTTTTACTCTTTGGTGATTTCTTGGGTCATCACCAGCCATCAAAAGGATGACAGAGATGGGATAGTCACATATCTCCCTGGCCCCATAGTCTCATTGACTGTTTAGGGACTTCAATTGCCTAATGCTGCCAGAGTATGAAAGGGCAGAGATGGATCTGGGGCCTGGAAAGTCTCTTCTGGTTTTGAGCCATTCTGTGGGTTGAAAAGGAACCATGCATGCTCAGTTATACAGGGATTATAATGTGGTCATGTCCACAGTTCAGTTTCACGGAAAGGAAATGCTGCTACAGTTGATCTGATTTGCACTAGATCTCTATGTGTGTGTGTGTGTGGTGTGTGTGTGTGTGTGGTGTGTGTGTGTGTGTGGTGTGTGTGTGTGTGTGGTGTGTGTGTGTGTGTGTGGTGTGTGTGTGTGTGTGTGTGTGGTGTGTGTGTGTGTGGTGTGTGTGTGTGTGTGTGTGGTGTGTGGTGTGTGTGGGGGTGTGGAGGTGTGGAGGTGTGGGGGCGGAGGAATTATTGATTTTGGGCAGTTGTAGACAGACAATAAGACAGAATTCCTTGAAATCAGAAGAAAAATATTAAGCTCCAATACAAGGACATAAAGGTCTCCTTAGTATAGACACTCAGTCTTTTATACATTCTTATACTTTTGCTCAATCAGGTAGAAATAGGAAAATAAGGATTCTGGGAAAAGTGCAAGAGCCTTCCACAGGCTCTTCAAGTGTGATCCGGAGGCCTGGAAGCCCAAGTCCTTGGAGCTCATGGGAATTACAGACTCTTCCCCAGACCCACAAAATCAGAAAGAACACCAACCAACCCTAATGTGCATGCCCACCAACCATCCCCACGTTATCTTCCAGGCTTTCCGATCAGAGCAGCGCGGATCCATCCATGAAAGAACAGAATTGGAAGTGGACCAGGGCAGAAGCAGCGAGCGCTCATCAAGGCCTGACGTAAGACAATCTGCACATTCTTCAGAGTTGATAGGGTTTACTGTGTTCGATCCATTTAGGGTCTCCATAATATCCATGGTGAAGGTAATGTTTCAGCTTTCACTGCCAACAGTGTGGTCCAGATTCCAGAGTTGAGAGTGGGCACGTGGAGAGCTGTGGCTCCTATCCAGAACAGAAGGTGGTCCCTGTCTGTCAGATGGCTGTCTGGATGTGCTACAAGTTGTGAAATTCCAAAGGAGTGCAGCCCAGTCCTGTTACTGCAGCCCTCTGAGTTAGGATGGAGCTATGGAGATCGGGTACCAGTCTTTTTTTCTAGACTGTTAGCTCGGGGACTGGAGCAGGTAACGGGGTGATAATGAACTGTCTGTCAGCTGTGAAGACATGGTCAGTGTCCAGCACGTGACACTGCAAGAGCAAGAAAAATGTTGAATACTTCCTTCTTGATGTGTCTCCATCATAACATATATGGTAGAAGCACAATGTTTTACTTCCTGTTGCTGTTGCCAAATACTGGCAGTTTAGTTTGGCTTGAAGTTTGTGGAGGAGATTGTCCATCATGACTTTGAAAGCATTGTGGCAGGTGTTGAGAGCAGCTCATCATATTGTATACTCAGGAAACAGATAGTAGCCAGCGACTGGGGGGACTGGCTAGAGAGTCTTGGGGCCTGCCCCAGCAGTGACACACTTCCTCCAGGGAGGCTCCACCTCCTGAAGGTTCCATAGACTTCCCAAACATCGCCACCAGGTGCTAAACACACCTCCAGAGATCTACATCACAGCAAACATTTGCCCAGCATTGGAGGAATGTCATTAGTTGAAAATATGTCATTGACTGGGCTAAGGTGAGAACACCACACACTCTTAGGGCTCAATTTCTAGCTCATTTAAGGACTCAGTGCTTACCTATGGAGAAGTTTAGCTAATAGGCTTAGGTTGCTAGCTTAAAAGAAAAGAGGATTACTTTCACCTTATCATCAATACAAATGTTGTTAACTGGCTTTGTCACAGTGTAACCTGACCCCCATGGCTGAAAATGTGTGTGTGTGTGTGTGTGTGTGTGTGTGTGTGTGTGTGTGTGTGTATGTGTCTGTGTCTGTGTATGTGTATGTGTATGTGTATGTGTGTGTGCTAACCTTTACCCAGTAAGTCTTTATTCTTGGGGTTCTGGAGGATAAAATGTTGGATAGCAAGCATCACTCTCAGATTGATATCAGTAGCTTCGTTGAGGTTTTATCACAGCACTTTTCAAACTACTTGTGGCTAACAACTGCCGTTTTTATTTTCATGTAATGGATAAACTAAACTTGCAGTGTCTGTTGGCCATGCTCTTGCCTAATGAGGTAATGCCATGTTGCTGCAAACGCTACAGGTTCTGTACTAACTGTGCTGTGATCTGATAAAAGTTTGCAAGTGAGTGCTTCTCTGTGGGCCACATCCCCAGCAACTCTAAAGTCCCCTACCCTAATGCTCACCTGGCACAGAATGTGAATGCTAACAGTAAACATGTATTGTGTGGTTTTTATCCATAGGCTTTGAGGTTCTGAGTACAGCGTACTAGCACTCTTTATCTTTGGTTTTGTTTTAGGGTGGCTCAATTACAAGTTACATCAAACTGAAAATTCAAGAAGCATGTTAAAGAGGGCATCTTTCTGAGTAGTAGGATGAATTTTCTTCCATCCAGGACAAGTGCCATCCTTCTGCCCACATTATCCATGACTATATATAGTATATGCTATAACACCCCCTGTTAGTTATCATACAGATTCTTGTAGTAGTAAAATGATTGTAGTTAAGTAACTCTTTTTTTAAGCTAATAGAGCACAGGAATACTAATTTCAGCAATTTGGCTAAGCCAAAGATGTGTTAACAATTTGGGCTCACTAATGTTGTTTCTTTAGTGAAAAGGCAAAAGGTGAGAGAAATCCTATAATGCTTTATCATCATAATCTTCCTATTTTATTAATAGCCTCTTACTGTGGCTAATTACTAAAGTAAGCTTTATTATAGGTATACTTGTATTAGAAAACTCATATATGTCTTGGTTCTATCTTGGATTTTAGGCTTGGGGTCTTAGAACATATCCCAAAGTGAATCTACAGTAGAGGAGTTAGTTACTCCTTACAGAGATGAGGGGGTAGAGGGAAGGAGGAACAAGGGAGGGAGGGAGGGAGGGAGGGAGGGAGGGAGGGAGGGAGAGAGAGAGAGAGAGAGAGAGAGAGAGAGAGAGAGAGAGAGAGACTATCAGTGATTCCATTTACAGAAAGGGAAGCAGCTCTCTGAGATACAAAGTGACTTCCTCAGCTTCTTAGCTAACGCTGAGCAGAAGTGTCTACTTCCAAAGCCGGCTCTTTTAATTTCCCCTGCCCCCTGAACACAGTGCCTTTTAGATGCTGTTTGGTTTAGGCCGTGTTTAATCTATCTTAGGAACAGATTGTGAGACTGGATAGCATGGTAACTAAGAATGATCAAATCCTAGTCTCTCGGAGCCATATGCTCCAGCAGCCAGACACAGGGAAGGTGTGCTATATCGTTACTGAGAAACTCTCACACTGATTGGGAAGATGTGTTTGCCTTCTTTTAACCCCAACTGAAAAGATGTTCAAGACTCAGAAAACACCACACAAATGGTAACTTTAAAATTCAAACCTGATGGATGGAGAAAAAGGGCCATTTCCTGATGCAAAGCAGCAAGCAGCAAGGTAACCAGGGTCTGCTGAGACCCTGCAGAACTGCCGCCATCTCAGATGGGTAGGAGAAGGTCAGGCTCCCCTCATAGTCCCTACAAGTGCCCTGTTCCTCCTCCAGGTTAGAACCTGGGTGTTCTCTTGCCTTGTTCGAAATGGAACACCAGGTCATAGGCGCTTTCAAAGGCCCGTGTTTTGGTGTGTCCTGTGAGTTGAATAGTGCTGTGTTCCTGGGTCCCTGGCAAAGCTGCATTGCTCGCACGTCAGTCAGGGGCCCACCATTCCCATTCCACGTTGTCCACACCCTTCAGAGCCAGCTCTGCCAGGATCTCATTTTCATTGCTCTTGCTCCACTGCTTCCAAAGCTGATAATGGTATCTCCCACCTGTGTCTCTTGCTAATAAATGAATTCCTGAAATACCTTTAAAGGCCTTCCCTTTAGCCCTAAGTACTGGTTAAGGAGGAACAACCAATGGGGAAAATGAACAACAGATGGGACATAAATGTTACCACATGTTAGCTTCGACCTCTTTGGTAAGCAGGGCAAAACCTGAAGCTATTACTTCATATTTACAGAAGGGTCACAGCAGCCACACAACTGCCCCAAAAGGTCATTGGAGTTTTCTTTTGATAGAGGACATCTCTACATGGAAAAGATACATTCTTTTCTTAGCAAGACTCCAGTTTTATCTTTAGATATTACCTTAATTAGCAGAGTAGAAGGACCTTCAACTTTTCCTAAGGGGCAATACTGTCAAGAATGTCATATGGTTTTAATTATGTCCTGAAATTACTGTTGTGCATTCCTTGAGCCAACAGTTGGCCACAAAAAATGTCAGTTTCCCCCTTTTTGTAAATGTACCTTGCTTTTAAAAAACATGAGTTAGGTTTTTCTTTTTCTTTTTCTTTTTTTTATAAGCACCTTAAAGAATATATTTCTCTTGGATACTGGTGCTTTAGTTTGGAAACAAGTAGGGCACGAAGAGATACATAGTGATTTGGGAGCTGAAGGTCTGGACAGGGGTGTGAGCTATAGAAGTTTAGAGGACAGTGGCATCATAGGGAAGAATGGTGGTAGGAACTCATAGAGAAGTAGCAGCAAACTGTAGGTGTAGGGAAGAACAGCCTTCCATGGGAAGAGAGGAATGAAGAAGGTATTCTAGAATGTGATGGGAAAAGTAAGCAGAGTTGGTCAGAATTTTGTTAGGAATATGCAGAAGTCACCTTGGACAATTTCTTTGAATTATGTAAGTGCTATGTATAACTCTTACCTACACCAAAATCTGAGATCCACTGGATTAGACAAAAGGAGCAAATGAAAGGAAGCTTCATGAATTACTGCTTGCAATTTACATGGAAATTACTTCAGGCCTACAAGGAGAGTAGAGTTTGAGTCAAGGCTCCCATTTTATGCTAGGTATTTATTAGTTTATTTTTATTTTTTATTTATATGTATGTGTGTGAGCCTGTGTGAGTGCATGGAGACCAGAAGAAGAAAGGATTGGATTTCCTGGAACTGGAGATACAGAAGGTTTGCTGTCCTGTGGGTGCTGGAAACTGAACCCAGGTCCTCTGAAAGAGCAAGAAGTACTCTTACCTACTGAGCCATCTCTCTAGTTCTCCCCATCTCCTAGCAGGGATTTTATTCCATTATGCTTTATGTGAAGCCTCTACAATGCTAATGCATTAAAATGTTTTCTTGTGAGGATTAAATAGAATGGGCTGGAGAGATGACTCAGCAGTTAAGAGCAGTGGCTGTTCTTTTAGAGGTCCCACACATACTAATTTATCACCACCATAACTCCAGTTCCAGTGGGATCCATGCCTAATTCTCCCCTCTGTTGGCATTGTGTGCATGTGATGCACAGATATACATGCAGGAAAAAACTATCATATACACAAAATAAAAAAATGGAGAATAAAATAACTCCTTCCTCTTGAAGGTAGGTGTCTTAGTTAGGGTTTTACTGCTGTGTACGGACACCATGACCAAGGCAACTCTTGTAAGAACAACATTTAATTGGGGCTGGCTTACAGGTTCAGAGGTTAAGTCCACTATTAAGGTGGGAGCATGGAAAACTCCAGGTAGGCATGGTGCAGGAGGAGCTGAGCGTTTCTACGCCATCATCTGAAGGCCTATAGGAGAAGCCTGGCTTCCAGGCAGCTAGGATGAGAGTTTTAAAGCCCACACCCACATTGACACACTTCGTCCAACAAGGCCACACCTCCAAAGAGTGCCACTCTCTGGGCCAAGCGTATTCAAACTGCCACAGCAGGGGTTGGTTTAAGCTTGATTTGACCTCTTAGCAGCATTCTCAACAGAGATATTGATGAGTCGGTCCTCTGTTCTCTGCACTTTCTGTTCTGGAGTCAGTAGAGAATTTTTGTTAAGTTGTTGCTCCATGTCTTGGGGAGATATGTATTACAGCAAGGATAGGTTCTGGTGTGGCTCTCATGATGCCAAGATATGAGCCCTGGTTTCCAGCTGTCATTGTAAAACCCTGTCTTCACAAGGCATGTTGCATATTAGGGCAACACATGAAATCAAGTTCCTGGTGTTCACTGTAGCCCATTTTGTTATTGACACTCCAAGGAGGATCATATTTATTTGCACTAAATCTCATTCCGGTTTCCCCTTCATCTTTCCTGCAGGTTATGGGATTATTTCATTTAATCTCTTGTGTCATCTCTTCACATCTGTCTTAAGTTATTCTCAGTGCTGTGACAAAATACCCAGCAATATAAACTCAAGTAAAAGGAGGGATTTGTTTTGGCTCAGTTAGAGTCTACCATAGCAGAAGCAGGAGCACGAGGCAGCTTGTCACATTCTATTAATCATCAGGAAGCTGGCAGAGATCAATTCTGGGCTCAGCTTATTTCCTCCTCTTTCCCTTGGTATAGTCAAGGAAAGTTAGTGCCCACATTCAGGATATATTTTGACTTCTCTTGAAATACCCAAATAGACAAACTGATAGGTATATCTCTAAGGCAATTCTAAAGCTAGTCAAATTGACAAGATTAACTATCATAACTCTACCCTTTGTCAGGTTCACTTAAACACATCACTTTAAATCATAACATCATACCACCCCACTAAAATCTCATGTTCATATTATAGTGCAAATGTATTTAGTCAAATTTTAAAAAACTCTCCAAAATTTAACAATTTTAACATAGACAGACGACTTTTGAAGCCTCTTTTAAGGCTCAGGACAATGTTTTAACTTGACTTCTTATAAAAGAAAAAAGAAAATAAGTGACATACCCAACATATAATGACATAGGACAACATACTTCCAACATATACTGACATAGTATAAACATTTCCATTGCCCAAATGAATAACAGGAGGATAGCAAGGATCTATCAGACTACAGCAAGAGCAAAACCTAGCAGGGCAAACAGCAAATGCTGTGTCTCTGTATCTGGCTCTTGGGGCTTATGATAGAATCATCTGGGCAGCCACATTCCTCAGCCACATTCCTCAGCCCTGCTTCCTGTGGTACACACAATTTCTCTCTGTGTTAGCTCTATGCCACATTTCAGCTTTCTGTAACAGATATCTCAACATCCTGGCATTTCAGTATCCTGTGGTCTCCACTGTAACTTAAACCTCACCTTCCCAGCTTCATTCTTAAGGCTTCCTTGCACAGAATAGAGGCCTGCTACACACTGTCTGGCTTCAGCCACTTCGTGAAAAATTGAAACGTCTCCATGGTCCCCTTCTCTTTTGTAATCTTCATGCCTACAAAGCCAATACCATATGAATGATGCTGCCAGGTTATGTTGTCAGTTCAAGATGTAGTATGGCTATCTTAGAGCACAGCTTCAGTAGACTGTGTACTTCAAAGCTAATCCTTGGAAAATACTTCCTTAGGTGGGCACTTAGGAATCTAGGTTCTGGCTCTGTCCTTTCAAATGTATTTGCCCCGCCACACCTAAGAACTTTTAGTGAGTGAGAGCTTACTCTTGGTACCTTCCTATTTTTCAGCTCACCATGCTAAACTCTTTAGCAATTATAGTACATTTTTGTATCCCATTATTTTAACACTAAAATTCTTTCATGCTTTGGCTTTGCCCAACTGTATTTTTTTTTCAGAAATTTCTTCTTCACTTGCTATTTTCTCTTGTTGTACACAAGACAAGAGTAGTGAGCAGTAGCCATGATAAAGCCTGAATGCTCTCCTGTCCTGAAATTTTCTCCACCAAATGAGAATTGTTCATTACTTTTGAATTTAGCTGTGCATAGGTTCTCGTGATAGGAACAGAATAAAGCCACATTATTTGCTAAAATATGACATGAAGACCTCTAGCTCAGTTCCCAGCAGAGCCCCTGTTCTCTATGAATCCTCATGAGCCTGGCTCCCATCGTCTGCACTCCTTGGCATTCTAACCTTCCAAATTCCCACAGAAATGCCCCATTAAACTCTGCTTACAGAGTTCTTGGGTTTCTCTTGGTGTATAGTGTTAAACTCTTCCATATTCCTCCTGCAAAGCAGTTCCTAAAGTGTATAGACCGCAGTAAGGTTACCATAGCAACAACTTCACTTATGGGCACCAATATTCAGCATTAGTTATGCATCTCACTGGTGTGATGAAAATATGTACAAAAGCAACTCAAGGTAGGAGAGATTTCCTTTGGCTCAGAGATAGTCCGTTGTGGTAGGAATGTCACAGCAAGGAGCACAGACAGTCACTCTGAGTTAAATACCGAGTCCTCAGATCAATTTTTCCTTTTCAGTCCAGAACTCTAGCTCTTGGGATCGTGCATCCATCATTCAGTGTCTTCTTTCAGTTAAACTTTTTTTGGGTCACTTTTTGAAAACAATCTCATAGACTTACCCAGCAGAGTGTTTTCATGGTGACTTAAAATCCAGTCAAGTGGACCTGAAAGATTAACCATTGTACTGAAATTACACTGGTTTTATGCCTACCCAACTTGTTTTAACTAACGTTTTCCTTCTCATTTTTAATTTTAAGGCATGCTTCTGTAAAACAGAGGAGAGACACAGAATCTATTCTGCCACCATTGCCACTAAAACAACAGGAGAGCAAACGCCCACTTAACTAAGCAAGAGGCTTGGGGACCCCTGTCATCATGAACTTTTCTTACAAACAACTTTTCCCCTCTATGACTCCAATGACTTTGCCTAGGCTCCAAAAGCCACATCTAAGGAAACAGTGAATCCCCTTCCTGGGCCGGAGACTGTGTGTCTGTCATTTCTCCTTCCGCTCCTCACCTTCACCATCCTCTTTCATTTTTTCCCATTTACTTCCCTATCCCATTTTCAACAATTTCTATTCCCCCGAATTTCCATTTACAACCAGGGCTTGAGTCTTTCCTCTTGCTAAGGATGCCTGTGATAGATTGCCCCCTTCTGTTGGTGCTGTGTTAGATGGACCTCTCTGGTGCCACATTTGTTTGGTGAAGGTGCCTTCTGGTGCCTGATTTCCTAAACTGAATGTGAGGGTTGGGAGAAAAAAATTGGCAGCAGCAAAAGGTTCAATGGCAAACTATTAATTCAAAGTCAAGCATGTAATGACCTGAGGTCTTCTGAGAATGCTTATCAAGGTTGCATGCACAACTGCACGGTAGCCTTGGTTTTCAACATATACCATGTGCACTTGCACTGTGTGTGCCATTATGCCACATGCCACATGCCAGCGAACACTGCTTCAAACACTTCAGCTCAGGTTCAAGACTCTGTCTGGTATGCTTTTCTTGTATGTGAAAAGTTTTCTGTTCTTATGTAAACATGATGGATTAATGATGGAAACAGACTCCGGTATTCTACCATCATCTCAGCCCTCAACTATTTAACTCCTATGTCTTTGGGTAGCCTTGGGTTATGATGCTTGGTTTTAGAAATTGCTATTTGAAAGTCAAACAAGTTTCATAAAAAACAGTAACACCTTCTAACTTGGTATTTGGACAGAATTTCCACAATGTCTGAAATAGCCCTACATGTACTTCTGACTTTTTGCAGTATGTGTTCGTGTGAAGTGACATCTCGGCAGTGATGACTATAAATTTAAAGTAATGATCAACTCTAAAGATCATTAAAGATGTTCTATGTCCAGCAGTATTAAATATTCAGCCAAAACTTAATTCTTTCTGTAAAAGTAAATAAGAGCATCTATCTCATTAGTATGCAAATATGCTAATTACACACGATATGCCAATAAATAGTAAAGTTGTATGTGTGTATGTGTGTATATATATAAATATACATACATATATATAAATATACATATATATAAATATACATATATATATAAAACACAAAGATTTGTCTTAAATGTCTTTGTGATTTATTGTCAATAAGGCTTTGATTTGTATAATTACACACACACACAGACACACACACACACACACACACACACACACACACACACACACACGCACACACACAGACCTAGGGTCACAAAAAATTCTTGCCTATGAAGAAATTGCAATTTGAAAAGCTGTGATCTACCGTAATGGTCACTGGACTCAGTGACTTTGGGGGGACTGCTCAGCCAGTCACATAGTCATGAAGAACATACTCTCCCCTTTCTCAGCTCTGACTGGATCTGACAGGCAAGCAGCCCAGTTGTCAAGGTCTTCCCAGAAGGCCACAGAAGGGCACACCGTTTGCAAAGGTCTCTTTCCCCAGCTCCACACCTCGCCTTGTCAATCCACAGGTGCCCTTATGCCTCCTCTTTTATGTCTTCAGAATTGATTTCAAAACTTAACTGTTCTGCTTGGTTCTGCCATTTAGGCTTTGTTGGGTTTTATTTAAATACAAACACATTTTTAGAAACACAGGAACAGAGAAAATGCAAATAGGTTCACCTGCTGCCCTTTACAAAACTCACTTGATGCATTCAGCATCTTTGGCAAGAGGAAGGCTCGGCTGCTTCATTTTCTCATCGTCTCTGGGATGCTAATTGTTTTTCTTTTGATAGTCGTGTTGTTTTGGCCTGAAGTCTAAAATCTGGCCTGCTGAGCGTTGTCACTTTTGTCAATGAGGTGACATCTGCTTTGAGTTTTATCATCCTTAATTTTCTTTCAGGATGGCTCCACTTGTTCATTTTCTCTTTAATTGTGAGAATCAGGGTTTTGTCTTTGCACCACACAAAAGTGTAGACCTTTCTGCTTTGGGGGCATGGACTCAAATGAGTAGAGTCACATGGTCACAAGGAAGGCTATTCAGGGAAAAGATGCTGGGACAGAAGCCTTAGCAACCAGCCCAGAGAGGATGAGCCCTGGACACAAAAGGCTAGCTGTCCACACCACACTTCTGAGGTTCCCACTGAATAATTACAATTTGTTAGAGGAGATTGACAGCAAGGGTTGAACTGGGAGAAATAATTTGAATTGAAAGAAGTTGAGGGCCGTATGTGGGATGAACGCTGACCCTTTTATTTCTTTACTTATTTTATTTAATATTATTTTTTCCATTGCTGGAGAGTGAAGCCAGGATCTCACAAGCAAGGAAAAGGACTCTACTACTGAGTTCCGTCTGCGTGCTTTCTGCTCTCTTTCCCTCCCTCCCTCCCAACTACTGTTCCTTCCTTTTTCCTTCCTGCCCCATCATTTCCTTTACTTCCTTCTCTTTTTCCTTTTACTTCCAAAAATTTCTAAAGGGAGTAATATTGCTAATAGGACCAGGGATTATTTATCAGCGATTAATTTCATGGTTCAAATATTGAGTGCAACAGCCTCGTACCGGATCCTCACTTTATATAAGGCTTTCACATGCACAAGCTCAGACATGTTTGTGGGCAACAGGTCCCTGGGCAGGACACATGTGTGAGCTTTTCATCCAGCAAGTGTGCTCATCATGGCCTGAAGAAGACATAAGGATGTTAGCTGTGCACACAGTATAAAAAACATTTAATACCAGCTGCAGAGATGAGAAATTACATTTCTGAAACTATACCAAGAAACTTAGCTGACTGCGATTATGGCATCTCATAGATGTTATTGGATGCTACTATGATAATGACATTGGTAGATAAGTCAGGGCATGTGAAATGCTATTTTTGAAGTGTGTGTGTGTGTGTGTGTGTGTGTGTGTGTGTGTGTGTGTGTGTGTTTAGGATATTTTACTTATTTACATTTCAAATGTTATCCCCTTTCCTGGTTTCCCCTCTGGAAATCTCCTAATCCATCCTCCCTCCCTCTGCTTCTATAAGGGTGTTCTTCCACCCACCTACCCACTCAGCCACCCACTCCTGCCTGACATTCCCCTACACTGGGGCATCTAGCCTTCCCAGGACCAAGGGCCTCTCTTCCTGTTGATGTCCGACAATGCCGTCCTTTGCTACATATGGGGCTGGAGCTATGGGTCCCTTTGGCTGTTGGTTTAGATCCTGGGAGCTCTGTGGGACTTGGTGGTTGATACTGCAGTCCTTCCTATGGGATTGCAAATCCCTTCAGCTCCTTCAGTCCTCTCTCTAACTCCTCCATTGGAGACCCCCTTCTCAGTCCAATGCTTGGCTGTGAGCATCTGCCTCTGTATTTGTCATGGTCTGGCAGAGCCTCTCAGGAGACAGCTATATCAGGCTCCTGTCAGAAAGCACTTCTTGGCATCCACAGTAGTGTCTGGGCTTGGTGTCTGTATATGGGATGGATCCCCAGGTTGGGCATTGGGGAACTCTTTGTCGCCTAAAAGATATTTGGAGATGACAGTGCCAAATTCACTGTCACAACTAAGGGAGGACACTACAACCAGCATCTTGTAGGTAAGGGTTCAGGTTTCTGGGAAGTATTTTATAATGCACAGGACCACCCACAGGAATGAAAGGGCCAGCTGTGTGCACTGCACAGGACCACCCACAGGAATGGAAATTCACCCTCACTCTTCAGTCCCAGGTACTTTCTTTCCAGATCAGCCAAATTTTGGTAGCTCATTCACCATCATCATCAATAATTTCCTCATGGGCAACACTCATGGATGTGTTCTGTCTTTCCCTTGTTTGACCTGACTCTTGTCACTTTCTTGTAGGAAGAGTCTCTGTACTGAGACTAGAATGGCCTTCTTGAAGTGCTTTCTGAGTTTACTCCACCATGTATGATATCCTACAGTGACTCCTACTGGATAAAATTTCAACTTCTAAGAAAGGTATGCCAACCTCACCACCTCTCATCCCTGCCGCCACTTCCTCCTCCTTCTCCTCCTCCTCCTCCTCCTCCTCCTCCTCCTCCTCCTCCTCCTCCTCTTCTTCCTCCTCTTCCTCTTCCTCCTCCCCGTCCTCTTCTTCTTCAACTCTAAATGATGTTCTTCTTGTAACATATACTTCACTCATAGAAAATGATGCCCCAATTTCAAGAAAGCCATACATGCCACCAAAAATACAGCCTGGTACAATCTGATTATCTCTCAAGACTTGGCCCAAAATATCTCTTCCTCTAGGAGATATTCCTTGATCTCAATTTTACCCCTCCTTTACCTGTAAACAGGTAGATCACACCATCTCATTGTTCTCCAAATTCCTGGAACCCATCTTTGTTAGTGTACCCTTCCCTAGCTTCTACTCTTACTCCCTCATTTTTAAAATATTGATCTAATCTACTTGGCAGTGACTTCCTTGGGTACAAGGATCATTCTCAGAATTCTGTTTATCTCTGCTTAGATTCCCAGTTCAGAGTAAATAAGTATCCATGCTTATCGAGTTAATAACACTTCCTGACCCTGTCGTTTGTACCTCATTATTATTTCTTTATCATGTTTTGAACTTCTTCTAGAGTTTTGCTGTATTTGGTTTCTATAGATATAGAAAGACTCTTGAAAGTTACCTAATCCATTCAGAGGTTACTCCTGGTTGATAAGCGGGCACAGCTCACTACACTACTGCAAAGGAAAACGTCACTGACTCCATGGTTCCCAGCATCTCTCCAGGATGCTGCTCAGAAGCACTGCTCACCTGCCACTCTCGGCCTTGCTGTTTTCCAGTTGTCGGGAAAGCAGCTTGGCGATGTTGGTGAAGCTGTTGCTCATTCGGAAGATGTCCCTGCTGTGAGGGCCCAGAATGGAGGAGAAGGCATCTGTGAGACTCTTAATTTCCAGCAGGAGAATGTGGTGGAATGAATGCTCCATGTTAGCCAGCTGGCTCACCAGGTACCGTAGGCAGCTCCTGGCTCTCTCCTGCCAACAACAGTGAACAACAACAACAGAAGTCTGTAGGATAATATAAAATCCGAGTCCCGGAACTTCAATTCCCTCAAAGAAACATGGGTGATATTAATAATGCAGGTACTTTCGGAGACAACACATCTGTGTGAATTATGTCATGCAGTGTGTCACAGACACATCACCCATTCCCATCGTAGAGACAGAAGATATTAGTGGGGGATCTTTGTCACATATCAGGCCCATCTTAGAACACATCACGGAAGGATGAGGATGGAAATCTACCGAAGCAGACAGACAGTGAACAAAATACCTATGTAAAATACATAGTGTGTTGGATGGCGAGTGTAGCAGGAAGATGAGAAATTAATATTAAACAGTGCACGAGGAGCATCTCGGAGAGAAGGTAACATTCAACATCAATAAGCTTTTTATAATCGAAATTCAGCATGCTCAGTAACATGAATAAACAATTAGAGTAAAATCCATCCTGCTTGATTCAGGGAAGTGGGATGATCTAGAAGCCGGGCCACACGGGATGTGACATTTTGTTTACTGTTTGTCTCGCTGACAATGTAACTTTAAACTTCATATAAGATCCCCAGCCTCTGAATCAGATTTCTCTTTAGCATCCTAAAAAGTCATTCCACAAATATTTCCATGTCACCATGGTTTAGGGAACATTATTTCCTAGGCTGCTGATGTATTTCAGTTGCCACAGCAATTTCATAGGACATGTGAAGCCCTGGGTTGATCCATAGATTCTTCCTCTACCCCAGCTCCCAAACTTTTCTCACCATAAAAAAATTAGAAAATTCTTTTCTTGGGAGCATTTGTCTTCCCGATGGTGAAGGCAGCCATGTGGATATTTGCTGAAATCAGCCTCGTTCTGAATGATCCTCTGGCAGCCAAACTGAGCTGAAGGGAAAATTAATCACATTGCGGGAACAAGAAAAATCTTAACTGCTCGGGACCCAGCATATGAACCCATGCCAACCTCACATCGTTTGTTCTGAAACCTTGGAGCACATCCAGGTACCTCACAGGGGTAACAGATGTGATTTTGGATAAGAAAGTGTGATGTTAGGGCAAGAAAGGGGTTAGGGAATTCTGATTTCTTTCTCAGTTCCAAAATATTTTGTCACCGGGGCTTAGTACTGCATATTTGTGCTTTAAGTCTTCCTGCAATGAAGGGGGTCAGCCGCACGTGTATGTCATAATGTGGGCCGGTCGCTGTCCAACAAGACGCATTGTTTGTTATTAAAATAAAAATAGTGGACACGCAAGGGTAATTAGTCTATGTGTCAAGGCTGTCCCACGACGGCCTTTAGTACTTGTGGAATCCTTTGAATGACATCATGAGGTTAGTAATGGTAACTATTGTAGTGGGGTAACTAGTAGTAGTAGTCATCGTTTTTATGGGGACGATACTGAGGACAGACCAACATGCTTAAAGCCACATATGTCTCTATCTCTGAACTAATTGACAATGGTACTGGCCCCTCCTACCAAAAACCAAGTTAACCCATTCTCTTTTTGGTCTCTCATTCACGATCACAGTTAGGGTGGTTTTTGCTTAATTACATTAGATTTACCTAAAAGTATCATAAACACTCTGTAAATACGGGCCAGCAATTTTCAAACCTTTTGTTTATAGAGCCCCTTAACTCTTCTTAAAATGCTTGAAGGCCCCAAAGAATTTTTGTTTGCCTAAACTGTATGTACTGATATTGGCCATTTGGCAACTAACTGAGAAATAATCACCAACTCACTTAAAAATATTAAACCATTAAACCACGTTAAATACATATGTTTATGAAAAAATCCCATTATCTAAAACAGAACTTTTGCAAATCTCTATAGGCTATAGTGATTGTTCACATGGACAAAAACTGAAGGCTCACATCTGATCTTAACCTGCTGTGTTAAATCTAGCCTCACAGAGATTATATAGTTGGAAAAGGAGGAGGATTATTGTCAAAATATCCTTGATGATTATGCATATTCTTCAAGGATAGTACATGAAAACTCAGTAAGGGGTAGTAACAACAGGCAATATTAATAGTTTTGTACTCTGTTACACTAAAATCTACTCGTCCATCCTGTAGTTTGGTTGAGTCTTTTATCCACTCATGATATTATGACATTAAGCATTGATAATCTGGCAAAACATTGGTTCATTGAGTTAAGAGTATCTTCAAATGTGGATGCATTTTATTCTATCAGAATATCAGAAACACTGCATTGGATAAAGGGGGACAGGGTCCATAACTAAGGAGCTATTGACAACTTGGTGGCTTTAAGTTGGAGAGAGTCAGTTTTCTTTAAGGGTGTTGCCCACACTAGTAGTGAATTGCCCAACATCCATGAATATATGGGCAGTATAAAATGACTCAATGGTTTATTAAAAAAAAGAGTGGGGTAACAATGATGGGTGAAGCTGGGAGAAGATAGAGAAGCAGAGACAAATATGATAAAAAAACATGGAACGGCATGTGTGTATGGGATTACCAAACAATAAAATATATTTTTAAAAGAAGTCAACATCATCACCATCATCACCATAACACCATCAACACCACCACCGCCGCCGCCGCCGCCGCCACCACCACCACCACCACCACCACCACCACCAACAACAACAACAATATCCCTGAATCCCAACTGTGAATACCACCATGCTTCTCCTCAAGAAAGTCTTTCTGCTAGGGAAACCTCCATGTTTAGAGTAATGGACACAGATTTTCAGAACTCTAATTTTCATTCCAACCTCAGATTTTATCACCATCTGTGTCCATAAGATGTACATCTGTGGATCCAACAAACTGCAGATTAAAATATTCAAGGGGGAAAACGGGCATCTGTGCTGCACATGGGGGACCATTCCTGTCATATTTCTCTAAGCAATTCAGCACAAAGTTGGTCTGGACAGCACTTACACTGTGTTAGGTGTCCTAGGAGTCATTTAGAGATGGTATGATGTGTGCAAGAGGATGAGCACAAAAGTGCTGTTTTCTGTAAAGGAATCAAACACTCTTAGGTTCTGATATCCATAGTGTATTGATACTGCTCCCCTCCCTGTACTTTTTTTTGTAACAAAATACCTGACAAGAAGCAACTTAAGGGATGGGCTTATGTGTACTTACATTTCAAAGGATACAGTCTTTATATTTGAATATAGTCTGATATATTGCATTAGCACTCTGAAAAAAATAATAATGATAAAAACAGGAACTGGGGCCAGGCTAAGAGTGTGAAAGCCTGTCCCTTAGGCACCTACGTCCTCCAGTGGGGCCACCCATCAACAAATTGTGGCTCTACATTATTCCTGATGGATTTGTACCCTTTTCATCCTTCCTAGATTAGGTTGTTGTAGTTTCCCATCAACTTTAATCACAGGACATGGTAGCCACAGAAATACCGTAAGGGATATCTTATACTCTAGACATAATCTTTCTTACCTCCATTGTGGAAGCAATACAATTTCCCCATCTGGATCAATCACCCCTCCTAACACTGTCATTCCTTTCTTAGCCTGTTGGCTTAAAGCATCAGAAACCCAAGATGTCCAGGGGGGGAGTCTGAGCTTCCAGTTCGATAGAATGTTTGTTGTGGCTTCCTGACGAGAGTGTGCCCCACTCTAGAACCAAAACTTCTAGGCCAGCACAATGTAAGGTCAAGGAAATAATAAGCGAAAATGTTCCTACTGAGTCACTAGGGATCATAATGAGCTGAATCTTTCCTTTTCACCCCATAGATCCTGGCTATGGGGGAAACTGTACCTTATATTACACACAGATTCAAAAGATACACTGCCTTCTGGAGTACCTAGTTGGCATGGTAGCCTTCAAAAGGCCATTCCATGTTTCTATCTGGCCAGCTACTATAGGATGGTGGAGAACATACTAAGACCAGTGGATTCTACAACCCTGGGCCAAGTGTTGCACTTCTCTGGCTGTGAAATAAGTTTCTTGATTAGAAGCAATACTGTGTGGAATACCATAATGGTGGTTAAGGCATTCTGTAAATCCATGTTTGGTGGTTTTGGCAGAAGCATTACACACAGAAAAGGCAAGTCTATAACCTGAGTAAATATCCACTCTAGTAAGGAGTAAGTTTTGTGGTTTCCATAAAAGTGGTCCAATGTAGTTAATATCTGCCACCTGGTCACTGGCTGGTCACTCTGATGAACAGTGACATATCTGGGGCTCAGTGTTGAGCTCTGCCTTTGGCAGATCTGGCATTCAGTAAGTGGAAGTCTATGTTGTTGAGCCCATTTATAAACCCATTCCCATTGATGGGAATGGCTGAGGAAAAGAGTTGACTGTCCATTAAATGGGTCATTCTATCTATTTGATTCCTGAACTCCTTCTGAGCTGATGAGCACCACTATCTTCACATCCTTTGTCCATTTGGAGAGATCTATCCACATGTTTTTCCCCCAGATGTCATTCTTACCAATTTTCCAATCATGTTCTTTCCAAGTCCCTGACCATCCAGCCCATCCTTTGGCTGGCTACATGGCTACAAAAGCAAATGGATTCAGGGACCAATTGCATATCTGGTTATTTCTCTTTCTAAACAAAGTGTATGACCATGTTTACTACCTGTAATTCTGCCCGCTATGAAGATTTCTCTTTGTTGGTGTCTTTCAATGTCCCATAAAGGTTTGCAATGCTGCAGCCACCTATTTCTGGGTAGTGACTCCATAACATGCACAGCCATCAGTAAACCAGGTCCTAGTCTTTTCTTCCTCACTCAACTCATAGGGAACATGTCACAATGCTATAAGTGCATGTTTGTGGCAAATGGCATGATCACAGGAGTTGAAAACAGAAAAAAAAAGCATTTAAATAGCTTGTGCCCTCAGGACCTGCTCAGATCAGATCACATTTATACCATAGCTATTTGACAAGAGATTGTTGGTATACACATTCTACTTTATGACTTGGTGGATCAAATAACATCCAGTTCATGATGAGTACCTCAGGTTGCATGGTAACTTGGTGGTTCATTGTCAAATGTTCAATTTCCACTAAGGCCCAATTGCAGCCAAAGAGCTGTCTCTAAAAGGGAAAATAGTTGTCTGCAAATGATGGTAGCGCCTTACTCCAAAATCCCAAAGGTCTCTTTTCTGATTTATCTAGAAGCCTGCCACAGGCTCTAAACAGCATCCCTATCTGCCACTGATAGGGCAGCTACCATCAGCTCTGCTGGATTACAGGGTCCACTGTAGAGAAGCCTGGACAGCAGCCTGGACCTGCTGAACAGCCTTCTCCTGTTCCAGGCCCCACACAAAGCTAGCAACTTTCCAAGTCATTTGGTGTATGCGTGGGAGTAACATATTCAAGTGAGGAATGTACTGTCTCGAGAATGCAAATAGGCCCATTAAACACCATGTCCCTCTTTTAGTGGTGAGAGGGGCCAGGTATGATAACTTATCTTTCATCTTAGAAGGAATATGTCTGCATGTCTCATATCGCAGGACCCCTAAGAATTTCACTGAAGGAGAAGGCCCTTGAATTTTGGTTGAATTTATTTCCCATCCTCTGATGCATATATATGTTATCAATAACTTCAAGGTTGCTACCTCCTGTTCACTCGGTCCAGTTAGCATAATGTCATCAATACAGTGAACCAATAGATATTTGTGGAAGAGAAAGACAATCAAGACCCCTTCTAACTAATTTATGATGCAGGCTGCTTGAGGTAAAACAGTAGAGGTATACTGCTGGCCTTGCCAACTGAAAGCAAATTGCTTATGGACAGGTGCTGAGAAGATGTAATTTGCTAAGTCAATTACTGTATACCATGTACCAGGAGATTGTTAGTCTGATGGTATGAACACCACATATGGTGCAGAAGCTGTGATTACAACCATTATTTGCCAGAGTTTTCAGTCTTCCATTGTCATTCTCCGTGATCCATCTGTCTTCTGCACCAGCAGATAGGAGAGTTAAAGGAAGATGAGGTAGGAACCACCTCCCTTGCATCTTTTAAGCCCTCAATGGTGACAGTAATTTCTACAATTCCTCTAGGAATTCAATAGTATTTTTGATTCACCATTTTCCTTGGTCAACATAACTCTAAAGGCTTCAATTTAGCCTTTCCAACCATAATATTCTTCACTTCACAGGTCAGGCAACCAATGTGAGAATTCTGCCAATTTCTAAAAGCATCTATTCCATTTATACTTTCTGGAATTGGGGAAGTAATCATGGGATGAATCCAGAGATCCACTGGACTTATTTTGAATTGGATGTTCCCCCAGATTCCATTAATCACCTGACCTCCATAAGTCTCTACTTTAACTGGAGGGCTACAGTGTTTTGTGGCATCTACTGGAATCAGCATCAGTTCAGAATCAGTATCCAATAGTCCCCAGGAACTCTGACCGTTTCCTTCCCCCAGTGTACAGTTTGTTACCTTTGTAAAAGGCTGTAGGTAACAGGGCCCCAGACCTTAGCACAACTGACTCGGTGACGGAAGTGCCATTCAGGAAGTCTCAGCAGATGGACAGCACCACCTGCCAAAACTAAAACACAGACCTAATCTATCAACGTCCATATAGTTCTAGGAAAATCTCAAAATGTACTAACTTTGTTTTTTTTATTTTAGCTTCTGTAGTTCTACTTCTGGCTAACTGTTCTTATTAATTGAATTATATCAACTCAGAATGTGGGGTCCTTTTTTATAATTGGATATTTTTATTTACATTTCAAATGTTATTCCCTTTCCTGGTTTCCCGGACATAAGCCCCCATATGCCATCCTTTCCCCCTTCTTCTATAAGGGTGTTCCCCTACCCAACTACCCCTATTCCAGCTTCCCCCTAACATTCTCCTGCACTGGGGGGTGTCCAGCTTTGGCAGGACCAAGGATTTCTCCTCCCATTGGTGCTCAACAAAGCCATCCTCTGCTACATATGCAGCTGGAGCCATGGGTCTGTCTATGTGTACTCTTTGGGTAGTTTAGTCCCTGGGAGCTCTGGCTGGTTGGTATTGTTGTTCTTATGGGGTTGCAAACCCCTACAGCTCCTTTAATCCTTTCTCTAATTCCTCCATTGGGAACCCTGTGCTCAGTTCAATGGTTTGCTGCTAGCATTCACCTCTGTATTTGTCATGCTCTGGCTGAGCCTCTCAGAAGACAGCTATTACCAGGCTCCTGTCATCATGTAATTCTTGGCATCATAGATATTCTCTAGTTTTGGTGGCTGTATATATATGGGCTCTATCCCCAGGTGGGGCAGGCTCTGAATGGCCATTTCTATAGTCTCTGCTCCAAACTTTGTCTCTATATCTTATCCTATAAATATTTTTGTTCCCCCTTTTAAGATGGACTGAAGCATCCATACTTTGTTCATCCTTCTTCTTGAGCTTCATGTGGTCTGTGGATTGTATCTTGGGTAATTCAAGCTTTTGGGCTAATATCCACCTATCAATGAGTGCATACCAAGAACATGGGGTTCTTTTAATTTATTTTTTTTCTTAAAATCTCATCTTGAGAAAAGTTCAGTGCTACACTGGGATCCTCAGCACCGAGTCTAGTTGCTGGTCAGCTGATGAAGACTTTCTACTGGCTTAAACCCAGGTCCAAGCAGTCTTTTCTGGTGAATACCCATGACATGTCCCTAACAGTAAAACTTTTACATATTTTTATCAAGGTCCTTCCTCAGGGGAAATTGGCTGTGTCCCTTCATTTAAAATGTTCTGGGTCTGAAAACTGGCTCGAATCTGAAAATTGATTCATGGGCTGGGATTCCCTTTTACCAAGATCCCATGGAGCCTTCTTTCATTAGTTTGAGAGTTTTCCCACTTATACAGATCACACAAAGTGTGTGATCTTATGTAGATCAAATGAAAATTCAGTAGGTCTCGTATCCATTTCATGTCTGGGAACATCAGGATTGATTAGCCAGGACCAAAGGTCTACCATGCGAGTCATACCACCATAGAATTCACTTTGCCTGTCAGGTCACTGTGGATATTTCTTCGTCTGTGCTGTCCATTATGATAATTACAATCACTTTGCCTTTGGTGATGCAGTGCTGCCACCTGGCCTCTGGTACTTCAGGGCCCAATTAAGCCCATTGCATTTAATTCATCCAAGTGAGCATCCGTGTCTCCAACCCTAAGGTCTGGAATAAGGAAACGAGAGATAACAAAGCTCTTCAAATGTGCTGAAGAGCTCTCAGCATTTTTTGTTCTGTAGCATTAGTGAAAGGCAAGTGTTCTAGGCATTTCCATTGTGGTGGATTAGGTTTTATACAGTTACCCACTATAGCATTACAATTTCCCTGTGCCTTAAAATCCCTTTGTTAACACTAAGCTAAGGGATATCAGGCATCTCTGAATTCTTTTCAATAGTCCATCTCTTGACAAATGTTTCATCCAACCATTCAAAGAAACTTTTGATACTTTTTTTCTTAACTGTGTGAACTTCCATAATAAAACTTAGAACCTCCACTTAGAGGGCCCATGTTTATGGGTCCAGTCTTATGTTTCTTCCACCAGTATCCTACACCCTTAAAATTCATCCCCACACATATTCCCCAGCCCTCTCCTTGAGTAAATTGGAAAACTCATTAAACTCTTTAGCAGTGTAGTACACATCCTTATGGACGACGCTTTCTACTCCCCTCTAGGAACCTGCTTAGTCTTCAGTCAGGTTATAGGTCTAGAAGCAAGTATTGGTGGGCCCTGAATGACATTAGTGGTGTCTTGCCTGGCATTTCCTCCAGAGAAAGTCCCTGCTAGTTTAGAAGACAAGGAAGGATTACTTTTCTCGATCAAAGATGAAAACGGCAGTATTTAGGGGTTGGGGTATGAGTACACCTTCTGTTGCAGGTGGAGTGACTACAGGCTCAGGTGAGAAAAACCCTTGAGTGAGTATCTGAGGGTTCAAAGTTCTTAGCTCCAATAGGGTTCTCCCATGCATCCCATCTTAAGATACAGGATCCCATTCTTTACCAATTCATGCCCTGACTTTAACTGCCAACCCTCAGAGGCTTGGACTTGAATTTTTGTTGTAATGCAGCCAACCTTACAATGAGAGTTTTGGTTTGTTTCTCTGCAATTTGATCTCTGTGGCTGTTGGAGAGAAGGCTTTCTTCCAGAACAGGCTTAGGAACCTAAGACTGTTTATGTGCATCTGGAGCTGGTCAGTTTTATCACTAAGTTCATTGTTCCTCACCATATTCTGAGATGGTGGGCAGTGGTTAATTTGATCAAGGAACTTGTTTGTTTCCTTTGTCAATGGATCCCAAGATGCTAGGAGCCACTAACTGGCATTGTCACTTCCCGTACTTTCCACAAACTGTCAACACTTTTTATTGTCACCAAGTTCCCTCTCACATTTGGTGAATAAGGATAATCAAATGCATTTGTCTCCTTAAGTTTGTAAAATAGTTCACAACATGGGCTCTCAGGGTTCTCTGAGCTCTCACGAGAGGCTTATGCAACTGGAGAGGCTTCGGTAACTGTTGGGGTTGCCAAATTAGAAAGCCTATTCCAGATACATAAAATATTCATCCTTATACCTCTGTTGCTTTAGAACCCCTTATGATAAGAAGTATGTATTATTAGTTAGGGTTTTCTAGAGTAACAAAATTTACAGAATGAATCTTTCTGTCACCTCTATGTCAGTTATACCTAAATCTATCTATAAAGGAGATTTATTAGAATGACTTACAGGCTATAGTCCAGCAAATCCAACAATGGCTGCCTCCAAACAGAAAGTCCAAGAACAACCCAGTAGTTGTTCAGACAACCAGGCTGGATGCCTCAGTCTATTTTTAGTATGTGATGGAATTTTAGAGAAGTATATTCTAATGTCAATGAAAAATAGACTTAGTAGCAAGAGTGGGAGCAAGCAGGCACACACACACACACACACACACACACACACACACAGATATGGATTAGAAGGGGGTCTTCCCACTTCAAATGATTTAATTAAGAAAAATATCCTTCACAGGTATGTTCAGTCATTTGAGTTTGTTCATTCCAGATATAGTCTAGTTGACAATCAAAAATAGTCATTACAAAGACCAAGTGTTCAAACACAGGAGGCTATGACAGATATTTCACATATAAAGCATAGCACATTGGGGTACTAGAACCAATATCCCACAGGTCTCTGGGGTTACTGCAGTAATATCTGTAATATTTGTAGTCTTGCTGAAAATGGAAAACTTACTCGATTCCTTTCTCCAGATAACATTTATCAACCAGTTCAAATGCAATAACCACAGGCTGTTTGTCAATCTTTATTTCAAGTAAAAAGTAACCTTCAAAAGAACTAGTCAGGTGATCTGGTAAGACAAATGCCTAAATTGGGTTCCTAAGTTAACCTCTATATTCTCGAATTTAAATATGCATTAGAAATTTTGAGCCAAATCACATTTCCCACTAACCATATTGAATATTAAAACCATTCAAGATTGAGATTTAATAAGACCAGTAATTTCTACTGTTTCATCAAGCTAAGTAAGTCCTTGTCAGAGTGGGGAGGTTGGGGCTAGAAGGTCAAGAGAGTGATGCTTGCCACCAAGGAACCTTTGGAGAATGTCTGGATATATTTCTGGTTGTCATAATTGAGGAGACAGAAGGGTTGAATGCAGAATCCAGTGGGAAAAGGCCAGAGATGCTGTCAAACATCATGTAACACACAGGATAGCCCCTAGCTAAGGGTCATCTAGCCCAAAGCGTCAATGGTGTCAGGCTGAGAAATCCCTAGTTAAGTGAAAACCGGCTTTTCCCCTGGTCCCACAACTGTCAATACAATCTGGTGCCACTGTCCTGATTTGTGGTAATCACTAGAGGTTTTTCAAACTGTTGCTTTGTGTTATCAGTGCAGATGTCAACTGAGTAGAGACAGTAAACAATGCCTTATGACCACTGCATTACTGTGAGAATAACTCCAGCATCACAGGTCCCCACTGAAAGGACCTAAGGAGTCATGGGTCACAATGAGGATCGATGAAATAGACACATGCTTGGCAACATTTTCTCTAAGAAACAGATAGGAAATATTTTTAACCTAGTTAGTCATATGAACTCTGTTTTCAAAAAACAGCTGTTGACAGTACTACCTGACTGTGACTAGATCTGGCCAGCAACAGCAATTTGCTGACCTCTGAACTAGATTATGTATTGGCAAAATTGCATTGGCCATATTGTTTAGTTTAGTTTTAAATATGTGTGTGATATTCCCCTTATCTTATAAATCATGGATTGGTAGATAAGCCAAGTTGACTGATGGGTATATTATATCTTCGTGGCTCTTCCAGAAAAAGACAGTCCAAACTGTTGGGACATGATTTTCTACAAAGCCCTCTCAATCACAGCCAGTGAGATGAATGCAAGGTCAGCCTTACAGGGTCAGTGGTTTTCCTTGTGCTGAAGACTGAACCCAGGGCCTCCTCCTGCTAGAGAGGCACTCTATCTAGAGAGTCAGAACCCACAACAGAGCGCTTTGTGAAGTCTCTTGCATATCTTCCAGTTTGTAGTTCCTAATGGCTACATATTAAAACTTAGGTGGGATGGAGATGTATTTTCCTCAGAATGTCACTCTTCAGCTATTTGCCTTACAGTTACAGCTTACAGTTCTGCTGGTTTCCAGAAGAATGAGCAATAGTGGGCAGCTTTAACATATGCTGAGAGGTTTTGGTTTTCTCTCTTGATTCTACCACTAAATGATAATTAAACAGATTCTTTTTAAATTTTTTTATTGTATATTTCTTTAATTACATTTCAAAGGTTATTCCCCTTCCTGGTTTCCTGTCCATAAGCCCACATTCTCTCCCCTCCCCCTCCCCCATACGGATACTCCCCCTATACGTTCACCCTTATTGCCCTCTCCCATGTTCCCCTGCACTGGGAGTCCAACCCTGGCAAGACCAAGGGCTTTCCCTTCCACTGGTGCCCCAAAAAGGCTATTCTCTGCTACATATGCATTTGGAGCCCAGGGTCAGTCCATGTACAGTCGTCTTTGGGTAGAGGCTTAGTCCCTGGAAGCTCTGGTTGGTTGGCATTGTTGTTCTTATGGGGTTGCAAGCTCCTTCAGCTCTTTCAGTCTTCCTCTAATTCCCCCCAAGGGAGTCCTGTTCTTAGTTCGGTGGTTTGCTGCTAGCATTGAACTCTGTATTGGACATGCTCTGGATGTGCCTCTCAGGAGAGATATATATCCAGTCACTTTGCACATGTGTTTTTTAGCTTCATCAATCTTATCTAGTTTTGGTGGCTGTATATAAATATATATGGGCCACATGTGTGTCAGGCTCTGAATGGCCATTCCTTGAGTTGCTGCTCTAAACTTTGATTCCATATCCCCACCTATGAATATTTTCCCCCTTTTAAGAATGAGTGGGAGCATCTGCATTTTGGTCATCCTTCTTGAACTTCTTGTGGTCTGTAAATTGCATCTTGGGTAATTTGAGCTTTTTGGCTAATATCCACTTATCAATGAGTCCATACCAAGTGTGTTTTTCTGTGATTGAGTAACCTCACTCAGGATGATATTTTCTAGTTCATTCCATTTGCCTATGAATTTCATGAAGTCATTGTTTTTGATAGCTGAGTTCCATTGTGTAGATGTACCACATTTTTTGTTTCCATTCCTCTGTTGAAGGGCATCTGGGTTCTTTCCAGCTTTTGACTATTATAAATAAGGCAGCTAGGAACGTAGTGGAGCATGTGTCTTTGTTGTATGTTAGAGCATATTTTGGGTATATGCCCAGGAGAGGTATAGCTGGGTCCTCAGGTAGTGGAATGTCCAATTTTCTGAGAAACCTCCAGAGTGACTTCCAGAGTGGTTGTGCCAGTTTGCAATCCCACCAACAATGGAGGAGTGTTCCTCTTTCTCCACATCCTCGCCAGCATCTGCTGTCACTTAAGTTTTTTATTTTAGCCATTCTGACTGGTGTGAGGTGGAATCTCAGGGTTGTTTTGATTTGCATTTCCCTGATGACTAAGAATGTTGAATACTTCTTTAGGTGCCTTTTGGCCACTTGATAATCCTCAGCTGAGAATGTTTTGTTAACTCTGTACCCCATTTTTTAATAGCGTGACTTGACTCTCTGGAGTCTAACTTCTTGAATTCTTCGTATATTTTGGATATTAGCCCTCTATCAGTTGTAGGACTGGTAAAGTTTTTTCCCAATCTGTTGGTTGCCATTTTGTCCTAATGACAGTGTCTTTTGCTTTACAAAAGCTTTGCAGTTTTATGAGGTCCCATTTGTCAATTCTTGATCTTAGAGCATAAGCCATTCATGTTTTGTCCAGGAAATTTTCCAGAGTGCCCATGTGTTCGAGACTCTTACCCACATTTTCTTCTATTAGTTTGAGTGTATCTGGTTTGATGTGGAGGTCCTTGATCCACTTGGCCTTAAGCTTTATACAGGGTGATTAAGAATGGATCAATTTGCATTAGTCTACATGCTGACCTCCAGTTGAACCTGCACCATTTGTTGAGAATGCTATCTTTCTTCCATTGGATGGTATTAACTCCTTTGTCAAAGATCAAGTGGCTATAGCTGTGTGGGTTCATTTCTGGGTCTTCAATTCTGTTCCACTGATCTACCTGCCTGTCTCTGTACCAATAACATACAGTTTTTATGACTATTGCTCTGTAATACTGCTTGAAGTCAGGGATGGTGATTCCCCCAGAACTTCTTTTATTGTTGAGTATAGTTTTCGCTATCCTGAGTTTTTTGTTATTCCAAATGAATTTGCAAATTGATTTTTCTATCTCTATAAAGAATTGAGTAGGAATTTTGATGGGGATTGCATTGAATCTGTAGATTGCTTTTGGCAAAATGGTCATCTTTACTAATCCTGCCAATTCATGAGCATGGAAGATCTTTCCATCTTCTGAGATATTCCTCAATTTCTTTCTTCAGAGATTTGAAGTTCTTGTCATACAGATCTTTCACTTGCTTGGTTAAAGTCACACCAAGATATTTTATGTTATTTGGGACTATTGTGAAGGGTGTAATTTCCTTAATTTCTTTCTCAGCCTTTATCATTTATCGTTTGAGTAGAGGAAGGCTACTGATTTGTTTGAGTTAATTTTATACCTCGACACTTTGCTGAAGTTGTTTATCAGGTTAAGTAGTTCTTTGGTGGACCTTTTTGGGATGCTTAAGTACACTATCATATCATCTGCAAATAGTGATATTTTGATTTTTTCCCTTCCAATCTGTATCCCTTTGACCTCCTTTCCCTGTCTGATTGCTCTGGGTAGGACTTCGAGTACTATATTGAATAAGTAGGGAGAGAGTGGGCAGCATTGTCTAGTTCTTGATTTTAGTGTGATTGCTTCAAGTTTCTCTCAATTTAGTTTGATGTTAGCTACTGGTTTGCTGTATATTGCTTTTACTATATTTAGATATGGGCCTTGAATTCCTGATCTTTCCTGATCTTTTATCATGAAGGGGTGTTGAATTTTGTCAAATGCTTTCTCAGCATCTAATGAAATGAGGTTCTTATCTTTGAGTTTGTTTATATAGTGGATTACATTGATAGATTTTTGTATATTAAACCATCCCTGCATCCCTGGGATGAAGCCTACTTGATCATGATGGATGATCATTTTGATGTGTTCTTGGATTCAGTTTGCAAGAATTTTATTGAGTATTTTTGCGTCAATATTCCTAAGGGAAATTGGTCTGCAGTTCTCTTTCTTTGTTGGATCTTCGTGTGGTTTTGGTATAAGATAATTGTGGTTTCATAGAAGGAATTCGGTAGTGCTCTGTCTGTTTTAATTTGTGGAATAGTTTAGACAGTATTGGTATGAGGTCTTCTATGAAGGTCTGATATATTTCTGCACTGAACCCATCTGGACCTGGGTTCTTTTTGGTTGGGAGACTTTTAATAACTGCTTCTATTTCTTTAGGAGTTATGGGGTTGTTTAGATGATTTATTTGTTCCTGATTTATCTTTGGTACCTGGTATCTGTCTAGAAAATTGTCCATTTCCTCCAGATTTTCCAGTTTTGTTGAATATAGGCTTTTGTAGTAGGATCTGATTCTCTTCTTATGTCTCCCTTTTCATTTCTGATTTTCTTAATTTGGATACACTCCCTATGACCTCTAGTTAGTCTGGCCAAGGGTTTATCTATCTTAATGATTTTTTTTCAAAGAACCAGCTCCTGCTTTTGTTGATTCTTTGTATAGTCCTTTTCATTTCTACTTGGTTGATTTCAGCTCTGAGTTTGATTATTTCCTGCCTTCTACTCCTCTTGGGTTTATTTATTTCTTTTTGTTCTAGAGCTTTTAGGTGTGCTGTCAAGCTGCTGACATATGCTCTCTCCTGTTTCTTTCTGCAGGCACTCAGCGCTATGAGTTTTCCTCTTAGCACAGCTTTCATTGTGTCCCATAAGTTTGGGTATGTTGTGCCTTCATTTTCATTAAATTCTAAAAAGTTTTTAATTTCTTTCTTTATTTCTTCCTTGACCAGGTTGTCATTGAGTAGAGCATTGTTCAACCTCCATGTATATGTAGCCTTTCTGTCATTATTGCTGTTATTGAAGACCAGTCTTAGTGTGTGGTGATCTGATAGGATGCATGGGATTATTTCTATCTTCCTGTATCTGTTGAGGCCTGTTTTGTGACCGATTATATGGTCAATTTTGGAGAAGGTTCCTGCGGTGCTGAGAAGAAGGTATATCCTTTTGTTTTAGGATGGAATGTTCTATAATATCTGTTAAACCCAATTGGTTCATAACCTGTTAGTTTCTCTATGTCTCTGCTTAATTTCTGTTTCCGTGATCTGTCCAGTGATTAGAGTGGGGTGTTGAAATCTCCTACTATTATTGTGTGAGGTGCAATGTGTGCTTTGAGCTTTAGTAAGGTTTCTTTTATGAATGTAGGTGCCCTTGTATTTGGAGCACAGATATTTAGGATTGAGAGTTCATCTTGGTGGATTTTTCCTTTGATGAATATGAAGTGTTCTTTCGTATCATTTTTAATGACTCTTGGTTGAAAGTCAATTTTATTTGATAATAGAATGGCAACTCCAGCTTTTTTCTTCAGGCCATTTGCTTGGAAAAATTTTTTCAACCATTTACTCTGAGGTATTGTCTGTCTTTGTCTCTGAGGTGTGTTTCCTGCATGTAGAAAAATGCTGGGTCCTCTTTAGGTATTCAGTCTTTTAGTCTATGTCTTTTTATTGGGGAATTGGGTCCGTTGATGTTGAGAGATATTAAGGAATAGTGATTGTTGCTTCCTGTTATTTTCATTGCTAGAAGTGGAATTATGTTTGTTTGTCTCTCTTTTGGTTTCATTGCAAGGAAATTATATTCTTGCTTTCTGTACAGTGTAGTTTCTCTCCTTGTGTTGGAGTTTTCCATCTATTACCCTTTGTAGGGCTGGATTTGTAGAAAGATATTGTGTAAATTTGGTTTTGTCATGGAATATCTTCATTTCTCCATCTATGTTCATTGAAAGTTTGCTGGATACAGTAACTTGGGCTGGCATTTGTGTTCTCTTAGGATCTGTATGACATCTGTCCAGGATCTTCTGGCTTTCATAGTCTCTGGTGAGAAGTCTGGTGTAATACTTATTGGTCTGCCTTTATATGTCACTTGTCCTTCTTCCCTTACTGCTTTTAATATTCTTTCTTTATTTTGTGCATTTGGTGTTTTAACTATTATGTGACGGGAGGAATTTCTCTTCTGGTCTAATCTATTTGGAGTTCTATAGGCTTCTTGTATGTTTATGGGTATCTATTTCTTTAGGTTAGGGAAGTTTTCTTCTATAATTTTGTTGCATATATTTACTGGTCCCTTAAGTTGGGAGTCTTCACTTTCTTCTATACCTATTATCCTTAGGTTTGATCTTCTCATTGTGTCCTGGATTTCCTGTTTGATTTGGGCTAGGAGCTTTTTGCGTTTAACATTATCTTTGACAGTAATGTCGACATTTTCTATGGTATCTTCTGCCCCTGAGATTCTCTCTTCTATTTCTTGTATTCTGTTGGTGATGCTTGTGTCTACAGCTCCTTGTGTCTTCTTTTGGTTTTCTATATCCAGGGTTGTCTCCCTTTGTGCTTTCTTTATTGTTTCTATTTCCATTTTCAATTCTCCCACCTGTTTGTTTGTGTTTCCTGTAATTCTTGTTTTCCTGTAATTCCTTGTTTTCCTGTAATTCTTTCAGTGATTTTTGTGCTTCCTCTCTAAGGGCTTCTACTTGTTTACTTGTACTTTCCTGCATTTCTCTAAGAGAGTTCTTTATGTCTTTCTTAAAGTCCTCCATCATTATCAAAAAATGTGATTTCAAATCTAAATCTTGCTTTTCTGGTGTGTTTGGATATCCAGTATTTTCTTTGGTGGGAGTAATGGGCTCTGATGATGCCAAGTAGTCTTGGTTTCTGTTGATTATGTTCCTGCGCTTACCTTTAGTCATTGGATTGTCTCTGGTGTTTGCTTGTCTTGCTGTTTCTGGGAGTGACTTGGCCCTGCTGTAGGCCTCTGTGTCAGCACTCCTGTAGAACTGTTTTCCTGTTTTCTTTCAGCCTTTCCTGAGAACAGGTGCTCTGCTCTCAGTTGTGGCAGCACTTCTGGAGACTGTCTTCCAGCTCTAGGCATGGGCAGGAATCAAAGGGTCCTGCCCCTGATTGCTCCTGTAAGTCCTTGCACCCAGCGGGCACAGTTGGCACTATGTGATTTCCTTTTGGGTCTGGACTGTGGGCAGAGGGTATTCTCCTCTGACTTCTTAGGAGTATCCATACTTCTGAGGTTCCAGCTCTCCCCCATAGAATTTCGGTGCAGGGACCTGTGGGATGGTATCCTAAAAAGATTCTTGAATTGTGTTATTTTTATTTTTCTGTTTTATCAGTTTCACCAATAATGTACTCCAGTCAGTGTTCACTACAGTCATCACTGTTGGCTTATTGACAAATTTGAGCACTGCTTACTAATTTCTGTTTATCTAACTGGTAAGATTTTTTTTTCGGAGCTGGGGACCGAACCCAGGGCCTTGCGCTTGCTAGGCAAGCGCTCTACCACTGAGCTAAATCCCCAACCCCAAGATTATTTTTAAAATGGAGAAATGGAACTGCATTTTCATTGAGTAATATCCTTTGATGCTTATGCCATTCTCCTTCAGAGAATGGAGAATTATTAGAATTATGATAACAATTTACTAACCAATAATCAGTTTTGACACAGTAAACTGGAGAAATTAAAGCAGAAATTTCCTTGAACTGTCCATAGAATCTCCGAAACTGTGGAACTGCCCTTTCAAGTGATCGGCTCTTTACTTGGCCAGAATGATCTGCTGTTTTTAGTGTCACTACCACATATGGACACCTAAAAGATCTGGAGCTGCCAGAACTCTTAGCTATGCCCATGTTCTACTTAAATATGTGAATAAAAGTTGATTAATTAAGGCAGAACAATCCTTGGTCTGCACTTTCTGGGTAGAACATCTTAAATTACACCGTCAGAGGTTATCACTTCAAGCAAGAAGGGTAAAAGCAACCAAGGCATTAGGGAAGAGCCTGGCTGGAGTAAGGACACTCAAGAATAGGACTGGCTCACTCCCCAGTGGCCCTTCTGCTATTGGTACTAGACTGCCACTCACCTGGCTGGTGACCTCAGATTTAGCATCCAGCATCTGCCCCTGGGCATATACCTAGGTCACGCTTGCATGTTCTGAATAAAGTTTTCAAAAAGAAAGCATTGATTTGTATTGGTACAGAAAGTGAGAGAACATTTTGAGTTTAGCTATGGTTTGTTCTACAAAGGTTCATGTGTTGAGTAGGACTCAGTCTCTAAAAGAATAGTATTTAGAGATGGTAGAAACTTTGAGAGGTTGGTCATGGGAGCACTTCCCTCAGAAGGGACTAACACCCATCTTGAGAGTCAATCAGGTCTCAAGATAGACTAGATAGATAGACTAGATAGCATAGAGTGCACTGATAATTAAACAATCAATAATGGGCTATAATAAGGCAAGGTCATCATATGTGTACTACCATAGGATTATAAATGGTGCTTAGGAGAAAGAAGAAAGGTAGAATTCCTGGTGGTACATAGATGTAGGGTACCATCAAATGCTTAACTCAGATGCTTTTAAAAGACTTAGAGCAGAAATAGAGATGGCTTGGAGGGATGAGCTGCAGTCCAGCTGATCCAGCCACAAAGTGTCCAGGTACCTCTCAGTTTGGCCATGTTTCTACACATTGTTTCCAGGCAGAGATGTTCATTTAGGGGAAGATAGATAACAAGAAACTAGATCTCCCTCCTGGCACAAAATCCTTTCTAAACTCACTTTCCCATTGTTCATGAAGTTAATTATTAAAAAATTTGACTCAAAGGACACAGGAGTCACTGGCCTGGGGTTGTCTGGTGACTGTTGATTTGTCTGGGACCCTTAGTTATGACTTAAACCTATCATTTCTGACCTCTTAAGTAAAGAACTCCTTTACCCTACCTCTTTCCCCTTTAACACCTCTATACCAGCAGTTAAGGAACCTATCCCCTGGTTCAAGACATTAGGCACGTTTATTCTGAAGTGGTTCCCCTCCCTCCTGTTGTGGTTAACCCTTACTTCTTTCCACTATCCCCTTGGGGACTTCTGATTTTTCAGTCCTAGATCTCAAGCATGCGTTTTTCGCTATCCCTCTAGATACCCCGTTACAGGACATATTTGCCTTTACCTGGACAAATACTAACACCCATTTCTCTAATCAACTTATCTGGTCTGTTCTACCTCAGGGATTCTGGGACAGCCCATACCTATTTGGCCAGGCCCTGCCTTCTGACTTATTTTCTCTGTCTTTCCCTAAATCTAAGATTGTGCATTACATTGATGATATCCTCTGTAGCCCTTCTCTAAGAATTAGCAAAGCTGACACCTCTACTCTTCTAAACTTCCTTTCCAGTCAAGGCTACAGGGTCTCACCTTCTAAAGTCCAACTGTCCACTCCTCAGGTCACCTATTTGGGACTAACAATTACCCCAACCCACAAGGCTATTACCTTAGATAGAAAGAATCTGATTCAGTTTCTAACTGTCCCTTCTACAATTGATTTTTATCATTCCTAGGAAAGCTATTTTTTTATGTTTCTGGGTTCCTCCCTTTTCCTTCCTTTCTCATCCTTTATGTGAAGCAGTGTTAGGCGCTACTCATGAACCTCTTCTCAAACCTGTTACCAAGCCCATTCAAAGGCTCCAACCTGCTCTCCTTAAGGCCCCGTCTTACATCTCCCTGACCTGATTTGTCCCTTTTCCTTCTGTGCAACTAAAAAGGAGGGATTTGCCCAGCTTTTATGAGATGAGCCATCATGGCTCTGAAAGACACCACTATTCCCATGTCAACATCATTGCTTTGTGCAGTGGTCTGCGATGTCACCTCCTGACCCCCATTTTCTAATGTGTCATGAGCCCTGGCTGATGCAGATGTTTAATCTTGCCTTTCCTACACACAGGGTCACAAGATAAGCCTCAGATATTTTGTCAGCAACCTAAAGGAGACTAAGAAAGAACCCATGCTTAGATGAGAAGTACAATTATGACTGAATCAAAGGGGAAATTCTGTCCAATTGTTTCTAAAAGACTTTAATATGGCTCCATACAATGGGTATGAAATATCCTTTGGAGATTTGGAAGTTTGTCTAACATCTGTAGATGAATGGGGCACGTGTGTGTTACAATGTATGTATGGAGGTCTGAAGATAATTTTCAGGAGTCAATCCTCTTTTCTCCACCATGGGTTCTGGGAACTGACTTCAAATTGTTAGGCTTGTCCAGCAAGGGCATCTTGCTGGCATATACACACACGCACACATGCATATATACCATACATACTTCACCACATAAATACATATCACATATTCATAATGCACATACAATCTGTAAAATGTATGCACAATACTGGTGAAGAAAATAGGCACTAAAGTTTACCATATTAAAAAACTAGGACACAATCATTTTTAAAGAGAATATTGAAAAGGCAAGTATCCCATATCCCTCCTACTCCCCCCCCCCCCAGCAGAATAATGTATAGAATGAACATAAATTTTAGCTATCTGTCTTGGGTCTTCTGATTTGGAGACAAATACAGTATATTTTTATTTAGGGGTGTGTGCATGCCATATGTTATGTGTGGAGGTATATGTGACATGTGACAGTGTGTGAGAATTGGTTCTCTCCTCTCATCTTGTGGGTCCTGGCGTCCTTAGGTTTGGTGGCAAGTTCCTTTAACTCTGGGTGAAATCATCAAAAACATTACATTAAAAAGTTCTTTTCCATATGTACAACAATGCCAAGCAACCAGAGCTTCCAGGGACTAAGCCACTACCTAAAGACTATACATGGACTGACCCTGGACTCTGACCTCATAGGTAGCAATGAATATCCTAGTAAGAGCACCAGTGGAAGGGGAAGCCCTGGGTCCTGCTAAGACTGAACCCCCAGTGAACTAGACTGTTGGGGGGAGGGCGGCAATGGGGGGAGGGTGGGGAGGGGAACATCCATAAGGGAGGGGAGGGGGAGGGGGATGTTTGCCCGGAAACCGGGAAAGGGAATAACACTCGAAATGTATATAAGAAATACTCAAGTTAATAAAAAAAAAGTTCTTTTCTTTTACTCTTTGCTCAAGTCTTGATTTCCCTATATATTTTCTTGGAGTAATTAAAACTGTTTCTACTCATCAATAAATAAATAATTACATTAGGATTTATAAGCATTTTAATATTTTCAAACATCACACAATCCATGTAAAAGAAAGACATTTCTACCTTTGCTATTTATGAATTAGTTCACATGATTTTAGGAACATGAACAGTAATAAATCATTCCTACCCCTCCAAAAGATATCTGGACAAAACAATTTTAAAAATAATCTTCAGTAATAGAAGTTAAAAAAGCAGCCGATGAAAACAGATGTCTCCTTTGTTTTGTATGAACTTCAAATTTTGTCATATGGCAAAAATGAAGGCTAAATTGGACTGAGTTCAACTCTGCATTTGGCATAGAATACGAAGCAGAATCTCCCTTGAAGGAAAAAAAATCTACAAAGTCTAAGTTCTCCATTTATAAAGCAAGCATGGCTTAGACATATTTAAGGCCAGAACTTTCTAAGTCTTTCTCAAAAAGTTTGAACGAAAATGATTTAGGATTTAAAATACTAACCAAAGAATGAAAGGGAGCCTAACTACTTGTGGGTTTTGAAAGAATAGTGTATTATACAGCTTAAGTCTTCACTTTGACTGATTTTAAGGGGAAATAAGACATAGTCTTTCACCAAGTAACTTTTTCCAATTTATAATTATTTTCCTGAATTAGAACTCAATGTGGCCATGTTTCTGTTTCAACAACCCCCGATCCCTACTTGTTCTGGGTTTACTCACAAACAACTTTTCATTGCTTTGGTCCCTCCAAATGCTTACAGATCTTAAACTTTGGAGAAGGCCATCTAATTTGAGCTTCAAACATAGTGTTCTGATTGATAACAGATTTAAGAGTTCTATAGTTCAGACTTACTCTGTAAAAACTGGGGGCTTGGGAATGTAGCCTTTGAAAGATAGACCTTTTGTGTGGACCCAGAATGTATTCCACTAAGCTAAAGTTTCCTCTGCCACAGCGCAGGGTCCCCTCATGTAAATGACCTCTCATTGATTATCCTGGACAATGAATCCACTATTTCTTTCGCTCTAATTAAACATTTTTTTGAAAGACCATTGGGGACACAGCACTGAAAAACTTCTGGTAAACTCAAAGGCACACATCATCCTTAATCACACAAGGATTTGCTGTGCAACTGAGGAGCAAGAGTGAGAGAAAGTAAATAATTAATGGGAACCATTTTGGGGAAGGATGCTGTTGTTGTAGGTCCAAAAAGAAATAAGAAGAAAGAGAGGAAAGAGGGAAAGAGGGAGGAATGGAGGGAAGGAAGAACAGAGGTAGGGCAGAGAGAGTCAGAGAGTGACAGAGACAGAGGCAGAGATAGAAGAGGGAGAAAGGCAGAGATAGACAGACAGACTGAGAGAGGAGGGCAGATTGTACTTGAAAGTTTTTTCCTTAGGTCAACGAAACGTGCAATTTTTTTTTGTTCATCAACGGAAGCAACAACATAGTAAAAATTTAACTCAGTTAAACTCTATCGGTTACAATGAAACTTGCCACAATTAACTCATCATAGGATGTATCCTGCTCCTTATATAAGTATATATGCAGTACCCATTTTTCTTTATACTTATTTCAAAACAAATAACCAGACTGTCTTACCAGTGGAAGTTGGGATATAACTTCCCAAGTACAAGGTAGAAAGATTTGGGTGAATACATTTTACTGCTCCCAGACAGAGAAGAATGGGGTGGAAAGGCCACATTTTTTCCAAATGGTAGCCCTGGGGTCTTGCCCATTATCCATGCAGCTTTGTCTGCTGTAGTTTATTAATTTTGTCCCATAGCAACCGTATTTTCACTGTGAGATGCCTTAACTGAGTGAAGCAGGGGATGAAGGAACGCATGACTAGATGAAAGCGAATTGCAGCTGATAGACGGAACTGCCAAGGTAGCTATGATCCCTGAGAGAAAAACATTTGAAGAGAGCTTCTCGGAAGCAAACGACCTCTTTCCAAACAGCTTTCCACATACCACCTTTCTACCTAAGTGTTAACTGTTGAGTAAAGCTGTTTGGGAACAGCAAAAGCATGCAGCCAACATCTGGAATGGATGCAATGTTTGACTTCATCACTCTCCAAAGAAGAGCAGGGTCCCTCACAGTACCCAGGCTTCCACTACATTTACTGTATGGAATAGTAACACCCATGCTTCTCAGTTCAGTGCTCATTCTCACTTCCTGTGATGGAAGGAGATTAACTGTTGCCTTCAGGAAACATCTGTACTGTTACTGCTTCCCTCCTTCCTCCACCCCTTCAGAATAATCTGTCTTTCCTAGTCATGAAGGAGTTGGTGGCACCTATGTTCTGAATGTTTATCTCCTAACAGTGTGGTGCAACGTAATCATGGTTTAGTAGTTTTTTAAAGTTTGAAGGCATCACCTTTAAGATGTGATGAGTCTGCTCCGGTCAATGGAACAGTGATGCTATTATTTGGGAAAGGTCCCTTACAAAAGGACATATGACATCCCTTTGTCTCTGTGACCTCATGTTTGGGATCAAACAAAAAGAATGTTAGAGTAAGTAATTTCTTGTTAGATATGACTCCCTTGATCTTGGGCTGCCCAGCTCCTAGAACCATGAGTCAAGAGTTTCTGTTAATTTTTAACTAACCAGCGTCGTGTGGTATTCTACTATAGCAGTAAGGTACTTTACAGGAAAAAGTAGTAATAATAGCATAAGAAGGCCCCGGGAACTGTTTTAGATGAGGAAAAAGAGACTTGCAGGAGAAAGGACAGAAACACAGAATACCTTCTACTGACGGTTGTTTGCTCAGAAACAAAAGCCGTGGAAGGAATATGAAGGAACAGAGGGGCACAGGAGTGTATCCTGATCTGGGGATTTTCCAAATCAGTCCTTTGGGACATCTTAGTTACTTGCGTTCTTATATCCCACAACACAACTTAAAGAAGAGCTTATTTGGACTTACGGTGCCATGATCCCTCACAGCAGGAAAGACACAACGGCCATGTCCACAGTCAGGAAGCAGAGACTGGCGGGTACCTGCACTTAGCCAGCTTTCTGTCCTTTGTTCAGCCTTAGACCCCAGTCTCTAGAAGTATATCCACTACACTTAGGGTAGGTCTTTCCTACCTAAACTAACCCAAACTATACCTCCAAGAAACGCCTAGGCATTGTTTTCATGGTGATTCTAAACCCTTCAAGTTAATCACAGTGGATATACATTGCAGTGATGGGAAATAGAGAATTATCCCTTCACTTGTGTGAATGAATTGTTGGTTATTTAACCTGTGGGATCCATGGAGCACTGGAAATGGGGAAATCTCCCCAGTCCAATTCTATTTGCCAACCAACTATTCTGGGAAATGCTGACTTTCCATTCCTCGCAGATTTCTTAAAGGTAACTGTCTCATCACTTACCTATTTCTTAACAAAAAGCTATTCCATGTGCAGACGTGAGACTTTCCCCACTCTGACTGTGATTTCTTATGTGTATGCAACCATCCTGGACCATGTAATGAACTATACAGCAAGGAAACATGTCATGTGACAGCCAACTGGCAGGCTGTCTCCTTACAGGGCTTTAGTTCAGACCAGCGGAGCCAGTACCAATTCTTCAACATACAGCGAAACAGAATCATGCTTAAGTTTTTCTGGGAAATAAGGAAGGATGAATTGCAATGTCAGTGCAAAACTATGCAGTCACTGATCTGCAGCAGAATGCATCTGGTTTCAGGTGCCCTTGTATCTTTTGAGAGTACAAATCAAATAACACCCTTCACCATGTAACACAGTCTGTATGCAAAAGCTTCTTGGGGTTGTGTGAATGCTTCCAGGTCTGGCTTGTGCTAAGATTTACCAAATAATATTTTTAAAATTGAAACTGAGCCTCGAGCCATAGGGAAGTGTTGTCTATGTTCCCCGAAATGGTTAATTAAGAATACCATGTTCTATTATACAGGAAGGAAGGAAGACTAAGGAATTCTAGAAACTGCCCAGGAAGGGTCCACTCATCACCATGTTCGCCACATGAGGGATACATACTTCCTAAGTGAATCGAGGAAACCACGCCCTCTCAAAGCACAGGCTTGAATCTTCTTTAACTTTGAATTGTCCAAGTGTTTGTACTTGTTTATTTCTCTCCCAGGCTCCTGTGTATCTTAATGTTGTCCTTTTTAAAAAGGTATTGGTTACTTACAGGGAAACAAATGGAGTGACTATGCCACTGTAGAAATCATTACTTTCTATTCACAATTGTAACTATTTGTGGGAACTGTTCACCTTTTCAGTTACTCTCCAGTTCCTTGGGAGTTAGGATTGCTTGTCTATAATGTGGACTGAGACGACATACTGTTCCAAACCCACCTGGGCAGAGTTTCGAGAGAACACAGGAATGGTCTGCTGATGAATGAGGGGTTTTCATAAGCTGGCTTCCATCCACTGCCCAGCTCCATCGATCTCTCTCCTGACCAAATTCATCCCATCCCCTAAGTCAGCGAAACTCTTCAGGGTTCCAGAAGATTCAGGGTTGAAACTCTTGAGGAGCGGGAACTATGGTGCACCATGTGTTTCCTGTGGATATTTTCTTCTTCCTCCATAATTTTGTCATCTTACCAGCCAAATTAATAACACCATCTCAAGCTCCCTATGTAAGGTCACTTCTTTCTTTCCTTGTCCAGTTCAACATAACAGAAAGCATAAAATTAAATTTCAGATTTCTGTTTACATCTCTCTTGCCCTAATCCCTATGGACTCTAGGGCAGGGCCCACTGGTTTATTATGTTTTTATCACCTACATGAGGACTGGTACTTACAATTAGGGAGCAAGGAATATCCGCACTTTTATTTGAAAAAAATATATATATATAGTTAAGAGTTTACTCTTAATAGCCTAAGTTCTTTTCATAATATAAATATAATAGTTATGTTCAGAGACTATGGGTGTTGTTGACTGTTTACCAATGGTGATGGTTATTCTTGGTTTTTGACTTGGCTACCTCAGGAATTAATTAAAACCCAAGTGGTTAGGCATACCTGTGAGGGACTTTTCTTTCAACTCAATTACTTAAAATGGAAATAAACACATTAAATCCATATCCTTTGAGGTGAAAAGATGCATCTTAAATCTGAACCATAACTTCCTGGTGGCAGCAAGATCATGGTAGAAGGAAGTCTTGCTTTTTTGCCCGCTTGTTCACACTCTTGCTGGAAACTTCATTCCTTCACAAACGTTAGAGCCTACTTTGGAATTCCAGCTTAGAGAGAAGAGCAGCTGAGATGCCAAGCCTTGAGGATGGAACAGTTTTTCAGTTCTTGGACTTTCTGTCAGGAGACAGCCATTATTTTTGGAATAGTTCTACTGTAACTTGAAAGCCACTCCGAGAAATTATACATATACATATATACATATATACATATATATACACACATACACACACACAGACACATATATATGTATATGTATGTATATACATACATATATATATATACATATATATATATATATATTCATTCATCCTTTTCCTTAGAGAACCCTGACTTAAAACCTAACACACACAGAGTTAGGTTCCATTCCCAGCAAAAATGAAAAGGAAGAAAGAAAAGTTATTTCTATTTTAGAGAAACACACATCCTCTTCAACTGGTGACGGTTTTGTAGAATTAGATCACAGGCAGCTGGCACCAACAAACAATTAACTTCTAAATTAAAAAAAAAGAAAACCTACATCTTTTAAAGCAAGTTCATTAGCCCTTCAGTCGCAGCAGCTCCTTCCTCCAGTTTGACCATTAAAGTCCTCATACTCTTTAGTCTTGATTTGCACGCTGAAGGTATACATTGACAGCCACCTCCACTCTGCAGGATGGTTTAGACCAGCCAGGATGAGGACAGTAATCTGGTTCTCAGTTGCCTTTGTCATCTTGTCCTTTCCCTCCTGGAACTCTTTCAGTAGGGCTACCGGATGTCACAGAAATGCATCCCGGGCAAAACGGGTATCATTTCTCTGTTTGACAAGTGTCCATGACTCTGAGCCCAGAGAGGATGTAATAAGCATACCCTGGGGCTTGGCCAGGATATTCTAGTCAGTTAGCAAAACAAGACAGAGGGCACAGGGCTTAACACCCATGACGGCTAGGACTGCACTTTGGAGCAGGCCACTTGACCCTTCCCAGGTGCAGCCTGGTGGTCGGCAGCTAAGGAAAAACAAGCACTTATAGCATCCTTCCTGTAGCTATGAGAACACATTGTCTCTGTTTATGCATAGGTCAGCTGCTTCCTAGCTCTGGAATGAAATCAAAATGGTGGCAGAGCGCGTGATACATGCTGGGTCAGCATTCTAAGAAGAGCAGGCTTAGTGCAGATGTGTCTGATAAAAAAACAGCTTTAGTTCATTACATGACACTTAGACAGGTGAAAAGAACTCACAGATTCAAGTTGGCTTCTCAAGAAAAAAAAGCAGTTCCCCAAGGAATCTTTTTCATGTTCACTAAGGTTAGGGAGCAGAGGTGTAATAACTATGCTACCTTAAAAAATGTGCTGAGACCCTTTGCATGTCCAAGACTTAAGAAATGAGCAAAACCTCCAAAAACTTGGAAATTGGAACAACATTCAACTTTTATCCTCCATGACAAGAATGTGACCTCACTCTGGATTCAGTTTAGCTCCCTTCACATCTTACTAATAAGAGTTTAGAGCTAATAATTGCTGTGAGTACAGTGACTGGGGAGCTGGACCCACCTGCCATTTGGAGAAAGAGGTACATTTCTAGTGTCCCAAGAACTAAAGGTGAAACCCGTGACATATGCCCTTATAGTTTTGTTACTTTTATTTTCTCCAGGAATGAAGTCTAGCATTATAAATATCAATATACAGAAGACACTGCATAGAGTGGTTGCCTGTTTACAAAGGGTGAAGGTATTGGCTCTGCCCTCCATCTCTAATGATGCACATTGTTGTCTCTGGAGCTTTGCTCTAATTCTCTCCACTCATAGTTTGACTTCTCCCACACATATACAACCATTCGGCCTTACAGCCATTTATGACAAAACCAGCTATTTATATGGCTGCTCTCATATCTAATGAAAAAGGACCAGACAACCAGAGAGTCAGAAAGTGCTGTCATCTGTTGACTATTATTTTCTAGACACTGATTTGCAGTTTACTTTACTAATCTCTCACAATGAACTTATGAGCTGACTAACGCCACCAATTCACAGTTTGCAGATGAGGAAAGTGAGTCAAGTGGTATTAACTTAGCCAGGGCCACATAACTGGTAAGTGACTTAGTTAGGATCGAAACCGAGGTTGGCGGGCATCAGATCTCATGATCTGTATGTGATACAGTGCAGATGGCTGCAGAGTACACAAGCTTGTTCATGAGACATCCTTGCTGGTGACCATCACACTGTCTTTAGAGATGAATGAATCCCTTGCAGCTTTACTCCCGGGAATTTTCAGTATGGGGCTCTTAGCCACTCATTTTCATGTTCTATTCAGATTTAACTTTCATGTAGGTTGCTTATCAAGGTTGCTGGGTCCTTAGGAATCATAGATGGCCATGTCTCTACTTCATGCTTTCTGGATATTGGTCCATGTCCTTGCTTTGTCACTCTTCACTTGTAGATACCAGGGATAAGTTTTGTAAGTTCTGAAGTTTCTATCCTCCATGTTAATATCATATCCTCCTCCATTTTAAATAGTTCCTTCACTTATTTAATTACTATAATAATAGAGATTGGACCTAGGGCCATGTTCATGACCTGCATCGTAAGCATTGTGCTATTAGCCCCAGACCACCTCACCTTGTTTTTAATTGATACAATGTTAATATATATGTATTACAATATATATATATACATATATATTAACACACACACACATATATATATATGATTTTGGATGATGTTATCAAACAAAAGTTCAAATAAGAATGCAGCATTAAAATCATTAATTAATAGTACTCCTGGGTGCTCATTGATTCTTTCGTTCACAAGTGAATTCGATGGTGTTTAATTAGCATTCACTGCCAAGTCAAGAACTTGACACAGCCAAGAATTTTCTTTAAAAAGTGCCCTGATGAATAATTGTCTTTATCGGGTTAGAGTGGTCTTGATTATTAATTGATGCAGGAGGGCCTGGTCCACTGTGGGCTCTCCCTAGAGGGCCGGGCTTGACTGTATACAAAACTAGCTGAGCATGAGCCTGAAAACCAGAAAGCCATCCAGAAAGTGAGTTAGCAAACAGTATGTCACCTGATTCCGGTCTGAGTGTCTGCCTGGAACCCCTGTCCTGCCTTCCCTTAATGAAGAACTATGACCTGGAAGAGTAAGACTTACTCCCCAAGCTGCTTTTGGTCAGAGTGTTTTCTCACAGCAGCAGAAGGAACAACAGGTGGATAGGAGGTGACTCATACTCTCTGGACTGCTCAGACACTGGAGAAGGAACAGATCTGGCTCAGCAAGGGTAAATAAAGTGTATCCCTAGTGTTGTGGGAGCATAGGCTAGGGTGACTCACTTTTCCTAAGGAAGCTTTCAAGAATTCACATAGGAGGCAACATTTGATCTAGTGTAGGAAAGGTAAGTAGGAGAGGTGGGTAAGGCTATCCAGTCAGAACAGATGGTGAAGACCACGATGTATGCTGGAGCAAGGTGTGTTCCAAGTAGACAGTCGAGAGACAAGAGAAAAGTGGGAGCAGAGATTGAGGAGGGTTGAACCAAGACAAATATTTTGATAGTTTCCTGTAATAGTGAATGAGTCTAGAGAAGAGAAGTGGGGCTGTGATAGCTTTGGGAATAGAAGAGGCAGACCCAGGAGAGAGGCAGTAGAGTAGGAAGCAGTGCCGAAGGCCAGGGACTTCTCCGAACTGCCCCATTGTGTGCTTAGGGGTGGGCCCTGAGGGGTCATTAAGAAGTAATTTCTGCTGTTAAGGGCTGTTCCATTTCAATCATTAAGGAAGGGAAATGACCTCATATTTTTGCTATGGTTAGGATGAGTCTATTAAATTATTATTTTTATGTGTGTATTTACTTCAACTGAGTATCCCAAAGGAGGAGAGTACATTCCCAAATGATGGAAAACTGAGAACCTTTACTGGGTGGTGCAGGGCTGCCCACGGAGTGTGTTTCTCTGCCATTTGATCCCTTCCACTTGAATTCTCCACGCAATAGCTATGATTCAGAAGCAAGCACGTGCTCAGAGATGGCCTCCCACAGTGATCCGAACACAGCATGGCAATTTAGCATGCTTCATTTTAATTTGGACAAAAACGATTTCCAACCTAGTTTTTCAAGACGTTTCGAGAGGTAACAGGGTTTGTAGGATCTTTCCTTTTGGTTGCAAGCATACAACTTTCCTTTGCTGGTCAATACAGACAGGAAGATTGTGGTGCTGCTGTCAAGCTGTTGAAACAGTTTGCCCAACCAGATGGACCCCGATTTAACAGATAATCACAGTCAGTCTGGTTCTCAGCAGCCATGCACAGATCTTATGCCTGGCTTCGTGCAGACACAGAAGGTTAGACACAAGCCAATTAATAACATTTGACTCAACCCCAGGGTCATCTCGGGGTGATGACTACATACTTTCTGGAGGCTACTGCTACAATTCAGACAGTTAACAGGGACCTAACAGGAGCTTTCTCCACTCAGCTCCAGTTTGTACACACAGAATAAGATCCTGAATTTGGTTTGACATTTCTGTGTTTCTGTAATCTTTTGAATCCCTGGCAAACTGAAGTCCTGAATACAGTGGAACGGTTTACTTGGGTGTCAAGGAGAAAAAAATTTTTTTTTTATTAACTAGAGTATTTCTTATATATATTTCAAGTGTTATTCCCTTTCCCGGTTTCCGGGCAAACATCACCCTCCCCCCTCCCCTTCCTTACGGGTGTTCCCCTCCCAACCCTCCCCCCATTGCCGCCCTCCCTCCATAGTCTAGTTCACTGGGGGTTCAGTCTTAGCAGGACCCAGAGCTTCCCCTTCCACTGGTGCTCTTACTAGGATATTCATTGCTACCTATGAGGTCAGAGTCCAGGGTCAGTCCATGTATAGTCTTTAGGTAGTGGCTTAGTCCCTGGAAGCTCTGGTTGCTTGACATTGTTGTACTTTTGGGGTCTCGAGCCCCTTCAAGCTCTTCCAGTTCTTTCTCTGATTCCTTCAACGGGGGACCTATTCTCAGTTCAGTGGTTTGCTGCTGGCATTCGCCTCTGTATTTGCTGTATTCTGGCTGTGTCTCTCAGGAGCGATCTACATCCGGCTCCTGTCAGTCTGCACTTCTTTGCTTCATCCATCTTGTCTAATTGGGTGGCTGTATATGTATGGGCCACATGTGGGGCAGGCTCTGAATGGGTGTTCCTTCAGTCTCTGTTTCAATCTTTGCCTCTCCCTTCCCTGCCAAGGGTATTCTTTTTCCTCATTTAAAGAAGGAGTGAAGCATTCACATTTTGATCATCCGTCTTGAGTTTCCTTTGTTCTAGGGATCTAGGGTAATTCAAGCATTTGGGCTAATAGCCACTTATCAATGAGTACATACCATGTATGTCTTTCTGTGATTGGGTTAGCTCACTCAGGATGATATTTTCCAGTTCCAACCATTTGCCTACGAATTTCACAAAACCGTTGTTTTTGATAGCTGAGTAATATTCCATTGTGTACATGTACCACATTTTCTGTATCCATTCCTCTGTTGAAGGGCATCTGGGTTCTTTCCAGTTTCTGGCTATTATAAATAAGGCTGCAATGAACATAGTGGAGCACGTGTCTCTTTTTTTTTTTTTTTTTTTTTTTTATTAACTTGAGTATTTCTTATATACATTTCGAGTGTTATTCCCTTTCCCGGTTTCCGGGCAAACATCCCCCTCCCCCCTCCCCTTCCTTATGGGTGTTCCCCTCCCAACCCTCCCCCCATTGCCGCCCTCCCCCCATAGACTAGTTCACTGTGGGTTCAGTCTTAGCAGGACCCAGGGCTTCCCCTTCCACTGGTGCTCTTACTAGGATATTCATTGCTACCTATGGGGTCAGAGTCCAGGGTCAGTCCATGTATAGTCTTTAGGTAGTGGCTTAGTCCCTGGAAGCTCTGGTTGCTTGGCATTGTTGTACTTTTGGGGTCTCGAGCCCCTTCAAGCTCTTCCAGTTCTTTCTCTGATTCCTTCAATAGGGGACCTATTCTCAGTTCAGTGGTTTGCTGCTGGCATTCGCCTCTATATTTGCTGTATTCTGGCTGTGTCTCTCAGGAGCGATCTACATCCGGCTCCTGTCAGTCTGCACTTCTTTGCTTCATCCATCTTGTCTAATTGGGTGGCTGTATATGTATGGGCCACATGTGGGGCAGGCTCTGAATGGGTGTTCCTTCAGTCTCTGTTTAATCTTTGCCTCTCCCTTCCCTGCCAAGGGTATTCTTTTTCCTCATTTAAAGAAGGAGTGAAGCATTCACATTTTGATCATCCGTCTTGAGTTTCCTTTGTTCTAGGGATCTAGGGTAATTCAAGCATTTGGGCTAATAGCCACTTATCAATGAGTACATACCATGTATGTCTTTCTGTGATTGGGTTAGCTCACTCAGGATGATATTTTCCAGTTCCAACCATTTGCCTACGAATTTCACAAAACCGTTGTTTTTGATAGCTGAGTAATATTCCATTGTGTACATGTACCACATTTTCTGTATCCATTCCTCTGTTGAAGGGCATCTGGGTTCTTTCCAGCTTCTGGCTATTATAAATAAGGCTGCGATGAACATAGTGGAGCACGTGTCTCTTTTATATGTTGAGGCATCTTTTGGGTATATGCCCAAGAGAGGTATAGCTGGATCCTCAGGCAGTTCAATGTCCAATTTTCTGAGGAACCTCCAGACTGATTTCCAGAATGGTTGTACCAGTCTGCAATCCCACCAACAATGGAGGAGTGTTCCTCTTTCTCCACATCCTCGCCAGCATCTGCTGTCACCTGAGTTTTTGATCTTAGCCAATCGCACTGGTGTGAGGTGAAATCTCAGGGTTGTTTTGATTTGCATTTCCCTTATGACTAAAGATGTTGAACATTTCTTTAGGTGTTTCTCAGCCATTCGGCATTCCTCAGCTGTGAATTCTTTGTTTAGCTCTGAACCCCATTTTTTAATAGGGTTATTTGTTTCCCTGCGGTCTAACTTCTTGAGTTCTTTGTATATTTTGGAAATAAGGCCTCTATCTGTTGTAGGATTGGTAAAGATCTTTTCCCAATCTGTTGGTTGCCGTTTTGTCCTAACCACAGTGTCCTTTGCCTTACAGAAGCTTTGCAGTTTTATGAGATCCCATTTGTCGATTCTTGATCTTAGAGCATAAGCCATTGGTGTTTTGTTCAGGAAATTTTTTCCAGTGCCCATGTGTTCCAGATGCTTCCCTAGTTTTTCTTCTATTAGTTTGAGTGTGTCTGGTTTGATGTGGAGGTCCTTGATCCACTTGGACTTAAGCTTTGTACAGGGTGATAAGGATGGATCGATCTGCATTCTTCTACATGTTGCCCTCCAGTTGAACCAGCACCATTTGCTGAAAATACTATCTTTTTTCCATTGGATGGTTTTGGCTCCTTTGTCAAAAATCAAGTGACCATAGGTGTGTGGGTTCATTTCTGGGTCTTCAATTCTATTCCATTGGTCTATCTGTCTGTCTC